>NC_135611.1:18780000-19980000 GCF_053574225.1 Canis aureus | reverse complement strand
CTTCTCGTCCAACAACTGCAGTGAAAGGAACTGCTCTCAAAGGTGAGGATGATAACTCTTGACATTCTTTGAGACCATAGAACACAATCAGTCAGCTTGCAGTTAGCAGAACAATGAGAGTTACCAGCCACTCTGCTAGAAGCCCGCTCACTTTTGCTCTGGCATGAGTTAGTGTAGTGAATTCTTTTTTTAAAAAAAATGTGTTCATTATAAAAATAATTTTAAAAAATTTATAGGCAATTTGGAAAAGAAGGGGTAAATGACCCATAATCTCACCACTCTAACAAAACCGATATTGGCATTGTGGTTTATTGCTTTCTAGTCTCATTTCTATTCATATTATTTAACATGGTCGTAATTTGTAATTACATTGTCAATAACTCTTCCTTCACTTAACATTATACAGGATAATAATCTGTGTAATTACTCAGACTTCAGATACAGAAGAGTCTTTAAATGTCCACAGCATTTCTTCTAGTCGGTTCTATGATACAATCCACGGTCATATTTAAGATAGACCCACTTTCACTTAGACTTTCATTTAGATTCCAGGGGCTTTTTTCTTTGTCCATTTTTGCTCTGCAGCATTTATTCAGATGGTTCAGTGCTTACCCCAAGAAAAGGGGGACTTCTCAAGCTCTACTTAGATATATCCAAGTCCACAGATCAAAACCAATGACTCTCCTTTGGTTGGAGTCCAGCTTGCTTACCCCTCGGGTTTCACATTCCACTCCTTCACTCCTATTGCTGTCTCCGCAGAACTGGGCAACAAGGCAGTTCTTAATTAATTTCTTCATTATAAAAGTTTCCTTCATTTATTTCAGGGAAGAAGCACCCCTTTTCCCCACCAGAATTCCTTCACCTTCCCATCCATCCATCCAAGTCCTACCAATCCTGCCAGCCACAGTGATGTGGTCTACATCAGAGCCCATTCAGACAAGAGTGCAACTTCCCATCAGGTGTTAATGTACCCTGTTGATATCGGCTCTATGGTCCCAGGAGCACAGAGACCGCTGGGCTAAGGGCTTTTGTCTTCTGGTCTCTGCATTTGGGCGGCATTTACTCACAAAAACAGGGATCAAGATTGCAGTGACACATGATCAGGGTCCTGAGCATCCTGCAGGAACCACTGCTCGGTCGTGTAAGGCTTCCTGTTAGAAAATGTATTAATTTTCTAGGTGTTAAAAATTAATCTATTAGGGGTTAAAAATCAAATATTGATTAGCAAAGAAACACGTGTCAATAATCAAGATAATCAAGGATAATCTTAAGAAAGGATAAGCACAGAGGAGAGTGGCTTAAAATCTCTTTTTTTTTCAGACAAGAGCCTTTGCAAAGAAACACACATGTGCACACACACACATATTTATGAAGAGGTAAAGACAATTGTGTAGGAACTAGGGTGAGCAGTGAAGCTTCAGGAAGAAACTAAGAGAGTAATTAGTAGTCTGGAATTCCTCCCTGCTCCTCCTCTGATCCCTCTCCCACTCTATACACGCATCCCCAGCGCACAACTCACACAAACATGCTCAGTCTACATATAAACTCACACACAATGTCTGGCCAGACCTTAGAAAGTTTCTAATTCATGGATACCACTATTGAAGGGGAACACTTCAAACTTTCAGTACTTTAAGAGTTTGTGGAGAATCACTGAGTAAAATGAACCTTTTAAAAAGGCAGCTACTCATAAGGTATAAATTTGTCAAATCATCAAAGTAACGCACCTGAAATTAATGCGACATTGTGAGTCAACTATATTCAAACATAAATTAATTAATTAACTAATTAAAATAAAAGGCAGATATTAAATTGGTCCCTTGAACCAAGCTTAACATACTACAAAAGTGAGTTGAGCTATGAAGCTATTATTCAGTACTTTTAGCTCATACTACACTCAAGGTTTCCTTCTTGCCATTGTAAATGGATTGTATCTGTTATCAAAGTCCTGGAATCAGTGCTACATTTTGACTATGAAGACATATCCTAAGTTAGCTTTATCTTCTACCATTTGTGTGCGGCGGGGGGCGGGGGGGGTTAGGGGGTGGAAAATAGCATTCTATAAAACAAAGAAAGACAAATTCTGCCTTCAGATATTCACCCATAAGTCCCTCTAATTTCATGTCAACATGCACACATTTTTCTGAGCAAAGAATTTGGCCGAGCCCAACCAAATGCTAATTTAATGTTCTTGTAAGATTTAACAAATTATGTGTAACTCGGTGCATATGCTCATCAAGTTTTTAGAGATGAAGAGCATATTTACCCTAGTCAATATTCATATCTTTGAGAAAAGTTCTTTTTTTTTTTTAATGTATTGATGCTTTGACAAGAGCTCAAGTGAATCTGCTTATTTATTCTGAGAGGACAGTCTTAATTTGTCCATCAGAAGAGAGAAAAGATTTGCTATCTCATTATGATGTTTCCTTAATCATACCTGAACTTTGAGCAACAACCTTGATTGGTTAGCTCCCCGTTACAATCTATAACAACCGGAAAATACATATGGGTTGCATGAATTTGAAATCTCATCTGACATCTGAGTAATGTTAATCTTGTTTATATGACAACCTCATTATGGCATATAATTGCTCAGCAATCTCCTAGCAAATACTGGGTTAAAATGCCTGGAAGATGCTTGTTCTCCTCATTATTAATTAGCACGTGTCCACTTCGCCAGATCCAGTGCCCAAACTTCATTTGTTATGTTCAGCCAAATGCATGAATAGCTTTGGAGTAATTATTTTCCAACATCATCTAATACCTCTCTGCACATCAATTAAAAATCCTCTTAACAAGGAACTGCATTTTGTTTGAGATCAAATGCCTGGTCCAAAGCTATATCAATCATGTAGAGCTAATTAGTGGCTCTGCTTTATATCATTTGTTTTACTTTATTATTTCATTGTACACTTCCTTATGAAACCAATTGAACAATTTTAAAATCTTTGTTCAATTAATTGACGGCTTAAAGGCCAGCTACCTAGTCAGGCTTTCTTCGCTTTGAAAAGAAATACACGTAAAGATGGGAAGAGAAGGGGAACCCCATAGATGTGTTATTATACCTATTTACTTTCTGAAGTGCCCGCTCTATAGATACAAGTTTTAAAAGGTTTATCACCATCCTTATTCTGCTTGCAAATAATTCATTGCTCACCATACCTTTATAGCTTTTCTTTACGTGGAAAACCATTTCAGAAGGATGAGTTGAAACAATAATAGGAGATGTAGGGCAGTTAATCTTGGAGACTGTGTGTGGAAGCTCTCTAAATTACTGTGTATTTCTGTCAGCATTTATAAACTGGTTGTCCAGCTTTCTTCCTTAGTGGAAAAAAGTGCTGAGCTGTGAAAACTGTTTAGTAGCACTCCTTTGGGGTCTGGATAGAGCTGTGGATTCCAATACAAATATGAATGAATTAAATGCATACTAACTACCCAAAGTGGGAAAGTATAATGAGGAGGACAAATTCCAGCTCTTTAGAATTTCCGCTGGCTCATCAGAACTGGACCCCAGTGCAGGACAAATGGGCAGGAGAGGGCTGCCTCGTTGGGCCCAAGCCTGCACCATCCTGGCCGGCAGCCTCTGTTAACACCCACCCTCCCTGTTGGGATTCATCTGGGTTTATGAAATCTCCCCGGTGCACCAAATCCCGGCGCACAGTGGCTCCTGCACTCACAAAGCCTATTGCAATTAATGCAAAACCAGGGAGTTCATACTGGAAAAAGTCGAACTCATTTGCTTCAACACTGGCTCCTCTGAACGGCCCCCTTCCTCACAAACGTGAATCCACTTTAACTAAACAAAACTGACAAATCAGCAGATGTCAGGGCCTCCAACAAACGGGCTGGGTTCTCTTTGGTCTGAGACAGAAGGGGAAAAATCAAGACCAAATTTTCTGAATAGTTAGGCTGGATTAAAAAATGCTTCAGAGTTCTGCAAGTATACAAATGAATGGCATGTATTTACACATTTATTACTTTGAATATAAACGGATGAGAGAGATTCTGTCCAAGGATAAGGAAGAGAATTAAAAAAGAAAAAAAAGAAAAGCTTTTACGAGGTTTAAAAATCCTCTAGAATCATGGGGCGGGGGGGAGTTGGAGATTAAAAGGCTTGGGAATCCCCTAATTTACTCGTTCCTCACCCAGACGTCTGTTCTTTATAATGATTAAGTTACTAACCTTTATTTGTCAGTAATAATTGAATTTTACACCAAAGTGAATTATCGCAACAAATGAACTGCTCTGCCGCAATTTTAAATAGCCTTCTTTGCAAATTATCTCCCGTGATTTATATTAATCCTATAGGGAAGGCAGAGAAAAATTGTATGAGGATGGATGGTTCGGATTTAATGTAAATGGATAAAAGTATGTGATAGCTTCTCATGGTTCTGCAAATGAATTTAACATGATACCCTCCTGGCTCCAGTATTCATTTCAAAGTCTGGGTAGCAAGTTTAAATATAAATCTTCAAAAGGTCTTCAGGTTAGACCATGGCATGCACGCTCTACTCTACTCTGAAAGACAGAGGGAGGGAGAGAGAGAGCAAGCCTGAGAGAGAGAGAGAGAGAGAATTTCACTTAAGGCCACATTACTTTTATTCCCCCCTAAAATCTGTATCTCTATAAAATCCATTGACCAAGTGGCCCAGGGACTCATTCGGTTATACAAATTTCCCTTTTCCTGCTGATATATGTACTTAAATTCACATTCTGTTTCTTACAAGAAGCCTTCCCTGGAACTCTCGCCCTCTGACTTTTCTGCCTAATTTTGGCCCATCCCTTAATGTTTTTCTCGTGTTCCGGCAACTCTGAAACCTTCCCCAGTCATTCTAGCTCATGTTTCCCCAAACATCTGTGATAATAGGAATCATCGGGAAGGGACAGGCTCCCAGGCTTCTTCTCTAGAGATTCTGAATGAATACATTTAGAGCAGGGGCCCAGGATTCTGTATGTTTAAGGAGCAACCCAATTTCTATTATCAAGAAAGTTCTAAAAACACACTGGGAGAGGGGATTGATCATGTTCTCTGAATGCCTAGGCAATTACAGCATTGACCACACATTCCTGTCCATGTTTATATTGTTGTGTAATATTCTATAGTGATTTCATGTATGTCTCCCCTAGGGTGTTATAAATACCTTGGATGTGGAGAATATTTTGGGCACTACTACACCATCCAATCCTCCTAAAGAACCAATAATATCTTGTTGGTTCTTGATAAGAAATAACTGGATGTGAGGGCACCTGGGTGGCTCAGTGGTTGAGCGCCTGCCTTTGGCTCAGGTTGAGATCCTGGGATCCTGAGATCGAGTCCCACATTGGGCTCCTTGCATGGAGCCTGCTTCTCCCTCTGCTTATGTCTCTTCCTCTCTCTCTGTGTCTCTCGTGAATAAATAAATTAATTAAAAATATTTTTTTAAAAAAGAAATAACTGCATGTAATTTAAATGAGATGTTGCCAACACAGGAAGACTGCAGGAAACACAGCAAGGAAGGTGTTGAGAGAGAGGAAAAAGACATGTCCTCTGCCTTCCAAAGGTAAGAAAGCTTGCTGTGCCATCCTCATAAAGGCCGAAGACATTTACTGACTTTTTTCTGATGAAAGAATATTTACAAAATTTTACAAAACATGGAAAAGCACAAACTTTAAAAAAAAAATGGAGGGGAGTGGGAATAATGGTTGAAGGTGGTCAAAAGATAAAAACTTCCAGCTATAAAATAAGTTCTGGGGATAAAATGTAAAAACCATGATAACAAAAGGCTTATCAGTACACCCACCAAGAAATTGTCATTGTTTATAATCTGGTGTTTATTTAATTTATAAATCTAATTATTATAAATCTCCAACTTGTAAAATGCCCATTTGCTTCATGGGAAGGCCCATGCAGAGTTGGTGAACCTGGCCTCTGCCCAGGAGGGGGCCAGTCAGGGATGTTTATCCCATTTGTGTCTTTGTAGCTTACATTGTTGGGTCACCATGAGCCTGAAACTGAAGGCAAGCCCTGGGAAACAAACAAAACAGCAAAAACTGCTGTTGCTAAAACTGAAATGAATAAGAGAATATTCAAATCCAAACAATTAAAGTCTTGCCCCTGACACGATGGGAATGGCCAACCAAAAAAATAGGATGAAAGCAAAACACAGAAAATGGGATGTTAGTTTATACATGAATTTCAGGTTGAGGGAAAGGATTTAAAACCTAAGGGTAGGGGCTCCTGGGTGGTGCAGTTGGTTATGGGTCTGACTCTTGGTGAAAGCTCAGGTCCTGATCTCAGGGTCATGGAATTGGGCCCTACACTGGGCTCTGCCTCCGGTGCAGAGTCTGCTTAAAACTCTCTCCCTCTACACCCTCTCCCCTCACGTCCTGCACTCTCTCCCTCTCTCAAATAAATAAATAAATCTTAAAAAAAAAAAAAAACCTCTAAGGGGATAAAAATCAGAATATAAACTTCAAAGTATCTGAAATTAGAAGGCTTTGAAAAGTGTCCACAGTTGTGATTATTTTAACACAAAGAAATGAAAGTAAAAATTCTAGTCATGAAAATGTTGACGATAAATTAAACTTTGGGGCACTTATTTAGATATTTGGTACTGGGACAAATCCAACCACATTTAAAGAGGGCTCGGATCCTCCCTTCTGCCTTCTTGATATTATATTTTTACAGATTTTCCAAAAGGAACATTATTTCATCAATATAATGCTCACTTTCTACACAAAGCTCACAATATCTTTATGATTGACATATACAGAGATGATGGAAAGGTCTTTGATTTGTGCCTGTGTTTATTTATAAAATACATTTAGCCCTAGTTCAAATACAAAGGCTCTCTTCAAACTTGAGGGTCAGGAAAAAAAGCATAGATTCTCCTACTAAACAATGTCTTCCTGAATATTAGAGAATATTTTGAAAACTAAATCTGCATATAAATAAAAGTTCCTTCTAGGAGAAAAAAATTGAAGATACACAAAAGAAGGAAAATCACAGCTAAATATTGTGCCTAGCATTTGTACTGCTGAACGATAATTGCCATATTTTCTTCATTCTTCAAAATTCATTGAAAAATTTAAATGTTTAAGGAAGTGTTTCCCAGAGTTTATTTCAGAATACTAGTCCCAAGAGATGCTCCAGTTAAAGAAGCTCAGAGTTTGAATAAATTTGTGAAGTTCTTGTCACGCACTAAGCCATTCACTTGGAGCTTCCAGAAAAAACATTAGCATATTAAAGTCGATAATAAATCCTGCAGCAAAGACATGAATTTGCTTGACTTTATCCCTTGATTCCCCTAAATAATTATCCTTTTTCACACATACTTTGACAATCTCTATGGGTATCCTTCTTTATAAAACAACAGGTGTGATATTCTAAATATCTAAGGATCAGGATAGCAGGGAAATGTCCACTCAAGAGAGACACCGGCTATAAACAGCCATGATAGCTGTAGCACCACATCTGATCATTCCTGTTTAAGAACTCCATGGGATTTCTGACTTGGGGGACACACTAGTGGAAAAGACACTAAAAATTAGACTTTTCCAGTACTACAGATTAACCTGTGTCTCTACACTAAATCAAAATAAAGGCAATATTGATCTTTAAAAAAAAATATTACATTAAATAATTAAAACGGTATTGGAAAACCTCTCTCTTCAATATATGAGGACATGATTATTCATAGAAGTAAAAGGTGTAATGAAATAAGTGTCAAAGACCAGTTGCCACAGTAGAAAGCAGAAGCATCTGGAGTGAAACAGAGACCAGGCATGGTCAGCTCCTGGCTCTGCTCTCACCCTCTAGAGAATGTACAGGTGAGTCCACAAATCTCTAATATCCCCCCATTCTGGAGAGAAGCAACTTGAATCAGTATCTGCATCTTTCATTCTTCTGACCTGTGGAAATGGTCTTTGGGAAGAAATAGGAAAAGATGAGATGGGTTTGACTCTCTGGTGGAAGTAAGGCTCAGGGCTACCCAAGGAATCGGAAGAGCAAGCTACACCCTAATGGTCATGGTCCACACCTGCCAACCATGTAGCAAAAACCCTAATAAAAAACAATATCTCTGAGAAAGCACAGCTCAGCTATTTTAACAAGGACAACTTTTGCATCACCTAAAAACTCCTACCCTCGCCATCCCTCCAGACTGCTAAAAAATGGGTAGAACACTGTATTGATTAGGAATTGCCTTCAAAGGCTGGCAATAGAGACCTAATTACAGTGGCTTAAGGAATCAAAAGCTTGTTTTCTCATATAAAATCATTCCAAAGCTTGGTAATCCAGGGTTAGGATAGTGAAACCAGAAATTTACAAAGCATCCAAACTCCTTCTTACTTTCCCTTCATCAATAACTTGTGGAAGAATGAAGAATAACTTCATTCTAAAGTTGCAATATGGCTATTAGAGATCCAGCCATCATGCTGACACTTTAGGAGGGAAGAAGGCAAAGGGCAAGGGAAAAAAAAAATTCTCAGAGCTAAACTGGATCTTTTAAAGAGATATTTCAGAAGCCTCACTGAATGACTTGCAAATACACCTCATTAGCTATTGCTATCTACGAACAAAGCTGAGAAAGAATTGCTTCTATCAGGGCACATTGCTTCCGGAATAAAATACGGTTCATTTGGTTCACCTTCCTTCTGATGTTTTAGTGACTGCTTTTAAAATTTAAATCTTGTAAATGATAGGGATTCATCCTTTCTGATGGCTGAGTAATATTTCATTGTGTAGATATACCACATCTTAAAAAAAATTTAAATTTTGTTTTGGGGCACCTAGGTGGCTCAGTTGGTTAAGCATCTGCCTTCCGATCCGGTCATGATCCCAGGGTACTGGATGGAATCAAGCCCTGTGTTGTTGTCTTCAGGATCCCTGTTCCATGGGGAGCCTGCTTTTCCCTCTTCCTCTTCCCCTCCCCTTGCTTCTGTGCTCTCTCTCTCATGAATAAATAAAATGTTTTTTTTTAAGATTTTTAATTTATTTATTCATGAGAGATACAGAAAGAGAGGCAGAGACACGGGCAGAGAGAGAAGCAGGTTCATGGGGGAGCCCGACGCGGACTCAATCCCAGGACCCCGGGATCACCACCTGAGCCAAAGGCAGATGCTCAACCACTAGGCCACTCTGGTGTCCTTAAATAAAATCTTTAAAAATTTTTAAATTTTTTTAAAAGATTTTATTTATTTATTCATGAGAGACACACAGAGAGAGAGGCAGAAACACAGGCAGAGGTCTCCAGGATCACACCCTGAACTGAAGACGGCGCTAAACCACTGAGCTACCCGAGCTGCCCCTAAATTTTGTTTTATACTTAGAGAAAATATTTACAAGTTTCTAAAGTTAAAACTACAGAAAAAAAATGTATATTCAGATAAGTCAAGTTTCTATGACTCCTCTTTTTTGGTAACTTTTTGAAAAATTACTCATTCTTCCATTTTTCAAATAATTCACAATATATCAATATTTACAAATATTCCTCATTCCTTTTTTGGTCCGCGTGGTACCCTACTGCAAGGATGCGTCATGTTTTACTCAACCTGGTCCCTACTGATGGACATTTGTGTTGATTTCTGTCTTTTATTACTGCAAATAATTCTGGAATTCGTAGTCTATAGCATACATCTCTTCAATTTTTGCTAATGTACCTCTGGGATAGATTTCTAAACGTGAGGTTTGGAGGTCGAAGTTATATGTGTGCAATTTTGCAAGACATTGCCAATTCCTTTTCAGAGCTAGTACCATTTTTTTAATCCCGTCCCCCCAATTGCCTTCCCAATAGAGTGTGTTGTCAAACTTTTGGAATTTTGTCAATTTGAGATATGAGAAATAATATTTTGATGTAATTTTATTTTGCATTTCCCTTATTATGAGGAAGGGAGATTGGCTACCTTTTCACAAGTTCAAGAGTCACTGCACCTTTTTCTTTGAACAGTCTCTTCATTTCTTTAGTTCATTTTGCTAGGGTTCTTGGTTTTTTTCTTCTCTAATTTAAGAAACTGTATAAATGTAAGGGACATTATCCCTTTGTGATGTCAGTTGCAAATGGTTTTCTCCATTTGTTTGTTGTCTCTTTATTTTAGTTATGATAATTTTGCTGTGAAAATGTGGGTTTTTCCAAGCTCATAGAGAGAGAACAGACTACAGGTTGCCAGAGGAAGGGAAGCTGGGGATGGGAAGTGTAGGGCTGGGCAAAATAGGTAAAGATCGTCGAAACCTACAGACCTTCTAGTTATAAAATAAGTCAGTAATGAGGATGTAATGTACAACTAAAGTTAATAATATTCTATTATATATTTGAAAGTTGCTAAGAGAGATCTTTAAATTCTCATCACAAGAAAAAAATTCCATAAATATGAACTATGCATAACTATGAACTATGCGTGGTGATGGATGTTTACTAGGCTTATTATAGTGATGGTTTTGCAGTGTATGAAAATATAAAATCCAAAAAAAAAAAAAGAAAATATCAAATCCTTATGTTGTACACCTGACACCAATACAATGGTGTATGTTAATTATACCCCGATACAACTTTTTATTAGAAAGTGTGGGGGGTTTTAAAGCAATACAATTATTCTGGATTTTTAGGCATAATTAGGAAAGTTTTCTCTCTCCTATATTATAGAAACCATAATTCCTGTTTTATTCTAGTAGTTGTATATTTTCACTTTTTACTATCTAAATATGGGATCCATTTGGGATTTATCTTGGTGAGAGTGTAAGAGCAAGTTTCAATTTTATCTTTCACCATCCAGCCATCTAGTTATCTCAAAGCATTCGAATATCCAAAGATAATTGATTTCTGGGCTTTCTGTCTGTCCCATTGGTCTGTCTATTCTTGTGCTAACATCATATTATTTTACTTAAAGAGAGTTTTAATATATTCTTCTACTGAGTGGGCAAATATCATGTGCTACCTCATTGTTCTTTTTCAAAATTATACTGGCTATTTTTGCTTCTTTTTTCCTTTCAAATAAACCTAAAAACCAACTTGTCTTGCTGAAGAAAAGGAAATTATGGTATTTTTCTTGATATTAAATTAAATTTATCTTTGCAATACTGAATCTTTTGATATAAGAAAAAAAGGTGGTTTTAGGTGCCTGGGTAGCTCAGTTGGTTAAGTATCCAACTCTTGATTTTAGCTCAGGTAATAAACTCAGGATTGTGAGACTGAGGCCTGTGTTTACTCTGTTTTGAGTAGGGAGTCTGCTTAGGATTCTCTTTCTCCTTCTCCCTTTGCTCCTCTCCTGCCCCCTCCTCTGCCCACTCTCTCTCTCTAAAAAAAAACAAAAGCAAAACCAAAAAAACTCTTATAGTTTCTTTTGGTAGTATCCAGAAAATATTCATAATAGCTATTCTTTTTAAGGTTTGTTTTATAACATGTTTATAATGCTTATTTTCCTATTGACCTTTGGTTTCTCCAGATTTGTAACCATTTGCAAAAAAATAAATAAATAAAAATAAAAAAATAAAAAGATAGTAATTACTTCTTATTTACCAATTCTTTTGCCTTTAGTGTTCTTTTATATAATTGCATGTAATTCTAATACATTATTAAATAATAATTATTATAATGGACATCCTTTACTTGTTCTTGGATTTAATAGAAAAGCTTTTGGTGTTTCTCCACTAATTAAGAAGCTAACTATCCATTAATTAAGAAGCTATCTATTAAGAAGCTACCTATCACCTGTCTTTAAGGAAATAGTCACCCATTCCTACCTTATTGAGTACTTTCATTGTGAATAGGTGATAAATTTTTCAATGTTTTTATATATTTGTGGAGATAGGAATTTTCTTCCTAGCTCTAAAACATGAATCTTTTTCCTAACTCTATAAAAATGGATTATAATAAATTCTTTTTTTCATTTTTTTAACTTTTTAAAGTAATCTCTACACCAACTGTGGGGCTTAAACTCATGACCCAGAGATCAAGAGTCATATGCTCTACCAACTGAACCAGCCAGGAACCCCTAATAATCAATTTCTTTTTCTTTTTTAAGATTTTATTTATTCATGAGAGACACACACAGAGAAAGAGAGAGAGGCAGAGACACAGGCAGAGGGAGAAGCAGGCTCCAAGCAGGGAGTCTGACATGGGACTCGATCCTGGGACTCCAGGATCACACCTGGGTTGAAGTGTTCTCTAAACCGCTGAGCCACCCGGGCTGCCCTATAGTTTACATTTTGGGAGTAATCTTTGTGTAGCTTTATGTATTTCTCCTTGAATCTCCAAAAGTTTTGATGTATGAAAGTTGTCAATGAGTCATTGGTTGATACTATATTAATAACTTTTATCTTCACTACAATTTAGCCTTTATCTTTTAAACTTGTCACTCATAATGCTTGACCTGATCTCTGCCTTATCAAGAAACAAGATTATATAACCTCTGCCTCATTTATGTTTTCATTGTCTGATATATCTTTGTTTACCTTTTTATTTTTAGCCTTTCTAAATCTCTTGGCTTTAAATAGTTTATTTAACTACACAGCATAGGGGTGATTCATTTTTTATTTTTTTGGTTGGTGTCTTTCTGGTCATTTTGCTTAAGTAAAGCACGTTTATAAATAAAGTGTTCATGGGAAGAATATTCCTTGCATGTTTACAAATGAATTGTTAAGAAGTATTCATGGGAAGAATATTCCTTTAATTCTTCCTTGCATATTCATAAGTTTGTAATATTTGGAAGTTGTTTTAGCTGGGTATAAAATCCTTAGCTCATTTTTAAACTTTAGTCTCTAAAGGAAAATATGTTACTCCATGCTCTTCTACCAACAACCATCAAAATTATCTAATGAAAATGTGATTTCTTTCCTTTGTAGATAACTTTTAATTCATATTTGGTTTTACTTTATTTGTGTAAACAGTGGTTCCTAGATGTCCAAATGATTTTTTTTAAATTTAATATCCACTAATTTGAATAGCATATATCTTGGTGCTGGATATCCCAGAAATATGATGTCTTCTTTCAATATGCAGTTTTGAGTCTTCCTTTATTTAGGGAATGTCTTCTCAAATTACAAATTTTAGGGTTTCTAACTGTCCCACTGCTTTTTTTGTTGTTTTTGTTATTCTCTCTCTCTCTCTGTTTTATTTTTTTTATTTTTTTCTCTCTCTTTTTAAAATAATAACTTTGTATGAGATGCACGGTGATGTTGAATTTTAAAGTAAATGTTAAACCCATTTTTGATCATGGTGATGTTGGCATTGGATGAGAGAATCATGGGATGAGAAAGCTATGGGGTGAAGGGAACCTAATACTTATCTTGGTTCAAAGAAAGAACGCTATATTCAAAGTTAACAAAACTGTTTGAGTTCTAGTTTTATCTTCTCTAAGCCTTGGTCACTTCATCAGTAAAGTGAAAATAGAGTTCTACTTATCTCACAGGGTGGTTGTCAGGATCAAATGAGATATTGAATTTGAAAGAGCTTTAAGAGCATTATAAAGTGTAGAGGACCACATAACCATAAATACAAATAAGTACAAAATGAAAAGCTGTCCCTACCATAGGAGTTGGCCTGAAGAGAAAAGAGTTTCCTACAGAGGAGTGGAGGCAAGAAAACAGTTTGACTTCTGCTTTTGCTTTTCCTTTCACCCTCTCAAAACCCCACCTTCCGCCTCTCTGGAGCTCAGAGAACTCATGCAGAAAACCACAAGCTCAGATCTTTGCCAGCCTCAACAGACAGAGAACATCTGTTCAAAAGGGTAATTATGAATGCGACCTTTGCATCTAGTTTACTTACTAACCCTTTATCTCAGAAATTTAACATGAAAAGGTAATCTGGAAAATCATCAAATATCCATTTTTTTCTTCCTTTGGGCAAAATTACAAAAAAAGTCCTACTTCACTGGGTAGTGAGCAAAACAAGTAGTGATCATATTCTATGATCCCATTTAGGCTTAAAAAAAATCTTGCATATACTAACATATATTCATACTGCAAGTATTAAATGAAATTATTTGAAATGCAAGTATTTCACTTTCAACAAAGTGTGACTATTTAATCATGGTGTATTAGGGAGAAACCATTGTAATTTTTAAAATTCATATGAGTAAGTAAGTTTGCACCTTTCTTCATGAATTTTGCTTATAATTTAGCTTTTCATTTTAGAGCATTCTAATATTCTTCTCTCATTCTAATAGTCTTCTCTCATTGGAATATTAATATTCATGGATGCTCCTTTTCAGTTTCCCTTAGAAATATACTCTGTGAAAAGTAGGAATTGGTTGATGGGTACCATTTTAGCATCCAAGCCCCAAACATCTTTGTCCCTGACAAACTCAATACTGTGAAGGACTTGATGTTTCTATTCTATACCCTACAAACCTCTCTGATGCAACATAGGGGTTCGGCTTCCCTGAAGGCTATATTTTCATTGTCAACTATAAGTTTTATTAGAAAGAAAGTTTTGCAGAGGGTAAAAAGGGAAGGAACATTTCACTCAGGACAACTAGAGAAAGCTTTATAGGAAAGATGATGATCAAAGGCAGACATTAAAGCAAAATGGTTAGAATGTAAAGTATATGTTGACTGAAAGTACACTATGCACACTAAAATGAATTTGTAAAACATTTATAAACTATTTACAAATCATTTAAGGCTAATCCTATATGAAATTCTAAGGTGAATTCTATAAGGTTAGCATTTAAGGAGAATAATCATTTACTAAAAACTCTGGGTTATGTAAAGAAACCTAAAAATTATCCTGGACAACTGTTTTATTTTATTTTTTTTATTTATTCATTTATTTTGAATTTTTTTAAATTTTCAGTTGAGTCTTAGTTTTGGAAGGTTCGGTTTATTCTATTTTTCAGTTCATAGCATAGAATCATTGTACAAAGCATTTATTTTGTCTTATTTATTTATTTATTTCCTTATAGCCCTTTTATATATTCCTATCATCTAAACCCCTGCCAAATGGCATTCTTTCCTTTATATATCTTTATGTATAACATATATTATTATTTTGTCCTTGTATTTTGAACTTACAAAAAAAGTTATATTGTTCTAGATCTTATTCTCTTTCTTACTTTTTTCCCCCACACTCAGCACTACATTTTAAAAATCTATCCATGTTGCCACGTATATATCTAGCTCTTGGTATGCATGTGCCATATATTCCCCAGTCACTCCCTGTGTGGTGGTCATCAGACATTTTCCCTATCATGGCATGACTAAGGATGTTTCTTTCTTTTTTTTCACAAGATTTTTTATTAGAGTGAGAGAAAGAGACAGCATGCACAGGGGGCAGGTGCAGCATGGGAGGGAGAAAGAGTCCTAAGCAGACTTCATGCTGAGTGCTGATCCAGTCTCAGGGCTCAATCTTACTACCCTGAGATCAGGACCTGAGCCCAAACTAAGAGTCAAAGTCTTAACGATGCACCACTCAGGGGCCTCAGCATGACAAAGAATGTTTTGATGAACACTTTCATTCATGGGCCCTTATATAGGAATTTCTTTGAGATTGAGAGCCAGGAGTGAAATTGATATGTGCATTCATAATGAATTCATAATGAAAAATACTACTACTTTGCTGTCCAGAATAGCAGATTAGTCTATATTCCATCAGCACTGAATAAAGGTGTTTGTATCCCACTGACACTTAGTGTTATCCATTTTTTTTCCATTTTATTTTTTTGTGTTAGTTGCATTTTTCAGACTACACATTATTCTATTTGGATTCCTGGCTTATTCTCATTGTTTTTCAGCAACTCTCTGTATAATCTAAATATTTGTTCTTTGTCTGGTTTAAATGTTACACATATAATTTCCCAACTTATCATCAGTCTGTTGACTTTTCCATAGGGTTGAACAGATGTCTTTAATATCAATGCAATCACCCTTACTTATATTTTTTATATTTAAAAAAAAAAAAAAACCCTTCTTCATTCATCCATTCATTCAACATATTTTAATGAGTGCTTCCTATGTGCCAGGTACCATTTTAATAGTTGGCAGTACATCAATGAATAAAAAAACAGAAAGCACTGCCCTTCTGCAACTTATATCCTAATTGGGGAAGACATATCATAATTAATAGACATAATAAATAGGTGAATTATCAGTATGTTAGGAGATAGTAGGCTTATGGTGGAAAATGGGGGGCAGGATCATGGAGCTCAATGCTGTGCACTGACCTGAATTTTTACACTGGGTGCTATTGATTTAAAGATATAAATTTATATACATAAAAATTTCCCTCTACATGTTTTTTTTTTAAGATTTTTATTTATTTATTCATGAGAGACACACAGAGAGAGGCAGAGACATTGGCAGAGGGAGAAGCAGGCTTCCTGCAGGGAGCCCAAAGCAGGACTCGATCCCTGGACTCTGGGATCATGAACTGAGCCAAAGGTAGATGCTCAACCACTGAGATACCCAGGTATCCCCCACATGCTGTTTCAAACCAAGACCTCTTTACCAGCTACACTGGTGAATGAGACTTCTCTTGTGTCTGCTGGAGTGAAGTTCTAAGACCCCAAAGACCCACCAAGGCACTTTGTTCACATAGAGGTGTCTAATTCATTGACTTAAAAGGGGATTAAAGGGAGAAATATCTTATGCCACCATGTTGCTAATGTCACCAATCCTAAATTTAGACTTCTTTATTTTATTATTTTTATTATTATTATTATTATTATTATTATTATATTATTATTATTAGCCTGTTTTTGTAAATGTTCCATGTGTACTCAGAAAAAATATATACTTTCTCAATTTCTTGGAGATATATTGATATACATATATAAATCTATATGTAATCAAGTTTATTCATTTTATTATTTATTTCCTTATGCTTTTCCCCTTCCTTGAACTTAGTTTTGAGAGACATTTAATGGAGTTTCTAACTATAATGCTTGATGTATCCACTTTGCCTTTCATTTTATAAATTAAAAGTCCAGTTAAGATTTGAGTTAAAAAGCTGATTCACTTTCACCTTTAAGTACCAGCTCAAACTGCAGACTTTCTTTTTATTACATAGGTTCATAGAAATGAACTAGCTACCATGCTAGTAATGAATAGCAAAATAAGTTTAAAGCATCATTTTAATATGGAATATGTCCTCCACTAATGACCTCAGCAGATTTTGAAACTGCAATTATATTTGTAGCCATTGGACTATATGGTCTTAAATTACCTCTCACAGATTAAAGTGGAAATGGGATGCAGTACATTTTGTGACATGAATCTATTATATAAATAGGATGAAATAGAAGAGTCTCAAAATCTGCCACTGTTAATTCAAATTACAACAGGAAAAAAATGCTAAATGTTAAATAATGGTGTAGTAAAGTCCTTTTAGTTCATACAACAATAAAGAACACATCCATTGAAGTTATTGTTTCCATGCAATGGGTTCTAAAACTGCACTACTTGGTACCAAATTTTCTCTTCCTCCTCAGAAACTTTCATGGCTTATTAATCATATTGCTCTTTTTCTTCTCTTAGATGCTATTGCCCTTACTTTGGATCAATAGCACCTAAAACAATGCTTAGTTGTTCCCCTTTATCTCCATTTAACATAATTATTTTGAGCTCTCACCTTATGCAGAAGACTACACTGGACATTAATAAGTATGTAGATGGGAGAGGGTCAGGGAGGGCTGGTGCCAAGAGGACTGAGTCATGGTGTCTGTCCTCACTAGAAGCTCAGGACCTGGTGATAGAACAGAAAGATATGCCACCCAAATAATAAATGAGTAGAAAGAACAAGGAAAAGAGGTAGTCCAGTGCTAAGTATCACCTGAGAAAACCAAAGCAGTTACTCCAGTGATGGAGAGTTGAGGGTAGTATTTCAGTCTCATCCCAGTGCCTCAGGCAGTAGGTGATGACTCTGCCTGGCTCTGGGCATTTGCAAGTGGTATGGACAGCAAAGAACAGAAAAACGGACCAAATGCAGGGTCTTTCTGGAGAGGAGGGGGCATGCCTGGGGTTGTCTATACTCTCTATACAAAGCACTCATTAGACTTTCCCAGGTTGTCTGTGAGTCTGTGATAAAGCCCAGGAACTGCCAGTTTGGGATCTCCTCAGCCAGTTCTGTTATAACCTGCTTGCAGGTACTGTGTGTTAGCACCACAGATATAGGAGCTTTGGAGTTAGATGTAAGTGAGTTAAGTTCTGCCACTTATTAGCTGTGTGATCTTTGGCAAGTTAATTAACTCTTCTAGACTTTGGTTTCCTCGTCTATATGAAGGACCGATTGTGCCTGACTTCAACAATTGTTATGAGGATTAAATGAGATAATATATAAAAAATAGTACAGTGTCTGGCATAGAATAAAAATACAGTAAATAACTGCTATTGGCATTATTTCCCGTAAGATGGACCTGCCTAATGCCACAGTTATGAAACTGAATGACATAAGGTATCTCCAAGACATTCTCCTCCATCCATATTGCTCTCTGACATGGAGGTGGGCAAAAGGCTAAGCATAAGGCAGGGCAGGCCCTGACTCATGGGCTGAGTCTAGCCTGGCTTGCACAGTTAGATCTGATGGAAAGAAAAAAGAATCATGAAAGAAGCATCCTTCAGATTAGTGTAGTCCAATAGAACTTTCTGCAATGATGACAGTGATCTGTATAACTATGTCCAATATGGTAGCCTCTAGGCTCATGGGGCTATTGAGCACTTGGCATGTGGCTTGTGCAGTCATGGAATTAAATCTTAATATTGTTTAATTAATTTAGATTCAAAATTAAATAGCTACATGTGCCGGGTGGCTACCATACCAGACAGCATGTTCCAGAGGGATCTGTACATTGATGAACTGCTGTGAGGGCCTAGCTCTAGGGAGGGTGACTGAATGAAGAGTCAGAGGTGGGATCCTTCAGTGAGGCCTGCACGACACAAAGAAAAGATGTAAGTTTATACTTTTTTTTTACTATAAATAACTCAGAATATGAAAATTCATTTGGTGGCTTGACCTTGAGATGTGGTTAGTCTATCTGTACAGATCAATTCCCTAAATCTGAGAAGATGAATTGGATGTGGATCAGAATCATCTTCTTCCCTCTCTCATCTTCCTCTCTTTTACCACTCCACTGTTGAGAGCACTACAGCTGTACCTACTGCATCACACCAGAGTAGATGATTTCCTTGACTGCTGTCCTATGAACTCCCTGAGGAAGGACCTATGTCCCACTTGTTTGTGTCCCCAGAAACACAAATAATGTAGATGCCTTATCAATGTTCATGAAAGAAAAAGAAAAGACAAAGGGAAAAGGGGAGTATGGATGAAAAAAGGAAGGAAGGAAAGAAATAAGGAAGGAGGAAAGGGAGAAAAGAGGAAAGAAGGTCTCTGAAATATCGAGTAAGGTTACTTTAATATTAAAGACAGAACCTCCAGGTTCTTAGTTGTGTTCATTTTTCTACACCACATCGGAACTTCCTGTTAAAGATTCTAGAAGGAAACATTCTTAGGACATGACCACAATGTTCCTGTTTCAAGTTATGAAGCATTATTTGACCACATTTTCTTTTCCTTCAGCAGCTCAGAAGTTCATCTCTAAAAACAGAGGAAACACATGGTTGGACTGTCAGGAAGCTGTGTCTTAGAGGGTAGATGTACTGAAAGATGGAAGAGCAAAGGGAGTAGGGGTGATCAGCCAGTGAACAATCAAAATGATGTATCATTGAGATCGGAGCTGGATACACAAGTAAAAATTAAAGGGTCTCAAGTCTGGAGGACTCACTGAGGCCAATGAACAAATCTAATGGTGGTAGAAGGCAGTTGGGAGGACAGAGATAATCAGAGGTTTCAAAGATGCAATAATGCTGAGGGTGGACAGAAACATATGATACTGCACCAGAAATGCTATAAAGGTCATTGGAGCTAACAATTCCAAGGGAAATAAAGAGAGTAGAAGGGAGATTACATGGATTCCCTGAACATACATTGACGATGTCTCTTATGACATTAATCATAGCAGAAATTAAAATCACAGATCAGAGAACACAATCGTGGTTTAGGGGACAGGGAAGTGAGGACTGAACAGATGAGAGAGACAATAGGCTATGGTGTAGAAGGTAGTCTGGATGGATGCTGTAAGTATCCAAACAGATGGAAATTTTCTGCAAGGGTAGAAGAGTGAGAGCGGCCATGGGGATCAAGAAGCATGCTACATCCTTCCTCTCTCCTCATCTGGGTTGCTTGAGGTACAGGGAATGAACCTTTGTTCTTTTGAGTTCCAGAAAAATCTGTAGCCCCAGAGAATGCCAAACTCCAATTAACGCAAGAAGTCTAGTGAGTATACTTAGAAGACTTCCACTCACCAAGGCAGGAAATGGAAGAAAGGCCAAGTCAAGGTTGGAAATAAAGTGAAGAAAGATGCCTTCCGGGGGATAGGGAGGAGACAGTTTGTCAAAGTGGAACACCTTTCAGGGAACAGGAGGTGATGTGACCGGACAGGCAGATTGATAATGTTGCCTACACAGCCTTGAATCCAAGTTGAGTTTGGACTACCATGGTCAGCAATGGGCAGTCTTCCAGGGTCCTCTGAGTAGGTGATTAATGTGACAAAAGCTGTGATGTTTCAAAAAAAAAAATTTTGTTTAGGGTACCAATCAGGATGAATGGAATAGAACAAAAATCAGAATTAGCAACTCCTTGTCCCTCCCAGGGCCTGTGAAAACACCAGCAAACCTTGCACACCAGATTTTAAAATAAAAGCCTACAGAGCTATTACATCTAACTTCTTCTGTGTTGATCTCATAAAGATGCAACATTATTTTCAGTGCACTAGGTGTGGCTTACGTGGGCAGCGACGCAGGCCTTCTGAGTAGAATCTGCAATTTCCAACCAGTGGATCATTCAGTGGAGTGGTCCATGCAACCCAGACGGTGCAACACGTAAATTAGGATGAATAGCTTGACAGGTCTCTACAGGGGTTGCCCAGAACACAGCCTTCTAATGACCATGTCAGTGCACCCCATGGCCATGGCATGTGCCCTAAAATGCTGGAGTAGAGAGAGGAATACTGGCATAGGTCAGCATTGAGGTGAAAACTTTGATCGCTTCCTGTCATATTATTTGTCATTTCCATCTGGGCCACTGACAGCTGTCAATCAAGCCATACTTACCCCGCTGCTGGCAAACCTCATGGCATGCAAAAAAGAGTCTAACGCAAGTCTGTCTTCATTAGGTGATAATTAAACATTCCAGCCAGAAACTTCCAATCAATCTGACGGAACACAACCATTCAAAACAAGGCTTTGCAGCAATATTCTTCCAGAGTGATAAGGTGTTGCTGGTCTTGGAATAACAAGACTTTTAAGTCCCCATCAAGCATCTCAGAGATTGGAGGTGAGGAGTAAGTAGAGGTTGACTGAAAGGGACAGGAAACGGGGGCATCCCTGGGGAGTTGTGTTCCTCTCCCCCACGAGGGACATGGGGGCCAATGTGCAGGAAGGGAGCCACGAAAGGCTCCTCATGGGGAGAGGGGTGTGCACACTCTGGAATGAGTGACAGCAGGGCCCACGGTACACAGGCTGATGAGACGCGTCCCCATCACGAGCACACAGTGGCAGAGCCACCATTCTCATCTCCTCCCTTAGAGACTGTCAGAGCTGAGACTGCGTCTATGTCTTAAAAAGCAGGTCAAGGAATAGGTGGTGCTTCTATTAAGGAACTCTTAAACATCATTAAACTCAAAATTTCCTTTCTGGCAAATGTATGGCATGTAGGGTTCAATATAGAAAGAGTATTTACACAAAGCCAGTATTAGATTATTCCCTGCTTAACTGATATAATTGAATATTGAGTTGACCCGGAGTGCTGAATAGTACTCTTTGGTGGGACTTAGGCCACCACATACCTAAAAGTCTTTTGTTGTTTCTCTGCTGCGATGGATCAAGTTAAGCTGGAGCTCCCCAGGCCTCATGTGACCTAAAATTATTCTGCTGCTAAAATGCTTTGCCAAGTATCACACTAGTTATCCATGATCTAAGACCTAATCAGACTGTCACTTAAAGTTCAGGGGGCAGCCTGGATGGGACTGAATAGTAACAGTGTAGCAGTTTTGGGAGAAATTCCTAAATTCTAGTTCTAGTTTTTTAGCTGTCACCGATCTACACACACACACATACACACACGCACAGCAGAGTGGGGCATGATCCAGAATGTTAGTATTTTATCTTAGAAATCCTCCCACAAAGGAAATGTAGACATTTTCCCTTCTCCACTAAACCTTGAAATTCACAAGAAACAAAATTATAAAAAGGAAAACTAAGGTCTCTGGTGAGTGGAGTTGGGGTGGTGCCAACATCCAGAGAGGACACCCATTAGACTAAAAGTTCCCACATAATTCAAATGGGGTGGTTTCTGTAGAAAGCCTTAGAAAACTTGAACAATTTCTACCAGTATTATGAAAAGTTGCTGAATTCCACTCCTCCCTCTTAATATTCTGTTTTGCTATTTCTTCTTGTTTGTTTCCCCTCAGCTAAGAGCCTAATATTCAATTCTTTAATTTTCCATTCCTAAACAAAAGCAATCACAATATTTTTAGCTGACTTCAAAGGCTTTTGTTACTGTTTTGAGTTGGTATGTTTTTCTCTGTCCATGTGATTGAAATCACTTTGTGAAAGCTGAGAAAACTTGCTGTGAATTTTTTAAGAGGTTCTGTATGTCCACCCTTGATCCTGTAGAACAGGAATATGTACCTTGCAGCTTCTGTCTTGTAAAATAATAATAAGAAGAAGAAGAAGAAGAATTGATTGCCTGATAAAGTAAAGGCTCTGATTGCCAGGGTATTTTCCTTCTCCCAGGACATGGAGAGGTTTCTACTTCTGAATCTAGCATCTTGCATCCCAAATAAAATGTGTCTATCCTGAGGATTATTTCCTTTGGGGACTGTTCCCACGGTCTCCTCCTCCCACACCAGTGCATTTGTGGTTCTGAAGTTCTCAGTGTTCCTGCATTTCAAAGACCTCACCAAAGAACAATGGATCTGTGATTCCAACTTCCTAAAACTGTGGTAATAGCGCATGAAGATATTTCACACCAACAAATCAATGACTTGAAGAAAAAAAAAAAATGGGACGCCTGGGTGGCTCAGGGGTTGAGCATCTACTTTGGGCCCAGGGTGTGATCCTGGAGACCTGGAATCGAGTCCCGCATCAGGCTCCCTGCATGGAGCCTGCTTCTCCCTCTGCCTGTGTCTCTGCCTCTCTTTCTCTCTCTATGTCTCTCATGAATAAATAAATAAAATCTTAAAAAAAAAAAAAAAAGGTTGATCTCTAGCTCACATCATAGTCTGAGGTGGGTTGAGTGAGTGTACAGGGCACCGCTCCTCCAAGTGGTGACTCAGAGATCCAGGCTGTTTTCATCTCCTAGCTAGGTTGTTAGGAACAGGGCGTCTCTAAATTTGCCCCAGCAGAGGAAGAGCGTGTTGGAGGAGGCACACTGGTAATTAACAGCCTCCACCTGGATGATACACACAAAACTACACTCACATTTTAGAGAATGGAGCTAGCACTAGTGGCTTGGCCGGTAACTGCAAGGGAGGCTGAGAAATGAGTAGGAGTGTTTCATTTGGTAAACACTGTCTCTGACACAAGGACAGACTGTGGTACCTTTAATTGGATACTTTGTATGCTTTTGAAAGACATCTCTTGTATTATTGGCTTGTCTTCCTATTTAATTTTGTGTCTGTCATGGCTCCCAGTTCTACTGTAAGTACTTTGAGAATAGAAACAATATGTCACACATCTTTGTGTCTCTCTTCATATCCAGCAAAATGTCTTCCCTATAATTGGTTCATTCAACATTCAGTCAATAAATACTCATTGAGTTTCCGTTATATACACTGTTTTAAGTACTAGAAATACCTTGGTGTGAAAGTACACTAATTTCTCCGTAGTGAATTTATAAAGTCGATTCACTTTTCACACAAATAAATGTAAAATTGCAGCCATGCTGAATATTAGGAAATAAAAATACACTGTGTAAAAAAAAAATACTCTTCAAACCAAGTTTAAAGACAATGATGATGTTGAGTAAACTAAAAAAAAGCAAAAAATAAAACACACAAAAAAAGACCGTCATGTAGATTGTGGGAAATCTTGCCCTGTGGAGATTCCAAGAGGTAGTGAGCAATGCAAAGGGGTGCTGGGCAATTAGCAGGTGCTTCTGAACTCCCTGGAGGAGTGAAGTTTTCCAACAGCACTCCCTCGCTTCCCATACTGTGCCTGATGTGATAGGCAACATGTCAGGGGTAATAAAGAAAAATGGCAGTGTAACTACAAACACAAGGAACACATCTTTGGTACATTTCCATTCTGTCAGCAGTTTTCTGTCATACGCTAATGGGATCATATGAATAATTTTGTTTTCTCTAATAGGAACCAGTGAAATATATAATCTCATCAGGTTGTTTTTATATCATCCTAGGAAAAAATGAATACTAACATGATGAAAAGAAAAGATAAGCAATAGAAATACAAGTAAAATAGAATATTTGTGGACATGATTATTTTAGATATTCATATGGCGTCTGTGATAAGAATGTTGTTTCCGCCTTCTCCTCTGTACTTGATGAACTATGGGTAGTTATCCGAGAATGGCAGGCATCTTTGTCTTCCTATGTTTTTATACTGGGAAAGGAATGTGTCTCCTTGACTTACATATGTTGTTTTATTTATTTATTTTGCTCAATCGTGTGCTTATGAGCTTTCAGTCTGCTCCCATGGCATAATCCAAACGACTTGGACAATTTGTTATTGTCAGCTTTTGAGATGAGAACATGAAGGCACCCTGCAGCCCCAAAAGCATATCAGTTCAAACTCTGATGGTTGTCATTTAAAATTACTTCAGCAAAGCCTCCTTCTTTTCTTCCAGAATTGTTTTGGGAATTTTATTTGGTGCTTGCCCGTGTTATTAAACAAGTTGCTCATGGGCTGGGTTGAAATCCAAAACTGGATCAACCATAATTCACATACTACGGTGAATGCATATAATAAGCATTTAATAAACACTGGTTAAAATTAAGTCAGTTGAATTGAACTGAACTGAACTGAAAAATTAAAGACTTGTGTGGTTCAGCAAATTAGAACGTTCTGTTAAAAATGGACAATCCAATCACTTGCCCTACAGCGAGATGCTCTGCCTCCACATAGAGTGTAGGTGTATAAGTAACCATGTGCTTAGCCAGTCATGTATTCAAGACTGAAAGCAGGTTATTTTTGTTGCATAATGTCATTGTGCGTTTCCTGTCTTTGGTAACTCAAAAAATATGGGCCTTCACAAACCAAAGAGGAAGGAATGAATTATTCAACAATGGTGTTGGGAAAATTGGCTCACTATCTGGAAGAAAAAAAATTCTCAAGTTAGATTTTCACCTCAGACCACACAACAAAATAAATTCCAGCTGATGTTCGAAAGTGAAATGTAAAAAGTGAAAGCATCAAAAACTGAAGGAGCATCTGTGGATTGGGATTGGCAAGAAGAAGGGGGTGGGGAACAAAGGCACTTCTACTTTTACTTTATACTTCTCTTTTGTTTTTTGAAAAACAATAAGTAACAATGTCACGCATATTTCAAAATGGAGAGAAAATGTAGATGGATATTTTATTGATCTTGGGGTGATGAAAGACTTTCAAAACTTAGAAGGCATGGAAGAAAGACCAAAGGAAAACCAAGAAATTTGGCACAATTTCTATATGTCAATAAAAGCATCAAAAATATAATCGATGCATGAAGAATTGGGGATAGCTTTGGAACAAATATTACAAAGTGTTCATATCATCAACGTATAAAAAAAAAACCCTACAACTTTATAAGAAAACATGCACCTATATTAGAAAATGGTATAAGATAGATGTTGTTTAGAAGATAATTAAAAGGAAAAAAACCCTGATAAAATAATAAGTAAACCTATGCAGGAGAGGAAAAATTTTTATCCTGCCCTTCTAGGTTCTTTTGGCTGGTCTATTAATTAAATGGATACAAGACAGATTAAGAGGAGAAAAACAAATTTAATTTAATATGTATGGAAGCCCCACAAAGATATGAGAAGCCAAAAGACAGACAATTGAGGTTTATATGCCATCCTAAACTAAGAAGGGGATGGGAGCCTGAGGCTATAAAGGGTAGGAAGACCATTCACAGGAAGATGGGAAGAGCAAATGTTTGGTAAACAAATGCTTGCCATGCCAGGCAGAGACAATAGGGCACAGAGGAACCTGAGCAAAAAGGCCCTGCTGAGTGCCATTCTCCCCACACTGTTCACCACCCCCCACAAGCCTAGTTTACCACACCTAGCCCACACTTTTTGTACTGGTGATAGGTCTTTCCTGGGCCATGCGCTCTATCAAAATTCTCAGAGGCAATTAAGGGGAAGGTAAAAAGCTCTTCCTTTTTTGGGCCTTGACTGTCATCAGACCAAAATACACATGCCAAGGTGGCACATTTGAGGGAGGTTCATTCTGAAGCCATTCAATGCAGCAGTTGTACTAGAACGTCCATCATAGCCTTATTTATAATATTAAAAACTTTAGAACTGACCTCAAGGTGTAATAGAAGAATGTTAAGTGGGCTATTGTTTGGAGAGTATATGTTAATGATGTAGGGATATGTTAATTATGTGAATGCAAAAAAGGGCTTCAAAACTAAATACAAAATATTTAATTTTGTAAAATGCGTGTTCATGTGCACATGTGTGCAAGAAAATGCTTAGAAGGGAATTTTTTTCTGTAATTTGTTTCCAAAAATATTAGCCGTGCCTATTTCTTGATAGTGAGATTATTGTCATTTTAATTCTTCTGTCTTTCTATAAATAGCATGTATTATTGTATCATCAGAAAAAATAAAAGAAGCATTTGTTTTAGGCTCAAATCATCTTTCTTTTCAAAAAATTCCGCATATTAACATTCCTAACCAGATAAAATATTGTGAAAACTCTGAATGAAGACATTGAATATCATTTCTCTGCATCTAACTTTCACAGGTTTCTAGTTTAACATAGAGCATAATGCCAGTGAATTAATTTAATTTTAACTTGACCCATTTAATATTTATGCCCATGCTCCTTTTTTTCTCACCGTCATCTCCTCTCCTACTGGTTGGCTTATTTTTTACCAAAGTGCCAGCTAATATGGGACACCTTGAGAGTGTAAATTGCACTTTTTGAAATAGATCATGTCTTTTTTCCTCATCCTTTGGAAATTTTTAAATGGAATAAGTAGAACAAATAGCTGACAGGTAGGCCCTTGGGGATAAGTTCTGTTAAATTTTTCCTCCTCAGAGATGTAGATGTAGGCCCACATTATAATTTTTTTCTCATAACTTGGAAAAGTCCTTCATCATTAATTGAATTCTTTCTGGTCCAGGTGTAAAGCATCTAGATCATTCCTAAATAAACATAAGTCATCCTCCTGACTTTAGCCACTTAATACCTTTCTTTAATAGTTTTACTTCTAGTCTTCCTTGGTTTCTCTGTCTCATCATTGGCTTCTAGTTGTGTTTTGTTTTTTATGTCAGGGGAGATTGTTTTTAGGTTTCTGCTTTGTTTTGTTTTGTTTGTAGAGCAGAACTATAGCTGTGAAGGGTAGATGAAGAAGCAGACTGGAACACACATAATTGATAAATGATACTTTACAGTCCTGTGCTCTATACGGACTTAAAAAACAACGAACCAACCAACCAGCCAGCCAAAGAAAGAAAGAAACAGTAGGTAGCCATCTAATCAGGGTGGAGCCCACTCCTGAATAAATGTATCTCCCTTTCTAATGCCTTAAATTTGATTATTACTGAGTGATCATTTACAATAATTCTTACTTTTTCAGACCTCCTCCTTGAAAATGCAAATATTTTTGAAAATGAACTATAACTTTTTAAACAAACTCTCTTCCTATTCACACAGGGATTGAGTTTTCTTAAGGATTTCATTTACTATCAGCAAAATACTGTAGGCCCAAAAGCTAAAGGTTCTACAAAAGAAGATGGGAAAAACCAAGAGCAAACCTTGTAAACTTTATTACATCGTATTTGGAAAGCCCCATACATATCTGGCAATGTGCCCCATGACCTTTTTCCCTCCTCAGTCAATGCTGTCAGAGGTGGAAAGAAAAGAACCAACCCAGGGGGACAAGAGTAAGAGGGCCGGTGGGAACTCCACCCCTGTACCATGAATGTCCAGGGAGAGACCAGTAGAAATTGAGCATCTATAGGGCAGCCAGATATTAGCCTCTGGCTCAGCCTTTTTATTAGCACAGGAACAAAATGACAATCAGACCAGTAATGAAAACTCACATTTTGACAGCACTGGCCCTGTCTCAGCTAAAACAATAAAATGTGAATTGCAGAACAAGACTCAATAACAGGAAACAACAGTACTGAAGGTGTTTGGGTAAACAGTGGCAGTTTTCCCCACTGAGGTCCTGATTGATATCCTCAGCAAAGCTAGAGAAAAGGATAAGGCTTCCCTGTCAAGAAGGCTGACCACAAACTTATGTAATTCTCATCGTTCTCTGACATCCCGACCCAAGACGTGCACTTATGGCTGAACCTTCCACCTTGTCCTGGGATAGGTAATGAAACATAATGACAGGCCTTCCCTACTCTGCTTCCAGCCATTTCACAATGGCTGCTAATAAAGGTGCTTGGCTTCTATGTTGTCCATCTGTGCCCCAAAAGCAAACATGGAATTTTGTTTTCCACTTTGGTCTATCCCCAGACTAAATGAATGTGTCCTAGGAAAGACAAGCCAACTCTGAGCTGACCTCTAGCTGCTTTCTTTAGGCTAGATTTCAATACTTCTGACAGTGCTTCCAGATCTCTTGCTTCCATAAAACATATTTGTTTATTTTTAAAGTACAAAGAACTATAGTAGTCTTATTAGCAATCCAACAAAATCAAGCCTTGTTCACAGAAAGCACTTGGATTCCAGCGTGTGTGTTTTACTCTGGGTTGTTTATTTTCTATTTAATCCAAGAGACTCCAGAGGATGGGTCTGAAAGCAGGGTTTGAAAAGGACTTGGAGAAGTTTCTCTTTGGAACCAATGTAGAAATTAGATTCTTATCTACTCTACAATATTATTGTTTTGAGCACTTATGAGGACTGCTGTTTGAATGTAATCATTCTCCAAGGCTTTCATTGCTCTAACAACTTGGCATCAATGTTTTGGGGGACTTTTAAACTAAATAACAGTACTAACTCTTAATATTGCCAAAGCAAATAGCATAGATACATTGGCCTTCTGTTTCTTCTACTCAAAAGCAATTGAGTGAAATCAGTTGAACTTCTACCCAGAATCTCAGAGGAACTTAGAAAATACGGTTGACTCTCATAATTGCCTACTACCTCCCACCATGGAGCAGCATTTATAGGAATCATCTTTGTGTGAATAATTCTTAAGGTAAAATAATCCACTCACATGTGACACAGGAAGGGGATCCAGATTCAGGGTTTATTTGGCTGTGACAACAAGGCCACCATGCATACAGTAGCAATAAAGAAATAACTAAAGCTGAGGAGAGGGAAGCTCTAGAACCTGCAGTGTGTGAGGAAAAGGGATAGGCAATGGATGCTGGTTGGAGCACACAGTCAGTACAGAGAGAAAAAAACAAGTATCTACATATAAATAGCATGGGCAGATGCACCATATATAGAAACAGAGGGTAACCAATAGGCATAGCTTTTTTAGTTTTTCCCATAGTGGAAAAAATTATTTGGAGCTCTCTGAAGCCACCAGCCATAGAATCTGCTTCAGAGAAACAGGATAAACACATCCTCTGCAGACAAGAATGGTTTGCTGATCTTCTCAATTTTCTTCATAGTTAAAAATTCACAACAATGTCAGAGTTAAGGAGACCATAGATAAAGCCTGGCCTGCTCAATGGAAGTGCAAAACCAAGATCTGATAGTTTCTCAAGACCTTTAAATAAGCCTCATCTGATTTGAACACAAGACCTTATAATTCTCCATTTGATTCATTAGGAACATGTTTCCTTTATTTAGGAAATGTTTTCATAATCTTTAAAGATTTTCCTATTTGGAGCAAGACTTTTTGGCTATTCATAGTCCTTATACACAAGCACAAATGAAATGTAGTGATGTGTATACACACATACACACTCATATAGTTTGTGAGCCTTATCCCATACAGAGAGTTCATAGCAAGAGTTCATAAACTTCATCCATGTGGCACCTGTCCTGCCCATTTCATTCCTGCCTCTTCAAATCCACCTCTCTATTAGAAAGGAAGAGTGAAGTTCCTTTTGTTTTCTATGAGGTTTATGTTGAGTTTTTTTGTTGGTGCTTTTGAATTACAACTGATAAAACAAGAGCATGTCAGTGCCACATGATACAGTTATGTAATCCCCAGTGCCTCAGTTTCCTTGTCATTGGAGAAGAATAATTATAGTACCTAACCTACCTCATAGGTTCATTGAAAGGATCAAACAAGATAGAACATGTAAAAGACGTGGGATAGTACCTGACACATACTAAACACTTGAAATATTATTAATACTATTATTAGTGTACGAGGCCACAAGTTGCATGAGATGAATTACCATCGAGTCAGGTTAGAATTCAAGTCAAATCAATAAATATGTATCATCTATTATATGAAGTTACTATTATGGAAAATGCATGTTCATTAGAGGGTGCTCAGTTCATACGCCATCAAACGTTTATTGGTTACCTGAGTGGACCACGGGAAGTCAGGGTTAGCCTATTATTCTGCTCTCACTAGCCTGGGACTAAAAAAAATTTAGGCAAGAAGAATACATTCCTTCAAACTGGGACATGTCCAGAACATGAGGTTAAAGAAATCTATTAATAAATTGTGACTTCAGTAATTAAAGGTACACACATAGGCATCGTGCATGCTAAAATGACATTTTGTTAATAGACTGTCCTGGCAGTATGGGGTGTTCTTTTAAGCTTTTTAGCAGCAACAAGCTGCTTCCTAGTCAGGAATCTTAAAATAACTATGTCATTACATAAACATTCTACATCCACCTTATGCCAACACATGTTCTGTTTCTTTTGGAAGAGAATGAAATAAGATGAATAGGCATGACCCAGGATCCTGTGTTATAGAAGGCTAACATTCTTTGAGATGGTGGATATTCTAAAAATCGTGAAAAAGGGGCCAGTGTTAAAGGTATGGCTGACCTTTGCAAGATTATTTTATTGCAAAAGTTCTTTGGTTTTACAAGCTGACATGCCAGAGTCAACATAAATAAGGAGCTAGGGGAATATTGCCACAGAGGTAAGAGCATAAACATATGTAGCTATCTTAGTGTGGCCAACCGGGCCCTGGGGAGGGGACCAGTCCATACAGCTAAATAAATAGCAAACATGGCCCAACCAACAATCCAAAGAGCACTAGGTTTATTGTTTTCAGAATTAAACTGCATTAGGAACAAATCAGATATAGAGACCACCTCACAGGCAGACACAAGCTCTACGCAACTTCAGCCTCAGAGAAAAGCTCCTGCATTAGTGGAACTCAGGTGATAGTGAGCCAGGTCAGACTGATATCTGGGTCCAAATCAAATAGATCCCAGAGGGAGAAATCCAACTTTTCAGTAAATAAGAGGAGGTTCAGCAAGGAGGGAGACAGCAGTGAAAAAGATGGGGAAAGAGGAAGATTATCTAAGGATGACTTAGGCAGTTAGTATGGAAGAAACTTGGCAGCACATGATTTATAGTCAGCTGGAAGCCCTGGAGATGAGGGGCAGAGACCAATGACTGTATCTGGTATCTAAGTAGGATTTGGTCACAAAGAACAAGTCAAGAGACCGGGGATTAGAACTGGAACCAAGAGGAGAACTAACCAGATGCTGAGCCACTGGAGTAACTCTCCCAGAAATTAGAGCTTTATTATTAGAAGGAAACTTGCTAAGTATTTCTAATCACCGATCCTTAAAGATGGCACCCAGTGAACCATAGCCTTACCACATTGAATTTTGGTCAGGATTGTGAATTGCTTTAAGCAATAGGATTTTGGCAGAAGTGACACAGTGTATTGGAACGGGGCCTTAAGAGATTTATAGCTTTCATTTTTACCTCTTGGAATGCTCCCTCTCATGGAACTCAGATGCAATGTTGTGAAAAGCTCAGATCTCCGGGAGAGTCCCTCTGATCAACAGCCCCAGCTGAGTTGCTGACAAAGCCAGGACCAACTGCCAGTCACATAAGGAAGCCATCTTGGATGTCCAGCTAAATCAAGCCCCCAGGATGCAGCTGCTGCCCACATCACCTGGAGCAGAAGGACCACACAGCTGAGCCCAGTCAACTTGCAGAATTGTAAGAGATAATGAAACGATTATTGTTGTAAGCCACTCCGTATGGAGATGGTTGTTATATAGCAACTGTAAACTGAGTCTGCAATGGTTTGAGGGGACATAAAAGCAATATTAAACTAAACAATAATGACATCATCAGGCTTTTGAAATGATGAAATTGAATCTTCTTTTAAAAATTTAAATTCCACCCAATGTATTCTCTTTAAGAAGATAGGATGAAAGAACATTTTCCATCAAAAATATCTAAAATCAACATTGTTTTATGATGGAAAGGCAAACAATTTATCTAAAGAATTTGTCCCTTGTTGTGTTGCTATGATTCAATTAAAAGTAGGATGGGGTGGGGCACCTGGGTGGCTCAGTCAGTAGAGTATCTACCTTTGGCTCAGGTCATGGTCTTGGGGTCCTGGGATCGAGCCCCGTGTTGGGCTCCTTGATCAGTGGGGAGTCTGCTTCTCCCTCTCCCTCTGCCCCTCCACCCCACTTGTGCTCTGTCTCTTTCTCTTTCAAATAAATAAATAAATAAAATATTTTTTTCTTAAAGTAGGATGGGGTGAAATAGAGAGTTTGAAAGAAAATGTCAGATTTCCCAGACAATTTCACACACAAAACTACTAACAATTTTACTGTATCAGGTCTTCTCAAGACACTGCTGTTCCTTAATTTGCTACTATAGCTAGACATATGATTTCTTGCATTAAACCTCTCAACCTTAAGAAGGCCTCTGCTCATCACAGTTATGGTTTATGTGCCATTACCTCTGTGTTTGTTCCAGAGGCCACCAACTAACAAAGCAGCACACTGAGCATAAATGACCTAGGATAGAAGAAGGTCAGAAGAATGGGTCAGATTCAGGGTAAAACCAGAAAGGGAACTCATATCCTAAATCAGCACTTTTAGGATTAATGTCATAGCCTTTGCTAAAACCTCAAAGTGAGTTAAAGTGGGCCAAGATGGGCCAACGTGAGTCAAAGTGGACTAAGGTGAGTCAGGGGGTGCTGAGTTGAGCCAAGGTAAGTAGTCAAGATTTGAAAGTCAAGAAGTCAAGACACTGGTCAGTATTTCCCTGCTGACCTAACAGTAGTCATCCAAGGGTTTGGAAGCTATGACATCAAATAAGGAAAGATTTAACTATTAGGTCAGAGTCCAAGATCTGGAATCATGAAGATCAAACCAATCAAACAAGTAGCCAGAACTCAGAAATGATCTCAGGATTCTTTCATACTCTTTCTGAGAACAACAAATGGTAACCAGAAGAGTACAGACCATGGCCCATAAATATTTAGAGAACTGAATGTTTCTCTTTTACAATTACAATAATCAGGCTGATTCTCAAATAGAGGATGACATGATGTAGAGGTGCCATCACTTTTCATTCTCTAGTGCTTTTAAAATATGGAAGACATACTGCTTGAATAATTCCATTACATTTACTCCCATCGTTTGGCATTCATCGACCATGCAGAGCACGTCTTAGCTGGCACATAGCACATAACCTTAGAGGGGGAGTGTTCCTCCCTTTGCACAATGATCACAACTGACATTGACATATATGGCTACCCTCTTTGGCTATCTTCCCTGTAGTGTGACTTCAGGAAGTAGGACAGTCACTTTGAGTAATGATTAAAAGCCTCTTATTCTTTCATGTTTGTGTCTCAAAGGAACTACTAGATGAAAATAAAAGCCACTTGAGGAGTAATATTTAACAAGAATAATGACCAAAAAGACACTTTGATTGGACCAAATACTGACTTGTGTTTGGAATGGAAGATTTCCCACTGCAGATCCAAATCTCAGAAACTGACAACTTCAAAGTCCTCTTAGATGGTTTTGGCTTGAAGTCCTTTATGATGGGCTGGACACCTGAGTAGACACATAGGTGATCCACTTGCATGAGGGGATTATTACTTGGTCAAATGATGAACCATTAATATTTCTGTGGAACATGATGCACAAATGGTCCTCTCTCCTTTGAAAAATGTAGCCAATGAAACTCAGTTCAATGGCCAAAATAAGAGCTATTGGGTTTTCATGAGACTTCATGGCTGATCATAGGTCTGGAATGGGATATCTTCATATGGAAATGTCTTAAAATCTCTTGAACTTATACTAAAGAGTAACCAATTTGTAAATAATGGTGTATTTTTTTTTAAAGAAATGAAGCTTACAAATTTCAAATACATACAGTAACTCAAGCTAACAAAATACTGACAGACAAAATTCATTGGGGACCTACTTTAATGAATAGAGGGATTAATTTTAATTAGTATATTAGTAGTTTACTCACAAATGGTAACAACATTTTAACTCATAAATTCCAAATTAGCATAATCCAAATTGAGTTTTATTGTAAAGAATTCTCTAGTAGCTAATTCAACAAACTTTTATTGAGAATCAACTCTGTACTAGGCTCTGTGGTAGATAGTACAGTTGCAAAAATTAATTGGATATATTATCTGCCTCAAGGAGTTCACAGGATAGTGAGTGAGAGAAGGATGAAACTCGGTGTTATAAATGTGATAAATGCTATGTTTTAGTGATGAATAGTATGTTTTCAGAGGACAAGGGAGGTGAGATTAAGTCCATATAGAGTAGTTCACAGAAGAAATAATATTTGATTTGGGCATTAAAGATTAAGTAAAAGTTCCCCAAATGGAGAAGAGTCAGTAATGTACCATTGTGGTGGAAAAGCATGAACAAGGGTATGATGTCACTAATGGGTGAGGCCTCATTGGGAAATAGCATGATGACTAGCAAAGGGAGCCTGGGAGGGAGGCAGGAGATGAGACCAAAGTATGATGGCAGACCACTAAAGCTCTTGAATCTCTTCTGGAATTGGGACTTAATCTTATAGACAATGAGGAGCTAGAAGGACTTGGAAGACAGAGGGCAATTTGAACAAATTCTTGTGTGTGGAAATAATTCAATCAGAGGTTCCCACTGCTTCAGAGAGAACTAAGAATTCTATAGTAAGAAAGCAGCAAGAAAGAGTCTATTTCAGCTTTCAAATTAAAAAAAAAAAAAGTAAAAGTCACTGCTTTTAATTTTCAAGAACCAATATTTTGAGGGGAATAAAAAGTTTTGCATATCAAAAGGCAAAGCCCTGGTCAAGCTGGCAAAATGCATGAGAACACAGGTAGGAATTCCAAATGGTGGCATAGTCTCTGAATCTGTAAAGCCACCACCACTCACATGGCTTAAGACCAATTACTTTCTAGTGCCGTATATCATTCTTTTATCAGTGTGGTGTCTCTCTGAGATGATGACAAAAAAAGGAAGAGATAGCTGGGTTACATCTAAGAGTGTTAATATACCCATAGGGCAACCAAAGAGTTTATCCAAAAATAATAAATTGACAAGAGAATAGATGAAGTAGAAGAAAGAACACTGTGTTTACCAGACCGACACCCTACAAAATTTGGGGTGTGGGCGACAAGGGTGTTGGGAGGGTGTTCCCTGTACCTAAGACTACTCAGAAAACTGAGAATCAACTCTGAGAGAGGACCCAGCGTCTGAACGAATACTTACAGTGGCCAGAGCCAGTGAATCCTGAGAGAACTCATCCTGACTCCTCTGTTATTGTATCTATTTTAGTGAACATCACTGATGTTGCTTGGTCCTAGAGGCTACTTGTGCCTTAAGGACATCTTGTCAACAACTGCTTGCACTTAGACAGCAGTGAGACATGGCTAGGCCTCCAGACTTCTCAATTCAGCCAATCCCCCTATATGGAACAGCCCCCTCTGCAAATGTAAACTTGTAAACCTCAAAAAGGAAGTGAGGCCTTGACACCCACAGGAAGTATGAAAGAGAATGTACCTTTATACCTCAACTTAGAGGAAGGACTTAGAGATTGAACGAGGCCAGCTTGAGACTTCACCTCAGTCACAGCAGTGGAGAAATCCACTCTGTACAATATCACACAGATGTATTTCAAGATACATCTACTTAGACCCCTGTCTCAGTACATTTTTGTAATCCCACAAAGAACTTTTATTTGCCTCTGCCACACAACAGAGCTGGGCTTCTGACGTCAACCAGTTCTCCCAGAAGATGCCTGTGGATGCAGCTACTTCACAGTCACTCAGGGAAAAGGCAACTAGGTTTTAGGGAAAGCATTACGTCACTGAGCAAATCATGTAAGTGTGGGCGATTGACAACAACACACAGGACATGGGAAGGCAGTTTTCTCTGCACTTATCAGTCACGGATATTTGAAAATACCCATTCTTCATGTCCAGTTCTGAAGGCCACCAACTCCCCGGCAAAAGTTCAAGGCACTCACAATATAAAGTCCTAATCTATTTTAATGGATGAATCTGGATACAAACGCACACATTAATCTTTTACCAGATTTCTTTGGTTCCACCAAAGTGAAGGAATGCCTTGAAGGCTAATAATAGCAAATTCCAACTATATGAAATGGATGCTCAGTTCTGTTGACAGCAGATAGGCATTGCATACCTAGATTCTCCTGTTTGTTTTCCATGCACAAATGCTTACAAAAAGATAAATAAAAGGAAAATAAAGACCCAGGTGATGACCTCTGCTCTGCCCTCTAGGACTGTAGAATCTGTAGACATCCCAGGTTAAAAATCTAATGGTGTTGACTTTATGACTCCCTGACATATAAGGTGTAGAGAACTTTAGAAAGAAACTCCAAGCTAACAGAAAAACTTTTTTGCTTCCGTGAACGGGATATGCAGTATGTTTTAGAGAGCAATTTAGGAGAGAGCTGAGTAACTCCTATCTTTCTGCAGAATGGTTAGGGAAAATAAGGGCTCTAAACTATACAAATGATATCATACAGTAAAGAACTACTAATCACCACATAATCCCTAAATCTGCATCTCTACATGGCCTAAAACTAATAACTTCTGTTCTGTATATATACTATTCTTTGATCAATCTGAAGCCTATTTGAGATGATGCTAGAAACAAACAAAACAGAGGTAGGTGGGGTAAATCTAGAATTCTTCATATGCCCCTGGGGTAACCTAAGTTAATAGCATCTCAGATGTTGTATTCACTGGTAACTGTCATAAACTGGAGGTGAATTTCACTACTGTCCTGTTAAGGAGATCTCAAGGCAGTTTTGTTAAATCTCTCCTTCAAGTAGAGATGATGAAGTTCTTTCCCATTCACACTGCAATTTTTACTATCTCATACTACAGGCTTCACCCTCTGTAGGGTGCATTTTATGCCTGCCTTGTCTCAGCAAGGGTGAGAACACACAGGACAGTTACAGTGGGCTCAATAAAGCCTTAAGCTCAGGTGGGCATTACTCCTGATGTACACAGAGGGCCCCGAGACTCCAGCCTTTTCCCAATTTGAGACAAAACTAGGGATAACTAAGAAGACCTGACTGCTATGGGAGCAGAAATAGCTTTTGGGACTGGGGACATCACTGGTGAGTTCCCAAATCAAGGTGGAGAGATATTCACCTGATACCCAGCTTCACCTACCTGACAATGTGGGACTCTGGGAACATGTTACCCATGCATAGCCTTGCTTATAAGAAGGGCTATACTGGAGGCATAGGTGCAAATCAGACCCCAGTTCTTACTACATTGAGGTCCAGAAGAAGGGGGTAGGATTCTTCTAGGATCCTAAAGGAAAATAAAAGCTCTTTGTGGGGGCAGTAAAAATGTACTTGAGAGAGGAATTCAAATATATTAACAATTGGATAGTGTCATACCATGCATGGGTTTCATCACCTACCCACTGGAGAGAAAATCCGAAACGGTCTCTATGTACACCCTACTTCAGTAGCAGACACACTACTTCTGTCCACAGAAACTGCATCTTCTCCAGATATCCCAGGCCTCAAGTCTTGCTTCATGGGGTTTGCAGATGTTCTGACCATTAACAAGGGGTTTCTCTAAATGGGAATATGGCTGGGCCAGACAGCTGGGCTGTCTCTGATATGTGGCTATAACTGTTACAAGACCAACAAGGGAAGGACAAACAGGTATTGATGGGATTAGAAAACATTACAAATACTTCAAGAAAGTTCTTCCTACATGAGATTGAGAAAAGGGAATCCTGCACAGAGGGAGTAAGAGGGTGAATTGGAGGTAGGAGAAGCTAGATGCAGGGCAATGCAAGAGGGAGGACTTCAGACAGGCAATGGCAGTGGGAATGGAGAACACGTTTTAGATGCAGCAGGTTGAGGGTGGGAGATGCTAAAAAGAAGGTGAGGGAGAGAAAGGAGTAGATTAGAATGACTTTTAAGCTTTAGCTTGGGTGTCAATAGATTGCAATGTCATGTTCTAAAATAAGAAGCAACCTTTTAAGGAAGAAAATAATTTGGAATTCTGGAGATAAAGCCAGATTGCATTGGAAAGAAGGAAGAATGTAATTTAAGGAGGTGGAGGTTTAAACTACAAAAGTGAGGACATGAAGAGGAGGTGAGAGGTGTAACATATTACGTACTAGATGCTACACACTGCACTACACACTACACTCAGAGAAACCTACTCCAGTGGTCTTCAATCTAGTTCTCTATTCCAGGACCTGATAGCTGGAGAGGCACATGAAAAAATCCAGGAAATCTTTTATTAATCTCCCCAGTTATGGCCCAACCCTCTCTTCTAATTAATGGAAGCAGGTTACCCCTACTCCCTAACACACACGTGCATACACACACACACACACACACTTCAGACTCAATAGATATTTTCTACTGCAATTTTCCTTGTTCTGCTCCCAGCAGAAAAGAGAAAGAACTGATCACCGTTCTCTGTAGAATTTCCCTCCTTGGAAATCAAAGTTAATTAACATTTACTGAACCTTTCCTGGACACATGGCACAAGGCCAAATTCCTAAAGGAAAATGAGAATAAATGTGTAGGTGTGAGACTAAAATCACTTCAGAGAAGAAGCAAGCCGGTTTAACAGGTTAGAGCCAAGTTTAGCACTCTTCTTCCCCTGCAAGACTCTGCTCCATCAATAAACACACCCATAGTAGAAAGCATTTGTATGCATACATACAAAGTATTTAAATTTCTTAAAATCAATTCATAAGCTCAAATACTGAGCCATCTTGAATCACCTTCTTGCAAGTAATAAAAGAGTGTGAGTATAATGTTCAAAAATCTTTCTGTACTAATATGTACAAGCCCTATCCAGTCCCTTTTGGTCACAGGACTGGGAGATGCCACACCTGCAGGTTCACCCTAAGCTACTACATGTATAAGTCCTTATCCCACATGTTCATTGGCTTCCCTTTGCTAATGACACCAGTTCTTAACCAATTAGCATGATGGGGTACTTAAAAATGTAGGTGCCTGGAATGCCCACCTACAGACTTTCCATCTATGGAAGTTAGGCCCAATTAATGATATCTTTGGTAATCTCCCAAGAGGATTCTAATGGGCAACCCCATGAGATATCCTATATCTTTAGGCCTATAAATCAAACCTGACTCTTATTGACTTTTCCAAATCTACGTCTATTTCCTATATACACTAGCCAACGAAGCAATGGCCTGGGGGTTCCTACTCCCCTCATTGCTCATATATCTAGCTGAGACACATCCCTTCATCTCCCACATCCCTTTTCACAGAGCACATTTCCTTCAAGGTCCCATTCAAGCAAGCAGAAAGTAAACCTATTTCTAAACATGTAAATCCTAGTGCCAGGCTAGCTCAGCCTCTCAGTTTGCTTATGAAGAAGGTTGTCACCAGAGCCACTATTCAAAGAGATCATTATGATCGGGAGAGACCCATAGCTACTCAGTCCATCACTGTCTCGGTTTGGGTGTGGGATTACATTCACTATGCACACTGTATATAATTCAAAAACATCCAGTGTGTAGTTAGTCCTCAAATTTAAGCTTCTCTCTCATAGCTGACTTGTCCAACCTGCCCTCAAAGTCATCCCCACTGAAAGCACATGGAAAGCCCTTCAAATGGAATACCTCCTTACAGGGCAGCAATTAGTATACAACCCAAAGGAAGTGTTAGTCACTGGCTCTTAGATGAGATGCAGTGCCAGTGGATGAGTTAGGAAAGCCTCAGAAAGTGTCTGCTTTCTTGATGGTCTCACCAAATACTTAGACCTGAGAATTTTTTTCTTTAGTTTTTGCTCAAAAAAATGAAAACAAGATTGTACTTTTATCTGCTCTCTTATCTGAGAAGCATACCCAGCACTCACAAACTGGCCAGTTTCCAATGAACCCTCCCTCCTAAAGTATTAGGGTCCAAGAGCCTACTCTGAGGGGAGACTACTTTGGGGAAGAATCTCTCCTATCACCTTTTACCACCTACCTGCCCTAATACAATGAACAGCATATAAGCCAGTTTTCTGCCCTAGATTGTGAGACATGGGAAGATCTGGATGAGCTAAGCCTGGATAGCTGAGAAACAAAGTCAGAACCTAAGGCAGTCATGTCCACCTCTCCAGCACTCAGAATCTATTGATTCTGGAAAGACCAGAAAAAGCACCTGTTGGAGCCAAAATTTTTGGCAGGAAGATCCCTAAGCAGGAGGCAGGTGTGGGTCTTACAAACATGGCTCCTATAGGAAGTGAGAGGCCCTCTGTCTGCCTCAAAAGCCAAGCTGGTGAAAGTCAAAACCACCTCAGTAACAGCATGGCAAACAGAAACTCTCTTCTATGATTTCTGTTTCCTATGCCTGTTACTCCTGAAATGAATGAACATCGTGTGTCAATTACAAAGTTTTTTTAAATAAATAAATTAAATTAAATAGGTACAAACAAAAGACAATAGAAAAAAAAAAGAAAGAAAGAAAGAAAGAAAGAAAGAAAGAAAGAAAGAAAGAAAGAAGAAAGAAAGAAAGAGAATAGAACTTCCAGAATGAATTTTATCAAAACAGGGATCAAATTTCCTCTTAAAGAAAATTCATGTGATCATATGAACACTCTATAGCATTCTTCTAGATCACAGAAGTCATTTGAATGGGTACAAAACAGCATGTTTATCAATGATTTGAGTTATATTTTTAGTTCTCATTGATAACAATCTCAAAAAGTTAACAATCTCAAAAAGCATAATCAATTTATTGTCAATTTGTGAAACATTTTAGACAGTAAATATAAGATTTAGAATATGATGCCATGTATATAAGGTTTAAAACTATATAAAACAATAACAAACAATAGCACATATGTAATGGAGGATGTAATGGAGGATGTTTGTAACATAAGAAATACTATTTTAAATCACAAAATTACAGAAAGGAAGAGAGTTTCTGGTGTAAATTCCTTCCTGGAGATTGCGTCTGTCACTGGAATGGCCAAGAATCTGGACACCTGTAGACTGAGTTTGTCTTTATTTCATGATAAGAAAAGTCATTTTCTTAACTTCTCTCTCCATAATACATACATTAGTCCTCACGCCATCATTTTCCTGAGGACTTCAGTTATGCAAGGTGACAGCACTTGTTCTCAGAGAACGGACTTTACCTGGCTCTCTCAGTGATTTAAGGAACTTGCTTTGGAAAATGCAAGGAGAAAACAAGGAGAGACATACAGGAATCAAGAGCTATAATCTGAAAGACCAAAAGGCCAATTAAAATGCTCTGCAGGAAATTTGAAAAGAAACCACTGCAAAGGGATAGAACTTTACTAAGTGTCAAACCTTCTGTGCTCCTGTGCACACACTCTCTCATTCTCTCTCTGTCTCTTTCTCTCATATCCATGCAAGTGCTTGCATGTGCATATATGTGCATGTACACAAACACAATGGAATAGATTCTTTTCACTCTCATTTCCCAGGTCATGAAACTAAAGCCAGACAGGTAATGTCAAGGTCATAGCTGATAATTGGCCAAGGGAAGTATCCCACCTAGCCATGTGCACATCTGTGTCATTCGTATGCTCATATTGCCTTGCTAAGCCTGTTGCTTTCCTCTTCATTAAACTGCTCACTGGCCCCTATGCCTAAACCAGGAGGAACTGCTCACACTGGCTTTCATGCCTAAGCCAGTGCAGAGATTAAGAGAGAAGGCTCTAGGGCCAGAATGCCGGAATGAAATGCCCAGCAACTCCACTTTCTAGCTGTGTGATCTTGGGCAAGATCGGTTTCCTTATCTGTAAAATGGAAGTGATGATAATGCTGTATGCCTCATAAGTCATTAAAAAGTTATTAATACAGGGATCCCTGGGTGGCTCAGTGGTTTAGCACCTGCCTTTGGCCCAGGGCGTGATCCTGGAGTCCCAAGATCGAGTCCCACATCGGGGTCCCTGCATGGAGCTTGCTTCTCCCTCTGCCTGTGTCTGTTTCTCTCTCTCTCTCATGAATAAATAAATGGAATCTTTTTTAAAAAAAGTTATTAATACAAATAAAACATTGAGAAATAGTACCTGGCACTGTAAGCAAGACATAAACTTGTACTGGGTTAAGCCACTGTGATTTGGGGGAGTTGTGTGTTTCTGCAGCATTGTCTAGCCTGTCATGACCAATATAGTTGAATAAATGTCCATTAAATTAATTTGGATTGAGTCATTATGCGTAAAAGTTATGTGGCAGCAATTGTTGCTGAAGGGGACTATGGTTTTTTTGCTTCTATTATGTTCTTAAATTCAACCAACTCTTCTGTAAAGCATTATTTTCAGTTACATTCTAAAGATCAGATTTCTTGTAGTGAATAACATTATCAATAAACTTATTATTTTCTCATCAACATATCAGCACACCACAGAGCACATAATCAGCTCAAGCAATAGTTTTTCTCTTATTTCACTCAGCGATTTCAGCACTTGATGCTAATTGATCCCATTTATTTAAAAAAAAAAAAAAAGTAGCCTGTAGGACACACAGATCTTTTCAGCCTTCTAAAGACTATTATGCTCCTAGATGAAAGACAACAGAGATATCTGAAACTAAATAAATAATAAATTCCCAAGAAGTCCATTTTCAATAAATGATGAGAATCTGAAAAGTAAGAAAATCTGTCTTGGGTATTCCCATCTGAACTGACAGCCTCATTATAATTTCTATGAATGTGCCTCACTTACAAATTCCAACATCCTCAACTAGGAGAGAGACTGCCAGCCTTGACTCTGGGTTTCTATTGTTTCCTGGTTGAATTCAGGGAGCTAAAAGCCTAACACTTCCTTTAGCATGCAGTTGACTGTTGTAGATTTATTTCCCTTAGCTCTTTGAAGAAGTGCAAGTCCAAATGAGAAATTCATCGGATGCTAGTCTGGATGAAAAGAAGGATCCATTGCTCTATCTGCAAAAGGAGATGTGACATGGGTCTACCATTGTGTCTTGTTACAAACCATAGTAAGCCTCTGCAAAGATAGGAAACAATTAACTTTTAAAAATGCCTATCAGTTGCCCACTCATCCATATCACATAAATACATAATTAACTTTCTAAACATGGATATTTTTGGCATTTTAAAATGTATATTAATTACTTGATATTTTGCCCATTCCAGGCTGTTTATGTAAATATTGAATTGGAAGACTTCTTAAAATGCACAGAATTTACTTCATCATCTTCAATAGTAATTGGCTAAATACATAATTAGATTATTTTAAAACCAGGTATCATACACTCAGTAATCTTTAATGAACTTTTGCATCATTCTAACCTAAGGTGTCAAGATTTAATTAGAATTTGAAATTCATGGATCATTGACCAAAGCACCATAATTGGTTTGGGCATATGCACTACTGCAGATCACCAGTGAGCCAACTCCTTAAAACAACCACTCAAAAATGCTGTGTTAAAGGTGTGTTGATTTGCCCACTTGGAATACTTCTCACAGAGAATTAAGCATTTTAACATCTCTAAAGAAGGAATTTTAATTTATCCCCAGTTGATGTGGGAAAGCTAATTTTTGCAAATGAATATCAACTAATTAAAGCAAAAGAAATGATAGAAATTCTAAAAATCACCATTTTGTTATCTGATCCCTACCCACTAAAGCATTGGTTCAGACAAGGAACATCAATGGGAGCCAAAACTATTAGATAAAATAATTTATTTATTTATTTATTAAAGATTTTATTTATTTATTCATGATAGTCACACAGAGGGAGGCAGAGAGGCAGAGGGAGAAGCAGGCTCCATGCACCGGGAGCCCGACGTGGGATTTGATCACGGGTCTCCAGGATCGTGCCCCGGGCCAAAGGCAGGCGCCAAACCGCTGCGCCACCCAGGGATCCCGATAAAATAATTTAGGGAGGAAAGTTTAGTCCAAAGGTGTCCTGTGTCATCCTATTGATTACTTGTTAATTGCAAAGAATAAAAAAAAGAAACTTTTACAATGGAGGGAACTGGCCATTTTATTTAGCATCACTATTAATGGATCTCTCAAAGATGTTCTGAGATGCAATATGCCATACCCAGCAATATCTATGAGATATTCTTGCTAGTAATTTTTTTCTTTAGTTCTTATCAAGCTTGTAGACCGAAGCTGCAGGTTTTGGAAAAATAGAAGAACAACATAAATCACTCCAACAGGAAACAATCAAACTAATCCAGGACAGGGCATAGTCCAAGAAAATGTCTAGTCACTTCAAAAAAATCATTGTACTGAACTTTTAAAAATGAGGGACTATTACAGATTAAAAGGCACTAAACACAAAACAAAACACAATAACCTCAAGAGATGCATAAACTTTGCATCTTCATTTGATAAAATTGTAGAAGACATTTTTGGGACAGCTGGGGAAATTTAAATCTGGATTGGCTATTAGATTACATAATTATTGCTTATTTTCTTAAGTTATAACGATCTTGTACTTATGTAAGCAAAATGTCTTAACTTAGGAAATGTTTGCTGAAGTATCTCTTCACAATGAATACAACTTACTCAAATCCTGCTGCATACAGACACAGAAAGCTATGAAGCAAATGTAGTAAGATGTTAATAATTATACCTAAATGGTGCATATACCTGTGTTCATTAAATAATATTTTCAATTTTCCTGTATGTTTATAAATATATATACGCATCTATATAGTGAGATATATATGTATATATAAATTATGGAGAAAAAGAATTCTTGCCTCCATTTTCACATATTATATTTATTGCTTTGTCAGTAGTTTTTATAAGAGTATGTATATATGTATGTGTGTCATGAGGACATTTCCCTAGAAGTGTGGGTATTTAATAGAGTATGACACATAGCCCTTATTTCTTTACTACTTGTGCTTATTTAGATCTTGTTGAATCAGAATTTATTTATATTACTTGATGCTTCCAGAGATGCATTTCTTTTTGCAACACTCTAAGATTCAATTCATTCATTCTAGCTGTCTATGTTAATGGAGCACCTACTAGGTGCCAGGCATAATACTAGTCCCCAGAAAATCATGGTAAGCAAAAGCAAATGTTGATAAACGTCATAAATATTACAGTCTAGTACAGAAGAGAGACCTTCATCAAATTGTGGTGGGGATAAATAGTATCAAACTATATCATATATGTGTCATAAAAATAAAGCTCAGGAAACTACAAAACAGAAGTGTCTGGTTTAGCATGGGAAACTACTGAAGAAAAGTGAAGAGTGAATAGGCATTTAACCAGAGGGAGAAAGTGAGGAAGAAAATAAAGTCTCTAAGGTGGAACGGAGCATGCCTAGACCCAGGAACGGAAAGGACAATGTGATTGCAACAGAAACAACAGAGGACATTAAGGGGGCTGATTTGTTTGAGGGCTAAAGAAAGGTCTACTCATTCAATGCCATTAGGCCATATGGAAGACGCTGATCTTTATCTAAAGAGAATTGGATAGTTTTAAGTGTGAAAGTGACATGATCTGATTGGTATGTAAAAAGGTGGCTCCATCAGTTAGGCATCTGACTCTTGATTTCAGTTTAGGTCATGCTTTCAGAGTTGTGAGATCAAGACCCATGTCGGGTTCCACTCTGGACATGGAACCTACTTAAAATTCTCCCTCCCTCCTCCCACCGCTTCTCACTCCCTACCTCTCTTTAAAAAAAATCTTTCAGGTTATAATATGGTGAGTGGACTGAAGGGGACCACAAGTAGAAGTGGGAAGGGAAATTTGGAGGTCATTATGAGAGTCCAGGGAAGAGACCACAGCAGCTTGAATCAGGGGAGTGATGGTGGAGATGGAAAGAAACAGATACATTTAAAAAAATCCTTAGGAAGTAAAACTGACAAGCTCTGTGGTTGATCAGATAAGAGTAGATAAAAGAGCCACCAAGGATGCTCTTGGGATTCTGCATTGAGCTGATGCACACCCAGCACTGAAGGAGAAACAGGTTCATTTAGACTGACGCCAAGGTTGAGTCTACATGTATTGCATTGAGGATATCTTCACGCCAACAATCTCAGGCAAAATCCAATGGCTTATTATGTAATTTTAGGCATTTTTAATATAGTAATAGAACAAAGAGAATTAGTTTTTTAATAAAACAAGATTTTACTTTTCCAAATGAGGTTTTTACCTTGAGGGATGTTGCATTATGTCAGCAATCCTGTCATTACTCAAAATACATCTGAGATTCCCTCTTACCAATGGCCTCAGAGAGCCAATGTGTAGCTTCTGTACTGTTAGCTATGGATTCAAGGGGTGCATTCCAGTCCTCCCCAAGCTCTTCCACACATCTCAACAGGGCCCACTCTAAGTCTTGCACTTTCACTTTGCTGTATCTCATGACTTAGCTATCTGAGTTTGTTCACCCCTGAATTAGGGTGGTGTATATAGCAGGCCCTTGATAAATATTTAGTTATTAAATGTAGAAAACTGATCTTGTTATTTTGCCATCAAACTATAATTTTATCAAATGTGGCCCAGTGAGATCATCCAATTTGCTTCCCAAAGCAGTCTCTCACCAATTTGCATCAGTTTTCTGAAATAACAAATCAACTCACAACGGACCAGAAGAAGAGAAGAAGGGGAAAGGGAAAGAAGGAGGGAAGGGAAGGGAAAGAAAGGGAAGAATAAAAAGTAGAAGGATTCATGGATGATAAAAGTGTCCCAGGCTCTAAAAGAACCTTTTCAAGCATGTTCCAAAAAAGCCTCTCAGATAATTACAGAGCCTATGACGATTTTGAAAAGGTCATTTGAACATCCAAACTTTGACACACACAAAAATAATCTACACACACATACACACATTATGACATATTAAAAATGAAAAATAAGAGTCAAATTAAATAATCTAGCCCATATGACACTACAATGAGAATTCACTAGAAAACCTATGATCAGCCATTTTCAAACTTTATGGTACATCAGACACCTGGGGCATTTATTAAAAGTGCTGATTCTTGAATCCTATTGAGACAGAAACTGCATATATTCTTATGCCTGTGTAGCTGAATGAAACACAGAAATTTCTAGATCCCTATACCACCTGTGCTCTGGTCCTAGCTTGTCTTTTAGTATCTGGTGATCTTGGGAATGCCACCTAACTTCTCTGTCCTCAAGATCTTCTGTAAAGGATGGAAGTGGATTTCTAAATACCTTCTTGTTTTAGAATGCTTTGTCTATGTCAAACTTTGCTGCTTTTGCTCTCTGGAGGCTCAGGACACTACACATTATTCTTAGTCCATGTACATAGACTCTGAACCCCATGAATGTTCTCTGATTGGCTGGATAACCTGAGCTCTGACCTCATGTTCATTCTCATAATTAAGATAACTGTACATGACCAGCCTGGCCTGATTTGTAGCCCCTTACTTTGTTTCCCAGACCATCAAACCTGATAATGATTCCACAGAGTGAAGGAACATGTAGAGCTGGGATCATTACCCTGGGGAGGCCTCCAATGGTGGGAAGGGGATAGATTAGTAGAAAAGAGAAAGGGAACTTCAAGCAAGGAGAACTGCATGAGCAAAAGCATGAGAATAAGAATGGGCAAGGAATGTTCAGGGGTCACTCTGTCGTGATCAGAATGTTTGTGTCACAAGTGGTTGAATTCAAGAGCAGTATTCAAGAACTCAAGTGAATGTTCAAGTTTGCTTATATCCCAATATCAAAGCAGAGATAAAGAGAAGGCTCAGTGAAGAGTTGTCTAAGTGTGAAACAGTACTGTAATCATCCACTAGAACAAAGTTCTCTCATCAGATAGGACAGTGACAATTAAACTCACACTTTGCATATGCCATTTAAAATGCATCTTATACATTGGCAAACATAAACACCTACAAATGAACACAGGTAACTAAATGAGGAAGAGATTGCATGTGCTTCCAGAGACCATACTCCTTCAGAAGTGGGTAAAGAATTAGATTGTGCAGGCAGGAGACATTTGGTTGGGACAGGGCTTTGCTGCCAACTCAGCCTCTGCCGTGTCATGAGTCACAGAACTGGCAGGCTCTGAGTACACATGCAGTCTTCAGACCCTCTATGCTTGCCAGTTCTACTGAGTATATGGTACCCAACCAATGCCCACTTCTTCAAGGAGGATTATTTTGAGTGAAATTTCTCCTTTTGGGGAAAAAAAGACATATCAGACTTCCTTCATTGTAGATGGATAAAATGTTCCCAAAATTCAAAAGGAGAAAAGAGCCTACTTCATCTGTGGCTGGGATTTTCCTTTATCTAAGATAATTTAGACTAAAGGGGAGTACATTGGCTGCCAAGTCTCCCAGGACAGGCTGCTGGCAGCAAGTTCTCTGAGAAAAGCAGCAGATGGCCTCTGGAGAGCACAAGGAGTCAGCCAAGATTTCCCTGGAGAATCATTGAATGGTTACTTTAGGCACAGAACCCTCTAGGCCCTAACCAAGTCCAATCTTCATTTAGAGTTTTAAAGCCTAAGGTATATGGGTATAGGGTATATGAGAGTTATATGCCACAGAACACAATGGCCCTACCCATACAAGAGGAAATAATTCTTCTCCCCAAAGCCAGCCTGGCTCATATGTGACATCACAATGGCTTACTTCTCCTAGACTAAGCCTTGAGCCAAGTGCTAATACCATTTCAGTTGACCTCATGGGTAGTTTTAGAGGACTCAGGATTTGCCCTAGTCATGTCAAGTTGGCTCATTGGTTTATGCTCTATATTTGCTAACTTGAACTAAAGTCCATGAGTGTGATTAAACTGGATACATTTTTCTGGGGGCAGTTTTGTATTTCTAGAGCTCACAAAAAATAAAAAGTTTTCTTTTTACCTAATGTAGCCTGGAACTACACTAACCCTTATTTTAATTCTGAGTCAACTCACAAATATTCATTGGATACTTATTCCTACAGGAAACCTACCTTTCAAGGATGAAGAAAAAGCAAAGAAACACAGAACACTGCAGAAAAAAAAAAGAACAAAAAGAAAGAAGAAAAGAAAAAAGAAAAGAAAAAAGAAAATGAAGCATGGGCATAGTACTATTTTAAGAAGTCCTCAACAAAGGATCATTGAGGAGTACTAATGATGCTCAACACTATGCCGAGATGTTAAGTGAGGAGGAAGGATGTATTTTCAAGGAATATGAAACACACATGGAATATCATACTAGGAAACGACAAAGCATAGTTGGATAGATTGGGTCTAAAGCCTTGGAATGGACGAGGTATGGTTTTGCAAAGTGTCTACTATGGTATTTGTGTTTCATTTTGGGATTTTGAGATTTGGTCCAGTTGGCTACCTCTTTGGATAAAGCCTCCCACATCCAATCTGCTAAGTAATTCGGATACCTGGATGGTTGGATACCAAGAGGGAATAATTTGTCCATCCTTCAACACAGGAACTGTTATTCATCTTAGCTGAGCATTTTGGGCTTAATACAATACTGAGATGTTCCAATCTGGGCTGTCAGATCATTCATTTTGGAAAGCTTCAGACGTACTGTTCTTTGCTTGATAAATATGAATACACTTTGCATTTAAAATTTTTATTTTCTTTATGCTCTTCTACTTTTAAAAATATCTTTATACTGAAAGCAAAGTGATCACATAACAGGGACAGGAAGTAAAGGAGGACAAGGACTCAATATCTCCTTGCTTGTGCCTGGCTCTGTGTATCGATCATACTGCTTTCTCTGCCTGTGTTGTCTAAGGGCTCATCTCTAGATGCCAAAAATGCTCTTCCTCATTCAAAACTTCTATCAGATGCCACTTCTAGAAGCCCTTCCAAATCTCTGTCTTGAGCAGTTATGATCTCTCTTTAGAACTTTCACTGATTCTCTCATAGCATTTAGCACTTTCTCCCATATATATTTACTTATATTGACTCCTATAATATGTATATACCATGAGTATCTTAAACAACTTAATATCCCCTGCTGCATCCAAAATTGATTATAGTTTATTATTAACAGTCTGTATTCATCCAATATTTACTGTGAATATTTACTGGATAAATACATAATTGATCAGTACAAGCAGATACTCCTAAAGAACCTAATGGGTACATCCGATCAGGACATAAAAATGGGAGGAAAAAAAATCATGTGTACAATTTAAGTAGATATATACCCTAGATAAAATGTCCAATATGTCAAATCAATGCTCAGTTCATTTGACTTAATCTGTCTCTTCAAGGTTCTGCTTCTTCTAAGAATTTCTTTTCTTTCCCTTGAAATTGTGGGAGTAATGGGGAAATGGCCCTATTAAAATATAAACATTTCTGAGTATTAGTTGTGGGTAAGGCTCTCTTTCATCTATGATTTGAAACCCAATCCCACTGATGAACTTTAAAATAAGAAAATAGAAAAAGTAAATTATCAATAAAGCAGTGCTGTCCTACCCATATATTAAAGATAAAGCAGTTATTAATAAAACAGGAAGAAAAGATACAAAGGAATATAATCTATCAGTAAATTAAAATGAATATGTGTAAAATGGCATGGGTATTAACCAGAATGACTTTTTCCTGAATGACCAAATTTAGGGTAAATATAAAAGCTACCATTTCCTGAGTACCTACTATATGCCAGGCAAGTGGAAAGTACTTTTTATATGTTGTTTATATTATATTTTATCTATTCATTCATCACAACACTTCAAAGTTAATATTATTGTTCTTCTTCTGGGAACAATATTTTTTTCCTTCCTTAAGGGAGGAAACTAAAGCTCATGAAGTTTCAAAACTTGCCTAGGCTAATATAACAAGGATGTATCATAGCCATTATAACTCACTACCTTTGGCAGTAAAAGCAAATCATAGGATTCTCCATTTCTTCTACATTTACAAGCTTAGACACACACATATCTCAGCTATGTCTCATTTCAACCTTCTTAATTAGGCCCAACTTCAAAGGATTGACTTCTGGGCTATGGCTGAGAAGTAGAGGAAGACACAAGAATTGCTGCAGATAATACATGAAGTAAATAACTCACATCAAGGTATCCCATTGTTGACTACAGAATTTAGAGTTTATTAATATTCTTGGCTCCAATTATCTCTCCTACTATACTGAAGTTGCTTTTGTACTGCACAACAAGAAAAATGCATACTACATATATGTATATATATCCTCCTGCTACTCAAGAATGCTTTGGAAACTACAACTAAGTTTTTCTCCTTTTCCCTCTTCACTTCCTCCAAACTGCCCCTTTCGGTGCCACATCCCACAGGAAAGAGCCTTCAACATTTGGATCCGGGTAACCCTGGGAACCAAAAGGCTTGGTTTGTCTAGAAGAAATCCAGTTGAGTTTGTAGCCTAAAAAGAGATGAATCTAGAAGAATTTCAGCTAAGCATTCAAAGTTCCCACTCTTTTATCTACTGCAACTGAGTTTTGATCTATCATCCATTGTTTCAGCTACCTTAGATAATCTGTAAATACATTCCAGTTCTGGCTGTTGGGTGAAATCTCTGACTATGCATACATTAGGCTGATAGGAACAGCAGTCCTTCCATACTCAGGATGCTCAGTGCCACCTGCTGGAACAAAGGAAGGAGGATTTATCATGGGCAGAAGTTATCACTTCAGCTTCTATTAGCTCTGGTCTCCACAACCTAGAGGTACCTGAAAAGTACACTGGGGTAGTTGAAATAGATGTGAGCCTGGTTTCCATGGCACTTAAATGCTTGCATTTTGAGCCTTTGCAGAGTAGATAAAATCACCAACAAAACAAAAGGCAACAACATATTGAATGGAAGAAGATACTTGCAAGTGATATTTCCAATAAGGGGTTAATATACAAAATATATAGAGAATTTATACAACTCAACACCACTCCTAAAAGGAACTCCAACCCAATCGCATTTAAAAATGGGCAGAGGACCTAAGTAGACATTTTTTCCATAGAAGACATACAGATGGCCAACAGACATATGAAAGGATGTTCACCATCACTAATCATCAGGGAAATGCAAATCAAAATCACAATGAGATACCACCTCATACTTGTTAGAATGGCTAAGATTAAAAAAAAAAAACAACACAATAAATAGCAAGTGCTGGCAAGCATGTAGAAGAAAAGAAATGCTTGTGCACTATTAGCAGAAATATAGGGATGCCTGGATGCCTTAGCTGTTCAGCATCTGCCTTTGGCTCAGGGCGTGATCCTGGAGTCCCAGGATCAAGTCCCACATGGGGCTCCCTGCATGCAGACTGCTTCTCCCTCTGCCTGTGTCTCTGCCTCTTTCTCTCTCTGTGTCTCTCATGAATAAATAAATAAAATCTTAAAAAAAAAAAATGTAAACTAGTACAGCCACTGTGGAAAACAGTATGGCGGTCCCTCAAAAAATTAAAAATGGAAATACCAGAAGATCCAATAATTCCATTATGGAGTATTTACCCAAAGAAAACAAAAACACTATTTTTTTTTCAAAAACAATAATTTGAAAAAAAAATGTGTACCCTATGTTTATCAGAGCATTATTTACAATAGCCAAGATATGGAAACAACCTAAGTGTCCATTATACATGAATGGACAAAGATGTTTTATATACATATATATTATATATATATACACATACATATATGTGAGATATATATACATATATAATGAAATATTACATAGCCATAAAAAAGGATGAGCCTTTTTTGCCATTTGCAACAACATGGATGGACCTAGAGGGTATTGTACTAAGTGAAGTCAGTCAAACTGAGAAAGACAAAATACCATATAATTTCACTCATATGTAGAACTTACAAAACAGAAACAAAATAAATTAATAAACAAAAAGCAGAATCAGATCTATAAACACAGAGAACAAACTGATGGTTGACAGAGAGGATGGCTAGGGTGGGTGAAATGGATGAAGGGGATTGGGAGATACAGGTTTCCAGCTGTGGAATGAATAAATCGGGAATAAAAGGCACATCGTATTGATGATATATATTTCATTCAATGATATAGTAGTGTTGTATAGTGACAGATGGTAGTTACACTTGTGGTGAGCATAGCAGAAGGTATAGAGAAATTGATGTACACCTAAAACTATTGTAATATTGTATGTCAACTATCCTCAAATTTTAAAAGTTTTAATTAAAAAAAGAATTACATATTGAATATTACTCTGTATCCTTAATATATTCTAATATCTTTTTGGATTTTGAACCACACTGCTTTGCAATAATGTTTTATTCAACCATATATCAAGAGCACTTTTTCTTGTTTTTCCAGGCATATGGTCATGGTAGTTTTTTAATGTGGCCAAAATAAAATCTAAATGTGATATAACAATAGCAAAGTCAGCAAGCAAGGTACATCTCTGGGTGCTCAAGTTTGCATCTCAGTGTAAGAGACAAGAATTATTAGGGCTTGGGAGGCCAAGGATTAATAGAATGAATCACCTTATTTCCCCTAAAGGTTTGACCCAGTGTGTGATTTGTGCCTGCTAAGCTGATATAATGATGAACAATCCTTTTTGTTAATGTAGCTAAAAATGGAACATGTGGTAAGACCTTACATAACCTGAAATGACACATGGCAACCGAAGACCACTTCTCCCATGAGTTCTTGGAGCCGAAGTTAAGTTGGCATCTAATGAAAAGTGTAAACCTGGGAGCATTTACCCTGCTATCTGTACTGCACCTTCATTTAAGTTGGAACTCTCAGCTTTAATAGCATAAGAAAAATACAAACACACTATTGAAGCCAGGTTATATTAAATAAATACTTTTCACATGGATCTTTCTAACTTATTCTTCAGTGCCAAGTGCAGTGTCATCATTACCATTATTAGGAATAATAACAGCAATTAATTTGTAAGCTATCTATCATTCTGAAGACTCATATTTTATATATTAAATAATCTTACGTATAGAAAAACTTTAAACAAATGTTACTTGCAGGATATAATCTTGTTTTAGATTCTCTCAGACCAGAAAGTTACAGAAAGAAAAATGAGGAGAAATTATCTGTGTATCATAAAAAGTTATTGGCTTGTAAATAAGTCTTGGGGAAAATATCCTCAGGGTTAAGTAACTCCCTCAAGGTCACACAGTTTAGGAGAAAATATAAATAAGCCCAGTTTCCCTACCTAGTCCCAGTCTTGAGAACACAGAGAGAATAATAAGGCAAATTATAAAGTGAAAAATAAATGCTAGCTAGTGACATGAATCAAAGAAAATCTGGTTCCAAGCACAAGGAATGGAATAGTCAGTAGACTTGGCACAGGATGAGTAAGATAGAGAGTTGTTTCAGATGATGTCTGTAAGCTCAGCAGGGGATAGACCACGTGGTTCTTATAAGGAATTTTAATTTTATTCTAAGAATCATGAAAAGACCTGAACTGGTTCTAAGCAAGAGGATGATGTGAAATAATTCATAGCTTATAAAGCTCACTCTGCTGCTAGATTGAAAGGGTGAGAAAGGATGGGAAACAGAAGTGGGGAGACCAGTTGATGGTCTACTACTGTGCTGTAAGTAAGACATGACCGTGGCTTGCCCCCTGCTGCAGAGACTGCAGTCTAATTGTTCTGGAGTAAGACCTAAATACATCTTAAAAGCTGGCCAGGAAACACTAGTGACTATCCAGGGTGGAGAATCACAGGTACAGTGTAATAGCAGTGGAAATGGAGAGAAATAGACAGATTTGAGTTATTTTCAGGGTAGATTCAAGAGAACTTGATGGTGGGCTAGATGTAGGGAAGGAGAGAAAGAGAGGTGACAAGAAGTTCTTCTAGGCTTTGAACCTTAGAAACTGAGTCGGTGGTCCCATTTCATAAAATACTGACGTCTAAGAAGATAACAAGCTTGGGCAGGGTCAACAGCAAAGGCTTTGTCTCAAATATATTACATTTGAGATGTCCCCGTGAGGATGTTCAATAGTCAGTTGGATACTCAACTGTGGAGATCAGGAAAGAGGTCAGAAGTAGATATGTATGTGTACATGTGAGCATGTGCATGTATTTTCATACCTGTGTGGGCATGTGTGTGTACGTGGTCAATACAAAGATGGTGTTTGGGATCCCTGGGTGGCGCAGCGGTTTGGCGCCTGCCTTTGGCCCAGGGCGCGATTCTGGAGACCCAGGATCGAATCCCACATCGGGCTCCCAGTGCATGGAGCCTGCTTCTCCCTCTGCCTGTGCCTCTGCCTCTCTCTCTCTCTCTGTGACTATCATAAATAAATAAAAAAAAAAAATTAAAAAAAAAAAAAGATGGTGTTTAAAGCACTGGGGCCTGGGTGAGATACTTAGAAGAGGTTCTATCGAGAAGAGAAGAGAACCCAAGACTGAATCCTGAGATCCTCCTCCGCAGGGTTTGAAATTTTGGAGTACCAGAGAGGTAGTAGGAAAATCAGCATGTGCGTGGTCTCCAAGAGGGAAAAAAAAAATCTTTCAAGAAGGAAAAAAAGTCACTGTGTCATATGTGGCTGAAATAGGACACCTGAGTGGCTCAATGGTTGAACGTCTGCCTTTAGCTCAGGTCATGATGCTGGGGTCCCAGGATAGAGTCTTGCATCAAGCTTCCCACAGAGAGCTTACTTCTCGTTCTGTCTATGTTTCTGCCTCCCTCTCTGTGTCATTCATTAATAAATAAATAAAATCTTTTTAAAAAATGTGGCTGACATAGCAGGTAAGATGAAGACAAAATGGCAGATTCATAATATTAAATATTAATATTATTGTGGATATTGGCAACAGCAGTTGGTGAGAGAGGTAAGGAAGAGAGCTGATGGGGGGGGAGTAGTTAGCCATGATAATGACCACAGGGAAGATTTCTGGGAAAGAACACAAAGACCTACAGTAGCAGCATGGGAGTAGGAACGCACTTGATCTAGCTCTGGAGGTAGGAAAGAAGGACAAGGAAGGAAGCAAAGACATGGATTCTAGTTGTTTAGTAGGTAACTCACCTGCTGCCTGATTCAGTTTTCTGAGTAAAGTTAAGTGGTGAAGCCACAAGTCAATGGAGAAGCAGAGCAGGAGGGAAGGGAGGAGTTGTTCTGGAGAATAGTATAACAAATACACCAGGGAAGTGTCATAGGAATGCCGACTGCGCGTCCACTGGAGGTTTGCCGTAGGGATTTTTTTTTTAAATTTATTTATGAGAAACACAGAGAGAGAGAAAGAGGCAGAGACACAGGCAGAGGGAGAAGCAGGTTCCATGCAGGGAGCCCGACGCGGGACTCGATCCCAGGACCCCCCAGGATCACGTCCTGGGTCGAAGGCTGGCACTAAACTGCTGAGCCACCCAGGGATACTCCCGTAGGGAATTTTTAATAAGAATTGTCATCACAGGAATTTTTTTTTTCTAACAATGTTCAGCTATCTGGGTTGAGGGGCAAAGTGTGTTGGTAATTGAGTTTAATGAAGGGTTTGAGTTTGCCAAATAACTAACAAAGTGAGAGAAGGGGCAAGGAAAAGTGTTTGCAAGGATCAAAAATGGACCAAAGTAAGGAGAAAAGTGAGCACACCATTGGGGTGTGGAGGTGTAATGGACAGGATCATGATTGGTAACATGGAAGGCGGAGTCAAAGGTTTTTCAAAAATATATTAGAGTGATAGAAAGTTGTAAGTAGAAAGGCTAAAAGAACTTCCCTGCACAAGAAAAAAAGAACAAGAACAAAAAAGGAATCAACATTTGATTTCTCATTGCTATCCCTGGATCCAAGAAGACAATGGTGTAACATTTTCAAAATGGCTTTCATCGATGTATTAATAAATTAATAATAAAATTTTTAATAAATTATTTTTTATGCAATCCTAGTGCATTTTTAAAATGAATTTCATCAACGTATTAATAAAATGCAATCCTAGTGCAACAGAAAAAGCTTATCAAAGGTTCCATTGAACATGGTGCCAGGACTCCATGCAGAACTCCCTACCCATGTAGAAGATAAAGTATTTATGGATGAAGTTCCAGATAATGATGTCTACAATTAACTCTTAAATGGTTAAGGAAAAAAAAGAGAGAGGGAGAAAGTAAATCTGGCAACGTATTAATAATTGGTGGTACTAGGTGAATCTCAGATGTTAATTTTATTACCAGATGTTTAATTAAATTAAAATTAATTAAATTTTCAGTAGATTTAAAATTAGAAAAAAAAAAAGGTTGGGGAAAATAATAATAATGGGCATAGCCATCCTCAAAAACAAGATGAGAGGGGCCTGGGTAGCTCAGTCGGTTAAGCTTCTGACTCATGATTTTGGCTCAGGTCATGATCTCAGGGGTGTGAGATCCAGCCCCAGGTTAGGCTCCGAGCTCAGCAGGGAATCTGCTTGGGATTCTCGCTCTCCCAGTGCCCTGCCTCCCCCACCCCTTCTGCTTGTTCTCTCTCAAATAAATAAATCTTAAAAAAAAAAAAAAAAAAAAAAAAAGCAAACAAGATGAATACTTCATGTATCAAAAATGGAACCACAAAAAGAAAAGAAAAAGTAATAAGCAGGGAGGAAGAAGAAAACCCACCACACTCTGGGACTAGAAATAGGTGAGGTTGTCCAGGAGATGAACTCCTCTGGGGGATAAATCTTACAGAAAAGAAAGAGCTGAGCCAGGTGAGTGGCATGAAACCGCAGGCTAGGGAAGAGCTCCCCCTGCGATGAATACATTTTTTTTTTAGAGTAGCAACCTGGCCCAGGACTCTGGAGCATGCTGTGTGAGCTGCCTCGAGGCACACTGCCACCACCTTGGAAATTCGATTTGTGAGCCCCCTGCAGGATGAGCGTCTCCCGACGAGACATGCCTTTAGATGGGGATGCTGGTGGCTGGGGAGATGTGGCTACGGAAAGGCCTTGACACAGCAGAGACCGGTCAGAACAGTGAAGAAAGAAGAAAGAAGGAGAAGGAGGAAGAGAAAAAAGACAAAAAGAGGTGGAGGCAGGGAGAAGGGAGGAAGAGGAGGAGGACTTGGGCCTGGGATCTTGAGGAATCCCACAAAGGCGCGGCCACAGAATGTTCCATGTCAGAAACTCTAGTTTAGCATCTGAGCCATCCTGAGGACAGACAGGACTTTCAGATTCAACTGCCATTTACTGAGCAATTACTAACATGCAAAAGTGACCCAAAGGAAGCTCTCCCAGGTCACTCCGCCACCCTCACAGCAACTCCTAGTTAGTTGGCCGCCCCATTCTTATAGGCAGGGAGCCGGAGGCCTAGAGATGTAAAGTGACTTGCTGTAGGTCGTGTAGATAATAAATGGGAAAGTGGACAATTTTCTAAACCAATAAAAATGATTATTTATTTTATGATTATTTATTTTATTATTATTATTTCATTATTATTATTATAAATGCGATTCATGATCCTTCAAACCACCAAACGGGGTAAAGTGGGTACAAGGGTCAACAGAAATGGCCAGGAGAGGAATTGGGACTTGGTGGGACATCCAGGCTGGGTGGCATTTACGTGGGCAGAGAAGAGGGGGTGCGTTCCCAATGAGAGGCAAACCAGGGACAGGAAGGCACACGTGTGTTTAGGAGCCCGTGCTCTAGGATGAGCAGGAGCAAACAAATGACGCCCAGAGCCTAGACGCTGCGAATGAATTCTTGGGTGTGTGGCTGCAGCCCAACCCCGAACAAATGAATGGGAGTCGGCTCCCTGCTGTCAGGGGCTTTCTCCTGGATGATTAACTGACGGTTCTCCAGCCAGGCCCCAGTTCCTCCTGGAGGTCATGACCCTCGGCGTGCACCTGCCACCGCAGACCGAGCAAGAAAACGCATTGTCTTCCTCTTTTTCTTCGGAGTTCTGCAGCTGCTGCCCTGCTTTAAGGAAATCTTTACCTAGAGTGTAAACCTGAACTTCTCTGGTTTGCAGGGTCAAAGCTTCACATTTTTGGCACATTCAGGGAAGTGGCACTTCAGAGGCTGATTCGAAAAAGCCTGCTACGCGGCACTGAGGCCTGTTCCCTCCTTCTGGCCTTTTCTCACTTGGTGGCTTTCTGACCACACTTCTCAGGGCCACAGCCCCGTCCCTGTGGCAGCGGGAGCAGTTGCCTGGAATCTTGAGGAGACGGGCAGGGTCTCTCAGGTTCTCACCGAGGTCCATCACCCTCGAGGGAAAGTAAATGGAGCTGTGGGTGCATGAATTTGTCCCTCCATTCCAACAGTCCCACAAAGACAAAACCAGTTACCAGTATGGTAACTGCCTTATTTAAAAGATTTGTGTGGCTTTCAAAGAATGAAAATTGTATTTACCAGTCACAGAAATGCTACAAGGGAAGTTTCTTAGGGCTTGTTAGCAACATTTGTCCTCCAGTTGGGGCTGAGGCATGTACCGTGAAGAAGTCTAGAAGCCAAGGACTTTTGGGACTTGAAACTAAGAATGACCATCCCATGAGCACTTGCTACCTGTAGCACAGAAATCATCTCAGTTAAATTTATTTTACCCTAACTATGACTTTTTTTCATTCATTCATCAAACATCTGTTTGTTGTGAGCCTGTTGTGTCCCAGACACTATTCTAGGGGAAGGAGGACACGAAATAAACAGGATGAATAAATAAATCACATAGTGAGGTAGGAGGTGATAAGAGCTGTGGGAATAATTGATGAGGAGAGAGGGGTTCAGAAATCCCGGAGTGAAGCAGGGAGTGAGCATGAAGATCCCATCAGGAAGGTACATGGTGACAAACAGGAGAACAAGGGGGCGAGCCATGGCGTACCTTGGAAGAAGAAGAATATAGGCAGAGGGGCCCACCACCGACTTGGATTAACATAAACAGGGAAAATAAAGAAAATTTATTGGAAGAGTCTCCAGAATTTAAGAAAAAATGAGAATTGCATATTATTTTTGGGGCCACGTAGAACCATGACCCCCCAGGGTGTCTGTGCCCCAGTCCCAGGGAGCAGGCAATGTGATAGTTAATGAGGCAGGGACGATTAAAATTAGAGTAGGATTAAAGTTCCTAATCAGCTGACTTCCAAATGGGCAGATTACCCTGGTTTGGGGGGTTGGGCCCAGTGTCATCATCAGGGGTCTTTAAAATGCCAAGAGGGAGGCAGATGAGAACCAGAGAGACCCAACTGGGAAGGACCTGTCTGGACAGCGTTGGACTTGAAGGTGGAGGGAGGGGCCGTGTGCCAGCGAGCCCGGCAGCCTCCAGAAACTGCTTCTAGGCCCAGAAACAAGTTCTCCACTAGAACCTCCGGGAAGGAATGCAGCCCTGCGCACACCTTGACTGTGGCCCAGGGAGACTTGGCGAAGTTTGGGGTGGCACCTGTACAGCCGCATAGGAAACCACCCAAAGCTGAGCTACAGAAACTTCCCGAGGCTGGTCAGGCAGGCCTGGGGGTGCAGCGGGGTAGGAGGTAGGCTGATGCTTTCGGATGACCCAGCATGAACCAGCCCCGGCCACGCTGCTCACCTGGGTGATGGCTTCTTCTAGGGATCGTACCTGGGGAGCACCTGCGGCAGCCCGGCCGCAGCCAAGCCACAAAGGGCGGGAAGCAGGTGGGATCGGGGGTGGGGGGCAGCTGGCTGTCTCACCTGCAATTGAGACGATCCCGTGTGCTATTAGGTAGGAAGCCCCAATTTACAGAGGCGGGGGTGGGGGGGTACTGAGCTCCTAAATAACTTTCCCAAGTTGCAATAAGTGAGATTTGACTTCAAGCTTCTTTGCCTTCAAGACCCAGATTTTTATCAGCTCAGCCAAACTGCTCCAGTGAAGCCTGGCCCCTAGTGATGCTGTTCCGGTGTCAATGTGTCACCAAATCCCTGCAGTGGTGTGTGTTCAGGTGGCCTCATTTGTTGACCATGTTGTGTTAGTCAAGAGCATTGCACCTTCCATGAAAACACGAGAGCACTGGCCCGTGTTGCAGGTTTGCAGGTCAAGCCAGTCGGGCCATGGCATGGGCCTTGGGTCATTACCGTTCTCTCTCTCTCTGGGCCTGGTCTTTTCAACTCTCCCCCTGCCTTTTTCCATCTCTGAGGGACCAAAGGGATTTTCCTGACTCTCCAGCTGTAGGGTTCTGTTTAATTAAATAAGGAATATTTACACGACCTAGTCGGGCTCACTCATGATCTTACTACTTTTTAACCCAAGTTTCTATGCTTTTTCTCATCCTTTGAGATTCAAGTTGAGCTACTCTCTGTGCACATGTAGGTAGCAGGCCATCTGTTATTTCTGCCTGCCAGCGTTCCCCCCTCTTCTCTTGCTAAGAGTGGCCTCATTTTTCTGTGAGAACCACCCCACCCCCCTGCATCAGTCTTGGTAGCTCTGTCAATCAAAGTGTCACAGCCTCTCCTGGCCCAGAGGTAGCACAAGACTCCAGCTTAGCCAGTCGGACTTCCTGGGAACTTGAATCTAGAGAGCAGTGACCCAAAAATGAAAAGTGGTTAAAGCTGGTTCCCCAGCATGTTTCATGGTCAATGTCTTTTCTGAGACCAAGAATTGTTGGGGAGTTTTCTGTAAATACGATGCTGCCCAATTTTCACTTCTTCTTAGAGTCAGTAAGCTCTCCATGATCTTCCAACAAATTATTTTTAATTTTCCTTGCTTATGTCGGCGCAAGTCAGTGTCGGTTACTTGCAATTAAAACAAACAAATAAACTTAACTGATAAAATCTTGCCTCTTGACTAACTAGCTTAATTTACTTAAGGCTTTAATATTTTGTGCTTCAAAGGCTCTTTGCTATGTTACTAAATATGACTACCCTCCATTAATTAAGATGTAGATTTTGCTACTTAATATGGAATTTATTTTTCTCTACCCGTGTGGAGTTTTTAAAATTATAAACCCCAGGGTTGGAATAAAGCAATGTACCCTGCAATTTATCTGATAACCAATCTTTCCTTTATTTAGCACTTTCCCCCACACACACACCCTTTTTAGGAATAAGTGACTAGAGATATGGTCCAAAATTTCAAGCCAGGGTCCCTTTCTTATTTGCTTTATACTTTACAGAAAACTCCCCCCAAATTCAGCTACCTATTTGTATGGTGTCTACATAAAAGTAAAATTCTGGAGTGAAGGCAGCCTCTTGAAAACACAAAATGGTACTTGGAGAGAGTAATTTATTGTATGTTAATATCCGTTAGTATTAACACTTTCATTTGGATTCCTTTGTCATAATAGTGGCATAACATAGTCACAAATGTTAAGTTCTGGCCAATGTCATATAAGCAGATTTGCTGCATACCAGTTCCATTTTCTCCTCCTTCTTGCAGAATGGATTATTGATATAATGGCTGGAGTTCAAGCAGCCATCTTGTGTCATAAGTTGGAAATCACAGACTGAGAATAGTGGAGCATCAAGAGAGAAGGTGCCTGAGTCCCTGAGGCTGCTCTGCTAGCCCTGGGCATCCAAACCTTTTTATGTAGATAAAAGAAAAATATATTCTTATCTTGGTTAAACCCATGTTACTTGGATTTTCTGTCAGTTGTAAATACCATAGAAATTTAAACCCTAAGTGATATAGCTAGCTATATTCCAAATAGAGTATTTACCTCCCACCCCTCCTCCTTGTCCAATATGCACACTTCCCTTAGCCTCCTTGGATGATTTTAAATATGGTATAGGATAAATTGCATTTAATTGACAGTAAAACTCTATGCAACACATATGTTAAATATTAAACATGCTCATTATACCTGTAATGAATACATAGTCAATATTCCTAGATAGGCTTGGACTTGAGCTTCACCTCACCCACACCCACTGAAGCTATTTTCCATCCCTGATCTACAGATCAAGGTCTCAGGCTGAATGGGCCTCCCTACTCCTGCCATGCAACTTTATGGATTTCCTGAAACCCTTTGGAAGATTCCAACTTTGGTCTTCTTCAAGATCATACAGTCTTAATTCTGACTTTACCACGTATGCATCCTTTGGCTTTGAGAGGTATATTGAATCTCTCAGTGTCTCGATTTTCTAACCTACAAAAATGAGAATTGAGTTGTCATAAGGATTGAACAAAATAATGTGTATAAAACTTTTATTTTTTATTTATTTATTTTATTTTATTTTTTTTTTTTTTAATTTATGATAGTCACAGAGAGAGAGAGAGAGAGAGAGAGAGGCAGAGACACAGGCAGAGGGAGAAGCAGGCTCCATGCACCAGGAGCCCGACGTGGGATTCGATCTTGGGTCTCCAGGATCGCGCCCTGGGCCAAAGGCAGGCGCCAAACCGCTGCACCACCCAGGGATCCCTATATAAAACTTTTAAAGTGTGATGTGTAGTGACTCCTCTAACAGTAAATTCAAAATAAATTTGAATTCATTCAAATTATGACTGTAATTTCATTCCAAAAGGGAAAATATGGAATTCATGAAGAGCTTGACAAGGGAAAACTCTGCTATTTGAGGAGATAGTTGGACAGAAGCCTAGATTGAGTACTGACTTCCTAACCATCACCCCAAAACCAAGGTCCTATTTCATGATAAGGAGATAGCTTTGGGTGCAAAGATATTTATCATCCTCCTTTCTCATCCTTTTAATTTAAAATGGCTTTGTATCAAGTAGGTCTTGTTGTCTTCTTAGAATCCCAGAGGGCAGCAGAGATGTCTTCTTGAAAGTAGAGTTCCTTGGAGTTGAAGATGGTTTACTCATTTCAGTTGTCTCTGCTCCATCTTGGCTTATTCTGCTTTCCTGACTCACCAGTCTCTCCCAGGGGGTCCTGATAAGTCAAAAATACCATAAAGAGGCCAAAATGCCTTCCCCCAACTGACCAGAAGAACTACTCTCTCCTCGGCCTTCAAGGACACCCCTAGACTTTCTGAAATGAGGAATTTGCATACAGTGTTTTGCAAATGGATATCTTTTAAAACTTTATTTTCCTTAAATTCTTTTGTCTACCTTATAAAGTCATTAGATTTTTTTAAAGTGTCCTTTTTAATAAACAGCCATCCTTGAAACTACATAAAACATGGCAAACAATTCTCAGTGGAACTATTTGCTTTCCAATTAATACAAAACTATATGGTAGAGAATTGAGGATTTAAGGGATTTGAGCTTTTTGACTTTTTTTTTTTTTAAGGAAAAAACAATGTAGCCCTCATTTAACAATGTCTCTTGGTGGCGTCGAACCAGTTCCTTCTTAGTGTTATCTGATTCTGGCAAATTTACCGGGAAGATAAGATTACAGTGCCCACACTCTTCTTTTCAATCTTTCCAGAACCTTATTTGTATCTCTATGTCAACAGAGGGAAGAAAAGATAGTGTTTCATTTGGAGCGGCCTACAGCTACTGGCATGCTCCTTAATTAGTGTCTGTGACCAGTTAGCATTGTTTAGATTTCATTCAACACACTTACCCAGAAATGCGCTCCTTCTCGGCTGCTGTGGTATGCACCAGCTGTCTTTAATCTCTCAGGACCCAATTCACAGACCAAAAATTCTGTTATGAGCACAAATGTCTGAGAGTGGGCTTTTGTTTATTTTTTGCTTGGGAGACAACTTTCATATATATGTATTTCTGCCATTAAAAATAAATGAGTAAATAAGTACCCAAACAAACACAACAGGCAAAAAGCAGAGTGTCTCACTTCCAACTACACTACACTTTGGCTTATATGGAAGTCGCACCTCTTTTTGGTCCAGTAATTACTTCTCTTCTCTTAGAAATGCTACACGTGTTCCTAAATGCCATTCTGAAGACTAAACAAATCCATGACAAAGAAGAAGGACAAAGAAGCTTATGGTTTCAGGCAAAAAGAACATTATTTCCATTGGCCAAGCCACGCACATTCCAGTTCTTAGAAAAGCCTGCCGCTGAACGCTACCTTAGTTCACATTCTCCCTTTCTGAATGTGTGAGCAGGGCTGTCTGCAGGCAGTGCTTGCCCACGCACCTGGGTGCTTTCCCCTCGTTCCAATACGTGGGGCAATGGGGAAACACAGCTCTTCTTGTCAAGGTTATGTGGAACTGGGTGCTGGTGGTAAGGCGATCCCAGCGCCCACTGGAGCCTGGATTCTGCATTCCCCCAGTAACTTACTCACACTGCATATGACTTCTGTCCCTGTGACTTCATCACGTTACAACGCCAGCACTCGGTACAGTTTTGGCCATGCGGTGAGCAGTCAATATCTGTTTAATGAATAATAATGAAAAGTAACACTTTATACATGTGTATTATCTGCCAGGCACTGTACCAAGGCTCTTGCAAATATTAACTTGTTTAATCCTCACGACAGTGCTAAACCGTAGCAGTTATTATTGTTCCAAACTACAGTTGAGGAAACTGGGACACAGAGAGAGAAAGCAACTGGTTCTTAAGTGGCAGAGTTGGGATTTAAATCCAGGAAACCAGATTCCAGAAGGTACGGCTTTGACCCACCACACCACCCTTCTTCTCTCTCCCCACCTTCAACCCCCAGGCCTTTCTGCCTCACCTCACCCGGGTGGTGGTCCCTGAGGTCTCTTCTGTTCTATAAAGTGTGATTCTAGCCTATGATTCTTGGAGAGCTGGTGGGGCACAGAGAATCTTCCATTACCCACCCATTCCCCCTCCCTTAACATTCCTTGACCTTAAATTCTTGCTAAGATTACATAAGGGAGCATCAAACCATGATTTGCCCTTCTTCCAGAAATAAAAATCTTCCATAAAAAATACAAGCATCAGAACAAACAAGAAAATTGCACATGGTCCCCATTCCTCCAGTATCATTTTAATATAAAATTAGTTCACAGGTATAAGGATTCCTAGAATTCTATTCAATGGCTGAACATTACCAAAAAGGAACCAGCACAGATAGCCAGGGATCTATGACAACACAAAGGGCCCTTAATAATACGCGAGAGACCAGAAAGCACAGGCTGAGTCCTGAGCCAGCCACCGAAGAAGGTGTTAGGGAACCACAGAGGGAAGGGAGAAAGTAGAGGCTATAAACATGTGTATTTGTTTTTCCCAAGAAGCTAGGCTATGAGGGAAAGGAGGGAGGGCCAGTGGCAACAACTGGAACATAGAGATGAAGGGAGATCTGTTTAAGGATTAATAAATAGGTCCTTGGCTTGCTGAGAAGTAACCTGTTGATAGTAAGAGATGGGAAATATCAGGTGATGGGGAAGGATAATGTATAAAACGTTAGTCTGGTCCTCCTTAGATAGGAGGGGATGGGATGGAGAAGAATCTTGACAAGAAGGAAGGGCACCTTTTCCTTTTACAAAGAAGTGAGAACATGAGTTTCACATGGTCTCAGCTGGTTCACTTCTCAGACTGCAATCTTGAGGTAACAGGCATAGAAAACTGAAAACCGTCTTTGGGAGGCTTTACTGACCCCACCAACAGCTTCTCCAGAAGCAAAGGAAAAACTTGTTGCAAACTGTTAGTGGCTACTGTTGAGTATATTAAAATGAGGTGCCCCATTTTATAGCTATAAACAGGTATTCAAACAGAAATATGGAGGTCTAGGGAATGGGACCCCAAACAGCTGATGTTGCTCTCAATCAGCCATCTGGGTCCTTAAAGGAAATATGTGTGCAAAAAAGAAAGCAAGGCTAAAAAAAAAAAAAAAAAAAAAAAAAAGAAAGCAAGGCTAAGTGACACATTCCATGAACGTATATTATACACTCCCTGTGTGTAGGGCACAGGTGCTAGGGATACAGCAATGGACAAAATAAAGTCCTGTTCTCTTGGGATTTACATTCCATCTCCAAATTTATCAAGAAAAGCGTGACCTCCGATTGTCAGCCAAGCTGTCTATCCAGCCTCCTGCCATCTCAGAGACCACCCTGAGATGTGAGAATGGCTGCACCTGCCATTCTTAATGGCAAACAAGAGAAAGTGAAAGAGGCAGAACGTTTGCCCTCACAAAGAAAGCAGAACTGGTGAAGGCCACCTGTCCCAACAAGGAGGAGGGAAGGAAGCTGCCACTTCCTGGCAATAACCTGGAGATGCAGAGACGGGGCTGCTGATGGGCTTTAACAAGCCCCCCCCCAAGCAGGAGCCCGAGGTCTTCTCTGGCCTCAGGAACCCAAGAGAGATCAGTAAGAGTCCATACTCATGCATACTAGGACCCTAACCCCACACAACGAGGGCACTGAAACCTCTAGGCAGTGACCATTTAAATGTTCTAAAACTGTTACCCAGTCTCCAAGGTCAGCACTCAAATAACATAGTCAGTAACATAAAATACTTCAGGTTGAGATAGAAAGTAGAAGATTCCCCATTATTTTCCTTTAGATTCCCAACTCGTCATAAAGAAGAAGTTAAGTTGGTCTTCAACACCACTTATGATCTTGACTCAATCTATCTTTTTGATCATGAGCTGCAGTTTATCCAAAGTACATTTTATACTTGCTGTTTTCTTGTTGGCTCCAGACCCTAGCTTGATCTGTGTATTCCTTTGTCTTTGCTTCAAAAGCATAATCTCCCATCCAACATGTACTCTCTCTTCCCCACATTTTGTTTCTAAAGATTTTATTTATTTATTCATGAGAGACACAGGCAGAGGGAGAAGCAGGCTCCCTGCAGGGAGCCCGATGTGGGACTGGATCCCCGGACTCCAGGATCATGCCCTGGGCCGAAGGCAGGCACTAAACCACTGAGCCACCCAGGGATCCCTTCCCCATATTCTTTTTAAGAGATTTGCTAAGTTAATTAATTAATTAAGTTATTTATTAATTAATTTATTACATTTGTTTCTTCCCCACATTATTACACAGCTCCTTCTCCCACCCCAACTCTTCCATGTGGCTTTCTCCAGCCAACCTCAGCCCATGGCACTCTCCTTTCTCCGAACTCACAGAATGTCTATTATTTGTAGCTAAAAGCGTTCTGGATCCAATGCTAATGTGTGGGTGCATAGGTTTTCCCCCACACATCCAACAGGCCAGTCTTCACCACAGCTGGGTACCCTACAATTTAACTTACTTCTGACACTACCTGTCTGGAGATTTCAGATCCCACAGGCGAAGGTCTTGTGCCCACAAGACTGCCCCACTCCCCACTTTAGATGTCACTTGTGAATTCAGGTTGTCACCCATACTTCTGACCAACTGGTTACAGACAAAAACTTCCCATGGCTTCCTCCTCAGGTCAGTTCATTTGCTAGAATGGCTCATCGTTCTCAGAGAAGTATTTTTGTTGCTAGATCACCAGTTTGTTGTAAAAGGACATAACTCAGGAACGGCCAGATTGAAGAGATGCTCAGGGCAAAGTATGGGGAAAGGGCGCAGAGCTTCTAAGCCCTCTCCAGGGGCCATTTTTCTGGAATCTCTCTGTGTTCCCCATCCGAACCCTATCCCTGTGGGTTTTATGGAGGCTTCATTATACGGCCATGATTGATTAAGTCATGGGCCATTGGAGATTGATTCAACCTTCAGCCTTTCTCCTCTCCTCTAAGATTGGAGCAGGGCAGGGTGGGTGGTGGACTCAAAGTTTCAACCCTCTAAGGACACTGTTGGGCCCCCTGGCAACCAGCCCCAATCCTTAGGAAACCTAAGTGCTTTTGAGATGTTACCTCATTAACATAACAAAAGACACTTTGGTAACTCTCAGCACTTAGGAAATTTCAGGGGTTTTAGGAGCTCTGTGCCAGAAATGGGGAGGAAGACCAAATACATATTTCTTACTATAAATCACACTATCACAGTAGCTTTCCCTGAGATTTAGCACTTAGGGTCATGTGTCTATGCCTTGCTTCCCCTGATAAATTATAACTCCATAAAGAAGTCCTCAGTAAGCTGAAAACACCTAACCAGCCCCTTGCACATATTTAGTATGCAATAACCATTTTTATTTTAAAAACTACATATACCTTGTTTATCTTATAGAGGATTTAAACAGGTGGCTTCTGTATATTGATTGATTGGATGATTCATTAAAGGATTGCTCATATATATGTATATATATATAAACTCGGGGTTCATACAGCATAAAAGGCCCTCAGTAAATGAGGCAGATCACCAGTGCCAACCTGCTCAATCATGGGTTGCAAGTTTGAAGGTAAATTACAGTATAACTTGTACCCTTTTGCTGCACAGGTGTAGAATCTGAGGTTAAATTTCCTCTTGTACCTGTAACACACATAATGAAACAAATATAGAAACAAATAATAGAGAAGTAAGTTATAGATGGTCCTTTAGAAGTCAATTTCATCTGCGCATCTAACCATAAAAGCAGCATCTGCTCTGCTAAATACAGGTGTTTTATATCCTTGTCATTAATTGGAGGGGACATTATGTCATCATACATCAACAGTTAAGGTTGGTTAAAGTGCCACTTATCTCAGGTGCTGTCATTAATCAGGTTCTTTTCAGCTTGGTGACTCCAGAGGCTTGGCTCAAAGCTGCTCTATGTGAATGGGCTTTCCCTATGGGTTTAAGGTGTCTTTTTATTATCATTTTTTTTTATATTATCATTTTGAATGAAAACCTTGGAACCCCGACAGAAGTGGCCATTAAGGTAACTGTTCTGATGTTTCAGAGAAGAGAAATGTTTCCCCCATCATCTTCATCTCCCCCACTCTCCTGCGCCTCCACCAAATAGCCACCCTGGATAGAAGGCACAGCAACACAAGCTGTTGTCTCACCACGGTTTAACCCATTAATGGATTTCACTGAACCAACTATAGTCCATCTGGCACTTACACAGAGCTGGAGGGCAGCACCTTCTCTTTCTGCCTCACACTATTTCACCCCAATACCTTCCTAGCTACCCCAAATCCACGGTATGATGTCCATTCCAGATGGACTTCCAGGGTGCATTTTTCCTTCGTCTCTACTTTCATTGAGAAGACCCGTCCTTTATTGTGTTCCTTCAAGGCCACTGGAAGTAGCATACATCATTCTAGGTTAAGTTGTCAGGGACAATGATGGTGGCCTTTATACTCTCATCACCTAAACTCTAAAAATTAACATAAAATGTTCAGGCATCAGGTTGATAACTCAAGCGGGGAGCCGTTTGGTCCATATCAAATTCTCACTCCAGGAGCCAGCACAATGCTCTGAAAGGAAAATTCCCTACATACCGCAAGTTGGGGTCTCTGATCATCTCAATCTGTGCCAAAGATTGGAAGAATAAGGGGGAGGGTATTTTTATCATTTATTTATTCACTCAGTGGATATTGTATGGCCTGTGAGGTGCTGTGTTAGTATCATACAATGACTACCAGAAACTGACACAGCCCTTGCTCTCAAGACTTTATAGGGTGAATGGGGGAGAAATGAACCAAATGGCAATTTAAAAACAAAAAGGCAAAATCGTAACTGTGAGTAGTTAGTTCTTCAGAAGAAAATGTTATGTATCCATATAAATGACCAAACATACATACTCTGATCGGAAGTATGAATAAAGATCTGTCTCAGAAAATGGGGTGCAAGGAAGAGTTTTCATAGAGAAGGAACAGCAGGCACAGAGTGTGGTGGGAAGAGAAAGTGGGGCCAAAACCAGAAACTGGGCCCCTGTAGGCAAAATCCTAAGATGCTCCCAAGGTTGTCATTCCCGGGGTACACACAGCCTGCATAATTTTTGAGGCTGTGGCTGATGGATTTTGTTCACATGATTAGGTTAGATTATATGATACAGTTAACTTTTAGAAAGACTAAGCAGATCTGATCTAATCACATGAGCCTTTTAAATCTACATCGAGAAGTCAGAGACAGAGGCAGCCAGACATTCAAATCATGAGCAGGATTCAATACACCATTTCTGTCTTGAGGATGGAACAGGCCCCCTAACGAGGAATGTGGATGACCTCCTGCAGCAGACAGCAGTCCTGGTTGTCAGCCAGCCAGGAAATGGGAACTTGGTCCTACACACGTAAGGAATTGAACTCTGCCAACAGCAACAATGAGCTTGCATGTTAATTTTCTAGGGCTGCCATTACATAGACATTTAACTTTCATGTTTCAGAAGCCTGGAAGTCCAGGACTGAGCACGGCAGGGTTGGTTCCTTCTGCGGGCTGTGAAGGACAGCTCTGCTCCAATTCTCTCTTCTTGGCTTATAGATGGCCTTGTCTCCTCCTTGGTCTTTACATCTTCCTCCCTCTAACATGCCTGTCTCTGTGATATCATTTCTTTCTTTTACAAGGACACCGGTCATATAGGAGTAGGATCCACCTTGTGACCTCATTTCAACTGGATCACATCTGTAAAGACCCTATGTCCAAATAAGGTCACATTCTGAGGTACTGGGTTTGGGGTTGGGTCTAATTTGTGCTATTGGGTCACATTCTATGATCCTGAATTTGGGGTAGGGGAGAAGAAAGACACAATTCAACCCATAGAGCTTAGAAAGTGGATTTTCTCTCAGAGATTCCAGACGAGCTCTCAGTCTAGCCAACCAGATGACTCTGCCTTGTGATATCCCGAGCAGAGAAGCCAGGCACACCATGCCTGAACTCAGACCTACCAAACTAGGAGATACTAAATGAGTGTTGATTTAAAGCTGCAGTGTTAGTGGTGATTCGTTGTGCAGCCATTGAAATTAATAGTGCCAGAGCCTGGTGACAGAAAAGGCTGGCATTGTGGGAGGCAGCACACACACAAGGCCCTGGGGTCAGTGGCAAAAAAAATGCTCTTTACCCTGAGAACAAACAATGAGAAGCCACAAAAGGCATGAGGAAGATAATGACACAATCAGATTTTGTTTCTCTTTGGGGCTTTTATTTTTGTTCTTTGCTCTTTTCCTCTTTCTGAATGAACATTCCAAAGAACTGGGTGGGCTGCCAGAAAGGTGGGTGGTTCCTTGTCCCACATGGATCATTACAGCCTATTGAAAAAGAAAGGGAAAGATGAGAAGGAGAACAGGAGGAGGATACACATCATTTTTCTAGGGCTCACTCTGTGTCTGGGTACGATTTGGAAGCATTTTCTGATTTTAATTCTCACAATAAGCTCATGAGCCTTATTTTACCCATGATGAACAGAGGTATCCAGAGGTCTTGGAACATCCTCAAGGTTGTCAGCTAAGGAGGAGTGTCACTGAGATTTGAATCCAGGCCTGACTGGCACCAAAGGTCATGCTTCAAACCCAATGCACCGAAGCTAGGTGCCCATCCAGCCTTGGCCACGGACGTTTCATGTGCATGGTAGATATATCTGGCCAAGCCTTGGGGGAGTCCCACGGATCAGGCTGGACAGGTGCGGGTGCAGAGGAGGAGGCTGCCTGGGCATTAAGGGCCAGGCAGATGGGCTCAACTGAAGAACGGCAACAGATCTTGTATAAGAGCCCAGTCACCTACCTGGTGGGTCCCCTTCATTCTCCTCCTTTTTCTTGCCTGAATAAATTGTCAGTGCCAGAGGACAAGGGGGGGGGGGCAGGCAGTAGAGGTGATATCAAATCCTCCTGGGAGATTTAAGGTGAGGTAAAGCGTTCTCTAAGCCCTTCTCAAGAACATCCAAGCTCCGAATTGTCCTCAGCACCACCTGGGGGTGTTGCACATTCCCGCTTGCTCGTCAGTACTGAGGAATGCAGGATGCAGAGCCAAGAATGACTCCTGCTGCTCAGTCCCAGGGCCCTTGGGAAGATATGCAGAAAACATTCAAGTCACCCCTCAACTTACCCACAATCACTAGCTGTGAGAAGTTAAACTGATCAAATGCCCTTAAAACAATGGTAAATATTCTACATATTTCCTGCAGTGAGTTACAAGAAGTCACGTATACTTACGTTCCCCTAGGGAATTATTAGATTTTATATTTTTCACCTTCTTATAAAAAGAAGGGTGCACTACTTTTCTAGCATTCCTTTACATGCCTTTGATAAATTACTGTAACCTGATTAGGGAGATAAAATAACCAGTCTATTAATTACAGTGATTATTATTTAATGGAAAATGGGATTCTAGGCAAAATGTGTAGGAAGAAGAAAGCTTAGCAATGCATTATATAGATGTGGTATTTTATCTTAAAGAGTAAGATAAGTGTCCAGTCTGTTCCACAATCTACAGAATATGTTCATTAACGCTGCAAGATTTATATGTATAATTGACCATAATATTTTAACACTATTTGCTTCATTTGGTGGTACATGGGGAACAAGAAAAAACTGTAACTTCCATTAAATTGAGTAAATCCTTCAAAGAATATGTAAAAGGCCAGGTCTGTCCCACAATGTGGGAAGGAGACAGGTGAGCAATGCTTTAAATTTTTTTTTAATTGAAATGAGATACTGCTTAAGTTTTAATTTGTTGGCAATTTATTTTATAAATAATAGGGTTTGGAAGGAGAGCTTCCCCACATCACCTATCCTCGTAACTAACCTCAAATATAGCCCAAAGTGTAATTTGGGGAAAAATGTTGATACTTCTTAAAAGAGAAGCTTAGCCTCACGGTCAAATCCTGACTCAACCACTAGCAGACATCACATCTTGTCTCACTTTCCTCAGCTGTAAAAATGAGAATAATAGTTATGTTTGCCTCCTTGGAGTTATATAGAAGTAGGAGTCTGGGGTGCCTAGGTGGCTCAGTCTGTTAAGCATCTGCCTTTGGCTCAGGTCATGATCCCAGGGTCCTGGGATTGAGCCCCAATCAGGCTCCTTGCTCAGCGGGGAGCCTGCTTCTTCTTCTCCCTTTGCCCTTTCCCCCTGCTCATGTTTTTTTTCTCTCTCTCTCTCTCAAATAAATAAATAAAATCTTAAAATAAAAGAAAAAGAAAGCAGGAGTCTGCAAACTATGACCAAATCCAGCCAACTGCCTGTTTCTCTGTATAGCCCCAAACCTGGATTATTAAATAGAGAGAAAAAAATCAAAACAACCATACTATTTTGTGACATGTGAAAATTTTATGGCATCAAATTTCAGTGTCCATAAATAAAGTTTTATTGGAACACAGCTACACTTATTCACTTACATATTGTCCATGGCTGTGTTAACTGCCACAACAGCAAGATTGAATATTTGTGACAGAAACCACATGGCCAGAGAAAACTAAAATACTTACTATCTGGGGTTTTACAGAAAGAGTTTGACAACCCTGGATAAAAGGAGTATTAGGTAAGTTCTCAAAGTTAGCTGTACATTAGAATCACCTGAGGAACTTTTAAAAACCCTTTGTCTGTGTCATACTCCAGACCAATTTAATAAGAATCCCTGGGGATGGGCATCAGGTGTCAATAATTTTAAATTTTTTCAGGGGAGCCCAATGTGCAGCCAGATTTGAGAACCAGTGGACTAATGGGCTATGTAAGGTATATAGACTTAGCTCAGAGTAAGACCTTGATCATTGTTAGCTAAATGGACAAAAAAAAAAAAAAAAAATCCTTCTTTTTTAATCCTCAGTGTGAATCAGTATAAAATTATTAAATAAGCACTGGATGCAAAATATTTTACTTCCCTTCCCTTCATCTTTCTTTCTAACCTCTGTTCTCACCACCATGCAAAAAATTAACACAGGAAGAAAAATAAAGTTTCCTTCTATATTTTGAGTTTCTAAACACCCCGCATTCAATATTTTATGTTTTCCTTTATTCATTCCACAAATTTTCAGTGTATAATTTCAAGTTCTACTAGACAATCCTTGCAGCAAGTAAAAGCTCCAATGATGTGTTCTCGAAGTACTAGAGAGTGCACCAGAGTTCTTGTAAAGAGTCTCCTATGTTTGAACAGAAGCCTCTTGAATCTTCTGTGGTTCTTGTAAACAGTGTTGTAGGCATAACCTGACCTGCTTAGTGGCAGCCTTCAAACCAGCAAAGGCATGGCACCTTCAACAGCCACTAACAAAAACAGAACACCTGAATACATGTGTAGTCAAGCAGCTTAACTATTGATTAGGTGGGTGCGTGTATCCCATATTAAAATATGTAGGAAACAATAAAGGAAAAATAAAATATATTGGAGTATGAGAAAGGGAGAAAAACAAGAGACAATGCTTTCAAGAGGCCTGTGATCTAGTTAGTAAAACACAGTCAACACACACTAAATAAGCTGGAGATTCCAGCCCCAAGCTGAAGAGTTCACTCTTGGGGGTGCCTGCATGGCTCAGTGGTTGAGCACCTGCCTTCGGCCCAGGGCATGATCCTGGGATCCTGGGATCGAGTCCTGCATCGGGCTCCTCGCAGGGAGCCTGCTTCTCCCTCTGCCTGTGTCTCTGCCTCCCTCTCTCTCTCTCTCTCTGTCTCTCAGGAATAAAGAAATCTTTAAAAAAAAAAAAAAAAAGAGTTCACTCTTGTCAGGAGCGATGAACACCCACTAAATCTTTGGGAGATGGGCATGGGCAGAGATTAGAGGGAACACCAGGACAGAGGGATCAAGGACATGGGTTTGGTTTCACACCACCGGGGTTCTGATCCCAGCCCCATCAGTCACTCACTAGCTACATGACCTTGGGCAAATGATGTCTTTCTCAGTGCGTGGATTTCCTCAACTATAAAATGAAGATAATAATTCCTATCTCTGGGAGATGGAGTCATTGTTTTAAAACTACACATAAAACCTGGATTTCCGCTCCCCCCCCCCCCCGGTTCTTATGCTGTGGGCAAGAAGATGGTCTTTGCAACCAAACACACAGTGAGGACCCCTCCATGCCAAAGACTGGGTTCATCTTGGAGAGGTCCTCCATTGAGCACATCCTTCACCACCAAATATGAACTCCTTGAAGGAAAGGTTTATAATTGTCCAGATACTCCTCAAATTACATCAATGGCCTTTTCAAGAAAGCCTGGCAATGTGGGAATCAGTATACGCTGAAAATACATGTGCCTAATGCCTTTAAGTTACCAGGGGACCGCTGGAGTGATAAACAGACAACAGTTTCTATTTGCAATTTCCCACTACATTAGCCCCAAGCCTTCGGTCCTAGAGTTGATTTTAACTCTGGAAAATGTCTACTCTTGGTGACGCGTTTTCTCCAAAGTCAGTCTGATTTCATTCATGAAAAGACTTCCCGAGTTGTGTAATATCCTTCTGTATTTTTCTGAATATCCCTGCATATACTTTTGTTGCTTTCCTGTCTATTCTCACCATGGCACCACTCCTCCCCCATTTTTTGTCATTTAAGTTCCTACATGACCCACCCTTGAACAGCCCCATTCTGCAAGAGATCACTGTGCTTCCTCTTTCCTTCCTCCAACTTTAAGGCTTTACTTAAATGGTCATTAGGTTAAGTGATATGCATTTTAAACTCTGATTCATCATTCTTATTGCAAGTAAATCCTCCATTTCCTTGGGTAACTCTTCCTTCTGAATCTGGCTTTGTTAGCACCGTGGGTTTTAAAGGTGAAACTCATTTTTGATGCTTTTTATGCATCATCGTTCAAACTACTTTTCTCTAACAAATAGGCCAAATAAGATACATGGACAATGAAGACTAAGTGCCTTCATATTTTCATTTTTGATTATATACTCATTTTTCTACACTTTTTTTTTATACATGAGAGACACAGAGAGGCAGAGACATAGGCACAGGGAGAAGCAGGGTCCCTGCAGGGAGCCTAATATGGGACACAATTCCTGGTTCCCAGGATCACACCCTGAGCCAAAGGCAGATGCTCAACCACTGAGCCACTCAGGAGTCCCTCTTTTTACGCTTTCAAAGTGGTCCTCTATTTTTGCCATAACTTTGTCAATTTTTAGTACCAAATAAAATAAAGCAAAGGGGGAAATGAATCAAATAAACTGAAATAATGCAAGATAATGCAATAAGAATCCACATGGTAACAGAAAACCCATGGGACTGAACAGAAGGGTCTTCTATCTTGTAAGTGCTGGCTGCCTCCTCTTCTCCATCCCTAATATTCATTTCTGCCGTGAAATACTTTACATTTCCATGGATCACATGAATATTTTTGCATCTCTAAAATTATATTCTATCACTTTGGAACAACTTATAAAATGATGGCATTATGCAAATTAAGAAGTGTGTGTGTGTGTGTGTGTGTGTGTGTGTGTATCACCAAGAGGCTCTAACCTCCACTTTGCCCATTTTGTTTACTTAACCACTCTTAGTTGCTCTATTTCTCTGTAACAACAGAGCTCAGGTGCCTTAGTGCCTATCTATACAAATCAAATAGAAGGGGCTAACAAATGTTCCAGAAATCTAACCACCTATTACATTAGTTATCTATTGCTTAATAACAAATTACTCCAAAACCTAGCAGCTTAAAACAGAAAGCACTTACTATCTCCCAATCTCTGTGGGTCAGGGATTCAGGCATAGTTGAGCAGGGTGAAATCAGTGTCTCACAAGGCTGAAATCAAGGTATTAGCTGGGTATGGGCCATGTGGTCCCATCTGAAGGCTTGTCTGGGGAGAATCTGCTTCCAAGATCACTCAAGAAGTTGCTGACAAGTTAGAGTTCCTCAAATGCTGTGCCATGAGGCCCTTTCCCTGGCAGCTCATGACATGGTGCTAGCTTTCCTCAAAGCAAGCCAGCAGGAGAACAAGAGAGGGCATGCAAGACAGAAGCACAGTTTCTTTATAATCAAATCTCAGAAGTGACATCCCATTATTTTTGCCATATTCTGTTGATTAAAAGCCATCACTTGATCCAGCCTACACTATGGGAAACGAGATTATACAGGGTGTGAACCAGGAGGTGGAGTCATTGGTATTGGTATATCAAAGACTGCCTACCACGTCTGCCTGACACCTGTCTGCACAAACCTCTTCATCTAAGATTCACAAGCACGATTCATGTAACTTGCCACTTTATTTATGCAACCATTTGGGAAAACCTCAGCAACCATCACATCTATCAATCTAATAATGAAAATTAATATAAAATATTTTTCAGAAGAGTCTTTCATAAGAGCTAAATCTCTTAAAATAGAGAATAAAGTGCATTAAAAATAAAACAAAATGCCATTCAGAGGAAGACAACTCACAAAAGTTAAAAAATTAGATAAAGATAGATCAGTAATACAAGGAAAATGTAATTCAGAGGTTGTAATATCAATGTCACAGGAGGGGAATTCAAAGTAAGATATTAAATGGGACAAAGAAGATCATTTTATTTTCATATGGTTTGCAGTGTAAAATAAAGATATCATAGTACTATATTACATGTACTAAATGAAAAAGTATCAAAATACATAAAGCAAAACTAATTGAATTAAAAGTAGGAGCTGATAGACATAATACAATTCTTCCTTCACTTCCTGAAAGATGAAGGTAAATAGTACTTACAGATGAAGAGGATTTGAAAAGTAAATCTAGAAGTGGATTGATTTAATGGATAAACACTCAACTTAGAACCCCATGGTTCAAATGGACAGAGAATATAGCTTCTATGTCAGTGTTCATGAATTATTTACCAAAAAGGTGATCATATATTAGTCGATGATGAAAATAAATTTCCTGAAGCAAAAATAAAATAGAACATATTCTCCAACTGCAATTTAATAAAAGTATTAAAAAATACACTTAAAAACCAACACTTTTCTCTTTTCAATTATGGCCACTTGGAAGTAGAATAAATAAATAAGATGAAAACACCTCCTACCCAAATGGAGTACATCAGTATATGCACAGTGTTCCCGTCACTTCAATCTTCTCAGTCCCCAGGGCAACTGGGCTGCGTGTGCGACCAGCAGAGTCCTCTGAGTTCAAAGTTGTTGGCCTTGAGCAGCCTCACCCTGTTTTCCTATATTTTCTATATGTATCATGAGGTGCAAGACTCAAACTGAACTTACGGTCTCTGTATAGATCACTGATAACTAGACTAACATCTCCAATTTTAAGCACAGTAGGGGGAAAAAAGTAATAAGGATAAAAACAGGAGTTGAGAAATTGGTTTTCTTAAATAAAACTGATAAATGAAAGGCTAAAAAGGACGTTCTTTTGAGTCCGACAGACTGGGTTCAACATCCGCCTGACTGGTATTAACTAGTAACTGAGATCAGGAACTACTTAAACTCTCAGAGCCTCCGTGTTCTTATCTGCACTGTGAAGAAAGCCAGAAGTTTGTTGGGGGATTAAGTGAGATAATATACATAAAGTTCTGTGTGTGTGTATGTGTGTGTTGTTTAAGATTTTATTTATTTATTTAACAGAGAGAATGAGCACAAGCAGGAGGAGCAGCAGACAGAGGGAGAGGGAGAAGCATTCTCCACTGAGCAGGGAGCCTGATGAGAGTTTTGATCCCAGAACCGTCAGGTCATGACTTGAGCCCAAGGCAGAGGCTTAATACACTGACCCCCGCCAGGCGCCCCATATATGTAAAATTCTTATGAAATCTCTAACACCTGGTGAATACTCAAAACATATTTATTACTAACCAATGTGGGCTCTTTGAAAAGATCAATAAAATAAATCAACTTCTGATTAGTTCGAGGATAAAGGAGGGGAAAAAAATGAACAACATTAATGACAAGAAAACATGTAAAAACAGATATGATTATATTTAAAATTATAAAAGAACTACATGTTACTCTATTCTACGATATTGAAAATCTCAATGAAATGGATTATTTTCTAAGAAAGTATAAATTCCAAAATCTTACTCAAGAATAGTTAGAAAACCTTAATCAACCAAAACTACTAAAAAAAAAAAATGAAAAACAACTTTAAAGCATAATCTCAACAAAAAGCCCATAATGTTATTTAGGGACTTTTTAAAATACTTTTCCAAGCATAAAAAAAAATAGAAATGTATCAATTCATGTACAAAATGAAGACAATCTTTTACCAAACCTGTCAAAGGACAAGGGGAAAGAAAAAAAAAAAAAAAAACTGTAACCAATCACACTAATGCCTATTAGATATAAAAGAACTAAAAAAAAATTTAAAAAAAAAGCACATAAAAATAAAATTCAGATGTATAACACAAGGTCATGCATCATGACCAACGAGGCTCAATTTCAGGATTGCTGTGATGGTTCATCTTGGAAATGGACTCATAGAAGTTATATTAATAGGACAAAGGAGATAATCCGTATAAGCATCTTGATAAAGGGTGGAGGTACAGTATGTAATAAAATTGACTCTCAATTCCTAATTAAAAAAAACTATTAATAAAATGGAATAGATTTCTCCTTAATATTATTTACAGAGGTATCTATCCCTGACCAACTCTTCTAATAAAATCAGAAATAAGACAAGGATTTCCATCATCACCACTTCTATGTAAGATTTTCCTGCAATTCTGTTCAATGCAATTAAACATAAAAACAAAATATTGTAAAGGTGGAAGAAAAACAGGCAGGAATTATAGATGCTATGGTTGCTTAACTATGAAACATATTGGAAAAAGAAGATGTATCTGAAAAAGTATTAGAACTGACAATCCACGTTTGTATTCAGCTGCTATGCCATGCAAAGTGTGTGCAAACCATTCATACCCAGTATCCATGTTGATTGGTTGGTTCTCATGCTGAACCACTGATCTAGTATTTTGAGTTGTAGCTGGTAATAAAATATATCATTTAGAAGTAAGTCAGGGTTCCTACTAACCAATTATAATCAGTTAAAAAAATGGCACAGTAGTAACCAAAGATGTAAAATATATAGAAACAAACTGGACTCAAGGAATATATGAGACCTTTTTAATGAAAACAAATTTTGCTGAGGGTCACATAGAAATTTACTTCCTTATGAATATGGAAAGACTCAGGACCTCAAGAATATGGAAAGACTCCCAAAGTTTGTGAACAAGACAAGAATGTCCATATTTACCATTCACTCAACATTGTGAGGGAGGTGTTAATTAGAAAAATTACACAAGAAAAACAAAATCCATTTGGAAAAGAAGAAGATTGGAAAAGAAGAAGAAAAAAAACCTTGAATTATTGAATACAGAGAAGCTGTATTCTTATTATAGGAATACTGTATAGATTCTCTGGAAATTAATCTATAAATGTAACTTGATCCTTTGGAAAATCCAATGAAGTTTCTTTTTGGAGTTTGATAAAATTCTGGTAGAATAAATATGCAAAAATGTTTTGAAAAAGAGTGATGAATTGAGATTTTCCTTAAAAGATAGCCAAATGTGTTATAAAACCACAATAGTTAGAATAACTTGACATTGGTGCCAACATAGACATATGAGGTGAAATCAAGTAAAAAATCCCAAAGCAGCCCTATGTATATTTAAGAATTTAGTGTATGATAAAGATGGCATTTTAAATCTGTGGGGAAAAGATAAATTATTCAATTAATAGCTGCAGAAAATATGTTGACTGGTTTTTGTAATCTTGAAGCTACAAAGAGCTTTCTAAACCTGACACTGCAAGATGAAACCATGTTAAGAAAATAAAGATATTGTGACCTCCAAAAAAATTCTACTGGCAAAAATTAAAGAAACAAAGAATAAACTACAAAAGGGTTTTTTTTTTAAGCTATTACTTTCTTATTCATCAATCTATCCCTAGATCCTGCAACAGTGCCTGGCACACAGTAAGCACTTGAATAAATGTTTACATAAAGATGTCTTACAAGTCACTAAGGGAAAAAAAGAGCATCTCAGTTTTAAAAATTAACAAAAGACATGAGTCATAAAAAAGAAATATAAAAAGTCAGTTAAAATGTTTGAAAACTATAAATCTCACTAGTAATAAGATCAATGCAAATTAAAATAACATTTTAATGCAACATTAAAATAACCTGGGTGACTCAGTCAGTTAAGCATCTGATTCCTAATTTTGGCTCAGGTCATGATCTCTGGGCTGTGGAATCAAGTCCTGTGTTGCGCTCCACACTTAGTAGTCTGCCTGAGAGTCTCTTCTCTCCCTCTGCCCCTTCTCTCTGCACACTGAAATAAAATTTTTCTAAAATAAAATAAATCTTTAAAAACATAATAGCAGTTTGTCACTTTTCACCTCTTCCTTCATTTTCTACTGCTCTGAATTGGCCAATATATAGGGAAAAGAGCACTCATCAATTGCTGGTAGAGATTAATAAATTCTCTCTCATAAAAATGTATGCAATATAATTCAAAGTCTATAAAATTGCAGATTTTCTGACCTAGCAATTCCACTCTTTGGATATTTTCTCTACAGAAACTATTAAATAAACATGCAATGATATAGATACAAAATTATTCATCAAGCATTGCTTATAAGAATGAAAACTAGAACCAAATGTTCAAAAACAGGGAACTGGTTTCATAAATTTTGGTACACTTTTTCGAGGAATATCACCCAACAAGGGTACATAAAAATTATGGATAATGTAATTATGCAATTATCAAAAGATGTTCATGATATGCTGCTAGTTCAGAAAAGTCGGTTTCAAAGCAGCATACGTAAAAGTCATATCTTCATATGTGTAGAAAAAATTTGAAGAAAAAATATCAAAATTTTAGGAGTGGTTTTTATCACAGTAATTTTATGTCTTGGTCTTCTATATGTTCTAATTATTTTCAATAAATGTGCTACTTCTATAATAAATGTGGTAATTTTTTAAAACAATAGAAAAGTAGTCATTAGTATTTTCTTTAATGTTTCCATCTCCTGAGTTTACTGTTTTATTTTTAATGGCTTCTTTTCACGAGGTCTTTATAAGGACATTTACCAGAAGTTAACATTCGGTTATTATTAAATGGAAAGCCCTAAAGTACTCTCTACCCTCTATTACTATGTTCATCTATTACTTTCCACCCACTTCATTCCAACATTCTGTATTATTTTTAAACTTTCTTTGTAACCTTCTATATGAAATCGTTTCATTGACATATTTGCCTACTTACTTGTTATTTTGGTTTCTCTGCCAGAATGTCATCTGCACAAGGACAGGTTCTTGAATTGTTTATGTTCAAAGCCATTTCCAGTACCCAGGGCAGTAACTGCCATATGGTAGATGTTCAAAAAATACACAGTGAGTGAATGAACGAATGAATGAATGAGTCTGTTTTAGAAGAGATGGTTTTCTTCATATGATTAAGCAAATGATTCATTGCCTCTTGAGAAAGTTTTGGAATTAGATCAGCTAATTTTCTCTGTTAAACAGTGAGGCTGCTCCACCAGGCAGTGGTGTATATAGTTGTCATTCAAGTCTAGAAGTCAGTAGAGCTGGCCTACAGTCCTGGTCTTACCACAAATAAGCTTCCTACACAAGTCAGTTTTGCTGTCCTTGCTACACAAGACTGGCCCTACCCTAATTGAAAGTTGGCAAAAGGCAAGAGACTACAGCTGCTACTCTTGGTCTCTATTTTTGTGCTCTCTCTCCTCTTTGGAGGGTTCACGTGCTCTCCTCATCTTGTGCTTTCATCCTCTCCTGCTCCACTCTCCTGGTTGAGGGATGGTAGGCTGCTGAAGCCTCCATAGGGTACACTCTGCCCAAACCCTTGCACTCATGACCTTACTCACTTGCCTCTCATGGAAACCCACTTTCAGGGTAGTATCCAAAAAGCTCATACAAATTGCCCTAGTCTACATGTTTACACATAAAATCAGAACAATCTTGTTGTCTGCAAAACAGGAATCCTTGGGCAGAATCATTGTCGCTTTCTGACTTCTAAAACTCAGATGACAAAAATATGCTAAATAATTACAAAGCACTTTTACCAGTCACCTATGTGTGATCCACAAATAAAGTTATTTTAAAATCACAATACTTTCTAATATAGAATAATTTAATTACTAATAGATGTTATCACTACATAGACATGCAAGTCTTCAAATGCCATCAGCCCCGTGGAAAGTATAATAAGCTGGATCCACTCCTAGCTCGGTGGGCTCAAGATCTAAATTGTAAATGTGAGATATTATTATCTGAACCTCCCAGGACTGCCTTGGCACTGGGAGGAATTGCATTGCAATCTTCTATTTAATCCTCCCCTATTTTTTCCTAGATATTTATAACACAGCTGTGGAAAGGTGCTCCTGGCAGGAAGTTGGCATGCAATTTCTCAGGCTGGGAACAAATATCTGAATCAAATAGAAAAAAAAATCCAAGTGGATGAATTTGTTCAAGTTTTAAAGCTGGGAAAAAACCACAAAGGAGTTGAAGTTCAGGTCTGAAAAGCATTGAGTGATGTCAGGAAATAGGTAATGATCTGACTAACCCAAGTTCCAAACCCCCTTTTCTTCAATTTTCCAAGTAACACAGGACAAGGCTGATTTCCTCTTATGTATGGAGTTGATGATCATTCCTCTGAAGACCCTGCATACAAGACTCTATTATCAAAAGTGAAAGGGATTAACGGGGAAAGGAGAGAAAAAGAGTGGGAAATATTAGACAGGGAGACAGAACATGAGAGGCTCCTAACTCTGGGAAATGAACAAGGGGGAGTGGAAGGGGAGGTGGGCAGGGGGATGGGGTGACTGGGTGACGGACACTGATGGGGGCACTTGATGGGATGAGCATTGGATGTTATACTATATGTTGGCAAATCGAACTCCAATAAAAAAAATATACAAAAAAAAAAAAAAAGAATTAAATCCTCAGAGGAGGAAGAACTTTTCAAGCTTAGAGCAATAGAATAAAGCATGAATATTAACAGACCAAAAAAAAAAAAAAAAACTCTATTATCAAGCACAGATAGACTTGTCTTCCCAGAATCAGACTTTAGAAGCCTTTGATACATAAGTAAAACATCTTCATTTGTAATAACTTGCCCTTTTCTTAATTTTTTTTGGGGGGTGGTGGTATTGGGATGGGGATGGAATTATGTACTGTATAGTTTTCATAACTTAAAAACGTATTGTAAGGATATAATTAAAAGACTTTAGAAAAGATATTGGAGGTACTTGTGGGTCACATGAGACTACTTGACCTGGAGGAAACACGAATGACTTAGGCTGGAAGATGTAACCATTTGTTGGGCTCGGAGGACATCAATCATCTTTGTTCTACAAGTGAAACCAGATACAAGGCTCTACTAGGCAGGAAACAGCAATTAATGAAACAGCCTTAAAGGGAAAGTAGTCTTTGAAAAGTGCAAAGATCACAAATCAGCTTCTGGCTGGCTGGCGAGCTCCTGGCAATGACATCATCCTCCACTCAGGCCGCATAGCTAGACAGCGCCCACATCCCCTCCGCAGGTCTGTGTGGCACCCCAGTTACCAAGGCATTTCATAGACACCATCTCATCTGATCTTAACATTCTTTCTTTCGAGAGGGAGAGGCAGAAGCTAGCTTCTCTGGGACACAGAATCAGACTAGCACCCGGCCTACAGATATCTTCAAATAAACCAAATCATTCAGAAACACTGGCCTAGGTAAAGGTCAAGACTGGAAGACCTCAGAATTTTAAGACCTTTCTGGTTGTGTGAATACTGTATGTATGCACTTCTACAGCCTCCACTTACCTATAGTAGAATTTTATAGAATAGGTAATTAATTGCTATTCTGCTATGAATCACTGGTAATATTGAATATTTACAATTTTCTAAGTATATAACCTATATTACCTTATTTTGCTCTTGTGATAACTCTAAAAGACATTCAAATATCCATCAAATGAATGGCTTGACTTAAGTCACTTAAACAGCCCTTGGTGACACTACTTCTTCTTAGCACAACACTATTATCATGACCTTCTTTGGTTCTTACCAGAAATATCTGGATACTGGAAAAAGAAGGGAATAGTGGAGTCTGGGTAAGAGGTAGCAGTTCACCAGATCAGAAGCTCATGTTTCTTGTCCCCAGCTCCAGGAAACTGAATTCCACTCAAGCAGTAAAAACTATGTTCTAGAGCCAAGAGAGGACCTAATTATTAGCCTAATCTAGAAATTCTTGCCCACTCAGGATGCAATTTCGCTGGTGGAATTTTTCATTGGAAAACTTTAGTGAATGTTTATTAAGTGTTTGATTTAAGGTTTGATATAATCTGACCCCATAGAAGAAATAAAACATTAATATTATCCTCAGGATCATCATCATAATAACAGATACTATTCAGTGAATACCAATCCCATCTAGACTCTTGCATAGGCTATCTTTACCATAACCAGGAGGCTGGAATTATTGGTCCTGTTTGACAACTGGAACTAAGAGAGATGGAACAACCCACTAACTTCAACTTCCCGAAGCTAGTGAGTGTTAGTGCCTCTCTGAACCAAGTTCAGCTTGACACAAAAGCCTCTGTTCTTTTCACTATGCTATACTTCATGTGCCCAAGCCCCTGCTCTCGAGAAAATTATGCTTTAGCAGAGAAGAAAAGACTCACAAAAAGATAGCCAAAGACCCAGGACCAGTCCAAGTTCCAAGTAGGTGGTGCCATTCAAAATGCTGTCATTTAGGGGTACCTGGGTGGCTCAGCGGTTGAGCATCTGATTTTGACTCAGGCCTTAATCCCCACTCTGGGGATTGAGTCCCGCATTGGGCTTCCTGCGGAGCCTGCTTCTTCCTTTGCCTGTATCTCTGCTTCTCTCTGTGTGTCTCTCATGAATAAATGAATAAAATATTTTAAAAAATAATGCTGTCATTTGTAGAAGACAGTAAGAACAGTGGTCAGCATAGCCCACCCCAGATCCCCTCTGGGGTAGGCTATGATTTTAGTGGGTCAGAGGTGCATTGACTAAAGACTCTCAATGTTCTATCAGAAAGTTCTCCTATTCTTCCTTTGAATAGGTTTAGTTGGGTCTTGGTTGCCCAGCTAGAGATTAAATTTCTCAGACTCCCTTACCACTAGGGCCACATGAGCCTGTTATAATTATTCTGTGAGAACAACACTGTAAAGGCAACAGAACACAAGATAGAAGGACCTGGGTTCTTGGACCTCACAGAGCAGATACTCTTCCCACCATGGTATGATAGAAAGAAACTTCAAACTGTCTTGAGGCACTGTATTTTGTGATCTCTTTCTAACAGTAGCTTAGCTTGTTCTCTAACCATGCAATGAGCCAAGCCTAAAGGTATGCTGTGAAATGGTGGTTAAATAAGCTGAAATGGAGAGTTCCTAAACTCTCCATTTTGGGAAGGCAGAGTGAAAAAACACCTAGCTTGAAAAGCCAGTCATGGTCTCACTGTGGAGTACTTAGTTCACATTTATTTATCCAATCACATTAATGGAGTATCTGCACATGGGGGATGCACAAGACAAAAGACCTTGCTGCTATGCATAAGAATCTCAGCATCTAGAGAGAACTATAAGGAGAACAACCACTTAGCACTAAAATAAATACCATGACAGGCTTCCCAGGGGTTGTGGGAGCATGAGGCAGAGGAGGCCATCCAATAAACCCACACATGTCTGAGAGGACCTTGGCAGAGACACATGAATCCAATCTTAAAGGACAAATAGATGTTGACCAGGTAAAGGCAAATAGGCCAGGGAAGCTAGGGTCCAAGAAAATGTTTGGGGGAGAAGTTAGCAAAAATGATGGAGAAATGAGGTGGGGGCAAAGCATGCATTTATCCATTTATTTATTTACACAAAAAATATTTTTAGAACATCTTTTTATTGAATTGGTATTATTAAATTGCTTACAATAGAACCTGGTATATGGTAAGAGCTATATGTGTGAGCTATTATTACCTAACGATGAAATAATCATGTGCCACACTATGAATACAGTTATAAGCAAGAAAGACACTTCCCTTGTCCTCTCAAAATTTAACCTAGTGAATGAGATATATTTTTTTAAAAGCAGGAACACTAAGATTCCATCAGAACTGATAAGGAAGTTGATAAAGGTATTGGTATAACTTATGTTACCTGATGTAACCAACAATCCCCAGATTTCAATGGCTTACCACAGCAAGTGTCTCTTTCTTACTCACATTATAGCTGCAGATTGGATAGCTCTCTTTCCCAAGGGTGACTTGGGATTCAGATTCCTTCCTTCTTCTGGCTCCTTCTACCCTCCAGGAATTTCCCAAAATATTTTTCTAAATTCTCTCCATCCAATTAGTCAATAAGATAGTAACAGCCTGGAAGATAATAGATAGGTCTGATACTTAGCCACTCCTGGATGTGATAAACATCACTTGGGCTCTTGTTTCATTGGTAGAAATGAGCCATGTCATTCTACGTAGGGCAAAGGGCAAGAAATGAAGTTCCTGAGTGGAGAGCCATTTATCAATAGAAATTCTACTTAAGAGAAGGGAATACCACTTATAAGTCAGATGTCTGGCTCTGTCATGGGGAGGTATGAGAATGTATAGGTAGGGGGAACCTAGCTAACTCTACAAATCAGGCGAGTCTTCTCTGAGGAAGCAATATTTCAGCTAACACTGGTAAGCTATGCTGGGCAATTTTAAGCATATCCTGAAACAATGGAGGAAAAATTTAATCAGGGGAGCAACATAATCTGTTCCAATTTTCAAAAAGATCACTCTGACTGTAGCATAGAAATTGGACTCCTGGAGAACAGAACTCTTGGAAGAGGATGCCATGACCCAGATAAGAAATAACGGAGGTGGAAACAAACAATGTGATAATGACATTGAAGAGGATAGAGACTACTCAAGCCAACTGGACCTGGTAATAGGTTGGATAGAAAGATAGGGGAAGGAAGGGAGTAATGATGGTGGTTAGGGATCTGATTTGAATAACTTGAGAGAATGTAAAAGAATTAAAAGAAATTAAGGAAGATGGTGATTGTAGGGATGAGAATATTGATTTCTATTTTGGATGGGTTAAATTTGAAGGAATTACTGGGCATTTAGATGCGAATGTCCTGTTGAATAAAAAGTATTCAAGTCTGAAATCTCAGGGTTCAGATCTGAAATGGAAATCATCAGTTTCCATCAGTCTGACATGTTAAGTCATCAGCTGAAAGGAAAGTTACATGGAAGCCATGGAAATGACTGTGACCCCCCAGGCTACACAGTTTGGACTTTATCTTACAGTTAGGGAATGCTTCCCATCTGCTTTCTTGGTTTCTCCCTCCTGGAGGACTTCACTGCTCTTTGCAATTTCACAGTGGCATCCTGTCTTCCTTCCCCAGCTCTCTCCTTCCTCAGCCACCATCTGATGATTGCCACCATGCCTTAAACAAATTCTATTCTCAGAATTTTATTCCTCTTTTTCTTCTTTGAATTGCATGACACATAAGCTCCATTGCCTTTACAGATTGTTGATGGATGCTCTGCAGTGTTCCACTATAGAAGTACTCCCTTACCCCAACAAGCTCACACTCTTATGCTGAAGTTGACAGAGACAGTTTTGAACAGCTGTTTCTGCCACTCTGCCCCAGGTTCAGAAAGAATAGCACCTCCTCGACCAAGCAGAAATGAAGAGTGCCATTTCCCTGGCCCTGTGTGCTCTGTCTCCCACACCCCATTTGCATTAGTTCTCAGCTTGTTTCCACTCGGCCAGTTTTGTTTGCATGTCTGGCACTAGAGGTGGCTCCCAGGACATTTTGCAGCCCTCTTCTTTCACCCAGAAGGAAGGTGGACCACTTTGGCCCCAGTGTACTGCTGAATGCCAACTGGCAGGTGGCCAGGCCAAGGGAGGGCGATGACACTGCTGGGCACTCCCAGCAGGCAGGGAATGGGGGCACCAGATTGGCACCCACAGTTGCAGCCTAAAACTGTCAACAACAGCCAGAATCTTGGATGCTGAACCCTCCTGTCATTCTCCACACTCTTGGAATCTTCTCAGAGTGGCTTGAATACTAATGTAAAGGGAGCTTCTCAGAAGCCACCTTCAGTCTAGGAATCAGAGAGCTGAAGTAGCATCTTATCCTTTTTTAAATTTGTGGAGCATACAGATTCAGAAGGCCTCCTCTCCAGCTCTAGCTCCCATTCTCAGAAACTCACCTTTCTTTTCTTGAGACAGGAAGATTTCTCTCCTCCTATGCTGACTACTGCATGATATCCACATAACCCCTCCAAATTTTCTCTCTCTCAATCTCAAGCCATTTAACCAAATCTCCCAGGTCCTATGGACAACTTTGTGACCAAATGGCAACAGCTCATTTGCTATAAGGTATAGTCCAGATATTTCCTGTTAGCCTTGGATCTCTATCCTTTTCTACCTCTCTCTATGGTTTGAGAGGCTTTTTCTCAAGGACTGCACCAGTGAGCTTCTTTGCCTGCTGGCAATGGGAGTTTGGCCATTAGGAGTTTCTAGGAGGCAGTAGAGGGTTGGAAGAGAGTGAAGTCCCAGTTCCCTTCCTGTCAAGCACTGCAATTTGAATGCCTCCTTCTACTGTTGGTTACAATTCTTGTTAGAAGACCCTCTCCTTATAACTATTCTCTCTGGATCCGCATAGTTGCTTGCCCATTTGGATTTAGAGGTGGTAATGGCTCCCTACTATTACTAACCCCAGAGTAGTGCAGTATCACTCCTTGGATTCCCCCAAATTTTCCTATGACTTTGTAAATGTTCCCTTGGTTAATGTCTCTTCAAATACCCAGTTTGAATGTGCCATCGATTTCCTGTCAGGACCTTGCCTGATATAAGAGACTCTTACAACACTACAATGGAAGATTTCTGCTAATTTAACTCAATTTAATATAACAAATATCAGCTAAGTGTATACTTGTGTCAGGTCCTGTAATCTATACTGGAGTTTTAGCAGTGAACAAAACCGAAAAATTCCTATCTTCATAGAGGTTACACTCTAACTGGGGGGAGATAAACAATTTTCAAAATAAATAAGCAAACTAGGGCAGCCTGGGTGGCTCAGCAGTTTAGTGCCGACTTCAGCCTAGGGCGTGATCCTGGAGACCCGGGATCGAGTCCCACGTCGGGCCTCCTGTGTGGAGCCTGCTTCTCCCTCTGCCTGTGTCTCTGCCTCCCTATGTATGTGTGTGTCTCTCATGAATAAATAAATAAAATCTTTAAAATAAATAAATAGATAAATAAGCAAACTATATACTAGCAAGTGATAAATGCTATGAAGAAAATATAAAGCAAGCAAAGGAACTAGGGAGTAGCAGGGTTTGAGAGGCACGTAGTGCAATTCTATATATGGTGGCCAAAAATGGCCTCAGTGAGAAGAAACTTGGATAAAAATCCAGTGAGGACACAAACAAATACAGAACGTGGAGTGTTGCCATGAAAGAGTCCACATTCAGGTTAAAAACACAAGATGGACACAAAGGAAATTACATATGCCACAAGACAACAAGGGGAAAGATGTCAAAATAGCAGTAGATGATTAAATCCCAGTCAAAAATATGATAGTAATATGATAGTTTCTTTGTGAAACAGACTATAATGAGTCTGTGAGTTTTATGTGTAGGGAGAAGTACCTTTGAAAAGGAAGGAATCAGGGGATCCCTGGGTGGCTCAGTGGTTTAGCGCCTGCCTTTGGCCCAGGGCGCGATCCTGAGTCCCGGGATCGAGTCCCGCATCGGGCTCCCGGCATGGAGTCTGCTTCTCCCTCCTCCTGTGTCTCTGCCTCTCTCTCTCTCTCTCTATGTCTATCATGAATAAATAAATAAATCTTAAAACAATAATAAATCCATTTAAAAAAAGAAAGAAAAGGAAGGAATCAGGGTTGGGTATAAGGAGTCAAACCACTCTGTAGGCCTGGCAGCCTCAGCCAAGCATTCAGATCACTCTGAAGCTAAAATGGCCCATCGGACTAAAGTGGCAGAGCCTTTGCACTCTCACCTTGGTCAGTCACTGGATATGGGCCCCCTGGAAGGCCCTAGCCAAGGGCTAGTCATTGCTCTGAAACTAAGGAACTGAGAGCTAACTGTTGACAATATCATGAGTATTGACAATATCTTTCAAAGAGGAATCAGGACAACGTATCTCCATGTCCACTATACTCATATACTAAAAATACTTGAAATGAGATTGTTTAACCTTTATCTGAGTATCATTGAGAATCGTAATTATTAGGGAGGAGCAAATATTGGTCTTAATTTTGATTCTATGTAATAGAGATCTATGATCTGAAAGCTGATCCTGGGGAAGATTCTAGAATTGATTGTTAAAGCAATGGCTTGCGGTCTCTTAGAAAATGTGATAAAATTTAAGAACAACTTCCCCAAGAACAAATGCTGCCAGATTACTCTCACTCATTTGATAATATTATCAAATTAGTCCTTTGGAAAACTTGATAGATTTTTAGAAAATTTATGAAGATGCTCTCATCAGAGTGGCATGCTAGACTATGTGCTTGCCATCCCAATCTCCCTTTGGAGATGAGTTTCATCACCCTAATCAGCCCTATAAGACACAGATCTTTGACAAAATGATTTAATTCCCCTCCTTCTCTCCCATAGTTGATTTAACAAGCAAGACCAAGAAAAATCAATCTGCCATCAGCCAATGGCCAATCAGATTATCTCCTTCTAGGATTCGAACCAATAAAAAAGAAAAAAGAAAGAAAGGAAAATCAGGCAGATGGTACTGGGTCCCAGGATAAGAATGCCCATGTAGAAATGGTGCCCAGGTTGGTGCCATGGAAAGTCAAAGTTAAAGGGAGGTGAAGCTAGGAATCTCCCAGAATCAGTCAACCTATAGTGTGAAGAGTGCAGGAGCTCTGGCGTGTGGATGGGTGCTTGGGAGAAAAACAGAGAAGATGACTAATGATTTTCCAATTCCATAGGGCCCAGCAATATTTCCTACAATTCAGTTTATGAGATTCCTTGTATCCTTATGAGTCTATTTTCACTTAAGCCACTTTGAATAAGTTTTCTATTACTTGTAATCTAATAAGGCCTAAAATGAGTCTCTAATCATCTACTTATGTTTTGGCTAATGTACTAATAATGAGCCAAATGACAATACATCAGATGGGCTATTAATTGGTTGAAAAAACATATCGAGGAAATAAGGCTTATTGATAGATACCTAGAATGGATTCCAAATGTGCCTTCATTGCTGAGGCGTTCAAAAGTCTTGTCAATGATTAGAATGTTCCATGAAAGTTGGTATCATGACCACCTTATAAAATGCCACATTTATCACATAGTTTAGCAGAGAGTAGGTGTGGGGTAAAAAAATTGTTAAGTGATTGAAAACATAGATTTTGCAGATAAAAAGAATCCAAGAAAGATTTTGAAGAATGAGAGAATTAGGAGTTAGCATGGTAAAATGATTTTGTTTTATAATAACAAGTGCAAAGTTCTGGAAATGAGTCCAAAACACCAACAATACATCTTAGGAGCACGTTGAACGAAGAAATCTAGGGGGTAGCCCCGGTGGCGCAGCAGTTTAGCGCCGCCTGCAATCCAAGGCATGATCCTGGAGGCCCTGGATTGAGTCCCACGTCAGGCTCTCTGTACGATGCCTGCTTCTCCCTCTGCCTGTGTCTCTGCCTCTCTCTCTCTCTATGAATAAATAAATAAAATCTTAAAAAAAAAAAAAAAAAAGAAATCTAGGAGTGTTCCTCAGTTGTGGGCTCAAGCATCAACAGCAACAGCAAACCACAGATGGAATATCACACTCTCCTCTGTGTGCCACTTTTCAATAGCAACACACAGACTAGAGTACATATCAGTAGGGACCAGAATGGCAAAGTGCCTCAAAAGGTATGGGATGAAGAACCTGCAAAATTACAAACTTAGAGCAGACCGCATGATGAAAGAAGGCAGCCTTCAAACTTCTGAACAGTTATCATCAGAAAGAAGGTGACTATTAAATCTCTCCCAGGAGAGGAAAGACTAAGACCCATGGATATAATCTATAGGCTTTCTATTAACAAATTATTGAGCTAGAACCTACCTTCAACCACTCATTACCTTGGTACTGGTTATACTGTGCTGAACAAAGTACACAGTCTCAGCCCTTATGGAGCTTACGATTTATCTTTTTTTAAGATTTTATTTATTTACTTAAATGTATTTTATAGAGACAGAGATAAAGAGAGCATGTGCACATGTGAGTGGGGTGAGGAGCCGAAGGGGAAAGAATCTCCAACAGACTCGCACTGAGCATGGAACCCAGCCAGGGGTATGGTGGAGGGCTTGATCTCACGACCCTGAGACCATGACCTGAGCTGAAACCAAGTGTGTCAAGTATCAGTCACTTAACCAACTAAGCTACCCAAGCACCAGAACTTAATATTTAATATGGATATTGGCATCAAACAAGAAATTATGATTTAAGGTATAAAAAGGGCTTTGAAGGACAAGCAGAAGGTGTGGTCAGATTTCCCTGAGGTTTTAGGAAATTATTTGTTTTGATTTCATTTTTGTTTTATATTATTCTTGTTTTGTTTAAGAGTTGAAGGAATTGGAAAGGAATGTTGCTGAGGCCTTATGAGTAAATGCGGGAATAGTAAATAATTGGGAGACCAATTAAGATGCTAGAGCAGAGGACCAGGGAAGAGATATTGAGTACTGGGTCAAACTAGGGGTGATGGCAATGCAGATCAAGAGAAGTTATTGTATTTAAGATATACTTTGGAGGGAAAATCCAAATGACTTGAGGATATATTGGACAGATGCAAGACTCTTTAATTCACATTCTTTGATATTTTCTTATCATCCAGACAAAAACTGGTCTAAAACATTTTATAGTATCTGTAAAGAAAGTGTTTACTGAGTCAATGAGACAAATTTGGAGGAAAGGGATTTGAAGGAGATGTTTAACCTCCTTCAGAGAATAAATATTTTTAAGGGCTTAGGTAAATGCCATCATTAAAGTAGACTCACAGGATCTCTATAATTTGAAATAAATTTCTGAAGCTCAGGCTTCTCACAGATCCAAATGAGTCTTTATCCCCGATCGCTTATTCATTCAAAAACTTTTATTTAACATTTCAAATATGCAAGAAGCTGTGTGGGTTGCAAAGATGAATCAGGAAAGGGCTTGTACAAAAGTAACAGGAACACAGAATATGTCCTAACTCAGGGTCCCTACAACAAGTACAAACTAAATGATCTAGGGAAACAGTGGAGGTTTTATTTGTTCTGTGCCTTGAAAGATAAGGCAAGGGTGAGGGCGTTCAGAAGTAATGAGAGGCAAGCAGTGAGAAGGTTAAGAAGATGGGCTGGATCAGTAAGAATGTTAAAATGCAAGTGGTAATAACTAGAAAAATATTAGTGAAGAGTTTAGTGAAAGAAAATATGAAAAATAGAATTTTCTCTCCCAAATGTACCTTAAGTGTCACATATTCATTCAAAATACAGCACGATGGGATCTCAGAAGGCAAAACTCTCCAATCCCATTGGTTTTCATTATTGCCTTGCTATGTCTCTTGGCCATATGAGCCAGGACCTAGGACTTCAGTGACCTTTCTGCCATGGCAAAAACACAAAAAAATATTGATCTAACATCCAGATTTTTTATCATTAGACTTTGTTTCCACTTCAATTTTCTTTTAAACTTTGAGTGATATTGTTCCTTTATAATTAAGCTCTGAGGTCATCCATGTACTCTACCAAGGGCCATTTCCAACCAGGCTTCCAAGATGCCAAGCAAGCCCACATGGGACACACATATTGAAGGCTTTCCTGAGTTTCCTCATGTCTTTTTTTTTCTCCCATTAATCCCAATTAAGGCTGCATACTTCCAAGGAAGACGTGAGGAGAGCCAGCTCTGGGGATTCTGTGTCCAAAAAGGGTCAAGGAAATGTGGGATCGATGGTTACGCACAGAGTAAAGCAGCAGTACACGTCTTTCTCACTACCAAGAGAACTATTCAACAGCCTTTTATCCAGAAAAAAAAAAAAAAACATAATTTTTTTCAAGAGACATTCTCCCATAATAAGACATTCTTTCTTTAAAAACGTCTTTACTTTATTAGTCAATAGTTGGTAAATATTGACTTTATTAGTCAATTGTTGGTAGATATTTCTTTTGAACTACTTTTTTCCCAGTAGCAATAAGGGAATTGAAATGATCTATCTATCCATTCTTACCTCCCTGCCTAATCCTATCACTTAGAAAAAAAATGACTGAGAATTAAGAATAACTAGGACTAAACCTACACAAGGCACTATTGCTCTTTACTCACCTGAGTTTTCCAGCCTTGATAATTAGGAAACGACAGTCAAGAGCCTCAAGTCACAGCCAGCAATCAATCAGCTGTCTCTAGTAGCTTTGTCTTTTTGCCAAAGACGTCACCATTTGTCTGGTCCTAGGATACTCACTACCTTCAGTGCCCTCGAGGGCCACCTCAGGAGCTTCCCACACTGAAGGGTGGTTTATTTAACCTGGCACAGCAAGTACCAGCAAAAGATGGTGAGGCTCACAGAGTACAACCACCTGTCACTTCTTATTAGACATTTCGCATTGGAGATTTGTTTTGATAAAGGGCATCGATGCTACTTACATCGGATAACTGAATTGGAATTAAAATACCATTGTTCCTATTATTGAGAAACATAATTATTAGCATTAAAATAGGCTCATCCCCAAATTAGATTATTTCTAGACATTCTGTGAGGCTGTCACTCAGAGCTGTCCTTGTCAGACCCACCCACTCCCACAGTATCTCTTCCACTTCTGCTCTGCTGAGAGCCCCATTCTGGGTGGATAGAGGAACGCCACACTCACACGGGCTGGCGGAGGACAGAACTCGGAGCAGAGACCTAAGAGCTACTGTACGCTCTTCCCTGGATGCACCACCAGGCCCAAAAAGAACCCCTGTAAAGATGGACTAATAACCCATGCAACCTCTCTGGAGGATTTTATTGCTGGAAAAAAATTCATAAAAAGCTGAAGGGATAGTAAAAACAACTGTCCTAACGTGTTTCTCCATACTAACCTCAGGTCAAAATGCTCCAGGGGGACATTTGAACGTGAGGAATACAGTCTTTCTCTACTCCACCTGCCGGCTGGTGTCTTCCCAGGACAGCACCACTCACCATAAGACCCCCTTCTCTGAGTTCCTAGCGCAGATGTTTGCACCATTCATTACTACTTTGTCAACCTCTCTAGAACTATTCCGTGGAACTATTGCTCACTTCTCCCACTGGTATTCCACTTTCACATATATCAATGACTTTTTACTCCTGGTAAGAATATAAGACGTGAGGTTAGGACCTTGGTTACTGTGCTTCTGCTTCACCCACAGAACCTATCACAGAATAGGTAGGTATACAATACGTACCTACTGCTTGATTAGCAAGAATGGTGGTAGAAGCATCACTGAACCAAGAGTGACTTTATACCGCACATGGTGCTGCCACACAAATGGAGTTCAGTATAATTGATTATGAAGCCACACAAAAAGCATAAATCAAGGCAAGGTATAATCCATTTTTAATTTTTTAAAAAAGCAAACGATAACACCCCATGGGGCCTGAAGAACTCGGGATTAATGCACTGAAAAGTCAGCAGAGGAGCCCGATGAAGTGCTCACGGTCAACATCATCAAAAATATTTCCGTGGTGAACATTTTTGAATGCCGGCATTGTCTTTCTGCAGGACACACGATCCATGCTCCTGATCCCCCTGCTCGGCAATCAGACCATAAGAGTCCCACATCTGGATTCCTGCGGAAATGAAGCATGTGCTGGAAACACATAAGGAGAAAACCAGGGTGACTTTTTGTGGACTTGATCTGCTATTTATTTCCAGGATGAGTTTATTAGTATCAACCAGAAATAAAACTATTAAATAAAAATAGAGGTCAATGTGGAAGCTTTTAAATAGACTTCAAGTTTAGAAAGGCACCCTCCTTTTAGGACAATTCTGACTTGATCCTCACTTAGACCCCACTTATGTCCATCATTTCAGTTAGCTGGCCAACACACCTAAGTGGTCAATGCATTAGCAAGTGTGCACATGAAAGTTCCATCTGCACGAACGGTATCAGCTCCTTTCTTCCCCCCATCCCCACTCATTGATAGACGCTGAGGACCTGCAGCCTACATCCTCAGCTCCACTTACCTCCCCCTGTGTAAACCTGTTGGATAAAGTAATGCAGTGGACGAGTCCACGCTTTTGGATTGGACAGAGTTGGGTTTAAATTCCAGGTCCTTCCTTTGCTAGCTGTGAGTACAAAGAAAGGTTGGGTGACAACTAAGCCTGAGCTTTGAAATGGAAATAATAATAAATTCTCACTGTTTGTTTGTTTGTTTTTTTTTTTTGAAGGTCCAATAGGTGCTCGATACATGTTAATTCCCCTCGGCCATCCTCGCCAGGCCTCTGCCCCTAGGAGCTAGACCCCTAAGTCCATAGCGTCTACCACTAGAAGGACTCCTGCCTTAATTCATTAACCACAGGAACCAAGATCCACTTATTACCCTGCCTCCAAATGCCTCCCCAGCCTGAAGTTACCTGCTGACATTCTTTGTCCACCAGACCAGACTCATTTCAATGGATGCAAGCCCAAATATAGCTCAAAATCAGCACATTACTATGAGGAACTGTAATTTGGAGTTCTAGCCAACACCATCCTACCCTAGCCACACCCAACTTCACTTCCCCTGCCACTGAACCATGCATGCCCACGTCCCAGAGCAGCTTCCTAGGGAGTCTTCAGTGAGAGATCCATTTCAAGGCTAGAGAAAGAAAATATGCATCTCATTTGCATCATTTGACTTAAAGTCTAAAAGTCCTTTATTACATTGTTTTGTTGTATTAAAAAGCCCTAGTCAGAAAAAAATAAATATAAATATTATATAAGGAGAGGAAACAGTTACATAAGAAGCCATCCAAGCTCTGTCTCATTAAGAGACGCTATAAAAATCCATGGTTAAGTGCAGCTATTTATGAGCCAAGCTGTGTAGGTTTGAAACCTGAAACTGTTGTGTCGTTTGGGACCATTTGCTTAATCCCTCTGTGCCTCAATTTCCTCATCTGTAAAATGAGGATAGTAATAGCACCTACCTCATAATGATGTTGTTAGTATTAAATAAATTAATGCATTTAAAGCGCGTGGAACCACACTCGCCACATGGTGAGTGGTAGTGTTGCCTGGTACTCCTAACTGCAGAGGCAGTTTTCAGTTGATGGACATCGTCAGCTTTAGAGGGAATTCATACCAATCCCAAATTGTGCAGTATAGACAATTCTCAGGGGCGGGGTCTGTTATGAGTTCAGCTGTGTCCTCCTCAATATCCATATGTCTTAGTCCTAACCTCCAGTACCTTAGAATGTGCCTTATTTGAAAATGTAGTTAGCTGGTATTTGCTGTGAAGTCGTACCTGAGCAGGGTGGGCTCCTAACCCAGCATGACTGGTGTTGTTATAAAAAGGGGAAATTTGCAGACACATACAAAGGGAGGATGTCACGTGAAGATGAATGTAGAGAATAGGGTGATACTCCTAAAAACTTAAGAGCACCAAAGATCGCCAACAAACCACAGAAGCTAGGGAAAGGGCATGGGGCAGTCCTCAGAAGGAACCAGCATGGCCAATGAACAGATTGCTAGCCTCCAGAACCAGGAGACAATAGATTTCTGTTGTTTAAATCACCAAATTTGTGGTACTTTGTTACGGCAGCCATAGCAAACAAATAGAGACACAGATCCAGATGTCAATTTGGGATGAGGTCAGCCAAGGAAGAGCTGCTCGTTGAGCACCCCAGGACAACTGTGCTGTGTTAGCAGGGGAGGGGCTGTCTAAGGCACAATCTCTGTCTGTGCTCAGGACCAACAATGTCACTGAGGAGGCATGCCTGAGCGTGTGCACACACACACACACACACACACACACACACACCATTGTATAGTCAATGTCCAATGAGCCATAGGACAATCAGTGTTCCAAGAGCTCAGAACTAAATAGTCAAAAAAGGCTCTATCTAGTAAGGTCCCAAATGCATTCCAGCACTGGGTAGAAATAGTTAAATTCCTACAAACTTTCCTAAAGCCAAGAAATCCATCCTCAAGGATCTTGCATGCCCCTTTCCACACTGTCTCTAATTCTAGCTGCGCCTTTCTCAGCACATCCTTTGGGGTGTATCTCTCCAACCCACAGTCACTCTCACACACATGTGCAATTCCTCCCCTTTTGTTCCTTCAACTTTCCTTGCAATAGATGCTTCACAGCAACAATCCCATTAGCTTTACAAATGCTGTTTGGAAACCCAAGCAGAGCCATTGCTTTCTCCGGTGGTGGGGAATTTGGTACTCCAAGTGATTTTTTTCATCCCAATTTCAGGGTCACGCTGCTCGGATATACAAAGTGGGGAGAGGAAGATGAGTGGGAGAAAATCTTCCCCCAACAGAAATGTGCAGCTTTCCCTGGAAGGCACCAATGCCACAACAAACAAACATATAAATAATAAATATTCTTTTACTAAAATGATAAGTCTCACTTCAGTAAGCAACACATTATGCACCATACTGGTGTAATAAAGCGCACATCCCCTTGAATCATTCCCACTAATACAATGTATTCAGTGCTCATATGATTACACTTTTACAGCCTGTTAGCAAAAACACATACAATTGCAAAGTGCCGCTAATGCAATGTGACAGAGTTCTGTTATTACAAGAAGAAGTTGTCAGCACCGAGCAATTGATTTTCCTTCATCTCCTTCCTGCCTCTGCCCGTCCTCCCCACCTCTCCTGGAGATGTTTATTTTGTACCCTGGGTGCAGTCCTTTCTCTGAATCAATTCTGATATAATGTAGAGAAGGAATACGAAGACAACGGGAAAAAATTAACACTAATCTAGGTATTCTAAGGGGAAGAAGCTTCCTTTAGGGACATTTTCCTCCGAAAGTCTTTATTGAAGCTCCAAGAACCATGGCTCCCTTCCCGCAGCACAACAATCTGGTCTTTTTGTTCTTTTATGCCATGTCTATGTATTTTCCCCTTATCGTCCCTTCCTTCTTCTCATAAAATAAAATACAGGTGGCTTTAAGGTATGAGGACTCCTACATCCTAACTGATTCACTTCCACGTGTTTTGAATAGCAGTGGAGGGGAAAATAAGGAACACAGGAAGCCAAAGAGAATAAATATTTGATTATTTCTCGGTTAATAGTTTCCTTGTAAATGTTTGCCTTTATTCACAAGGTGACCATAGATAGATTAAACAATGATACTTTCTGAAGATGAAAAGAAATCTATGTCCAGCACCAGTAACTTAATCCAGAGTCACGGAACAGCGCAACTGGATAGCCCTTCCAATAGAGATCGTCAAGTCCAATGCAGTTATTTTACAGGTGAGAAATCCAAACTCCAAAAGTTAAGGAATTTATCCAGGTTCTCATCGCCTCGTTAGTGTCAGAGCTGAATCTAGAAGTCGTCGTCTTTTGCTGATCTACTATACTGTGCCTTTAAGTGTAACACACATACATCAATATATGTGTTACTGAATTACCAGATGGCCCTTAACACCTCCATTTTCTGTGTCTTGCTTATGATAGAATAGGAAAGTTTCACTTGTCAATGTAGGTGTGAGGGAGAATAGACAAGTTCATGAAAATTCCTTGATGGTCTTCTGAAAGAGCAAGTTTCCAGAGGAAACATTAAAATATCTTGATTTATAGATTCCATCTTGGGGGGTTACACCTTCCTAGGATACAAAAAAAGGGCTATTTCTTCCTTGCCCTGTTTAAAACGTATAATTCCCACATCTTCCTCTTCCCGTCCCACCTCATTAAGTGGATGCACCCTTTATTGGTTCCTAACATAAATGCTGACACCTCTTCTTTTGCTCAGCAGGATCTCATTTTAACGTGCCCTCGAATATCTAAGAGCCACACGGAGTATGGGTTATAGCAAGATCTCCAGGCATTATTGTACATTAATATGATAGAAAGTTAAAGCCTCAGCCAGTTGGATTTTGACTCACTGGACCAGTTGAGCCTGTGGCTCTGGCTACACTTCTCATTTTTAAAAATTGACCGCAGAGTTTGGGACCTTTTATCTTGACGATGACTCAAGGTATTCCCATGTGTGAATAGAGAGTGTAGGAGCGGGTATTGTTAATCTGATTTTGGTTTTGGCTTATGATGCCAACTAGCAAAAATTCATGGGTGAAAAGCATTTAGTTTGGGCCAAAAATTATCTGTGATGAGTAAGGGCTTATAGATACGGTCTCTGTTTGAGAAGAACCACTCTCCATGGCTTCACGCTCCTGAGGTATGCATACTAAGAAACAAACATAGAAAGAAAGAAGGGCCGACCTCACATAATATAATGTAGCAAACTTTTGGAGGCACTGGTCTGTTGTGATAGAAGTGGCATCGGGCAACTTTATAGGGCTCAGGGGGACTCAGTTGGTAATGTACCCCTCATCATTGTTACTCCCCTTCCTCCAATTAACATCATTGCCTGATGCCCCTACCTAAAAACCCCTTTCAATAGTATTCTTTGCTTTCCTCTTTCCATATCACAACTATCATGTCCGATTTCTTATCATGCCCCTATATCTACTAATTCGTATTAAGCCATTAGATAACAAACACCACATGTGACCTTAACAATGGCAATGTCCTATTGTTAAAACTAATATAATGGGTAGCAATTACGGTACTACCCCCTCTCTGGTTACTTTTTTTAAAAAACTTCTTTTTGCAAAAAGCTTCTTTAAACATTGATGCCCTTGAATAGTGAAAATGACTTGTGTCTGGTGTAGAGGTGCTGTGATACTCCTGAAAGCCCACGAAGACATCCGGGCACTCTGCCTTCCAATTCTGTAGTCAATAAAGAAAAGAGACAAGAGAAGATTTTCTTTGTCCATATTCCAGGTCAGTTCATGCCTATATATGGCAGGCACGGTACTGAGTGCTCTGGGAAAAGGAAAGGTGAAGAGTGACACACAGGCTGGGGCCTCCAGGAATTTTTAAGTCTAAGAAGGACAAATTCATAAGTGCCAAGAGGCATAAGAGAACTGCCACAAAATGTTTGCAGAGCTAGGAGAGGTGAATTCCTACTCAAAGCACCGGTCAAGGCAGCATGAAACAAGCGAATCAGCTCTGGTCACTATGGGAGGAGGTGATAAAACATGAAGCTCTGGGGCTTGGCCACTGGGAGAAGCACAACCAGTATTAAAAATCAAGCAGACTTCCCCTAGGAGCTAGTTATGCTGAGGGTGGTTATGACATCGCTGATGGAAACTGTCATCTCCTGCTGTTAGCATGAGGCATTCGGGCCAGCTGAAGAGTTGGGCAGGGTCCCATGCATATGTTTGCTTATATCTCCATGTGTTCATTTATCAAGCACCTTAACCAACTATGATCTTCTTCAGAACAGTAAATAAAATAACAAATGAAACATGGGCTAAGGCAAAGTTGGTTTTACTACAGGCCTTTTCATAGGCAGAGAGACCATAACATGACAATAATGAAATATAAATGACCTACACGAAAAAAGATACTTACTGAAGAATCAGTTCTTTCTGAAATAATTCTTAAGGATCTTTTGATAAAGAAATCACATCGTGATATTGCTGATAGGATAATTTTTCATTGAGGTAGGAGGGAGAAATGCAGTAAAGGGTTCCTAAAAGCCAGAAAAGCCTAAGTCAATTGTTAGCCTGGGCACAAAACAACAACAAAACAAAACAAAAGAACCCTGTTCATTTATTGGTACAAGGCCGAATGAGTACATATCATTCAACTGCTGGGAATGGGGGAGGCCAGTTAAATAATGCTGTTCTTAGATAATGTGACAGGTCGTCACTAACACTCTGCCAACATTCCCAGAGTGTGGCCTGGTGCATTCTGATAGCCTCCTGAGCCTCTCTGCCTAAAAGGTTTTCCATCCATTCTGTCTTACAGGCCGGGAGTTACAGAGGTGTTAACACCCCAGGACCAATCCTCAATCAAGTTGGTAGAAATTAATCCAGATTCATCCCACCACAGTGATACAACCCTGATGTGTGCACTACAGTCTGCCAGAGTCCCCAGTAGTCTTAGGCCTCAGTGGGCCACAGCTGTGATCCCATCATTAATGTAACTTTTATTGCCTTTCCTCACCCTGTCTCAATCGCCCACTCTGTCTGGGCTTCCGGCGATCACCTCCCTGAGAAAAAACTTGTACCTGAATTGTTGTCTCAGGAGCTACTTGGGGGAAAACCAAACTAAGACCCATCACTTTTTCACATGTGGATGTGTCAACGAATAAATATTTACTGAGTATCTGTTACCTACATCACACCGTTCTAGATTTAAACAAGCAAGTTTAAGTCCCCAGTAGCAAAGAACTCAAAATCTAGGTGGGGGGTGGGGAAAGGGGGAGGCAAGTAAAACATGGATTCATCAAATATTAAACAACAAACCAGGCAGTGTGTGATGAGTACAAAATAAACCTTCTCAGAAAAGTTCAGGACACCTGGGTGACTCAGCGGTTGAGCACCTGCCTTTGGCCCAGAGCGGGATCCTGGAGTTATGGGATCGAGTCCTACATCAGGCTCCCTGCATGCAGCCTGCTTCTCTCTCTGCCTGTCTCTCTCTCTCTCTCTCTCTCTCTCTCTCATCTCTCATCTCTCATCTCTCATGAATAAATAAATAAATAATATTTAAAAAAAGAAAAGTTGTAGAATGCATGGCTTTGGGTAGATGGTATGAAAGGGCAAGAACAATCCTATTGGAATGACATAAATGTAGATATACATGGTCTCTAACAAGAAATTTTTTTAAAGATTTTATTTATTTATTCATGAGAGACACACAGAGAGAGAGGCAGAGATATAGGCAGAGGGAGAAGCAGGCTCCATACAGGGAGCCCACTGTGGGACTCGATCTTGGGACCCCAGAATCATGTCCCAAGGGGATCATGACCTAAGCCAAAGGCAGATGCTCAACTACTGAGCCACCCAGGTGTCCCTAACAAGAAATTCTTCATTAAAGAGACACCAAAATGTGATTGACCCAGTACTTATCAAACATCTCTGATCCTGGAAACTTTTCTTTACGTAATATTTTGTTGACAAAATCTCTTGAACAACAGGGCACACTTTGGGAAATGCTGTCAAGTTCCAGCTTTGAACATTGAAATCCGATTCCTCAGTCATTTTAGCCAAGGGCTTCTCTCCTGCCAGCCTCATTGGCCAGCTCAGATACGAAGTAACTCATTACCTTAAGCCCGTTTGGATAAAATATATAGACTGACCAGTCTTCCAAGATACTTGGATTTTTCTATATGATATCAGGGTGGATGTATGATGATATCTTTCTAATAGCTACGACACTACTCTAAGCCCTGGGAACAATAAGGAGAAGCTGACAGATATTGACTCCTCTCTTTAGAACTAACTGCCTTGGAGAGAAAATGATCAGTTTGTTCTCCATGAGATATATATACGTCTTTTCAGAGCTATTATTATCTGTATCAGATGAAGCACAGTATCAGATGAAGTGCAACCTTGCTGCTTGACATCAGACTCCAGAGAACTCTGGGTGATTTTGGTGAATCACTTCACTTCTCTGCATCTCTATTCCTCATCTGTCAAATACAGCTACTTCAGAGGGCTCTAATGAGACAATACATGTAAAGGGCTTGCCATTGTTCCTGACCCATAGCAAGAGCTCAACAAGGGTAGCTCTATCTGATACCAGCAGCAGATTAGAACTAGGATGACTCTCATTACTTGGTTCCCTTGAATGGATTTCACTCCCCTGTAACCAAAACTGCCTCCACTCGAACATACCCACAACTTGGGTACCTCACAGTGTCCAAACAGTGCCTACATGAGCCAGACACAACACAGATGAGTTCTTAAAAAGAGGTCTTGAATTTCTTCCAGAGGAAATTTTTCCCACTGATGCAACTGTGGGAAATCTGAATATAAAATGTGAAATTCACTCTCCTGACAATTGTTCAGTAGAGAAATTGTTGCATAAAACAAGATCGACTTGCTTATCAACTTTTTCAGAGAGTTTGGTGAAGTGTTTTTTTGTTTTTTTGTTTTTTTTTAAATCACTTTTCTCCCTCGCCTTCTTGCCTTGATGAATACAATTGCACTGAGGACTTTTTGAGTTGGTTGTAGTCTCTTTCTCCTCACTTCTTCCTAGATTCAGTTTGGTAGGAAAATCTTGTGCACATATAGGTCATTCCTAACATCAAAACATCATGGCGGGTTCAGGGTATAAGACTGGATCTTCATGGAATATTCTTTTCCTTTCTCTCCTCCTCCTACTTATTTGCTTCTCTTCTTTTTCTCTTCTTCTCCAGTCCCTCTGACTCTATTTGCCCTTCCTATCTCTCCCTCCCTACTCCCCCTTGTCTCTCTGATTCTCTCTATCATATATATAATATGCTCTTCCATCCATCTTTATGTCTGGCTCTGGCTCTCTATCTCTTAGTGTGTCTGTCTTCTCTGGGTATCTCTCAGCCCCCTTTCTCTCTTTCTCTCTCTCTCTGTCTCTTCCTCTATCTCTCGCTGACTCTTTCTCAGGTCTCTCTGTCTCTCTTTTTCCAGGTTTCTTTTTTTTTCCCCTGCTCTTGACTCTCTTTGTCCCTACTTCTCCTTTTCTCATAGCATGAACCCTGGTTGAAACCAGACTCTGTAATCTGTATTGTTCTTTAAGAGAAAATTTCCTGATGTAAATGGAATGTACAACATTTACTACTGCTGACAGCCTAATGAGTGACACAGTATCAGCAGACTTCACCAAATGTGTTGGAGGGGGGAGAAAACGACCCTCTCAAATCACTGCAAACACTGAAGCAGATGAACAAAGGAAATTAAACCAGTTGCATCCAACAGACTTTGAAACACACCCACAAACCTTCCCTGCCCCCTCCTCCATCAGCAGATCTTCACACTTTTGCTAATACCAGCTGGTTCATACGCTCCAGAAGTATCACCCTCGCCAGTTACTGAAAGTGAGACTTCAAATATGGGTTAAATCCACTCTGGTCATTAGCCAGTCTTCTGTCCAATTTTTCCCCTGGATTCTCTTCACCTGGAAATTGTGCATGCTTCATACATCTATCATAGGAAAAATACTGCAGCTACTGGGACAGAGAGAGGAAGAAGGGGAAACTTGACAAATGTGGTCCAGAAATTCAGTTTTTTTCTCTGTTTTAAAAGCAAGCAAAGAAATCAGAAGGACATTACTAGTTTCAATTTAGTGGTAACAAGTAAACATGTGCTCCACAGACACAGAGAAATCTCTGATATTTGTGTGAGATCTTTTGGCAGACATGTCAAAGAATGCGAGGTTAACCAGATGATGCTCACAATCTATCCTGAGAGTTTATAACCATCTGATCTTTACTCAATAGCAAGCAGGCAGCTAGAGAAACTGAATCACAGTTATGTCTTGCCCCTCCCACATCTTGTCTTAGAGAAGCATAGACAAGATGGACCTGAACAAAATCTAAGAGGTAAAGCTTTTTGGAGGCACCTTCTTTATTGTTCTTGGGACCCCAGGATTTAAACACACACACACACACACACACACACACACACACAAATACACAGCACCTGGTGGTTGCCCAGATCCTGTCCCTCTTGCCACCCCATCCCCCAGCTTCTGGCCTCCATCCAAATAATATCCTTACAAGCTTAACATTTTCTTGGGTTCCTACCATCTCTCCTTTTTGGTGACAGATATTTATTGTTGCAATTTTATTTCTTCAAAGTCATATACTCTCTCCTCTAAGAGGTAGCCTACTTGATCTAGACTAAACCAATTCACAAGAATGGATTTATTGGGCTAATCTGTTTCTACTGTAAAAAGGCATTTATTCAATGCAATAATGAAAATCTAAGAGGACTCTAGTGGTAAGCATTTTAGGCATTATGGTTGGGTAACAGTAAAACCTTCTGAAGGCACAGTAGCTGCCTATGCTTTTTGAAAGGGCTAGTTTGGGATAAGCCTCAAGATTCTATGCCCTTCCTATTGAATTTCTCTACTTCATCATACATTGATCAAGATAGAGTGTCTCAGAGTGTGTGCTCCTGCCTACCAATCTGTCAGAGGTACATATCATTATGCACCAGAAGTTAACCATGTTCATTATACAATAGAATTTTAGTTAAAGCAGGCACATCCTAGTACCAGTTTAAAAGACTCAAGTGCTCCAATAGTTTTGTTAGAACCAGGATTTACTTGCAAAGCAGCCCTAGAACTTGGGACCCAAGACAATGTCCTATAGGGCACCAAGAAACTTTTATTTCATGCCTTTTTTAGGTGATAGCTTTAATGATTTGGACTCAAGGCTTTTTGCAACCTTTAGGAATAAGGGAGTTCAAAGCGGAGCAAAGTTAAGATAGATTAGCAAGGAGATAAATTTATTAGAGTTAAAATATTTTTAAAAAAAGAAGAAAGTACTAGGCTAATACACAGAAATGCTCATTTAATCTTTGTATCTAAAATAGAAATGATTGATTCAAACACTTAACAAATGTCCATTGATTGCCTACTATGTGCTAAACATTGTGTTGGGTAAAGGACTCCAAAAGGGAAGAATGTATACACAGCAATTTCTAATCTCATAGAGATTATTTTTGTCTAGCTGGGGAGGCAGACAACTAAGCAAATATAAGAAATGTAGTAAATCTTATAATAGAAGTGCAAAAAACTACTCAAGTCTGTACAATGACATGCCAGGGACATCTAACCAAATTCAAAAGATGGGAGTGGGAAGGTGAAGGATGATGGGAAAAGTCAAGGAAGGCCTTCAAGAATCTTTAGGAACTAAAAACATCAGTAAGTCTTAGTGTCTTGAGTTCAAGTTAGGTGTAATAGAGATATGATTAAAAAACAATTGTTAGAGAAAGAAGGGTTGTATTAGTTTGTTAAGAGTTTTGATTGTATCCTAAGGGCCACAGGAGCCACTGAAAACTTCTGAGCAAGCTAATGATGTAATCAGATGTGACTATGAGCACAATCAGAGTAAAAGAAAAGCCTGCATTTTGTAAATACAACTATTAACATATATGGAGTCCTCAAGGTTGTCAACATTTTCTCAAGAAATGTCTGGAAGGCATCAGATGCAAAAGAGCATGATCAAAGGCCATCTTGCTCAACTGCTCTACGAAACCAAATTCCCTGTTGAAGTTGCAGGGTCTGGCACCCCCTGCCTTTTGTCTTGGCAAAAGAACATGATTTAGAAGCATAGAGGCTTGTCTAGATTTGAGGAAGGTCAGATTAATCAATCTTAAAATATTCACTGTCCTGCATAGCATAAGCTACCAATCGGACCTATCTTTTTCCATCAAAGATTCAGTCAGCAAGACTTACAACTACTTAGTCCCTGGAAATGGAGCCACAGGGCAGCAGGTTACGGAGTCCTAACCCAGTTTGTGGTGATCTCACAGTTGGACAGAGTGCAATATTGACAAATGGCCCTCATATGACCATGGTCTCTGAGGGAAGGACTCACTTACAGACTTTCTAGTAGTCCTTGGCGGAGCCATGTAAGGGGGATTAGTGGCAGATAAAGCTCATCTCTCTCCCTCTCTCTCAGTGCCACCCTCTTATGAACTAGGTCTGTTAACTTCATCTGATACAACCTGTTTCACCTTGTCTAGAAGAGTGGGGGCCCAGGGTCAGAATATGCCTGTGCTTTCTGACCCCAAGGTCTTTCACACAATCGATATGCAGTCCACAACAACATTTGATAGAGCCATTGTTAATTGACTCTGTTTTCATTGTTTGTTTGATTTTATAACTAAACTAGTCTCCAAGGAGTAAACTTTCTAGTCCACCATATGTACTATACAGTTAATTATAACACACTCCCTCTCTTACCCATGGACCCTGAACATAAGGATGTTTCTAGTCTACATATGGTGAACAATACTGTTCATGCATTCTACCCTCAACGCATTTCCTAGAGCCCTCACACAGTGGACATTAATGACTTCTTTGGGCCCCTTCTGGTTTCACCAGATGAACAGAAATGAAAATAAGCAGCTGTCATACTTTAACTTAAAAAAAAAAAAAAAGAAATTCATCAAGCCTAATCCAATTTGGAGAAGTATTTGGCTTAGAGAGAAGGAATCGGCTGTACCATTGATGGCAAAAAGCTCACTTACTAATGCACCACTTCCTGACATTCAATTTGCACAATTTGTCTCTTATTATCTGGCAACTCTCAGAAGATTTTGGAAGCAGGAAAAAAGAAGGCAGAAACATAACAAGCAATAAGATTAAGAAGTGAGAATGAGGGGGGCACCAACTTGAGAGTCAGTTACCCAACTCCTAGACCATGTCTCTAGGCCCATCAATGCCTGTTGACAAGCCACTCCAACCAGATAATGGCCATAAAAGGGAACCAAATGGAAGGTTAGCCAACACACAGTAATAAAACAAAAGCCACTTTATGTTAGTTACCCGGCACTTTAGACACCAGAGAACTCATTCGAATCTAAACTTAGATGTGATATATCTGAGAATATTACCATACACCTAGACAGGGAAAATTGCATATTTTCCATCATAAAAAAAATATCAAAATGTTTTATCTGTGCTTCTGCAATTCAAAAATGACTGAAGCTGTGAACTTCAAATTTGGCAAGATTGTAGTCCTCATTAAGGAAGGGAATGAAAGCCAATTTTGAAGAAAAATGGTTTCCTATTTTTGAGTGTAGAAGGTTGAAACAATGAGTGTTGAACCTAAGATGAAGAACATTCCCTCTGCTGTTTTAGTTTCCATTTGGATAAAGATTATTAACCAGAGAATAAAACTAGGCATGTCTCTTTTTTGACTTATAAAAGAAAACATCTTTCCTGAGTCCTTCATTTCTAGCTTTCTAAATCGAAGTTCAATGTGTTTCATGAAGCTAAGATGTAAAATTAAACCACCTCACAAGCAGATAATTCATAAAATTACCGTACCTTGGCCTGTGTAGACCTGGGGTCATCTATCCCCACATATTTTTGGAGTTAAGTGGCTGGGGTACAACACGCAGGATGTGTGAGGGACTAAAAGGATACTCTTAGAGGACGTGTAGCTTTGGAATTTCCTGATTTGACTGCAAAGATTTCAGTCTTAACACTGTGTCAATATTGGTTTTAAATATATACATATTTGTTTATTGGCACACACACACATACACACAGGAATCGCATCCATAAAATGCACCCACATCTGTGGTTAAACACAGCAGCTGTTTAACAGCCCAGTATAACAATCTGAAAAAAAATTGAGACCTGAATTCAGAGTCCCACATCCAGGCTAAGCTGCAGCGGGAACCGAGGCCCTGTATGAGGAATGCTGCCGTGAGAACTCTCCAAGATTCCCCCACGTAGAACTCCTTTGCCAAATTCACAGCATGCTTCTCAAAGTTTGGATTTGATCATGAAAGACCCTAACTTTATTCCTTACTCTAATAATTGTCTTGTAATAAATACTTTGAAGACTGGCTCAAAGTAGAACCAGGGCAACTTGAAGTCTATGCAATGTGTACATTTTCTGCCCCCCCCCCCCCCCAGATCTCTGTGACATCGATGAACAAAAGAAACAAAAGTAATTCAAAGGGCCTGGCCACACGACCACAAAAGAAAAGGCCTGTCCCATGAGCAAGTGTCCCACAGGTGCCAGCACAGGAGCCAGCGCGCACTTTTTGTTAAGCAACCCCCACCATCGCACCTCCTTTGGCCTGCACTCCCTGTGTCTGATAACCTGAGTGAGAATCATCTGGGAAATTACCGAGGAAACGCACAGCAGTCTGAAATCACACCCGTAAATCATCAGGGCACACAAGAGTGGGTAATCTGGAGTGTAAGGTGCTCTGACTTCATGAATTTTCTGCCAGTGACTGAGATTTTTGGAGATCCTGCCAAGGGGTGTACAAAAGAGAGAGTATGTCACCTTCCTGTCATCTGTAAGTGCCTGATTCTCCAGATGCGGAGATGAGACATTTTTATTACAAAATGAGTTTGCAGATTTTCATTGCTGTTTTTCTCACTGAATTTCCTTTTTTCCTCTCTATGCATGTGTTTTCTTTTACTTTTTTTTTTTTTCTAATTTTGCTTTTTAACATGTGAGTTGAATCAGTGCATCTTACCCACACCCTACCACCACATTTTCCTTCCAACAGCTGCAGAATGAATTCCAATTACCCCAGCCCGGCACTCAAGGCCCTCTGTAATCTGACTGCATTCATTCATTATTCATTTATTCATACGTTCACTTATTCATTGTTTTCATTAAATTTGTATTTATTAATCATCTATTATGTCTGCATGCAATGATAGGAGTGGAAATACAAGAATAAGATATGTTATCTGCACCAAGGAACCGAGAGTCTAGCATGAAGCACACACAATAACTATTATAGAATGGAGCAATGTATGAGCACCATGGGACAATTGAGAACACTGTGCCTAATTTTGCCCTAAAGGAGATGTAAAGTGTGAGCTACGGTTCAAAGCCTGAGTAGGATTTACCAAAGTACATACAAAATGAGGTGACAAGGACTGTTGTAAGTAGGAGGAACTGTGTGATCAGTCACTGGGTGAAGAAGAAAAAGGTGAGCAGAGGGTGAGAACCCAACATAACGTTTCCATGTGGTCTTGCTGTGATAGGTGGGTCAGGGGGGTGAGGACTGAGATACAGGAGAATAGAAAGGTTGGCAACAGTCTGTCCATATAAGGCCAGGAAAGGTCTACTAGGACGTTTGGTTTGTTTCATGGTTTGGTAGACATTGATTTTAATTAAGATTCTAGATTTGGTTAATCTAGAAAGCTTCTAGTTGACTTGTATTTTTGGAAAATCACTTGAGTATGCAACATGGAAGAGGTGCCTCCATTTCCCTTATCTGCTACCACTCTGCCTTTCAAAAGCTTACTCCATTCAGCTGAGTCATGCAGCAAGTAGGAACTATTTCTCCAACCCAAGTGTGCAAGAAACAAGCCTGCCCAAATTTTAATACAAGTCCCCTTTCTCAGGAAATGCAGGGTCCTCCTCCACCTTTCCCAAGATTCTAAGTTTTTCCAGGGTGAGTGCCTGGAGAACCTAACAGTTATTATATTGTATCGGCTCTATATTTTTGTAGGGGACCTGTCCTATGCCTTTATGCTGTAAGTCCCAGACTCCAATGAAACCAATCCCTATGAACAAAATGTTACTCTTCCTTCATAAAATCTTTGTTCTCCACTGAAGGCTTTGTGCCTAATATTTTTGCAAGTCTTTTTGGCCACTACTTTGGGTAGATCACCTGGAAATCTTGTTATTTTTCAAATTCTGAGTCAAGTAAGTATGAGGTGGGGCCTGAGTTTCTGCTTTTAACAAGTTCCATGCTGTTTGTCTATGGACTTTACTTTGAGTAGCCGGGATCTGCATGTTAATTATATCCTACTTTTCCTGAGACATGTCTTCTCTATTATTAATCTAGTATTGGGGATTTTTAAAAAAATAATTTAGTTATTCATATAACTCAAAGATACTAGATCTTTGAAAAAGAATATGCTTTCCACATCCTTGTACCCTCCACATGAAGGCTAGCTACCCAGTAACTGATGGCTTATGCCAAGATTTGCTGATCTTATGGTTCATACTGTTTTTCAGCCCTTTACTGGCTGTCAGTGATCCCCAGGATTCAGTTCAAACCCCTCAGATCATATTGAAAGAGTGTGACCTGGCCCCTGTTCCCTCTGTAGCCTGATCTGCCAGGCCCCCACCTCCTGCTCTGAGCCCTGCCATCACATAAGGGAAGTTTTCTTATTCCTTGAGGGGCTCCTAGAAATGCCTGATTAGAATGCAAGAAGGTGTCTCCCCTGGGGACTCTGGAGTGTTAAGGAAAGACTGGGAAATATGTTCCATTTCTTTCATCCTTGTCTTCTAGCCTGGATCAAACGCTCTCCATAACTCAGATGCAAGCATGGCCCCTCCTGGGACCAGAGGCAATGAGAAGCTGAACCATGTAGACTGAGGATTGGGCCTCCCTTCATCCCTCAAGTTCTCATCCTCTCTTTCCCATTTTGTTTCCATCTGCGCACTGGCTACATCCAGGTTTGGTGAAGTTCTTCCATCCTCTAGTCTAACTTCTAATTACTTTTCTCTCACTACGTTTTCTAGCATGAGAACTTGGGTTGTTTTTTTTTTTTTTTTTTCTCAGAATATTCATCTGTGGCCCTTGTTTCTCCCATTAGTGTTTCTCCTAGGCCTTCAATCCTAGCTCTCTCTCCTTTTGCCCTCTGTGTTCAACTGTCCTTATGGTAATGTGGTGCATGGGGGACAGTGAACAGCCTTTCCTAAGTGGCCAAGATGTGTGCTGCGAGCTTGGCTTTTGAGTTTGTTCCTCTTGTACCAGCTCTTGTTCTATAAAATTGGATGTTATGTTTTCATGGCCTCCTCAATACCTTTTAGCATGCCTTCATCTCTTTCTTCATCTTAATTAAAGCCTGTTATGTTACATTCACATGTACAAATTAAAACAAATTTTACATACACTTCCTTTATAATTCCTGGCGATTTGCATGTGAACATGGGAGGGAGTACAATACCTGAGGATGTTACAACCTACAGCCCACTACCTACTCTCGATTCCTGCACAAGGTTTGCTGACAGGCAGTCCAAGAGGTGGGTCTCAAGGCTAGAATTCTGATAAGCTCTGCACCGTCAGGGGAATTGATCCAATCAGAGCTTGTTGAGCAGCAAAGTGACATCAGTAAAGATCTCCTCTCTTATTAGGTTGCAGATTGCTTTCCCTTAACCCATCAGAAATCTAGACTCATCTGAAACTTAAAGGAGATCCTTACCCAGCTGCTTTCTCCCCTACAGGACTTGCCTATCATGAGACTGGTGGCTTAGAGCTTGGCGTGAGGGTTTTGTCCAGATGTGGTGGGCTTCAGGCTCTCGAACATTCTTCCTTTTAAGTGGTGGATTGAAACTTACCACTGGAAGACATAGGCAAGAGTGCTTTTAAGCTCTTTAGAGGATATTAGCGTATTGCCCAAATGTCCTCTTGGACAGATTTCTGTTTTCCTTATGCATTAGATTAGCATACTAAGGCTATACTCTTTCATAAATAGTGAGGAAGAGCTGGCCCCTTTGGCAGAAATGGCCAGGTTCTGCTAAATTAGGATGCTCTGTAGGGTAACTCAGCAGACTACTCTTGTTTATAATCATAAGCCCAAAGAAATTAGACAGAACCCAAAGGAATCCATCTAATGCTGTGGTCCACTGAGCATTTTATTTTTTTTAATTTATTTTTTTATAAATTAATTTTTTATTGGTGTTCAATTTGCCAACATATAGAATAACACCCAGTGCTCATCCCGTCAAGTGCCCACCTCAGGCACTGAGCATTTTAATCAAAACAGTGAGCTTTCCTCTCCAACCGTACTGTCCCCCATGGAGACTGTTATGTCCAGTAGCAAGAAAGGTACCATTGCCATGTAGGTGTGAATACATGAGAAAGAGCTAAGTTGAACTGGAAAGTCATCAGAGATACAAATGAGAAGGTTGGTAGGTAGGTTGGTAGGAAGGTTGGCTACCTTCCCCCGGTTGGTAGCCAGGGGAAGGACAGTATGAAGAAATGCCACCATGCACCTGGAGCTCAGGCACCTGCTCTGCACTGTCACTTTGGAAATAATTTTGACAATTGTTTCAACTTTATAATAACTTTGCAATGCATTAAAAATGCCTCGTAACTCGAGGCCCCACTGCCATATAAAAATTAAAATGTATTGATCCACTGTTTCCTTTACATTTCAATTTAAGGGTGATAAAAGGAAGGAGCTGTAGTTTTCTTTATATCACTTTCCTGCAAAAGGGGGAGAAAACAAACACAGGTGCTTTAAATTTTCAAGGTGCAAACTAAATTACACGATGCCCAGGAGTGTGCAGTAGCATTTCTTTGTTTGAGCATGGAATAAAAGACAGATAATTAGGAAATTGGGAGTCTATTAATTTTCCAAATTTACTCATGCAAGAACCACTGAGCTATGGTGATATTTGCTTACCTCGTCATTATGCAAAAATATATTAGCTAATTATTTTGACTAATGCAATTAAGATATGCATATTTAGCATAAACCATACAATAGAAATGTTACAGTCAGCAATTGCTGGGTTGCGCTCATGGGTAGCAGAGAGGCAAAAGTCCCTGCTCAGTCTCCAATGGTAAGCCACAAGATTGCTACAACTCTGCCTGCACCGTTATTATTAGTTTGGTTGCAGTAATTAATTTACTTTACAGCATGACTAGGTGGCACAGCTAGCAGTGGTATTAATTTTTGTTATGAGACACCTGAAGATGTCAGCTTTTGAGCAGCAGCGTCTGCACCTTTAATTGCCTTAATCAGTAGAAATGCAGTATCTCTCTCAGAGATCCAATTAAGAACACTATTGTTATTTTTCTTCTCTCGCTAACCCTTACTAATGAACACAGGGGCTAGTGGAAGTTAAGGTGACGGCAGTAGCCAAGAGAAGCATCTTCTCCTCTTAACCTGGGAATCCCACCGAGCCCAGAGCTCCCGAAGGACAGAGTGACACTTCCACTGTATCTCCATGGGCTGTCATCCCACAGGCCCTTGCTACATGAAGTGTGAACCAGCCTGGGCCCACCTCGGACCCTCTACATCACAATCTGCATTTTAACAACGTCCCCAAGTGATGAGCTTAAGCATGAAAGTTCAAGAAATGCTGCTGGGAAGAAGGGGGCCAGAACCGGCTTGCACCTAAATGAAGGTGGAATCATGGAATCAGTGGTGTGATTTAGAGTGTGCTAGAAAGGCACCCATAGAAAAACCCATGACCTTCGGTGCCTATCACTTATTCCTTTGCATTTAGGAGCACTTCTGCCTGTGGGAGTTTCATAACACAATGCGCACGCTGTTGAGAGATTAAGGTTTTTCTCAACTCTCATTTTACACCGTGCCAGCTTAGATGCTGGAAAAGAGAAATAAGGAAGACGCTGAAGAGAAAGACCAAGGAGGGAAAAGGGTTGGAGAAAGAGTATAATGAAGATGATCTTCTATCTCACAGTTGTGTCACAGGGCTGGTCCCCACACTGCTTTCTCTCCGGGCTCCAGCACGAACTTGTCCAAGGATGTCACCCAGGTCCTTTTAACAGTGCTGTGTCTCATGACATGTGTCCTTCAAACTCCATGTTAGTGCTGGATCCTTCTCCCCTTTTTGGTTCTTTCTCCTTTTGTCTTTACTCAGGAAGACTGATAGGGTCAGGTGACAGCCTTTGCATTATTCAGATTTCAACTCTCCAGAACTTTCCTCTCTGGCTTACTTATCTGGACCAGCTCTCTGCTCTCTATTCACCCATATTTCATGCATCTGATCCTTCAGGAAAAAACCATGGAGACCTTTTGTTCCCACTCCTGGCCACAAACTGGCCCTTCAGGTTACACACAGTGCATCTGAAATCTAGCCCCTTTTACCTATATCCTCAGTTTTATGTCCAGTTACTAAAATTTCATGTCTGCAGAATCAAGTTCTGTTTATTGTCACCTTACTACCTTTTAATATTATCTAGGCCAGCCCAGTTTAGTAATCAGGCCGTTAACAACAGTAAAAGAACCCCTTTGCTAGTAAAAGTAGCGGAACCAATGAGAATAGAAGCACTCAAACTTCCGGAAGCAGCCGCCTCCTCCCACGCAAAAATTTCATGTTGAAGTCCTAATCCCCATTACCTCAGAATGTGAGCACATTTGAAGATAGGGCCTTTACAGATGTAATTTGGGTAAAAGGAAGTCAGTAGGATGGGCCCTAATCCAGTATCACTTGTGCCCTTATAAGAAGAGATAATTTGGACACAGACACACACAGAGGTGAGATGACACGAAGACACAGGAAGGAGATGGGCATCTACAAGCCGAGGAGCGAGGCCTGGACCGGAGCCTTCCTTCAAAGCCCTCAAAAGGAAACAACCGGGCTTGACACCATCAGATTTTTAGCCTCCAGGACCGTGAGACAACAAATTTCTGTTGTTTAAGCCACCCATCTGTGGTACTTTGTTATGGCAGCCCAAGGAAACAAATACAGCTCCTTCAAACAAACAAACAAAACAAAACAAAACAAAACCAGAATTTTTGTTCACGTATTTATCCCCTACAACATCAAACATTACAGTGTCCCATAGTAGGTATTCTACAAACACTCACTGAGTGAATGAACAGATGAAGGAATGGCTGCACACATGAATGAATGATTGAAAGAACTATCCCCAGGTCCTGAAAATAAGACACGTCTCCCTTTCTTGGGCCTAATGACTCTGCAGAACTCGTATGATATATGCCTTCCATCCCAAGGAGAAACAAAAGCTGAACCCTGAACAAATCCCCTAGAGAAAAACTGTTAGCTTTGGGGTCCCTCTTCCCAGCCACAAGGGGCTTTTTGTTTATTCTTCAAGGAGTCTCCTGCATCCCAAGGAGCATGAGTCAGCCGGGTGGCAAACATATTTGTTTTCACATATTAGTCATATATTTGATAGAGTGTATAGCAAATGTATGTGATAACATAAAATATATTTTAAAATTACAAATTTGGACAGCTGTCATGACATTTGAAAGAGTACATTAAAAACGTTTCTATATCCATTTTTAAATGCCATGCTGAATGGCTAAATTTGTCAGCCTTTCCACATATTTTATATTTGCTTGTTTATTTTGATTCTTAACAAGGAGCTCACTAGGTGAATTCTGGGCAATTGGTCAATATTAATGAGAATGCCACTTTGTAAAAGCTAAGTAAAAGCTAAGTAAAAAAAGCTAAGTAAAAAGCTAAGATGAACTTAGACTCACCAGCCAGTGAATCCTACTTCAACAGCTTACCTTGAGCAAAATAGGCAAGAAATGATTAGGAACTAAGTGGGAGATTTAACAAACAGGGGTGGCAGGACAACAGGAAAGTAAGACTTGGGGCTTAGGAACTAGCACTTCAAACATTGTGTACTTGGGCTGAAGTTGACACCATGTCACATGTGCCCCAACCAATGCAGAGACAGTTGCTCTACTTCTGTGAATTTTTGCCATCAGGGAACATAAACCTAGAGCAAGAAAACCCAAAAATACAAATTAAAAAAAAGCTCCCCACATTTTCAATTATGACTTCTTAAGAACACTACACAAGCCAAATTAAGCATGTCAAGAGGCCAGATGTGGCCTGTGGGCTGCCACTCTGCACACTTTATGCTACTCCATGTTCGAAAATGCTGGAAATTGGGCCAAAGGACTTTCAGACCACACTGGATTCTCATCACACACCTTCTCAAAGGAATTTGGCTTTGGGATTACCTTGTATGTGAACCTACATTATAGGTTTATTTTATCTATTATACGTATTCTTAATATATTCCGTGAAATTCCCATAGTGTGAGAGACATTGACACAGATAACCCAATGCATTGTAAGGCTTTTTTATTGTTGATTTTTATTGGCAATTACTACAAGATTTTATTTAGGTTGAATTAAAATATTAAAATTGGCTTGCTTTGTCTGAATGTCTAGGAGCTAAGAGTAAGGAGTGGAGGCCTACATGTGTGATGGTGGCAGAAGGAAGATTGCCCAGAACCCAAAATTTGCCTCGGATCACCAAGTGTCAACTGTACTGTGACAACGTTAAGTTGTCCTTTGGAATTGAGCTAATCCTTAAACTGTGTGCATATCCAAAACATTAGCTATCTGCTGTCAGGCCTTTATGTGCCACATGCTGAGTTAATTAACACAGAGACGCTTGATACTGGAACCCTCCAGAGGGGAAAACAGAAAGAGGCCCAGGCCTGAGAACAGACAGAGACCTCGGGGGGATGGAAAACACAGGGGTCTGTTCAGTTTTTATTTCTTTTTGCACTTGTGATACAAGGTCAATGGGTTAGTCAACCCCATTTCTGTTCCATTGTCTGCTGTAACTCCCAGGAAGAACCTTCTTCGAATAATGAAGCCTCACTGCATTCCAAAAATTCAACATCCAGATTCCTGATACTTTTGCTATGATGGTCATCGAGAAAAGTTCCCCAGAAAACTGGCTTGACCCTACAGACAGCAGCAATCTCCGTGGAGCCACCACAACACAGGGCATTTATCTCTGCTCACAGTTTCATCCTCGTAAATGTATTTGTATATAAATGTATTTATATACGTGAATGGAAAACATGCCCAAATTTTACATTTTTACACTGTGGCAAATGATGTACACACAGATATCTCTCTTCTTTTGTAGTTTTAGGGACTCGTTGATAGAGAAAGCCATTCTATCATTGCCTACCTCTAGAATGTAGGATGGTAGTGTGTGTCTCTGAGGCCCATGCCTAGAAGTCATGGCACACCTTTCGAGGGAAGGCCTGTGACAATCGATGGAAAATATTCTAATAACACTGTGAGGGCCAAGGAACTTCTTCTGGACTAGACAGTAGCAATGGGGATGGAGAAGAAAGGAACAGAAAGGGAGATGCTGAAAGAGGAAGAAATAAGACTTGAAAAGTAAATACAGTTGACCCTTAAACACAATGGGTTTAAACTGTGCAGGTCCACTTATGTGTGGATTTTTCACAGTACAGTAATAGAAATGTATTTTTTCTTGATAACATTTTCTTTCCTCTGGCTTACTTTATTGTAGAAATACAGTATATAATACATAAACATACAAAATACATGTTAATCGACAGTTTATGTTATCAACAAGGCTTCTGGGCCACAGTGGATTAGTAGTAGTTAAGTTTTTTGGGGGGGTTAGAAGTTTAGAAGTTATAGGTTCATTTCCAACTGCATGAGGATTGGCACCCCTACCCACTGCATTATTCAAGGGTCAACTGCATAATGTCAGTATATCGTGCAGGTTTCGAGTATGAATGCTGAGGAAGCCGATGCAGGGAAGAAAGGAGGCTAGAGAAGCTGGTAAAGAGGAGGTTGTCTAGCATGGAGGCCAGTCACCAGCTGGAGAATAAGACAGACTTGACTCTTAGACACATGACCCCAGGAATTGCTGTTAACTCTCTGAGCTGTAGTTAACTCAGCTATGCATTAGGAATGACAACATCTTCATACGGTCGTCATAAGGCTGAAAATAGAAAATGTACATCTCAGAGATAGTAGAGCACAACATTTAAAAGCATGGATTCTGGATCAGACACATTCTTTCCCCATTAAGGTTATCTCCTTGATAATCTTGTAGCCTTGGGGAAGGTATTTAAGGACTCCAAACCTCTCTTCCCCCGTGTGTATAATTAAAATGATAATAATAGTACTTGCCTCATTAGTTTGTTGTGGGGATTAAAAAAGGCAATATATGTAAACCAGTGCTGACATATAGTAACCGCTGAATGTGTATTAGCTACTACTAGGTAGGGTGCTTAGCACAGTACCAGGAACAAAACAAAAGTTCAACTAACAATATCTATGATGATGCTGATGGTAATACGTAGAGATGTGTTCAAATAGCGCTGTAATGGAACACTAGTAAGGAAAAAACACTCAACAGAGATAGAGAAATGAGAAAAGAGCCACAGAACAACAATGACAACCAAAGTTCCACTCTACCCAGAGGGAGAACACAAGAGACCTCCCTGGCTCATGAGACATAGGCCAGATTGGATCATCATGGTTGTGTCCATCACCCTTGGCCTTGGCAATTCTCAAACACAGGCTACAGAGCAGGGTTCACAGAAGCACATCAAAGCACCACAGTACAATGTTGGAGAAGCATCTCAACTGTACCGACATCTGGCCCACCAGACATCATGGTGCTTGTCTCCCCTTAGCCTTTCCTACATCTCACCCCACAACACCCCCACTACTGCTGCCGCCATCATTTTGGCTAATTTTGCATTAGCCATGTGGACTGTCGGATGGTTTCTGCTGTATTTTGTTGCCCTTTCAAATATTTCTTAAATAGAAGATTGTACCATCTGGTGGACAATCTGCCTGTGTGCTATCTCACCTATCACAGCATGGATCCCACTCCTATTAGGGAAGGAGTGAGGAAGAGAGAAGCCGCCTGCTAGCATATTGCCTCTGGCCGCCTGCAGCCCCATTGTCACTGGTCTGCTCCCTCTTTCCCAATGGCCTGGTTCTGCATGCACAGCAGTCAGTTTCTGTGTGCTGAGCAGATGTTTCTCCCACTCACTCCATGGCCAGGCTATTACTCATGGGGCTTCAGGTAGCAGATGTCTCCATAGATAGACCTCTCAGACCTGTGCTGACATTTTACCTACATAAGCACCAAATGGTGGTGTAGCTACACTTAATAAGTGGGAAAGAGAGTGGCTAAGGGCTTCGTTTAACTCCACACACACACAAAAAAAAACTTTGCCAAGTAAAAAAAAAATTGATTTATGGTCCTCAGAATATTAATATTCTAAAGAAGGAGGGCATCCACAAATAAACTGAGATATATATATATATATATATATATATATATATATATATATATATATATCACATACCCATGGACCTTGACAGAGGCTCATGGCATACGTGTTTACTTTTTATTCTGTTCCAGGGAATAACAGTTGCACCTGGGGAGAAATGAAGAGTTGATGTTTGGGGTTTAGAGGATGACACTATTGGGATCCCTGGGGGGCTCAGCGGTTGGGCACCTGCCTTCAGCCCAGGGCATGATCCTGGAGTCCTGGGATGGAGTCCTGCATCGGGCTCCCTGTGTGGAGCCTGCTTCTCCCTCTGCCTGTGTCTCTGCCTTTCTCTCTCTGTGTGTCTCTCATGAATAAATAAATAAACTCTTAAAAAAAAGAAGAAGAAGAAGAAGATGGCACTATTAATGGTAGCATCAAGACTTGAAAACATTCTCTGGTAAACTTTGTTTGATGGAACAACAGCAACTTTCCTGATTTGTTTTCCATCTGGGGGTGAGCAATGTGGTCTCAATGAGGCCCATGGAAGAATTCCAAATGATTGTCAAGTATGGCAGTTGTCCAGTTGTCAAGAATGGGAAATCTAGAACCAAATTGCTTGGGGTTGGACCCAGACTCTACCTTCTACTAGATGGGTGACCTTGGGAAAAGTATATAACCTCAATTTTCTCATCTGTATAAGAGGTATAATAATACTACTCTACTTCATAGAGTTGTTTGATTCGAAAACCCTTATAGCACTTCCTGTTTGCCAGACATTCCCTTAAACACTTCACAAGTCAGCCAAAAATAGCTCCCCCTTTTTCCTAATGGAATCACGGCATAACACCAGTACCCATTTTGAACATGTGTTACTACCTGCACCTCACTACCCATGTGGTCAGATGGTCAATGTCACATACTCCCAGACTGAGAAGCCTCAGGATGGACTCTCTTTCCTCCCATGACATAGATAAAGGCTGTACTCCATGACTGCTACTGCCTCTCCTTTATTGTTTGAGCCAAGGCAGGATAGGAGTAATTTGCAATATCAGCAGGTAAAAACTGTCTACATCATACCAATTTAAAATGGCATCTCCCAAGTCACCTAATGCAATTTCTCCCAATATCCCACTAAAATACACATGAAATACTCAATAAAAGGAAAACTCACTACAAAACCAAAAGTAAAACTCAGCAGATGACCTGTGGTGAGAATTCTAATTCTACTAATTATGGATTTCTACTAATTAAAGACTGATGGAACTGGAAATAGAAAAACCATTAGTGTCTGCCATATTGGTCTCATGAACTGGATAGAGCAGCCAAAAGTAGATCTGAAAATTCTTCATTTTCCCCCAGTACCTTCTCTCTCTTGCCTACCCACCCATAACCAAAAACAATGGTGGCTATTTCTCTCACTGCACAGGTGGTGTTTGACATAATAATTTGAGCTAACATTTATCGATTAGTAACTTTGTGGCAGGCACTCTGCCAAGCATTTCACATATGTTAATGGAATTAATATCCACAACAACCTATTAGAGTAGATGCTTCATTCTTACCCTCATTTCAAAGTCAAGGAAACAAAGGCCTGGGGAAGTGAAGTGACTTTATCAGGGTCTTGCAGCTAATAAATGGAAAATCAGAATTTGAAGCCGAGCAGTCTAGCTGTAGAACTTGGGTTTCAAATCGCTATACATGACTCAGTTATTCCAATCATTCCTCATATTTCAATACCCAAACAGAGAATAAACATTTTTTTAAAATTATATAAGAAAGCACATAGAACTTGTGATGCAAATTGCATTATGAAAAGCATAGCCCCTACAAGTAAAGGAATATGGACAATGGAGGGAATACAAATAGTCTAGGTTTTAGCACATGCTTGCAAGTCTACATTTTCCTCTACTCCATGGGTTCAGAGGGCAAGAGAACTGGGTTACAAGAGTAGAGGAAAGTCTCTCTTTGGCCCATCAAAGCTTCTCTTGATGGAGAGGAGTGGAGCCTGAGCTGAGAGGTATAAACATCAAACTGCCCTCCTACTTACATTTCAGTCAGCAGTAGACGACAAGTAGAATCAGGACAAAATCCACAAGCTTTTTTGTTTGGCAAATGGTCAGTCTGAGCTGATGTGGCCTTCTTTAAGATTCAGTAAAAATTATACGTACATACATATGAAAGAAAATATGGAAGATTAAAGAAATGGACATTGGGCTGTCCTGGGGGCTCAGCGGTTTAGTGCTGCCTTCGGCCTAGGGCGTGATCCTGGAGTACCAGGATCCAGTCTCATGTCAGGCTCCCTGCGTGCAGCCTGCTTCTCCCTCTGCCTGTGTTTCTGCATCTCTGTCTCTCTGTCTCTGTCTCTGTCTCTCTCTCTCTCTCTGTGTCTCTCATGAATAAATAAATAAAATATTTTTAAAAAGAAAAAGAAATGGGCAGTATCCTAAAGACTAAGAGGAAAATGTGAAGATGATTTACTATAAGGGCAAGAAAAAAAATAGAAAACTCTTCAATATTTTTGATAGAATTGGAAAAATTATGGTATCTATGAAACAGCGGAGAAATCTAGAATAAACTGACATGACAATTGAGCTGGACCCTTGAGGAAGAATTGGAAGAAAGTTAAGTTTGCAATGGCAAAATAAAATCCAATTTAGAGAGAAGAGAGAGCAGATCCAACAATGTCAAAAATAAAAGCAGTAATGAGGAGGACAAACCAGAAAATTTGTTTTCACTGCAAATAAAAGGCATAAAGATAAAAATGATGAGAGATAATATGATTATTGGGCAAAACATATAGCTAGAACTTAGGAATATAGATATTGCATGAAAATAAGAGAAAAAAAAATGAACCAATGCCAAAGAAATAAGAAAAGATAGAATTAAAGAAAAATTTTCAGGACTAAGTTTGATGCTAAAGAGGCTAATCTAGTCCAAAAAAAAGAACTTAAAAAGTGATTGAGCATCAGAGAAAGAGAGAGATGAGAGATGAAGAATAAGAGACAGTGAAACTAGGAGAAAGTGAGATCCAAAGAAAGTGAAAGAGGACACAGGACAAAAATGTGTAATTACAATCAATCAGTCATTCAAGCATCAAGCATCCCCACAGAAGAACGAGGCTGCTCCCCGTGGTGGACCTTGTGTGCCTGCACACCTGCTCTCATCCCTAGTACATCAGCATGGGCAGCCTGACCACTGAACTGCCAACCCCTGGGATTCTCCTCCAGTCTTTTTCTGACCCTGCCCTTCTCTGCTCTTGCAGAGGTCTTCAAGTCTGGGGAATCAGTCACTTCTGAAAGCTGTGTTCAAGCAGTAAGAGACAGGATTTGGTGACTAAGTACCCCAGGTTCCTCACTTCTCTGAGAGGGTAACTTTGGGAAATGTGTTTTTCACTGACTTCCACAATTAATGCAGCACAATTAAGCTCCCAGTGTATACAGTGGTATCTGTCTTGCTAACCCACTCTAAGACATGCCCTTTGTCTGTCTTGCATCTCCACCCTCCCTCCTTCACCTGTCAAATGAACTCGCATTTGAATCCTTGCCTCCAAGTTTATCACTGAGGGAACTCAAAACCCATCGGCAATGATAAACTAAAAATTAGGCCAGATTGCTTTCAAATACTGAATATCAGAAAACCATGGTACCAAGTTTATCCAGATTTAAAACAAGTGATCTGGGGCCCATGAATTTAAAGCTCAGCCAAGTTGTCATTCATATGACAATTATAGACTTTCCCAACTAGGCAAGAGCTCAGAAAACTCTCTTCTTTCAAGTATTAGTTGAAGACTACCTCTAGCTTTTAAAGGGAGGGATCAAGGAAACTCTAGAATGGAGAATTTGTGACGTTTGCTGGTTTCCTAGCCCTATCCAGACACCCTTCTCACAGGTCACATTTTGACTACTACTCTCTTCTCTGGACGATTTTTTAGAATCAGTTTCCTTGTGTTTCATGTGTTTGAAGTTTCAAACATATTATTATTATTCAAAGAATGACTTCCATAATGGAATTTCTAGTTTGGGCAGGTGGTGATAGTAATAAAAGTAACCAACACCTATCAAATGCTCACTAGGAGTTAGGCACTGAGCAATATCTCATTTAATTTCACAATAATCTAATGAGGTATGTACTGGCATTATCCTAAAAGAAGAAACTGAGTCACAGAGAGGCTAACTTCCTCGAGATGGCATAGCCTGTAAGCGGTTGTGTGGATTCAGAACCTGTAGCCTGACTCCAGAGTTCTCTCTCTGAATCACTCTGTTTGCCCTTTATGGTCTTTCATGGGAATTCCCGAATCTAAGCCTCAATGTACTCCCCCTCTAACTCTGTCATGGGCCATTAGGAAAGAGGACTGTCAGAGGGATCAGAGGATGTTGCCAGGTGTTTTCCCTTCATCTTTCATTTAAATGGGTTTCAGCAAAATGAGGCGGATACTTGCTTTGACTAGAAAGATGATCCTATGCAGATTTATAAGCTATTTTCAAGACCAACCTCAAAATGGCCATCAGACTGATGAGTTGCTCACATTCTAGAGCAGTATTTTCCCATAAAGCTTTCTGTGATTGCAAGAAAGTCCAAATGTGTCCTATCCAATATGATATACTTGAAATGTGGCTGGTGAGGCTGCAGAAATGAGTTTTTAATTTTATGTAAGTTTAGTTGAGGATAAGGATTTAAATGTAAGCAGCCCCATGTGGCTGATGACTACCACACTGCCCCCATGGAGGAGAAAGTGAGATCCAAAGAAAGCTCTAGAATCAGGAAGGGCTTCCAGGCTCCTGTCTCTAGCATCCTCCATTTGCATGGAACCAACTAGAGAAATTCCGCTTTAACAAAACTTGGGGCTGAAAAGTTGTTCCAACAAGCCAAAAGAGATGACACGCCCCCTCTAGAGCGTTTATGGCTCTTAAGGAGGCACACACACTCCTGACTCACCAACTTTGGTGACTTCACTCCAAAAATGCTGCTGCTGTTGCTGGCGATCTGAAATCTCTGGAAATGCTCTCAATGCAATGGTTTCCAAACCACATTCTTTACTCTTGAGTTTGCCACGGTGCTTCAGAGATTCTGCAAACATTTAATTAGGGTTGCGTTTGTAAATATGTTTAACCACTCTTAAACAGTAATTTAAAACACTCAAGTGATCTGAACAAATGTGAGATCACTCAGTGTAACCTGGTACTATCAGGTTGACTTGTTTTTCTGCCAACTTTGTGATCCTGCCTCTGCAATCATCTCCTAGGAAATGGGGAATGTTCCGAGGTCACAAAGGAAATGTAATAAAAAAACAAAAATCTTACCATATCTCTCTACTTAAATGTCTGAATCAAAATTGCCTCCCTACTCTGTAACCAAAAGAAAAAAAAATTCATAAATAAGCAGAGTAGAATTAGGAAGTTGAGGCTGTTATAATGGCAAGAGTTACCCCTAATCCCCAATTTCAATTTTTTGCATTCAACCAAATAGCGTCAGAATTCTCTTTGAAAAAAAAAAAAAAAGGAATTCTCTTTGAGCGCCTTTAAAATAAATAAAGGTTAAAATCACAGATGCATAAATTAGTAAATTGCAATATAAGCTTAAGGTACTCAAATGTTCCTTTTGCTGCTTTGCATACTTAAATGCCAAGTAATGCTTCCTTTGGGAAAGAAAATATTTCACTGCTTCAGAAAAAAAGTTTGACCCTCACCGCATAGAATAATGAAGTGTCCAGCAAGGTGTAGGGTGACCTTATGCCTCCAACTAAGTGTTCTTTCCACTCATCGCCCTTGAGGTAGGTCTGTGCTACTTACGCTAGGATAGAGAGAAAAGTGACAACACGTTACATTTGAACCTGCCACCAGGAGAGAGGCCAAGTGAGGATACTCAGCATCTTCTAGTCAATGTGCTCGAAACCAAGCAGAGAGGATTTTACTTGACCTTACAAAGAATCATCCTGAGTGTGGTCACCCCGCACCTTTATCTTTATGAGGGGTGCTTGCTCATTACCTGCAGACCCTGATGAACCGCAAATCCAACCTTGAGGACGTTGAACCCAGAAGCCTGGGAGTAGTCGCTAGGGCTTTAACCACGTCTGTCGCGTGCTTTCTCTCTCATCCAGCTTATTTCGACTTCCTTACCTTTAGAACTAATTTTCCTCCCGAGACCATACACAATTTCAGTGCCTGCCTGCCTTTTTAAATTGATGAATGGCTGTGACAATTGCTGTTGCATTTTTAAACATACACAAAAAGTGAGGCCAACAACATTAAGACTGCAGTTGGATTTCAATATTTTAAAGAACACACATTCCAACCGGGACTTCATTTGGTGAATGTCTGTGGCAATCAAGAACAGTGGGGAAAATGCCTTCGCATAAAGGACTTGAGGGGAAGCATCCAGAATGACGCAGGAGAGACCCCCCCCAGGAGGGGAATGTACTAAACTATGGTTCATCAGTGTGAGTGAACCCTCCAACAGGCTGATTTCTTCTGCTTATTTGATCCTTGTCCACACTTGCTTATTGTGGGATAATTTCTCTAACCACCTTTTCTCCCACAACACCCTGGAAAAAAAATAAAAGGGAAAAAAAAGGCTGCTTTATTTTACAGCTAATTTGCTGTAAGCACATAGCCCAGCTGCTCACAATGAAGTAAGGGAGGAAATGAGAACAGAGGGAACCTTCTAATGAAGGAGGGTGGGGGAGCAGTAAGGAGATGGAAGAGGCTAGATGCTATTTGTATGATTAAAGACAAGCAAAAAACAGCAGTAAGCAGATATGTTCGTCTTGAGCCCAAGAACAGAGAAATAAAAGATAAAAAAAAAAATACTGAAGGGCAAATAATTTGTTCGAGCTGGTATTTTAACTGGCCAAAAAAAAATCTGTCTCTTCTTTTCATTATACAAAATCGTATTTTGGATTTTGCTCTTGAGCATGTGTTACCATTGGCCCATTATTAGTAGACAAGGAATAATCCTAAAAACGAAAGTTAAGAAATTTGCAATTCTATAAGAAATTGTTCAGAGAGGTGGGTTTATTGATTAAATAGGAAAAGATTTTGATGAATCAATTTGAGGATCATTGGGAAAAAGACATCCTAAAGTGAGATAGCAGATTGCGTACTTGTAATCTCGATCTTACAAAGTACTTCCTTTTAAAAATAGGAAAGATCACCTTCTTTATTGCATGGTCTCCTTTCTGCCGACTCAGCACACACACACACACACACCCCTTAGCAAAACCTCCGTTAACTCTTTCTCCTGGGGGCCACGTCAAAATGAGGTACATTTTATACTTTTGTACTTTTTCAAACTGCAGAATGAGATATTCATATGGAAATGAGGAATTTCCTGAAGTTTCAGCTTTTATAATGTAACCCATTTGGGGCAGGGGCAGGGGGGCAGCTTATGAGCTAGAAGAGAAAATAAATAGGTTTTAATATTTAGCTTTAAATAAATGTATTGAATTGGTCTGTATGAAAATAGTGCCAAAATAATTAATTTGAGCCTGGCCTTCTCATTTGTCAGGGAGAACAGGTTGCTGTAGTCCAAGGCTGCTGTGAAATGGTAAAAGAATCAGCCCAGCATCCCTGAAAATCTCAGGGCTCCTCTCTCTAGGTCTAATTTCCTCTGGCCCAGCTGGGGACTCCATTCAGGCTGGCCTCAGAATCCTCATTCTGAGGATTGTTTGGGCACCAAGGGAGCTCCTTGTCCCACCTCATATCCTGTAACATTCTTCTGCCTGCTGATCTTCAGAGGAAACCAACATTTTGAGTTGCTATTTGATAGCAGTGACTGGGAATTCCAAATTCCTAAATTTAATCCCACTTAGTAATTTGGAATCATTCTTTGATCCTCGCAGTTGGTGAGAGGGATTGAGGGCCACCATAGCGAACAGAGCACTCTCCTTGGTACAATGAGATAAAAGTCCAAAACATTCTAAAAAGGAAAAATTGAAAAATAAAAATGATAAAGCTTTGGGCAGCTTAGAAGTCCAAATTGCAGATTAGCAAACAAGAACATAACTAGATCCAGGTTCAGAAATGATAAGACAATGATAATAATTAAGAGATACCAGAAATGTACTTCTCTTAAATTTGAAAAACTTTGAGCTTTAAGAATAGAATTTTTTAAAGATTTTATGTATTTATGTATTTGAAAGGGAGAGAGAGAGAGCATGAGTTGGGGGGTAGAGGGTGTGAGGCGGAAGAAGCCAACTCCCCACTGAGCAGGGAGCCTGCCACAGGGCTTGATCCCAGGACCCAGAGATCATGACCTGAACCAAAGGCAGACCCTAAACCGACTGAGCCACCAAGTACCCCAATTTTTTTTAACAGTCTTTGATGGGGAAGGGTGATACTTGTTGTCACACTAAACAAAATGCTAATGGAGCAAGAGGAAGGTAATTACTCTGTTTTTTTAAAGTGTGTTGTCCAGGGGCCCTGGGTGGTTCAGTCGGTTAAGCATCTGCCTTCAGCTTAGGTCATGATCCCGGGTCCTGGGATGGAGCCCCATGGCAGGTTCCCTGCTCAGTGACGAGCCTGCTTCTCTCTCCCTCTGCCTCTTCCTCTGCTCAAGTTCTCTCTCACTCTGTGCTCTCTCTCAAATAAATAAATAAAATCTTTAAAAAAACAAAGTGTGTTGTCTAATTTTTCTCAGCACTTGGACACCTGAAACTCTCTCTGGGTGCTAGCCCAAATAGTTATGGACCTATTCTGCATACCTGTGTGTAAAAAGCTGAAAAAGTGCTAAAATATAGGAAGGAATGGGACAGTGGAATACTATACAACTGGGAAAAGGAAAGAAAACTATTTCTATATACTACTCAGGAGTAATCCCCAGGATACATTTTGTTGAGCAAAAAAAGTCAGGTGGATTCCCAATTCAACTCTCATTCTTGTTATTGGTCTAAGAAGATTTCCTAGTTCTTGAATTCAAGATTTCACGATTCAATCTTGGTAACTTGTGCATTTTTAGGAATTATCTGATTTTTCCCCCTGAATTATCTGATTCGTTAATAGGTAATTGTTCATAGTAATCTGTTATCATGCTCTGTATTTCTGTGGTTAGCTGCTGTATTTTTTTCTCTTCCATTTCTCATTTCAGTTTTTGAGTCTTCTTTTTTTCTCAGTTAATGTAGTTAAAACATTACCAATTTTGTTTTTGTTTTTGTTTTTTGAAAAAACTGATCATTGTTTTCAATGTTGTGTTACTGTTTATTTTGGTCTCCATTTTATTTATTTCTGATTTTTCTGTTATTTCTTTCCTTTACTGAATTTCTCAGCTAAGATTCTTCTTTTTATAGTTCCTTGTGGCATAATGTTGTTTATTTGAACTTTTTTTCTTAATACAAGCATTTATAGCATAAATTTCACTCTAACATCTGCTTCTGCTACATCCCATAGATTTTAGAATATTGTGTTTTCTTTTGAGAATATTTTGATTTGCCATTTTATTTCTTATTTGTCCCATTGCTTATACTATAATGTGTTGTTTAGTATTTACATATTAAATATTTAATACTTACATTGTAGATTTTCCAACTTTGTTTCATTGTTGATCTTCAGTTTTGTACGTTTGTGGTTGGAAAGTATACTAGGTATGATTTCAGTCTACATAAATTTGTAATATTCGTTGTCTCTTTTTTGCAGTTTAACCAGGGGTTTCTATGTGTACTTGAGGAAAATGTGTATTCTATTTTTCTTGGATAGAATGTTTTATATATATCATTTAGAACCATGTATTCTGAAACACCTTTAAGTGAAAAATATTGTTGTTGATTTTCATCTGGATACTGAAATTTGTTGAAAATTTTCTAAAAATTGGGATCCCTGGGTGGCGCAGCAGTTTAGCGCCTGCCTTTGGCCCAGGGCACGATCCTGGAGACCCGGGATCGAATCCCACAGGCTCTCGGTGCATGGAGCCTGCTTCTCCCTCTGCCTGTGTCTCTGCCTCTCTCTCTCTGTGTGGCTATCATAAATAAATAAAAATTAAAAAAAAAGAAAATTTTCTAAAAATAAAAATTTTAAAAAGTAAGGTGAAGAAAATGGGTATAATTTGCTGCTGTATATCTAAGAAGTTGGAGGGAAAAATAAATATATACATAAGCATATTTACAAATGCACATATATGTAAATGTAAATCTCAATCAGAACTTTGCCCCTTTAGACATTAGGCAATGTCTAAAGACATTCTGGGGGCACCTGGGTAGCTCAGTTGGTTAAGCATCCAACTCTTGATTTTTTCTCAGGTCATGATCACAGGGTCCTAAGATTGAGTCTGTGTCAGGCTCTACACTCAGAGCAAAATCTAGGTGAGATTCTCTTTCCGTCTCTCTCTCTTTCTCTTTCTCCACCCTGCCCCAAATAAATACATAAATAAATTTTTTAAAGACATTTTTAATAGTCACAACTGAAGATATGTTACTGGTGTCTAATGGGTAGAGAACAGCAATGCTGCTAAACATACTATAATATGTAGAGTGACCCTCCACAACAAAAAATTATCCAGTCCAAAATGTCAGTCCCATCTGGGTTAAGAAACACTAATATAGATATATGTCTATGTGCAGGTGTGTGTGTGTGTGTGTGTGCATGAATCTTCCTCTATTTAAAAAATAGAAATATAAACCATTAAAATACAGAAAATGGATTATCTTTGGTAGATGAAGGAAATAGGGTGGAGGAAATAAGAATAGAAACAAGACTTATATGATTATACCTGGCTTTGAAGATTTAACTTTGAAACTATGTAAGTATTTACATAATTATCAAGAAAATTAAGTTGTAAAAAAGAAAATCCTGACATTTACAAGCAAAATTAAACACGTGAATCTGTGTTTTGATGAGGTAATATAACCATACAAACAGTAGTCAGTGACTTTAAAACACAGATATTGACTCTACAGCCTAATGGAAAACATCCTTAGGACAAAAGAGCTGAAAAACAATCTTAAACTCTTTCCAGATATTTTTGATGATTGTCCTGGTATTTTTTTTTCCTGGTATTTTATTTCAAAACTCTTTTGTATAAGGATAAAACAAATAATTACTTGCCATCATTGAGATTCAAGACTTAGGCATTAGGGAAAGAGATACAGAAGAAGGTAAGGAAAAATCCTTTAGTCCTGAATATGAACCAAAAATCAGTATAGAATCATGACATGCTAAAAAATATTTATTTTCTAGTTCTATCCACTGAAAAAGCCTGGAAAAAATAACCAACATAGCAGCAATGAGCACTCTTAACCCCCAGATTATGGCCACTAAATGCCATTTTCTGTGAAAATAGTTGATTTCAGGTCTGAAGCAAAGAAGCAAAATCTATTAGTGTCATACTAGAAGCTCTTAAGGGCCAGTTTGAAGAGGCTACCACTGCCCAAGCATAACACATCAGAATATTAGTAGTAATTCCAATGGATTGAAACACATCAAAAATATTTAAAACCATGAGTTTATGTTTTTTAAAAGTCAATAACTGTAGAATGCTAAAGAACCAACAAATTATTCTGAAAAATAATATATATATAAAATAGAGCATTTATACTGACTTTCCTATAGAAACTATACATCTGAATGACTAAGTAGTTGATAAAGTGAAGTTTCACTTTGAAGATGTATTTTAGATAATTAATTAACAATATAAAATAAAATTGTAATAGTACCCTGGTAAATTAATGGTTCTAGGTAATGATTATCAATGTCTGTTCACATCACAAAAAAAAGAGACATTCTATGCCTACCAATAGAAGAAATTCTACTATTTATGAAGTATTCTTGCCAAATAATCTGACCTAAATTCAATCAAGCTTCTAGATCTCACTGCTAGTTCTAGAAAATGCAGAATACAGCCCATAGGGATGTAATCAGCAAAATCCCGATTGTGGAAAATAAAAAAAGCGAACAAAATGATATGGAGGAGAAACTTAATGTATTTTTTAAAAATTTAAAAGACAGGGGTGCCTAGGTGGCCCAGAGTCTGCTTGGGCTTTTCTCTCCCTCTCCCCCTCCCCCTCCCCCAGACTCAAATGCACGCTCTCTCTCAAATAAATAAATCTTTAAAGATCATTTAAAAGACATGAGTTAATTATAATATAGGAACTTCAGTTGGACCTTGATACTAGCAAAAAGTAACAATATTAAAAAGATTATAGACAATTGGAGAAATTTGAACACTGGCAGATGTTTGATGATATTAAAGACATTTTTAATTCTTAGATTAATAATAGTATTACTGTTGCTTTTTTTAAAAAAAAAAACAGTTTGTCTCTTATAGTCACATCCTAAAATGTTTATGGATGCGATGATGTGATGTTAGGGATTTGCTTCAAGATAATCCATTCAGGGGAGGCAGTGGGTACAGTTGAGATTAGCCAAGAGTTGAAAATCATTGAACATGAGCAATGGGCATGTAGGAGTTTGTTATACTCATCTAATTTCACATAAAACTTGAAGTTTTATATGATGACATATTTTCCAAAACTTAAAAATGAGTAAAATTAAAAGAAGGAATGGATGTTCCTTAATTTCTTGACATACTAGAAACACTGTAGCAATCATTCTGATGAAAATGTGCCAGAAGCATCCGCTGAGAAAAATTCTCTAAGAGTCTTAGCAACGTCATCAAAATAGTTAAATCTCTCTCTATTCTACACATCTCATCCCCATCCATCTTCGTCCTGTAAAGAATCTTACTAGGAAGTTCTCTTCCTTCCCCCAACAGGTAAATGCCCATTAAAACTGGGATGACATCATTCTGATGGATATTACCGAAAAGTTATATCTCGTACCACCAATTGAACACCTTCTACAACCAGGTCCTTTACATATATTTGATTTAATCTTTACAGCAAGGAAGACATTAGTATCCCCATTTCACAGATGGAGAAAGAGAAGCCAAGACAGATGACATCACTTGCTGGTGGCTATGAAACTAACAAGCATTCCACTGAGGATTTCCATGAAGAAATTTCAGACTTCAAGGGATCCCTGGGTGGCTCAGCGGTTTGGCACCTGCCTTTGGCCCAGGGCGCGGTCCTGGAGTCCCAGGATCGAGTCCCGCGTCGGGCTCCCTACATGGAGCCTGCTTCTCCCTCTGCCTGTGTCTCTGCCTCTCTCCATCTCGCTCTCTATGTCTATCATGAATAAATAAATAAAATCTTTAAAAAAAAAAAAAAGAAAGAAACTTCAGACTTCAAAGACTGCTCTGTTCCTGGTACCACAACAAATCCACACCTGATTGTGCTGCTTGGGCTAAATTTTCCCCATCCCCAAGCCCACCAAAGTTATTTTACAACTTTAGTGTACATTGGTGTCACCCAGGGAATTCGTTTAAAGCGAAGATTCCTCAGCACCCCCGAAGAGATTCTGATTCAGTAGGTCTAGGACCAGAACCCAGGGATATCCATTAAGCCAAAGATTCTGATGCAGATGGTCTGGGAACAAACTCTTGAAAAACACTCCCCTAATCCATCACAATCTTAAATTTCAAATGTATGATAATATGATCCTCAGTGATTTGGTTCCTGGCAACACAATCCCCTAAATGAATAAGCAGTTGTTCAACCACTACAGAAAGTCTCTCTGCTCCTGTTGTCCCTTCCTCTGAATAATATAATGATAATAATAATAAACACAATCCTAATAACAAGTACAGTAGAACCAATGTTCTGAGAAGTACAAAGGACATGTCAACACTCACATACCCTTCTCCATACAGCCTCAGTGAGTTGGATTTAAAATCATGGAGCCTAAGAGCTATAATTTACCATTAAGACCAGCAGCCTAATCCTTTGGGTCCAGCTCCAATTCCTATCTTAACGGAACTCTTCGCAAGTACCATGTGCTGTGATACAGCAGGCTCTTCACAGATGAATGGGACACAGGCTTTCCTTTGAAAACTTTTAGAAGCAGAGATGTAAACACATTGACATGTAACACCATGCAACAGAGAACACAAGAGTGGAAGAATGTTCCAGAAGAGGGGCCTCATTTCTCCAGGCCATGACAAGGAAAGCATCTTAGCGACCAGGAGGGACCTCAGCAGGACATCAAAGTCTTGCTAACAGAGGAGAAGGGCATTTCTGTACTGGACACAGAAGGAAGCAAAGTCCTGGCGAGCCCACGGTCACCCTGCTACCGTGTTTGGGGCAGCTCTTGGAGAGAATGAGCTCGGTTTTTTCCAGATGAACAACATCCAGGCCTGGAAGAATTTTCAAAACTCCCTGTGATCCTTCAAGACTCCCTCATCCTCCCCCAGGCACTCCAGCTTACATACACAACTCTCCCCAAAATCCGATTTATTTTTGCTCAGGATTTATCAGCCACAAAAATGGGTTTAACCTTTTGAGCTTCAGTTTGGCACCTCATGCTTTTCCCTCCTCAAATGTTGTCTCCCACCCCATCTGGCTGTGGCAAGACTCCTTCAAGGACCAGACATCTCTAAAATTAGGCATCGGCTGAGATTTATGCTGATTCTCCTGATTCAGTCCAGACTTGTCAACTTCCCTGGAAGCAGTAAGATAGTTCCATAAATTACTGCAGCCTTTAACCGACCAAACTATTTTTAAAGGGTGGTCTATATCAAATGCAATTAAATCTGAATTGTTGCCTCAATAACTCTGCCTCCTTTCTTTTCTTGTTCGCTTCTATCCCCGAGTGTATTTAGCTTGCAATACATTTAGAGTTCAATTCATCATTTTATTTTCCAGCCTCCGGAGGAAAGCTAAGTGTGGTACCACTTTTCATTTTGGGAAAGTGTGGAAAGTAAGTCTCAGCACAGCACTTCTTAATATGGACCCTGGTTAAGCACATCACCCTGATCCTGTCTCCAGAAAATGTTCAGCGCTCGTTAAAGGATCTGTCCAAGGAATTGACCATAGCGAATGTTCTAGGCCTCAAGAGCTAAAGCAGATCTTCTATCAGTTTCAGTGATTCTGGCTCAAACATGCCCTGGTGAGTCCTGTGTTACCCAACTTCGTGAGAGTCACTGGACCCCATGCCTCCCTCAGCTAAGCCCGCCTCAGCTTCCCACCTTCTGAGTCCACTGTTTTGACTGCCAACAGCTATTAAGTCTCACCCCTCCCTCTTCTAGTGGTGCCCCACATGGGGCAAGATGGTCAGGAAATCCTGAGTACTTTCTGAGTACTCTCTCATTTGGCACTGGAAGAGATTCAAATACCGCAAGCCTCTGTGCCCAGGGGCTGTCACCACAGCGTGCTCCTTCCCGATGTCATGGGAGGTTATTAGGAACCTGCCCTGCTATCCCCCTGAGACTCAGAAAAGCATGAAGTGCCAAACTGAAGCTCAAAAGCTTGAACCCATTTTTGTGGTGGACAAATCCTGAGCATAAGTGAATCAGGCTCTGGGGAGAGTTGTATACGTAAGCGGGCGTGCTGGGGGAGTTAACACACCTTTTCATCCCCTTTTGATGTGCGTAGGGCACCAGATTTGGGTGAGGGTCCATCTGCCTCTACAAGTTGTCAAAACAATGTGTTTTCCTCCCCTCGAGACCACAATCCCTCCCATACCAGTCAGTGAAGGAGAGCAAAGACCCTTGGGCATCTCTCTCACTGTGAGTGGAAAGTTGAATTTGCCCCTGACCACTGAACCCTGATGGAGGCCTGCCGCTTCACTGCGCCCACGACAGGTGGACCAGAGACCAGAATCCTTCCCTGGCCCCTGTCACTACTATAGTTGGCTGCCCGAGTCCTATCACCTGGTCTTCTCCACACTGGAAGCCGCCTACATGTCCCTCTCTCTTCCACCCAACAGCTCAGCCCTGCCACTGGCTCAGTGAAAATCAGTAAGCATCCCTTTCTTAAGATACTCTATTGCCAGCAGCCAGGAAAAGCTGGTAATAGCTACATAAATCAATAGTGATTGAAACATGAATGACTCCCCCTGGAGTTGTGCAATTCACAATTTACAAAACTGTGAGTGGAGTCCCTATTTCACCAAAGCTATTCCTAGGTCTTTCCTGAGTTTCAGCAGAAACATGAGTTTTATCCAAAGTAAGAAGCCCAGCAGATTTCAGCTTTCTTGTCCTGTGGGTGTCATGCCCCTCAGGTAGGAAGGAGGAAAAGGGCTGCTGTTACAGCTTCCTTTTGCTTCCCTCAAATGAAAGATCATCACCCAATCCCTTAGTTCATTTCCACGGACAACTGGTACTTTAAGGGTGTCAAATCCTTTGTCACATGTGACCATCCCATGCACTGTGGGACATTTGACACCCCAGCAACCAGGCACCAAATGTCACAGATATCCCCCAGTTGTTGTGGAAACCAAAATCATCCCTCCCACATTTGCAAACATGCACTCAGAAGCTAGTGTCCCCTCCCCACCCCATCACAGTCAAGGATTATACAATAGTTGGTATCTGTTTCCACCGCCAAACTTCCCTCCTCAGGAGGGCCGGCACCTTTTCTTACACAAATCTACATTCCCAATGCCCAGCACAGTACCCAGCAACTAGAATGACTAGAGTCATTTGCTCTGAATTGAAAAAGAGCCCTGCAAGACTGGGCAGGACAGTTAGCACATCAGGATGCTAATTGGCCTAATGGGTGACTGGAGTTTGCTCCCACCTCAGCTGCTGGGAGAGAACCATGCAACTCACCTCTGCCAAAACCCACAGCGCCTTGTCCTTGAAATGCTCCTCTTACATGGAGGGCATCTGCCTGCACCCAATGGGTGTACTCACCACCTACAGAAACAATATTCACAGCCCGTCCCACTCCCTCCACAAGCAGTCACAGGTTGCCTTTCTCTTATGCCTGGAGAGCAGGATGGCCTGCCTCCTGCACAGGAAGAGAAGAACAGGGCAACACATGTGCTGACAAATAGAAATATTGAGTCACTCATTAAAAAAAAAAAAAAAAAAAAAAAACCTTGAGGCAGAGAAGTGCTGGATCAGGAATTCTGCTTTACCTTCTAATGCAATGTTTTCAAGTTTCTCAATGCATTTCTTTCTTATTCTATCAAAACCTAGGCTCAATAGGTAGGACCAGCATAGCAGGATTGGTTGTTTACCCATCATCTTTGTTCTTTGTTAACTGACTGCTGTTTTGTTCAGATTCCCACTCTTAAGAAAAATGATCCTACTCCCATCTCAGGTGTCAGCTGAAGCCACAGTTTGGCAAAGGGTAGCCAAGACCAAATCCACCCCGCTATCCATTTTTCCCTGGCCTGGAACCAAGCATGTGTGATGGCTAATTGATGTATAAGTTTGGCTAGGCCACAGGGCCCAGATATTATTGCACATGTTTCTATGAGGGTGTTTTTATATGGGATTTCTATTTAAATTGGTAGACTTTGAATACAACTGATTGCCCTCCATAATGTGAGTGGGTGTCATCCAGTCAGTTGAAGACCTGAAAAAAATAAAAAAACTGACTTCCCCTGAGCATGAAGGAATTACGCCAGCAGATAGCCTTTGGCTCTGAACTGCAACATCAGCTCTTTTCTGGGTTGCTAGGCTGCTGGCCCACCCTGCAGATTTTGGACTTGCCAGCCTCCATAAATATATGAGCTAATTCCTTAAGATAAATCTCTGTATAGATAGATACATAGATACAGAGAGAGAGAGAGAGGGAGAGAGATACACACACACATGCACCTTCCCAGTGATTCTGTTTCTCTGGAAAACCCTGGAAAACAGAGAAATTCTGTTTCTCTGGAAAATTTAAATGGTTTTTAAATTTTAAAATGTTTATATTTTAAATGGTTATATAATCACCCACGTAATGTCCTCAATTTTGCCTCATGACCAGCAAAGCCTAAAATATTTACCATCTGGCCCTTTAAGGAAAAGTCTTCCAATGTCGGTTCTACATCAATCATCTTCATCCTGTTCATCCTGCTGGTAATTGGTTTAAAGATGGTGTCAGTCAGATAAAAGGGAAGTTCTCCTACTGGCTTATGAGGTTTATTTGCTCATATGAAAGAATAACCAGATATGAAGCCCGGCATTGCCGAAGCCATGCTGTAGGCATGAGGCCAGCCTGCCCAGGCACAAGGCCACCCCACAAGGATGCCAATCCAAAAGGTGAAAAGGGTCTCTAATGGAGTACATCGTGGGGTACAGAGTTAACACTATCTCAAGGCTTCTCTTTATGTGAGACAACAAATTACCTTCATGTTTATGATGCATTGAGTTGGGGTTCTTGTCGCTTGCAGCAAAACACATCCTGATAGATCCATCTTAAAAGTGAAGAGTCAAAGAGATTTCATTTCTCCATCCATGTCCCTGGGTAGCTGGAACTAGAACACCATCTTATCTAAACAGAGAAGTCTGAAGTTGCAAGCAGTGAGACAAAGTGTGGTTTTTCATGAATGGACTGTGAGTAGCTAAGTAGATTCAGCTGAATTAATTCTAATTGGTGCTTTGAATGAGCTGTTTCATAACAAATAAAGGCTGCACCCACCTTACTTGCATGTATTCCATTTTGTGTTAAATCTCCAAGGGACCAAATCATTGATATTTTCCCAAGAGAAGGAATCTTATCAAAATACCAAGCTGTATTTGTGCAAACAGAGGAGATCCACATCCCTGGCCCTACCATACTATTTTTTGCTTATTTGTTTGTTTTCCATTAAGAGGGCAAACAATTCAACTTTACTAGCTACTGCCGCATGTATGCTCTAACGGGTAAGATCTTGTTGTTCCCTTATATTAATTTGATAGCCATTTTCATGCCACAAGGTATAGAATTACCAGGTAATAAAACCCCACTACCATCCTCCTAGTGGTTTTGTAAAAGATTTTACTGTCCCCATGTCATAGATGGAACAGAAAACAGTAAATGAATTTTCAAAGACTACGCAAGGTGCAGATAACTTCACTCAGTGCCATATGAAGAATAATTTTTGGCTCCCTCAAGCCTAAGCTACCACTTTCTTGCCTCATTCTTCAAATAATTGCCTCCTACCCTCCTACTGGTGTGTTTGCAGAGACCTCCCTATGTCACTTGGGTGAGTCATGATACTCCCAGTCCATGGTCTTCCACAAAGAGAACTCTGAGATCTTCAACAGACTTAGCTTGCCTTTGGGGAGGTTATTGATTCTTGGACATTTTTCTAGTCCAAGAACTAAAGAGAAACCAAAAAAAAAACTTTACAACCAACTCCGCTAACAGTCCTAGTTTTGTTCTATTTCAAATCATCTCAGATGCCTGCCCTTGAAATTTTGAACCGTCTTATAATTGAGTCCATTCTTTAAAATTACAGACCCAGATATAAAGAACCATGATCCCAGGACTAGAAGGAGCCCTGGTGGTATTCCAACTCCAAACTCCTCTTCTCCACTCACCCTGTCCAATGACTCCATCTACGCCTCAGCACATCCAGAGCTCATGGTTAGAAAGCTCTGCTTAAAGCAGTACAAAAATCTTTCTCCTTGCCCCTTTCACCCATAGGTTGTAGTTCTGCTGATGGGTGCTGAACATAAATTGCAGACAAAAACCAGTCCATATCAAAACAATCTATTGTTAATGATGTTAGAAAGGAAGCCAGGCTGCTTGAGATGGCAAAGTGAACCCCCTGTGATTGTCACGGGGATGCAGAACAAACACATTTCCTCTTTCACAAGACAGGCTTTCAGATATTTTAAGACTGCTACCTTGTAACCCAGAATTTTCTCTTCCCCATGCTAACCATCCCCAGTTCCCTCAGCCTTAAATCAAGGAGCCTGAGTCCAAGTCAACTCATGGATCCGAGCATCCCTCTCCTAAATAAGCCCTTGGAAATAGAGCAGTCTCACTGAATACTAATAGCCCCAAACTTCTCCCCAAATCCATGTGTTCTATAAATTTCCATTGAAGAGAACTACTTTTCATGGCTTATTTTTTATGTACCTTTGGGAAAATACAAATTCAATTATGTTCCTGTGATTCTACTTGTTTGGGTCTATACCCCCTAGAAAATCCCTGCCTCCTCGTAACAATCCCAAGGATCCCAGTTTCCTTCCTAACATCATTAACAATGGGTTGTTTGGATATGGGCTGATTTTGTCTACAACCAACACTCAGTGTTTGATTTCAGATGCATGTTAAACACTGTCATATCTATTTAAAAATAAGTGAGTACCATCAATAGGTGTGAACATCTTAGAAGTGAGTCTAAAATTTCCATGGCAAAGGGAGGTGCTCATAAGGCTCAGAGGCAAATCTGAACCAACAGTGAGAATGAATGATGAGTGTCTAAATCTTGACAGTCCCTGAAACCAAGGATTCATTGAAGGAATAGCCCTTAGATGAAGATCACAAACCAAGAATTAATCAATCAGGACCTACTCTAGGCGATGCGAAACAGTAACTTGTCGTGGAGTCACAATATAAACAAGTCTGACATGAGCCTAACCTGGAGTTTACTATCTAGTTGTTAAACATGTATTGGCAACATAAGACCCGCTAATATGTGGGGCAGATAATGAGTACAGAAGTTTTGCAAAGGAGAAAGAAACATAACATATGAGTGCTTACTAGGTGCTCACCACACTGCAGACACCATCTCCTTTACACTATCCAGCAGTTTGGTCATCATATCACGATCCATTCAGAGATGAGAGAAATGAGTTAATGCAAGATGGTGGTACATCTCTCAGTCTGATCTTCCTAGAACAGGGGAGGAAAAGACCCAAAAACAAAACTGCAGGATTAAAATCTTCCCCTGTGACTGGTTCCCAGCTAAAAAGAGGGCACCAAACAGCAAATATCTGAGCAGAGCAGTGAAGAAGGCAAAGGAGTGGTACGGCTCAGAAGGGGGACAGTGGGCTTGGGAACTGCATGCAGACAGCGCCACGCTGGAAAGTGCCCTGAGAGAGATGTCCCCTGAGACCATTTAAGGAGAAGACAATATCACTTGGTCAAATGGGGAGGTTAGGATAGGGCAGTTTGGGGCTCTGTTCTCCCACTCCAAAAGCCATGGCTAGCACTGACTCTTGACCTCCTGAATCCCTAGAATCAGAGTGGGAGGCGACCTTAGCCTTCTCCTAGTCCAGCCCTTCACTTTGAAGCCAAACACACAGTGGTTCTAGAAAGCTAAAGAATGCTTTAACATACCGTGATCGTCCTACTTGGGCTGGAATTCAGCACGGGCTTTCATGGGGTTCCATTCTCTTTCCACTAAATCATAACCTCTGTAAACCAGATTTCCCAGCATCCCCACTTTCTCAGGCCATTCTGTTTTCCACATAAAGGAGAGGCTTGCAGCGCCCTATCTGAACACTGAAACCAATAGCACTTCATGCAAAAACCTCTTGGATTGCCATGGCTCAAGACTCACGGGCTAAGGGAAATAAGCACTGTGCAGAAGTAGCTATAAATAAAAGCCCCAAACTAGTGAAAGTTTCTAGATCTCCTTTTTATTTAAATGTTCCTCATTTATATGCAACCAATTCACAAAAGCCCACACACCAATCTGTAACGCACCTGGTATTGTGAGAAATTGCCAGTTTGGTGGTGTCGTGCTTTTTTCCCCCACAATAAAAACTGCACAATGTCATGTCCTTAGGGTACATCAGTCCCCTTTCCTTAGTCTTTAATGAATCCTCCGAAGAGTTAGGTTTATAAAATACACCCAACAAAAATAGGCTGTATTTATTCCCTATCATTGTAGGGACACCTGTCCAGGTACATTTTTAGAGAGTGGGTTTGTCCAATAGTTCTCTCTGGTGTGACCTTGTACCACACTTGTGCTGTACGGAAAACCGTTTTAGTTGGCTTGGGCTGCTGTAATAAAATACCACAGACCAGGTGGCTTAAAGAACAGATATTTATTGTCTCAGAGTTCCAGAGGCTTAAAGTCCAAGATCAAGGCGTCAGCAGGGCTGGTTTCCTCTGAGGCCTCTCTCTTGGGCTTGGAGACGGCCACCGTCTCCTCCCTGTGTCTTCACATATCATCTTTCCTCTGCCCATCTTTGTGTCCAGATTTTCCTTTTCTATAAGGAAATTGGTCATATTAGATCCAGACCCCTCCTACTGACCTTATTTTAACTTAATTATCCCTTTAAAGACCCCTCCCCCATCTCCAAATACAGTCAGATTATGAGGTACTGAGGGGTAGGCCAAATTCAGCCCATAACACCCAACACCCTCCCCACCAAATCTGTGTCTCCTTGCATGCAAAATACATTCTCTCCATCCCAACAGCCCTAAATGTCATAACCCTTCCACCATCAACTCCAAGGCCTCTACCTCCAGCCGCTTTTAGGGCTGGAGTGTGAAGAGGTGAAGAGGGATTAAAATAATCCGTCATTCTCACCTAAAACTGGTTTATAGGCCACGGAGAGCAGCTTTGGCTACCTGGGCTCCATCAGGAGAGGCGTGAGGCTCTCCAGGGGGCTTCCACAGCTCAGAGCAACTCCTCTGGGAGAAGGAAGTGTGTGTCTCCCAAGACCACTGCACAAAACTAGAGGGATGAAGTGGGTAGGCCTCTGTGGTGAAGGAGAATGCATCTCCTCTGGCCTCTTGTTCAAAAGGTGCTGATTTCCTCTGTTCTAGGAAAGGAACACAGGGAGAGCTGATTCAGCTCACTGAGGGTAAAAATAGCTAAGTGGACAGCTTGAGTGAGACTTAGCACTTCACCTGTTTTTCCTATTATCAACTGCACATGGGACGCATCAAGGACTGCGAAGTTAGAAGCCATTGTAAAACCAAGGCTCTGTGTAAAAACCGTCTATCCGAAATTGAGAAGTGGTGGGGAGCTCACTCGGATTGGAAATAGCCGCTTCGCAGGCTCCTCCTTGCACAGCTGCCAGGGGAATGGCAGTCCACGGGAAGCCTCGGTGGTACGAGGAGCACGTCAGGGAATGCACCAGGGATACATGCCGCCAACGGCATTCCAGCACATTCCACCCGGAGGAGGAAAGCTTGGGCTTCCCAGGGTCTTTTGACAGTCTTCCAAAGTTCCCTGCCACTTCTAGCTACCCAAAGGTGCGTTTGTGGGTCAAGTTCATTTTCAGGGGGACCAGGTTGGACACCTTTTCCGTAAAGAGCCACATTTATGCCCGATTCACGTATCTACTTGAACACCTACAATTTTTGAACCGTAACACTTGAAGTGGCCGTTGGACCCTTCAGCCTGGCTCACCGCTCATAAGTAGGACTTCCCCAGGGGAGGTGAATAGAGACAAGTGGACAGCCTTTGGAGGGTCTCCTGTTGTCCCTGAGTGTCATTCTGGTGTTTTAAGAAATCCTAAATTGATCCTCAATTCTACAGGGTCTCAAAAGTGTCAAGTTAGGGATTTGATAAGGGAGCAGGAAAACAGATCTTTGGGGCTTAAGGAGAAAACACACACACACACACACACACACACACCTATGTTCATTTTTTGAGAGAGAACAAGAGACAGCTTGAGAATAGCAAACATGCCCCAGTTTGCCCATCCTTAAATATTATTAGATGAATCTGTCATGTTGACAAATAGCCCCCACTAAGCGCAAACCCAGCAGCCAGCAAGCATGGGCAGAGTGTTTGCTCCCGCTCCTCACAAATGCAAATCGTGGAATGCACGAGGCCTGTATAGTGCACACATGTGGTCTAAAAATACCCTGCCTGTCCCATCTCTCTGGGGATCCACTTCCCAGGCCACCGGGGCCCTGAGGCCAGGGCCTGCCCAGGGGAGGAGCAGGGGCCTCTGTTTGCACCAGAGCTAATTACTGGAGGACCTAGACAGGCAGCTGCTGGGCCCCGGCTCTCAGTTTGCGAGCGTCTTGCAAGGCTGTGGTTCTAACTTTAGAACTGCACTCCAAACTTTGATCTTTCAGCACTGCTTGGCTTTAGGCAAAACATAAACTTGAGAGCTGCAACATGTTTTTTAAATTTTATTCCCCTGGCAGTTTTAGAATAAGGACAGGAATTATTTTCAAATGAGAATCTTTGACTGCATAACACAGGCTTCCAAAATTAAGCAGAAACACATGGCGGCTCTTATTATTAAATTTCCCTTGGAAAACAATGGTTTAAATTATTGGGGGGGGGGTTAATTTGATAAAACTTTGAAATGTGAAGCCTAAAGTCTAAAATTCAAAAAAAAAAATAGCTTTAGTATTGTTGGAGTTTCGGTTTTTTTTTTTTTTAAGATTATTATAGACTTTTTCTAGCCCTGACATTATTAATCTATATTTGCCAATTTTTTTAAAAAAAAGAATGCTTTGGGATTTAAAATGTAAATGACAATTTTTAAAGCTGAAAACCAGGTGCTAAAGGGTTTTCTGAAATACAGAGAGATATTTGGAGTGCCCGATTAGAGCCTCTCCCCATAAAGCATGTTTTTAAGAAAATAATGAAGAAGATAGAATTTAACTGTAGCCTAATCTGCCGGAGATTCGATGTAGCATCGAGCAGGAGATAGAGACCTAGCAAGGTGCTCTGTGCACTCCCTGGCTGACAACACTCAGGTCGGCCACCATTAGGGCCACTGGCACCTTCTACCATCAAACTCTATCAATGCACAGCTTTCCTCTTCTCCCCAAGCCATTGCCAAAAAGGGATTCGGGCAAGAGGATGTTTTTGGAAACTGCACTGTCTCAGACCTCCCAGGCACTATTCAATTCCTCCTTCCCTTCCAAGACTCAGTCAATTACTACCTTCTCGATGAAGCCTTTCTGATCACCTCATTTAAAAGTTTCCCCATGCCCTCATCAGCCCACATCCTTATTGTGCGTATCACTCGTTTGGAACTTACGATTTCCTGCTGAATGTGGTTAGTGATCTTTAAAATGTGGCTCTTCCATTCCCAGCTACCTTATAAGATCCTCAGTGGCAAGAAGCAGCTCTTTCTGCTATCCGCCTCCCCCCTTGGGCCTAGCTCGGTGCCGGGGTGGGGGTTGGGGGGGTGCTGTGGCTGGGCTCCCCGCTGGTACTGCAGGGGGATAATCACAGTGCTCCAGTAATGACAAGAACTTATCTTCTAGCATCACCCAGAGGACACCCTAGGCAACAAACACAGATGGAAGAAAAGAAACCCAAAGTCCTTCCACCCCCTTTCCACTCCTGCCCTGAAGGAGAGCCATCTGCAGGAGGTGGGGCAAGCCCCTCCCCCACCCCCCTCCCCCAGGCTCTCTGGCAAGCTGGCACATGCCCCTGGAAGCCTTCGGCAGAATGGAGAGATGGGAGAGGAGACAGGCAGCAGGTATTCCCCCCTGTGATTGTGCAAGGGACTTACTTTTTTACATCTGTCGAGTCTCCTAACCTGGCTCCACATTAGAGACCCAGCATGTTTTGAAGCTTCTCTGATTAAAGGGATAATTTCTACCTGGTGTATGGTTGGCCTTAATGATAGCCACCCACCCCTCCGCACACACAGCGGCTTCCCTGACCCTCTTTGCAGGATTTTTGAAACAGTATTAATACCAGTTGTAAGAGAACACGAACATCATTCACAGAACTTTGTTTATGTAACTGAATTCCAGTTTGGAAGGAGTTCCTTTTCAGTTATAAGAAACTTCCCTTCCTCTTTCTAGTTAGCCAACCGAAAGAGCTCATTCAACACTTTGAGGAGGGATGTCATTGCCTAGACCCTAAGACACTGCAGGTGTAGAAGAGTGAACTTTGCCTGGGTGGTGCCTGTGATTTAAGGCCCTGTTACTCCAAGTGTGGCCTCAGGGTACCGTCTGGGAGCTGGTTAGAAAAGGAGAATCTCAGTGTTTGCTCCAGCGCCACCGAATCAGGATCTCCATTTGAACAGGATTCCCAGAGATTCATGTACACATTGACATTGATCATAAGCATCCTATGAGATGCCTCTCTCCACACCACAAAGCCTTCTCCCGCCGACCTGTCACTCCTGCCCGAAATGCCTATTGTCAAGATCCATGGGACAGGGGTTACCCATGCTTTTTTCATCTTTAAATAGCACACTCTAAAGGAACAATATATTAAGGCAAATCTGCTCCTAGGACTGAGAAGCCCAAATGAACTCATCTGTTCTTTTGCAAAGGGAAGAAAAGAAGAAGCTGATGCTTTGGGCACGCCAGAAGAATGTGCAGATGGGAGTCTCCTGGTATGAGGATGGCACCGCCCGCCCCATGCTATCTAGATCCAGATGTGGGAGACAGAGTTCCTACAGCGGCAGATTTTCAACAGTTGAAAAACAATCTTCCCAAATAGGTGGCCGCATCCAGGAGGGCCTGAAAGCCAAAGAATCAAGTCCAGGAGGTTGTGAGAATAAAAGTGAGACACGGCAGGTTGACATGGGCAAGTGCAAAACCAAACAGGGCCAGGGCTGGAGACACAAGCTGTAGTTGCCATTGGGGCCTGTCCATGGAGGTTATGAGCAAAATCAATCTAAAAGGCCAGAAACGAGAATGTCCTGACTGTCCACCTGTATGCAGGTATGCAAAGGGTCACAGTCCCCCCCAAAATTATTTCTATTATTCATAAACCCTGAGAGTGTGGCTCCAGGGCCTACATCTCTCTGAGGACTTTCTCCACCTTAGACCGGAGTTGCTACCTGGAGTCTCCTAAGGAGTCTCCTGAGGAGTCAGACTGCTTCTTGCTCCATTCTTGGGTCCATCGTCCCACAGGGGGATACTTTTGTCCTTGTGACCCAACAGCCCCAAAAGTTACTTCTGAGATAGATTAAATAAATAAATAAATAAATAAATAAATAAATAAATAAATAAAAAGTTACTTCTGTGTCTGAGTCCGTTCAGTCTGCTCTAACTGAATAACACCGGCTGGATGGCTGCTGATCACAAAAGGAATTTACTTCTCACAGTTCTGGAAGCTGAAAGTCCCAGATAAAAGTGCAGGCACATTTGATGTCTGCTGGGAGCGTACTTTCTCATTCATAGATGGTGACCTTTTCTCCTACTGTGTCCTCATATTACAGAAGGAACAGGAGAGTTCTCTGGGGTCTCTTTCAGGATGGCACCAATCTCATTCCTGAGGGCTCCACCCTCATGACCTAATCACCTCCCAAATGCCCCACCTCCTAATGCCATCACCTTGGATGTTAGGGTTCCACATATGGATTTTGGAGGGACACAAATACTCAGCCCATAATACTCTATTAGAGAGATCCCTTAGCCGAGCTGCAGATTTCAATGGGTACCAAGCTTAGAGAGATGTCCCTAAGGCCCTTGCCTCCTTGGACCCCCCTATGGAGCTGGCCTCAAGTCTTCTCACTGGGGCACATTCTCTCCAGGACTCCCCGCTGTCTCAATGTATTCTGGTTTCTGGCCTTTCCCATTCCTACCCTGCCTGGTCACCAGACATGCCAGTATATGTCCATCTCCTAATCATAAATATGGCACAAACTCTTTTTCCAACAAAAATGATTGACTAGGTTCAGGGAAGACAGTTATAAAAACGGGGATGGAACAGAGTCCTAGGGAGGGAGGCCCCTGGACACCTCTTCCCGACATAGACGATTCTCACCTCTCGCCAGCGCAATACCCTGCTACAGTTCATTTGTTTGTTAACTAGCCAAGTGAAATAATTTTAAAATAAACTTCCAGAGGAACACAAAGGGGCAGCAGCCTGAGGGGACAGTGGGAATCCTACCCACTTTTGCTCATTTGTTCGTTTATTCCACACTTAGAACAGTGTCTGGCATAGAACAGGAAAAATATTTACAAATGACTGACCAAATAAATGAATGAATTTAGCAAATGTAGCTTAAGTGCCTGAATGTGCAAGTCTTTGTTCTAGACGCTAGAATGCAGCAGTGACTCAATGAGCCCCAACCCTGACAGAGGGTCCAGGGAAACAACAGATGATTCCCAGACCCATGTATGATAAGTAATGCAAGTGGGGAATAGTGTGGAGCTATAGGAACACACAGAAGGGCCTGGTGAGGACCTCCACGATGGCTCAGCAGGGTTGGCCCAGGGGGGCCAAGGACACAGATGCACAACCGGCACAGACACAGACTCTCAGGGGCTTGAGGTGCCTGCTAAGGGGAGTGTCTTCTTTGGTCTCTTTAGGTGTCTCCCTGGAGGCAATGACTATAAATCTCTAGCCACTACCTGCGTCTCTAGTCACTACCTGGGGGTCCCCAGCACTCCGGACTGGGGTTGAGGTTGGATTTTCCTCTACCCTTGGAAAAGCTCAAGTGGCCAATAGCGACAGTCATTATTGCACGAGGCAGACAAAAGAAACCTGGGCCTGTTGTACTCACAGCAGGCGAAGGGAGGAGTCGGGGAACAGAAAGGAGGTTATTGTCACCCAGCTACGACAGATCTTTGCATTTTAAACACAGAAAGGAAGAATAGGCAGATTAAAGAGTGAAAAATGGCAGTTTATGGAGGAAGATTAGCTGTTGGAGAATGAGTAAGAGATGGAGGGGAGCGGCTTTGATAACAAAACCAGAGGAATTAGTTATCTGCCAAAATCTACTTCTTCAGAGGGAAACTCAGGAGTTATCTAAGCTGCTTTATACAGGGAATAAGACTGAGTTGGGATGGGATTTCATTGGGTAATGGGATAAAAATTCAGGCACCAGCTCATTCAGATCCAAGGTTCTCTTGCAACCCGGCTCTGAGCTGGAGGGAATTGTGTTGTGGTACATATTTATGTTTGAATGCAAGCCAGTACATATTCTACAGGCACAAAGTTCTTTCAAGCTCAGAGGGAAAAAATGTTCCTGTTCTTACATATTCTTTTATCCTAAATCTGAAGTACTTAATAAGAAGTTATTGCTGGCACAGACCTGGTATGAAGCAAAGCTGCGTGTGTGTGTGTGCGCGTGTGCGCACGCGGACATGTGTGTCCAAGAGAAACATACATCTTTGCTACAATGGGAAGTGGGCCAAGTTTTCCAAAAATGGGTAAGAGGAATCTGATGAAGCATTTACAACACTAAATGTGTGGTGGGTCACACTTGAATGTGCATTGTTCCCCTTTTCCTTTTTTTTCTAACCAGTTCCCACCTGCCCCACATGCCGCATCCATCAAGACTTTCAATAGGTCTGGTTTCAGTTCCCATAACGGGATCAGGTGGTAGCAGCAGAGTCCGTGGTTAGTGGAGTCAGGCATCTCAGCACCCCTCCCCAGGCACGCCTGCTTCCCAAACTCTCTCATGCCACCGAATTGCAAATTATCCAAAAGCAAAAGATAGAATCCGGGCCGACTAAGGCCTTTTGGAGTGTGAGCACTTGGGGGCAGATAAATACGTTAGTTTTCCCCTATATGATTTGAAGCTTTGAAGTCAGAAATCAATGGCCAGCTTTTCAAAGGAAAGGGTAACAGGTGTGCTCAGGTGAGCCCCAGACAGCTGGGTCTGTGAAAGCAAGTGCTTGCGCAGGTGTGGTGGCTGCTCCAGCCATATGTCCTGAGCAGACACGGGATGCAGGAGGAGGAACGAGACTGTGAATCAGAGAAGACAGGCCCGTTCAGCCATCCGTGCCTCATTTGTCTCCAGGTACACAGAGCAAATCCACAAGTAGAGAACAAGAACATAGCAGATGGGACTTTCCAGGAGGAACCTGCTTCCTGTTCCAAAGCCTTCAGAAATATAAGAGAAAGACAACCGATGAATTTTTGGCCGGATAGCTGATCTCAAACCCAAGACACTGAAACTACCAGGGCCACGAAGAAAAATCTTGCAAAGGTAAGCAGGAATGAGGAGATGAAGTAGAGTGGGCTCCAAGGATTACCAGCAGGCCTTCGAGAAATCTTGCTGGCCTCAGTTTTGAAACAACTCACCCTGACAAGCACTTTCTGAAGCACCGCTATCTCTTGCCTCAATGACTGGCATGTCCTCAGGCTCACTGACCTGATCCTATACTTTCCCTGTGTCTAATCTCTACACCGCAACCCAAGTGACTTTTTTGAAAATGTAAATCAGATTAGCCTGTTTTCATGCTCAAAAACTCCCACTGGTGTTTCATTACCCTTAAAATGAAGCCCAAAGTCTTACAATGGCCTACAAATGGCCAGACCACCATTTACTGTTCCAACCTCATCTCCTCTCATCTCATGCCAACTCCAACTATTCCGGCCTCCTGGCTGTTCTTCAAAACATATCACCTGGTTCCCTTCTCAGCATCTTGATATTTGTGGCTCTGTCCACCTGAAAAGCTCTTTTCAAAGCATTTCAGAATGCTCACTCCTCCACTGCATCCAACATTTTCTCACTTATTACCTCTGCAGAAAAGCTTTCTCTGACACAGATGCTATAGGATACCGACCACCACCTACCCCCTCCATTACCCTCTCTTCCCTTAACTTGTCTGTTTATCAAGCTTTTTTGGTTGCCCAGCATATTTTTAGCATTCTCACTCTATTTGGGAAAATTTAAGGTTTCCCAAGAAGAAACCAGTATTGTGGGTTTACCAGTGTCCCCCAACCCCCAAATCCATGTCCATCCAGAACCTCAGAATGACCTTACTTGGAGATAGGTTCTTTGCAGCTATATAATCAGTTAAGGATCTTAAAATGAAATCATCCTGGATTTAGAATGGGCCCTAAGTCTAATGACTGCAATCCTTATGAGAGAGAAGAGAGGGAAATTTGGACACAGACACACACTTACAGGGAAGAAGGCCATGCAACAACAGAGGCAGAGAGACTTTTTGTAGCCACAAGCCAAGGGATGCCAAGATGCAGGGAAGGATTCGTCCCTAGAGCCTTCAGAGGGAGCATGTCTCTGCCAACGCCTTGATTTTGGACTTCTAGCCTCCAGATTGTGCGCCAATAAAGCCATCAAATTTGTGGTAATTTGTTACAGAGCCTTAGGAAACTAATACAGCCAGAAAACCCATTTCATGTAATCCATCAAGTATCTGAAAAGCAGGCATGACCATTCCCACTTTACAAATAAAGCCTTCAACTCATGCCTTGAACCCTACAGAAACCTGAAGTCCTGAGTTCTGACAGTCCATCTCCTGGAGTTGTCTCTAAATAATAACAACACTGTGTAAAATGAGGAGGCTGGAATGCCAAGTGATCTTGATGATACTCTCTCATGATATTTTAAGGCTGCTGCCAAGAACAACGTTATCCTAGAGGCAGTGTAGGGTAGTTACCAACGTGGGAGAAAACTGTCAGGGTGCCTACAAAGCCCACTATCGGAAGTTCAGAGCGGCAGGTCATAAATTATTTTTATAAGAGAAGAGGCCAAGCAAAGGTCCATTTTAACAGCCATCTGGCATCTTTATCCTGTAACCTGGGCTGAGTTTGTACTAAATTTCATGCTTTGGGGCAGAAACTCATACCAGAAAAATATTCCCTAATGCATTTTTGTGCAGCTGGATAGAACCAAGAATTTGTTCAGATTTAAATTAAATGACCCTTATGCTGATACTATGAAGGATATTAATCAGGTGGACTTAGTAATCACTGATAGGGCACCTGGAGGGTGCTGAGCACTACCAGGAACTTGCTGATATCCCTGAAATGAAAGAAAATGGTGGCCTTTTTGGCTGACATGAATCATGTCTTCAAGCTAATGAGAAAAGTTGTCATGTCCAGTCCAGTATTAACCTGAAGACAAGTGGTCCTTGTAAGGCTGATAATCCACTTAATCAGTACCAGGGCATTAATTTGGTACCCTCCTAAGGGTACTACAAGGACCCGCCAGGTTTCATGAGAATATAAGCCACAATAGAAGGAACTCCACAACGCAGAAATCCAGGTATGTAAGCTACATAGCTCTCTAAACTACAAGCAAAAGACCATCTAGTCCAACTGCTTCATTATATAGATGAGAACATCTAGGCTCATTCCTGGGTCTACATTCCAATAATTCAGAATACTGCCCAGCACCTCCTCATAAGTCGAATAAAATACAAATAACTTCAATAAATCTCTTTTTTTCCAAAAAGATCAAGTTCAGCAAACCTCATCCCCAAGCCCCATGCCGAATCCACAAAACTGTAAAGAGCTTCCTCTGGGACCAACATTTTCTGGCTAATTAAGATGAATGTTGTATCGATGAAAGATTATTTTAAAATGGCACTGATAGTGTTTAGACATTGTCATAACATCAGCCGGCAGATCACTAATTTGCAAATTTACTAAAGATCTTGCCAATTAAAACCCCTTCTAGACACTCTGAAACACACTGTCACTGACAGCTGATAGACCACATGGTAAAGACATGATCATATTAAAATCACACAAGACTGTTCTCCCTGGAAGGGCTGAGGGAGAGAGACGGGGGCATGTCCCCAAAGTGAGTGCCACTAAGTCAACCCAGCCAGACTGTCAGAGGAAAAAGCAAATCTTTTGGTTTTATTTTACCCTCACTGTTTTCCAAAACAAACAGTGGAACTTCTCAAAAAAGTCTGCAGGAAATTATCATCCTGCAAAGTTGTTCCTGTGTCTCTCTCGGTGAGGCAAGTCAGGAGAAGGGAATCTCTGGACCAAATTGAAATCCACAAAGACACAAATCAGCTTACCTGGAAGCCAGTGGACATTAGCCCAGGGTCCTATGGGGACATTTTGCACTTTTCCAGGGGTGTCCCGAGGGCACAACAGTAGTGATCAGTCCCTGGAAAGTCACCCCAATTAACAGCCCAGTGAGTCCCCGTAAAAGTCAATTTTACAAGCTCTGCCCAGCAGTGGGTCCTTGGAGGAAATTTTCCAGATTTGGAAGTTAAGGTAGTACGACAAGGCATGCATTTAAATGGACAGATTTCATACATATAACCCTAGAGGCCAACATTTAATGAATCTTCCCATGTGCATTATATCATTTATTCATCATAGGAATCCTATATGATGGATGCTTCTATTATTCCCAAAAAAATCAAATGAGGAAATTAAGGCTTAGAGATGTTGTAGAACTCATTCTTGTACACACAGTTGCTATGCAATAGAACTGAGATTCAAACCCAGTCCCAGTTGGCTCCAGGACCCTGGTGGGGAGACTCCACAGTGTATCTGGCCTTATTTCTGAGATAAGTGATCTGCTCACACACTGGTTGCATAGGAGATTGTGGTCTTTTCTGAGATCCATGTATAATATTTCTCCATTCATTAAGATATTCAGAAATGTATCAAATTATACAAGTATAACCATATAGTTACTGTATTTACATTCTATACGGAAACCACCGTGTATACTAAAATCTTAAGAATTCAGACTCAAAATTTGTGATTATTTATGAAGAACATGAAATTAAAGTGGGCTTATTAAACAAACTGGACAGTAAATAAGATGGTATTGGTGTTCCAATTACTATGGTTGTGTATTATATTACCCCAAAATTTAGTGGCATAAAACCACCACTTTTGACCCATGAATTCTTGGGTCCAAAGTTAGACCATAGTGGAAACAACTTATCCTTGAACAGTTGGAAGACTTGAGGCTCATGGTTGAAATCACCTGAAAGCTCTATCACTTTCAGGTCTGGGAGTTGCCGCTGGCTGTGAGCTGGGTCCTCAGGTCCCTTCCACATGAGCACCTCTGTGGTGTCCCTCTACAGATTTCTTACAGCATGGCGGTTGGGTTCTAAGAGCAAGCAGCCTGAGAGAGAGAGAAAGCCAGGTGGAAGCTGTATCACCTTTCCAACCTAGCTTTGGAAAGCTCACAGAATTATTTCCACCCCCATCTAGTCAATAGAAGCAAGTGACTTAAAGCACGTCCATATTCAAGAGGAGGAGGATCAGACTCCACCTCCTGATGTCAAAGTCCTGGGGAAAAATAAATGAGACTGGAAATATCATTGTGGCCATTTTTGAAACATAATATATTTTTAGTGTATTAAATTTAGAAGAACAAATTGCTTATACTATAAATCTTCATATATTAATATGAACATATTGGAAGCATCCATTTACCTATAAACATTCTTGTCTACTCTCTAAAGCAAACTTATGAATGCCATACTAGTTGTAAAGCATTTTTATATTTTTTTCCTAAAGCAAACTTATGAAGACCATACTAATTATAAAGCATTAAAAATATTTTTATATTTATATTTTATATGTTTTTAAAAACAACCTCTCAAAGTGTGCTACCTAAAATGGTTGGCTAAATAACCATATATTAGATTCCAAGGCAATAAAATTATATTGGTCTTTATTATATTACAGTATGTTTTAGAAATTTAAATCAGCTTTTTCCTCTCTAAGAATTTATGTGATTTTATTGTCTGTGCATAAAGACCTAGGACTACAAAGACCATTGGGGATCAAATTGTTCTTTCCACTGTTCCTGGGAAGGCAAGACTGAATCTAAATCATCCTGATGTCTTTACTGGCTTATCTATTCAAATCCCAAGCAGAAGAATAATGTGACCTGCTACTTCCCACTAGACCCGAAGACAGGCAGGGTGCACTATTTCATTTCAAAATATCTGGGGAGTTTCCAGAGATCTTCCTATTATTGATTTCTAATTTAATTCCATCATGGCCAGAGAACACACTTTGAATGACTTATACACTTTAAATGTTTAGAAATTTGTTTTATGACCTAGAATATGATAAATGTTCTGTGTGCACCTGAGGACAATTTGTGTTCTGAATCTGGGGGTTAGAGTGTTCTTTAAACGACTAATGTCAGTTGGGTCACATCAGTTGAGCAAGTGTCCAAGTTTTCTATACCCTTACTGATTTTCTTTTTTTTTTTTTTTTCGTGTGATCCTTACTGATTTTCAGCTTACTTGCTCCATCTGTTATTAAGAGTACAGTATCAAAAACCTCTGACTATAGGGGCATCTGGGTGGCTCAATGGTCGAGCGCCTGCCTTTGGCTCAGGGCGTGATCTTGGCGTCCTGGGATCGAGTCCAGCATCAGGCTCCCCTCTAAGAGTCTGCTTCTCCGTCTGCCTGTGTCTTACCTCTCTCTTTGTATGTCTCTCATGAATAAATAAAATCTTTAAAAATAAATTTCTGATTATAATAGTGACTTTATTTCTCCTTGAAACACTACCAGTTTTTGCTCATGCATTTGAAAGTTCTATTATTAGTATTGTAAACACTTAGAACTGGTAAGTCCTGCTGAAGAATCGACACTGTATCTTTATGAGGGAATCTTCTTTCTACCTGATAATATTCTTTGCTATGATATCTACTTTCTCTGATATTACTGTAGTTAATCTCAATCTTGTTTTGATTTGTGTTGGCACGTTTTGTGTGTTTTAATTACCTCTCATTCTACCTGTGTTTTTATTTAAAGTGAGTCTCTTGCGGGTAGTGTATACCTGGGTCTTTTTGGAATCCAATCTGATAATATCTACCTTTTAATTGATGTGTTTGGGCCTTAAATTTAAAATCATTATTGATATGGTTGGGTTTGAGTCTATCATACTATTTGGGGGTTTTTTTGTTTGTTTTTTCTCATCTGTTCTTTGTCATTATCCTCACCCCTTTTTTCTTTCTCTGCTTTCTTTTGTATTGATTGATTATTTTTTATGATTCATTTTCTTTCCTTCACTAACTTACTAGCAACCACTTTTATTTTTTGTTATGTTAGCAGTTATGTTAGCGTTTATAGTTACACATTTAACTTACCCCAGTCTACCTCCAAAGGATGGCGTACTACTTCCCATAGAGTGTACGATGCATAGTGTGCAATAGTATACTTGATTTTCCCAGCTGTCAGCCTCTGTGTTCTGGCCACATATTTTACTTACCTATTTGTTCTAAAACCCACATTACATTGTTATTATTTTTGCTTACATGACTAATAGTCTTTTAAGATTTAAATAGGAAGAAAAATATTTACACATACCCGTGTAATTCCTTTGTTTTGTTAAGCATTTTTTTCAACATCTTACAACTGATTCTTTGCTGGGGGCAGGGAAGAGGCGTGGGAGCAGCTTCGTACATTGTAGAATGCTTACTAGAATTCCTTGCCTCTATTCTCTGGATGCTAGGAGCCTTCCACCCTCCTTTCCCTTATGTTGTGACAACCAAAAATGTCTCCAGATATTGCTGAACGTCCCAGGGGGTGGGGAGGGGCCAAACCACCTCCAGTTGAGAACCATTGGTGCAGATCCACATTTCCATCTGGTGTCATTTCTATCTTCTTGAAAGACTTCCTTTAACATTTTGTATACTGTGGATTTGCAGCTGATAAATTCTTTCAGCCTTTGTATTTCTAAGGGGATAAAAACCTTTATTTTTCCTTCATTTTTGAGAGAGATTTCCCCACCCCCAATGAAAATCTTAGGCTGATAGTTTTATTCTTTCAGCACCTTAAAGATGTGGCTCTGCTGCCTTCTCACTTGCATTGTTTCTGACAAGAAATCTACAGTCATCCTTATCTTTGTTCCTGTACGTAATGCTTGTTTTTTCTCCGGCTGCTTCTAAGATTTTCCCTTTATCATTGGTTTTGAACAAATTGATTATGATGTGCCTTGCTATAGTTTTCTTCATGTTTCTTGTGCTTAGGGCTCATTCATACTGGTATGAATCTTAATCTACAAACAGGTGTGCAAGAAATATCAAAAAAAATTTTTTTTTTACCTCAAGTTAAATTTAACTCAGAGACAACCCTTCCCCAACACATTGTGGGAAATTCAATCATAGTCATTATTTTCCCCTTCCCCCACTGGAGAGGGGATGTTCTCTGGGCGGTACACAGATGGAGAGGCCTCTCCAGTCTTGGGTCATTGGCATGCCCTAGTTGCCATGGTGATACCTAACGCTCTTATTCAAAGCCAATGCTACTTTCAGTCTGTGCCTGGCACATGGGACTCTTCGGCCAGTCACAGTCCTGTGCCTGAGCTCCTATCTCTAGGATGGGACCTATCTCCCCAGGCCTATTATTTTCTCCTATCTCCCAAGGTCAGTTCCTCGCCCCTGGAGCACTGCAACAGAGTCATGTCTCTGTCCACTCCAAGAAACGCTCCCCTTCAATACTTCAAAGGCACTCTGCCCTCTTCTCCTCCCTCTTCCAAATATCCAGCACAATCTATTCAACACATTTGGTTTTGAAGAAAGACAAACAGAAAAGTCATAAAACTTCAAAGATCTGCTTTCCGCCCTGCGAAAAATCCCCAAAGCAAAGGAATGCCAATACTGCGTCCATCTATTTAAAAAGAAAATGAAAGAGAAAGTTTGGAAAACAAAATCCAAATTAACATAAAAGATCACCTTGCTACCTGTATAAACTATAATATAAAGTGGTAAATGGTATCATGTACATTGATAAAGTGCTATTAAATATACAAAAGTGAGGACACAGTAATCCAGAGAAGTGTCAATCAGTGAGCTAATTCTTAAAAGGTAAGGAAGGGTATACATAAAGAAGACATTCCAGGGAAAGGAGAAGCTTTGTGGAATATCGTGGGAAGAATGAGAAGGAAGAAGAAGTTATATGGATTTGTGTGCTGGGAAGGCGGAGAAAGGACAGAATCATAACAAAAAAAGAAGCTGGAAAAATTAGTCAATAACTAATGGTGGGGGGATCCCTGGGTGGCTCAGTGGTTTAGTGCCTGCCTTCGGCCCAGGGCGTGATCCTGGAGACCCAGGATTGAGTCCCGCATCGGGCTCCCTGCGTGGAGCCTGCTTCTCCCTCTGCCTGTGTCTCTGTCTCTGTCTCTCTCTCTCTGTGTCTCTCATGAATAAATAAATAAAGTCTTTAAAAAAAATAATTAATGGTGAAGGGCTTTACATGCTAAACCAAGAGGCTTTGCTGTGATATTATAAGGATCTGGTGGACATAAGGATCCCTTATGTGTGTGACATAAATTGTCCTAATTTTTACTACTATGTGGTTAAAAAAAATTAGGATATAGCAATTATAGCCAAAAGAAAATCATATTCCTTTTCTATCACTATATATAATATTACAGCAAATTTAGCTGTTAAAGCTGCATACAATACGTCACAGCTTCTGTGGGTCAGGAGTTCAGCACAGCTTACCTGCATCCTCTGGTCCAGGGTATCTCGTAAGCTTGCATTCAAGGTGTCAACCAGGGCTGGAGTCCCATCTGAAAGCTTGACTGGAGCAGAATCTGCTCCAAGCTCATGTGTTCACAGTGCTCAGTTACTTTCTGGCTGCTGGCCAGAGGCCCCCACAGTTCCTTGCCACTGGAATTCTCCAGAGGGTAGCTCACAATATGGCAGCATGTTTCACCAAAGCCAGCAAGACAAAGAATCTATGGGCAGGTTAGAAGTTACAATTTCATATAACATGGTCATGGCAGTGGAATCCCACCACCTTTGTTGTAACCTTTCAGTTAGAAACAGGTTATAGGTCTCACCCTCGCGCAAGTGATGGGAATACACAAGAACACAAATACCAGGAGGAGGGGATTATCAGGGACCATCATAGAGTCCATTTACTTCAAAAAGAAAAAAACAAGCAATTAGTCACTGGCAGCTGCCTTCTAGGTTTGAAACAGAAGGTCTTAACTGCTGGTGTAGTAGAAACTAATTGTCATGACATTGCACATGTGTCTCCAAATAGGTTATCACTTTTTCAGTATGGCCTTGCCTACAAGGAGAGTCAAATAATTAGCAATTTCATGAATTGAGGGCAAGTTTTCACTTACACTATGAAGGATAAATATCTCTGAGCTTACATAAAAATCCATACATTCATTGGAAAAAAATGGAGATATTTAACAAGCCTGATTCCTTTTTTTAAATACAAGATATAGATGCATGAAGATCACATTCTTGTACAACTCGCATACATTACCACTAACAATAACTAAAGATACAAGATACTATCTTTAAAGCTGGCAAGTAATTATAACTGAAAATAGACATTAAATAGATTTGATTTAATGCATTTTCTCATACCTTATTTATTTTTTTCTTTGTTACAGGACCAGCGTCCAGACCATAGCCATAACTGAATTGAAACCTGAAGCTCTTCCCCTGAACACTTATGAAAACGACTCTGAAGGTTAGCAAGGGTAGCAGGCAAAGCCAGTGTGTACTTGCATTCTGGATTTACCAGTTCCAAAAACTAGTATGAGACTTTAAACTAATTACTTAATTATTCTTGGCCCTAGTTTCTTCATCTACAAAATGATAACATTGGACTAAATATTCTCTTTCAGCTCTAACAGTCTATGGAACATACTTTCCTTACCATCCAATCATCTTAAATTGTGCTCAATTGTTTTAGCCCAAATTTGAAAAGCCTTTGGGGGCTTGTAATTTGCAGTCAGTCACTTCAGGATCAGTGTCAAGAGAAGAGTCCCAGCTAGGAGATATAAACTGATTGCAAAATGGATCTGTGGGGGCTGCAAGGGATGATATACTGACTGTAGAGTCAAGGGAGTGGGTAGGAGGAGAGTCCAGCTGCAATGGAGTGACCAGCTCTTCAGTGTCCCATTTCACATACAAATTTAACCACTGCATTCTCTCAGATACTTCCCAACTAATGGTCCTGGAACATTTCCAGACTGTATAACTATTAACTTTTTCTGTGTAACCTTAACCTTAAGCTAAGACTAGGACTTGGCTCACTCCTGTCCTAAGCTACAGAGTCCAGGCTGTGCTTTCTCCTGCCTTCTGCTTCTCTCACTACCTATGAATGGAAAGAGAATTTCCCATCCACACACATAGTTTGCTAAGTATGTTTCAGTCCTCTTTATTCAATAGATATTAATTGAGCAGATTCTCTGGAGGAGAGACATTTACTGATAAGTATGCAAACATATACATCATTACAAACTGCAGCAATTCCTTTAAAGGAAGCATAGAGTGGGAGAGAGAGACTCTAGTGTAGAGAAGACACCGTTGAGGAAGTGGTATTTGAGCAGTGATCCAAAGGATGTCTAGGAGTTGAACAGAAAACCATGGAAGAAAGCATTATACTTGATGGGCAAAGAGTAAGGAAAGGATGGTGGAAAAGGAGTCCAGGGAAATGTCAAACTCAGATTAGGAATATCCTTCCAACTAGCCACTGAAGAGTTTTAAGCTACAGAGTAGTATGACCCAGTCTGTATTCCGAAATTTTCACTCTGGCTAGGGTTTAGAGGGCAACAGGATCACTGGTAGGAGGCCATTAGGCAAGAAATCACAATATTTTGATGAGGGTGGAGAAAATGGAGATGGAGAGAAATGGGCAGATTTTAGAGATACTCAGAAGTTCTGACAGTATTTGATGATGAATTCAGCAGGGGAAGTTAGGAAGGAGAGCTCCTAAGTGTCTAGCTTGGACAAGTGAGTGGATGACAGTGACTTTCACTGAACAAGGGAACACTAGGGAAGAGTCAGGCTTCCAGAATGGGATTATGAGTATAGGTTCAGCCATACTGAGGTTGAGATGCCTTTGGGACCTCCCAGCAGAGGTGACAAGATTGCAGTTATCTATATACTTTGGAGGTCAGAAAGGATTTCTGAACATCTGGAAGTCTTTGACTCATAAGTGGTAACTGAAGTCTCAAATGTGATAGACACCATCTAAGGAAAAAAATGTACAGTGAAAAGAGCAGACCCAAACCTGAGGGACCTCAAAATCCAAAGGGCAGGTAAAGGAGGATAACCCAATATGAGGGTTTGGTAAGGACTAGCCAAAGATACAAAATAGAAATCAAGAGGTAAAAGATATGCAAATGTTTCAAAGTGCTAACAGTCAGCATTTATGAAAGATACTACGATGAAATTTGAAGAATGTTCATTGTATTTATTGACATTGTATTTATTGTCATGAATGACCTTAAATGAGTCATTTCAATAAAGTTAGGGGAATTAAATGAAGATTGGAACGGGTTGAGAAATGAATAACAAGAAATTTAACTATAAGAGAATGAGTGAGATTGAACAGGAGCTAAAGATAAGGTATAGTTAAGGGAGGGAGGGAGGGTGATTTTAAGATGGATGAGACTAGAGTAGTGAAATGCTAATGGAAAGGTAAATCATGGCAACAGAGAAGAGAGATTATAGAGGGAAAGGTGCTGAAAAAGCAAGAGTGGATGAGATCTAGAACACAAGAAGAGGAGGTAGCTTTAGATAAGAGGAAGAATAACTCCTTATTCCAACAGAAGGTTGAGAGGAAAGGATGGATGCAGATTCTAGTAGGTTGTACATCTGGTAGGAAAAAGATGGTCTGGGCATGTGGGTAGGGGAACTCCTTTAAAATGGCTTCTTTTCTTTTGGAATAAAAAGCGAGTTTACTTGCAAGTGGAAATAATAGTAGAAGTAAATTCTTACTTGAGGATATCTTTCTTGTGAGATCAAAAACTCAAAGCTTGTATTCTCATGATCTTAACAAGAAAAGAAAAACCTTAGTCAATCTGTATTTTAAATATCACATAAGTTTTTTTAAAGGCTTGCTTCACTGAATTCAATCATTTTGTTTTGGGTCTGGGTAGCATTTGTTTTTTGTTTACTAAAATAATCTCATTTAGCCACATGAACACAATTTCAAATCACATTTTCAGAAGGACTGGGCTTAAATACACTATCAATAACTTTCTTATCTGACTACATTACTCAAGGTACAGCTTCCTGGGTCTTGTTAAGAGGTTTGGCAATGTCATGCAGCATTTCAATTATTACTACAACACTTCACTGCCCATGTAATTTCAAGCAATCACTCAGATTCTAAACATTGCAAGGTGGTCTCTTAAAATTTTCTGCTTTTCCAGAAATCTAAATCTAAATGTAGTAAAAATATTCCAGGTAGTTTAGAGGTTAACCTTTAAGTTTACACAAATCTCCCAAATTTCAATTTTTCATGGGATTAGAAGTTCCAAAATGTGGAGATCACCACCACTCTGTCTAATATCCCTTGAGGTTTACTGATCCCTTCCTGTACCCCTAATCAATCCTTCTCTTGTTCCCATTCGTGGCATATCAAACACCCTGTCACTTAAAGCTCATTTTTACTCTAGTTTCTGAAATTATGTTTATTTTTCAGTTATTCTTTGATTCTGAAGACTTATTAAGGTATTAATGAAGAGAATGACTTGATGGGTGTCAAAGGAGTTTCCAGTGAAGAGTTGCCAAGCATTGGCTTGATTACAGGGGCCAGTCTATGAAAATAACAAAGAAGGGTTGAGAGCTCTGTAATTAAATCTCTAGATGCCTGAGCTTACACAGGCCTCCAAAAAAGACAAGATGAACCCAATATAGGTGATTATTTAGGGCTATTAGCAATCCAAGCAGGGAAAAAAACATAATAATAACTCAGAAGATTTCAATTAAAAAGAAAATGTTGAGAGAATATCTGTGGCAATACAGATGGTGACCCCGTATTAATGAAAAAGAAAAGTTTTTGCCCACACTAGCCAGAAAACTTTTCTTTCCACTTCACTTAGGGATGATACATACATTTTTTTCCATATTTGCTCCTTTTGATTCAAACTGCTCTATTTCATGAGCAGTGACAAACTTTTTCAAGAGGGTGCCAGTTCCTTTACCACCAATGTCTTGGTCCTTGCATTAGAATCATTACCCCCACCATCATGGCTGACCTGCCACTCCAGTTATCCTCCTTCAGAAACAGTTAACACCCTCTCAAGTAAGATATGGGGTCTGTAGAACAATAGACCAGGTAGAGGGCTGCCCACAGATGTAGCATGTAAGAAAGGAAGTTCCTAGCAACCAGTCAACACAGGAAAGGTGTTGTGTCATAAGCAATTAAGTGGGTCCTGAGCCAAGGAGATGTAAAGGTAGGAATCCAAAGTAGCAAGAAGAGACTAGATCATGCATGTAGTTGAATAAGTGAGGCCAGAACATTATGATAAGAACAATGATGTCTCAGAGGAGAAGCCAAGTGGATGGGATTAGATGGAATAAGATGTGAAGACTGTGAATATAGGCATGGATAGGATGCGTGCTTTCTTATTGCCATTCTCACTAGACATAGCATGCACAGAAGAAAAATTGCATTATCGAAAATAATGCTTCTAATTCTTCTGACAAAAAGCTTAGTTTGGCATTATAATATATATGCATAAATGGCGTAATGAGAGAAAATAAGCTAAATTCCATCTTTTTCTCCCTAAAACTTCTGTGTGTGATTTGAACAGGTTTTGTGTATTCATTTTTAAAGATCTTTGCCAGCACATCAGCATGAAACATGGTCCATGCAACTTGCTCCCGTGCCTCACTTCTCTTCTGTTTTACTGAGTACCTCTCATACAGGTGTGAGGTAACACTGTGTTTAGTTAAAATAACTCTTTATAAGTATCACATTACATAACACTCAGACCACATGAAAGTTATGACACTAAGCATTGTGAGATTTTTAGAAATAATCTTGATTAAAGATTGTGTATAAAGAAACCAATAGTCTGGGATGCCTGAGTGGCTCAATGGATGAACATCTGCCTTTAGCTCAGGGTGTGATCCTAGGGTCCTGGGATCAAGTCCCACATCAGGCTCCCCCGGGAAGCCTGCTTCTCCCTCTGCCTATGTCGCTTACTCTCTCTCTCTCTCTCTCATGAATAAATGAAAGAAAGAAAGGAAAGAAAGAAAGAAAGAAAGAAAGAAAGAAAGAAAGAAAGAAAGAAAGAAAAGAAAAGAAAGAGAGGAAAAGAAAGAAAGAAAGAAAGAAAGAAAGAAAGAAAGAAAGAAAGAAGAAAAAGAAGGAAGGAAGGAAGGAAGGAAGGAAGGAAGGAAGGAAGGAAGGAAGGAAGGAAGGAAGAAAGAAAGAAGAAAAAGAAAGAAGAAGGAAGAAAGGAAGGAAGGAAGGAAGGAAGGAAGGAAGGAAGGAAGGAAGGAAGGAAGAAAGAAAGGAAGAAAGAAAGAAAGAAAGAAAGAAAGAAAGAAAGAAAGAAAGAATAAACCAATAGTCTTTCACAAAGAAGTTTCTTACTTATCACTTCTCTGGTTCAAATTGTTCCTCCCCAATGCAGTTTCTCTCCTTCTCCCCACCTCTGTACCAGAGCAGATCAGTTCTCTCTCTGCCCCCTACCACATCTTCCCTCAGCTCCACTTTTCCAAACCCAGACATGGCATCTTGGTTCTGAAGGTTCATGCACCTCACCAGGAAGTTTCATCAAAGCATATCCCCCAACATAGGGTGATCTCCAGCATGTGGGAGATGGGTAGGAAGGGTTGTTCATAACTTTACAATAAGAATTGTTAGGATCCTAACTTGACATTTAGATTGTAACTACACATAACAAGCAGGATGTGTCTAAATGAAAGCACAGGCCACTGAACAGGAGACCAGCATGGATCATACAAGTCAAGCACAGTTTTCAGAATGACCTAAGAAGCTGGACCTATATTTATGAAAAAACTGGAACAAGGAGGATTCAGGGAGGTAAACAAAAGAGAGGAGTTTGTGTTGGGAGGGGAGAGGGAGTCAAAATGAACAAAAGTGCAGGAATGAGAATGGATTCTTCTATATTCTGTTTAGCACAGAAACTATGTCAAAAGTAATGGCGAGTTAGGTATGCAGTCCCAACCCTGGAGGCACTTGTGCCAAAGAGATTGGACAAGCTCGGATGGATGGCCACCATGGGGTAGCTTGAATAGTGACCACTGTGAGAGCTTGGTTTTAAAACAACATAACCCCCCCCAAAAAAAACTAAATAAATAAAACAATACAAACTCTTAGTCAGAGGGCAGCTGATGTTTGAACCCAGAGACAGGAATGGGCATTAAGCCAAGGGGTGGGACAAGATGACCACTTACTGTGAAACCTAAAGTCAGCTGGATAGCCCAGAGAATAGGAACAAACTCTGGGATGGGTCAGCGGGTCTATATGATGATCTGCAGTCAGGTGAGATTTCCCTTGTGCAACAGTATAGACTACCCTGTGGCCAAACTCTTAAAGGATTATTCTGGGCTGGGTGCCTCACAAGCCAGGGGCAGTAATTGAATGCTTTAATTTCACCAGTAAAATGAGGTCACTGGAGCTTTTTCAGTAGAGAAGCCATGTGAAGAATGTGATGGCTTTTATGAAAATTGTGACCATTGTACACAGTATGGATTATAATACCAAGAATAAATAAATAACTTAAAATATACTCACTTAACCATTACATAGAGAGTTTATGTATTTATTTACTCAATAAATATTTGTTGGGCCCCTACTATTTGTCCAGCACTGGTGAGCAAAGCAGATCTAGTCCTGACTTCATGGAGTTCATGATCTAATGTGGGAAGAGATATTGAGCAATGAATGACATACATTAGAAATCATGGTGCTCTGAAGAAAAGGTCTTAACAGGGGAGAGGTTGGGTCAGAGATTTCACAAGATGGATGTCATTGTGCCCCTGGATAGACCAATTCAGGGGCAGTAAGGAGGGCAAGGATTAAACTGGGCTAGAAATGAGAGAACAGAAGAGGAAGAGAGGAAGGAAAAGAAGGAGCTGGGCATACATCAGTAAATAAAGCAGATAAAATCTATGCTTTGTGAAGCTATTTCCAAGAAGAGATGCCCTGTGGGCAAGCAGAGCACTCCAAAAGGAGATCAAATCTGGAACTGTCAGTGCAGGACTAATGGCCAGATATGCTGTGAATACCAAGGGAAAGAGAGCCAGGAGAGACACACAGACAATCAAGGATGAGCCTGTTGGGAAGTGTGGGAAAGGAAAAGGCATTTAGAAGAATCCAGAAAAGGAGACAGGCAAGTGGCAACATTGAAGATAAGACTATTTTAGGCTTATAAGAGGACTAGAAATGGTTATGATCCAGGGCTGGTACCTCCCAGGAGAGAAGAAACTTGTAACTGCCTTTAATCAAAGAACCTGTCTAGAGGAAAGGGCCAGAAGATCCCACAGAACGAGCTAAAAGAGTGTGTGGGGACGCCTACCCTTGAGCCTGTGCGTGGCTGTAGGTGGAGACAAACCCCAGCAGGCCTGACCCATGGGGCACCCCAGTCAAAGACTGTTGAAAGGCTGAATGAGCAAACACACAGAGGTCTGAAGGCCAGTAGATAAGTGAAAAAAAGAAGAGAATAATGAAGTGTCTCCATCACACATGCCGCCCCTCTTCTTTAGAAAGGAGAAGATGCACCATATTTAATGTCTCTTGGTATCTTTCTACTTTCAGCTTTCCAAATGATTTCTCATAAAAAATAAATAAATAAACCCTTCTGAGTCCCCTCTCGAGCACCCTATTCCTTTCGTTTCTGCTTCAGAATCTTTTTTAGTGGATAGTTCCTTAAAAACACTAAGATAGATTTAGAAACAAAACAAAATTAAAAACCAACTCCCAAACTTCCACCAGTAGACCAAAAAAAAAAGTATTTCAAAGATAAGCTGAGCAGAAAAAGTCAGCTAGGCTGACTTATATTACTAATGCTAATTTTAAAATTATATAGAAAGATAGCTGGGTTTTTTTTTTTTTTAGGAATCTAGAGACTTCATTAGGGTCTATAGTGTAATTTTGCTTAATTAGACCCCAATAATTAATGCTGTGACTGTAATAGAGAATAGCACAAAATGCTGGCGTGCAGAGCCCCATGAAAGTAATACATCTTCTGCCAGTAATGATTATGTTCCTTTTTATTATTAAAAATGCAATTAAAAGAATTTGTGTTTTTCCCTTTTGTATGAAGAAATAATAAACATTGTATTTGATATTCTGATTTTCCTCATGTAGTAACATTGGAAATGTAGTTAGCTGATTTTTTTTAACGTATTGACTTAAGTTACTGTAATGATAGCCTAAAAATCCTAAACTGGAAGGTGGACTGCTTATTTGAGTGGGAATATAGTATCAGTATCCTTTTCATCTAAGTTACTAAAAACATAATATCCACCCTGTATTAAGCACTACTGCAGGTCAGGCATTACTAAAGCATTAAGGAAATATGCCTCAAACGAAATAACTGCCACCAAAAACACTGGGAATGGAATGATTTTTTTAAAGATTTTATTTATTTATGCATGAGAGACACAGAGAGAGGCAGAGACACAGGCAGAGGGAGAAGCAGGCTCCCTGCAGGGTGCCCAATGCAGGACTCGATTCCAGGACCCCAGGATCACGCCCCGGGCTGAAGGCAGATGCTCAACCGCTGAGCCACCCGGGTGTCCCTGGAATGATTTTTTAAAAAATAAAAAAAGAAAGAGAGAGAGAAAGGAAAGGATAGGGAGGGAAGGATGACCATTCTCTGGATGACTCTCCATATTTATGCCTGATACATGATCACAAGCAAGAGTGTTCCTTTTCTCCACATCCTTGCCAACACTTTGTGTCTTGTGTTTTTCATTTTTGCCATTTGACAGGTGTGAGGTGATATCTCATTGTGGTTTTGATTTGCACTTCCCTGATGATGAGTGATATTGAGCATCTTTCCATGTGTCTGTTGGCCACCTGTATGTTGTCTTTAGAGAAATGTCTGTTCATGTCTTCTGCCCATTTTTTAATTGGGTTATTTGTTTTTTGGGTGTTCAGTGATACAAATTCTTTTTTATTTTTTGGATACTAACCCTCTATCAGATTTGTCATTTGCAAATGTCTTCTCCCATTTAGTAGGTTGTCTTTTAGTTTTGTTGATTGTTTCCTTTGCTGTGTAGAAGTTTTTTATTTTGATGTAGCCTCAATAGTTTATTTTTGCTTTTGTTTCCCTTGCCTCAGGAGACATATTTAGAAAAATGTTGCTATGGCCAATGCCAGAGAAATTACTGCCTGTGCTCTCTTTTAGGATTTTTGTGGTTTCAGGTCTCACATTGAGGTCTTTAGTCCATTTGGGGTTTATTTTTGTGAATGGGGTAAGAAAGTGGTCCAATTTCATTCTTTTGCAAATAGTTGTCCCATCTTCCCAGCACTATTTATCAGAGACTTGTCTTTTCCTCATTGTACGTTCTTCTTCTTTTGTCATGTATTAATTGACCATATAATCATGGGTTTATTTCTGGGCTCAGTCTATGCTGTTCCATTGATCTGTGTCTTTTTTTGTGCCAGTCCCATACTGTTTTGATTATGACAGCTTTATAGTATATCTTAAAATCCTAGATTGTGAAACTACCAGTTTTGTTCTTTTTTTTAAAGATTGCTTTGGCTAGTCAGGGTCTTGGGGTTCCATACAAATTTTAGAATAATTTTTTTAGTTCTTTTTTGTTTGTTTTTATTTGTTTTGGTTCTGTGAAAAATGGTGTTGACAAGGCATTTTGATAAGGATCACATTAAATCTGTAGAGTGCTTTGGGTCATACAGACATTTTAACAATAGTTGTTCTCCCAATTGATGAGCATGGAATATTTTTCCATTTGTTTGTGTCATCTTCAGTCTCTTTCATATTTTTCAGAGTACAGGTCTTTCACTTCCTTGGTTAAGCTTATTCCTAAGTATTTTATTATCTATGGTGCAATCATAAATGGAACTGTTTTCTTAAATTCTCTTTCTGTTATTATTATTTATAGTGTATTTATTATTATTTATTATTTATATTAGTGTATAGAAAGAATTTCTGTTTATTGTTCTGTATCATGCAACCTTACCAAATTCATTTATCAGTTCTAGTAGTTTTTTGGTGGAGTCTTTAGGGTTTTCTGTATATAGTACCATGTCATCTGCAAACAGTGATAGTTTTACTTCTTCTTTACCCATTTGGATGTTTTTTATTGTTTTTTGTTGTCCGATTGCTGTGGCTAAGACTTCCAGTACTATGTTGAATAAAGTGATGAGAATGGACATTCTTATCTTGTTCCTGATCTTAAAAGCTCTCAATTTTTCACCATTGAGTGTAATGTTAGCTGTGAGCTTTACATATATGGCCTTTATTATGGTAACATATGTCCCCTCTAAACCTACTTTGTTGATGGTTTTTATCATGAATAGCTGCTGTATTTTATCAAATGCTTTTTCTGCCTCTATTGAAAGGATCATGTTGTTTTATCTTTTCTCTTGTTGATGTATCACATTCATTGATTTGAAAATATTGAACTACCCTTGCATTGCAGAAAGAAATCTCACTTGATTGTGGTCAATGATTTTTTTTAATGTGTTGTTGGATTTGGTTTACTAATATTTTGTTGAGGACTTTTTACATTTATATTCATCTGACACATTGAACTTTAGTTCTCTTTTTTGTCATGTCTTTATCTGGTTTTGGTATCAGGATAATGCTGGCCTCATAGAATGAATTCAGAAGCTTTCTTTCCTCTTCTATTTTTTATAATAGTTTGAGAAGAATAGGCATTTTTTAAAGATTTTATTTATTTATTCATGAGAGACAGAGAGAGAGAGAGAGAAAGAGAAAGAGAGAGTCAGAGACATAAGGAGGGGGAGAAGCAGGCTCCATGCAGGGAGCCCCACGTGGGACTTGATCCTGGGGTCAAAGGCAGACACTCAATACTCAAAGCCACCCAGGTGTCCCAAGAATAGGTATTAACTCATCTTTGAATGTTTGGTAGAATTCACCTGTGAAGCCATCTGGTCCTGGATTTTTGTTTTTTGGGTTTTTTTTTTTTTTTAAATTACTGGTTCAATTTCATTGCTGATATCAATCAGTTAAATTTTCTATTTCTTCCTGATTCTATTTCTTCTTAAGGTTATATGTTTCTAGGAATTTATCCATTTCTTCTACATTGTCCAATTTGTTGGCATATAATTTTTCATATTTTCTTATAATCCTTTGTATTTCTATAGTGTCAGTTGTTATTTCTACTCTTTCATTTCTGATTTTATTTGAGTCTTCTCTCTTTCTCTCTCCCTCTTGCTCTCTCTCTCTCTTTTAATGAATTGGGCTAAAGGTTTATCAATTTTCTTGATTTTTTTTTTATTTTCTTGATCTTTTTAAAGAACCAGCTCTTGGTTTCATTGATCCATTCTATTGTTGTTTTTTTTTTAAGTTTTCTATTTCATTTATTTCTACTCTAATCTTTATTATTGTCCTCCTCCTACTGGTTTTGGGTTTTGTGTGTGTTTCTTTTACTAACTTCTTTTGGTGCAAGGGGCAAAAGAGACAGATTAAATTTTGATAGCAATCTCTTTTTGTCTAAGATGTTATTTGTAATCTGAAGGAAGGAGGGGCAAAGCAAAAGCCACAAAAGTCTGGAAAATCTCCAACACTGTCACTTTAAAACTTGGGAATTACCATTTGTCTCAGCCCATATTGTGCCTAAATGATGCTTATTTTAATTATATTTTGGATCAGTCTTTCAGCAGAACATAGATGTCTCTTGATTTTCTGCATGCTGACTGCAATACCCGCATCAAACTGTCACCTTTATACAGTCAATAAAATGGAACAGGTATGTAGTAAAAGGTATCAATTAAAATCCCTCTTCAGTTCAAAAGAGAGAGAGAAAATAAAGATGTTAAAGGGTAACTTTTTCAAAAGAGGAGAAGATAACTTTATACTATAAAGCATTGTATAACATCTAGAATAGGAGTCAGCAAACTAGTTCTGTGAAGGGCCAGATAGTAAATATTTTAGGCTCTGGGAGCTACACTGTCTCTGCCATTGTGACTTCGTAGCTAGCTCAAAAGCGCTGCTCAAATTTTGAGGATATTCTAAAGCTATGAAAATCTTACCAGTTTTCATAAATACAACCCTGACTTAATCTTCATCTCAGGGAGATGACTGATTATCATCGCCATTTTGGAAATTAAGGAACTGACACAACTAAAGAAAGCCAAGTTATTTACTCTAGGTAACACAGTTAATATCTAGAATTCCAATCCCTACTCTCCTACACAGTACACCAATCCCAGAAGGGTGACTTTTTAAAAATCACGTATCTAATGAAACATGGGATCGTGCTGGATTTTTTTGGAAAAATGAGAATGACTTACCAAAACTTATTGGTAAGGATAGCCTTGATCTCAAAAGCCACTTTCTGCTCTCTTTTTCTCACCCTTGCTTCCCTCTAGAATGTCTTCATGCCTTCTCTAGTCAAAAATTCAACAATAGATGTCACTGGTCTATGCCAAGGCGGAAAATACAATCCTTCACATTGGCAGATACCAATATCATCCACAGCAGAATATCAATAAACCTCTAGAATTTTTTGTTAAGATTTTATTTATTTATTTATTTATTTATTTATTTATTTATTGAGAGACAGAGAGAGAGAATGAGAGGCAGAGACATAGGCAGAGGGAGAAGAATGCTCCCTGCATGGAGCATGGAGCTGGATGTGGGACTCCATCCCAGGACCCTGGGATTATGACCTGAGCTGAAGGCAGATGCTTACCTGACTGAGCCACTCCGGCATCCCAACCTCTGGGTTTTTACACAGAAGTTGCAAACCTTCCTCACTTTCTTCATTGTCTCTCTCCAATCAAAAAGTCATGCTCAGCACTTTTTCTTAATAGTTTTAATTTTATTTTCTGTCTAGTGAGCTATGTGTACAGCACCCCAACATACCTGCATGCCATTCTCATTTCTGTTTATAGAAACCCTGGACATTCTTTAAAGAATTTCAGGCTGACCTCATTCCAAGAAGATTCTATAACTGGCAAAACTCATTTTCTATTCTCTGTTTACAAAGCTCTCATTGTCTTACTTTAATGGTTCTAATCTTATTATCTACATTATTGTTTAACTTTTCATAAATGGCTAATACCAAAAAGAATTATTTCTCAAAATCAGAAAACATACTTTATATTCAGTAGTATACCAGCTACCACCCACCTACCTCCTTCCTTCAGGCTGCATGCAATTCACATAGGAGGTGTTTGATAAATATTTGTTAAATAGCCGAATGGATGAATGTGATACTTAAACCTTCAACTAGGAACATATACTAGCCTTCCATAATTCTCTTTGAGGGTGTAATTGACTACATTCCTCACTGTAAACATCATCATCTTGCCCATGAGTTTCCATGGAAGATACATCTTCAGCTTTGGTACCAAGAATGGATGTGCATTACCTGTACATGGGTCAGTTTTACTCTTTGGACCACTATGAATTGTGTGGTTGTTGAGTGTGTCTTTTAGTGGAAGAGAATCTTTTGATCTTAAATCTTGCACAGAACCCATACCATATAAAATCAACTCAGAATTCCTCTGGCTGAGCAGGAGGATGGAGGGAGCTTTACTGTTGCCCTAGACTTATCTGTTGTACCTGCCACTGTTTTGTTTACCTCCTGGGAAGCTAAGGGCTGTGTGAAACAAGGGTTGATGATTCTGACTCTCTTCCTCTCTCTCTGCATTGGCCACTAGAAGTTTGGCCCACTTCTAGAAAATACAGAGGACTCATGACTTACTAAATTCACTCTTGCCTTTATTTAATCTTTCTTACTATTCTGCCTTTGTCCTATTTTTCTAAACCATTACTACTTAATTTTATATTTTGTAAAGCATCTGAAATTGTCCCTGACACAAGGCATAAGAAAGGTAAGATGAGTGGATGGATGGATGGATGGATGGATGTATGGATGTCTACAAAACTAGCTCTACAGCACTAATATAGCTCCAGTGCTATATTAACTGACAAATAAGGCACATAGCAATAGTGAAAATTTCTCAAAAATCAATAGTTACATACAAAACCAACAGAAACCCTTGACAGAATGTATCACCATGCCCTCATAGTAGAGCTCCAATAGCACTATGGATGGCTGACTTTGACATTCTGATGAACAGAGTAGAACCAATGAAATTGATAGTACAAGCCACCCTCACATAGATGTTAATATGACATAGACAAAAAGTATTGAAAGAATTCCTCTGAATTGTTATTGATTAGCTATAAGGCTCACACTGCCGTATGAAATATTGGTCAAAAACTTTCAAAATGGGAAATTAGTGTTCTTGATGATAAAATCAACTCTCAGGTACCATTCCAATAGAAGGAGACATGAAATGATTGTCCAGATCAGTAGTAGTCATTCCCATTAATTTTGATTTGCTCTCACAGAGCCTTGTTTTTCAGCAGATTTGTTTCCTTAATGATTTTCCTCTATCTTAATAAATAATGGTTTACATGCCTTTATCTGCCTAATGCTATTATAGTTGCTTATCTTGTTAGTTTGCTAAGATCTTGGCACCTAAACTTTCCCAGATTCACTTGCTGATGACTACATAAAGTTCAGGATCAATGATTTTCAATGGTTCCTACATGAGTGAATACAAATACTGATTAAAGACTGGTAATGGAATTTTACAGTCTTGCCTGTGGATCTCAAAGCAATTTACCAAGCATCATTATATGATCTTATAATGTTGAGGGCAAGTGATTGTGTCCACATTTGCACATGGAGCTGTAAAACCCAGGGCCCATTTCTCTTATTGCGTTATGCCCCACCAAGCTGATGATAACCCTGGGAACTCTTGAGAAATCAGCAGGGGGCCAGTGGGAGCTCTGCACTGTAGGGGGTTAGGGGTTAAGCGATTTTCTGGAGGTGGAGCCTGCCGTTCAGTTGTCCCACCAGGAATCACACAGCAGATTGGATGCTTCCAGAGATTAGCTCCTTGCAGTCGAATAAATGGATATTCTTTTCAGGTCCAACCAATAATTCACATTTTAGAACTGTTGGCTGAAATTGGACCCATTCTAAGACTCCACTCTTCTGTTGGCCACGTAGAGACAGGGAGGGCAGGACTGCTTTCACCCACGGATTCAGTAAGACAAAACTTGAGGTTCTGCCTCTGTCTCACAATAACTAGGGCAGAACTCTGCCTTTAACCTTCTGCTTGTTTTCTCTTCAATAACATGAAGTTTTTCTAAAACTATAAAAGCAACTATCAGCACAGAAATCTTGAAAATAGACAAAAGCACAAAGGTAGGAACATTTAAATCATACATAATTCCAGCCCCTACAAGTAAGCAGTTAACATTCTTCAAGTACTTTCTTCCAGTCGTTTTTCTATATGGCTTACATATAAACAATATCACACAGGTAACACAACAGAAGCTAAACCATATTGTGATATATATTGTTTTGGCTTTCACAGTTAACAATACATCATGAATAGTCCTGCAGGTAAATAAATACCTCTTTGTCATATAGTTTCCAAAAGTTCCACAGTACTCTACCATGAATCATAACCTAATTTATTAAATCATTTCACTTTGAAATTTAAGTCAATTCCAAGTTTTTACTATTATAAACAATACAGCTAAATGCCTTTGCATGGAAGTTGTCCTACACATATATTTCTGACTGTTTTCTTTGGATCTCATGGAATTAATAGATTAAGGCTATGAACATTTTAAAATCTTTGATACACATTAGTGTGTCACTTCCCCCTTTTAAAAGACTGTACACTATGCTCTGATTAGCAAAGCACAAGTATTTCCAAAATGTTCTATAGTCATCGCCCCTCATACTCAAGTTTGCTTTTAAATTCAGTTTAACACGATTTTTTTCTGGATAGAAATATTGCCAGGGGGTGACACGAGATATTTAGAACACAGAGCAGTTTCCACCAAAGCCCCAAACCCATTAAGGCAAGCAACACTGAATTTGAGTCTTGATGTAGGGAACTTCAGAAAAATCAACAGCATAGGAGGGGACATCCGCCCATGATTTTGCTCCCCTCCCAAACCAAAGGGGCTCCAAGTCCAGGTCTTCCCCATGATTTCCTACATTCAAGAAACAACCAACACAAATTCATTCTACTATATATAAAGAATCAAGTCAAATGAATCATATCTCTACAACTAACTTGAAATGCTTTTTTTCCCCTGCTACTAAAGAGGACAGCTTTCTTATTCTTCAACCTGGGTAAATGCCTCAAAGTTTCTATTTTTTCTGAAACTGTCATGAAAAGGATTCATTATTCCTTGCACATATACTTCTACATTTTGCTGTGAAAGTCAATATTTATTGCACTTTTTTCTACATTTCTTAATGGAACATGTGTGTGATTATTGAATAAACATGAATATATTGAGTTTTGCAACACTTCTTCTCCAGTAATTTGTTGGGATTTTTTTCACTCTTCTAACTCAAAACAGATTTATTTTTCTAATAAGATTTTGCAAGTTCTTCGTCCACAGTATCCACTAGATTTATTTCATTTTCAAAATATAAACTGCTGCACCTGGGCAGCAATTTTTTTTGATCACTCCAAATGGTTTGTAATGGTTTCTAGCGTACAGCAACGGTATGCATACTCACCAGATGTACTTCAGCTCATGCATTACTTTTTGGTTCAATATTTTTTGGTCTGTTTATTCCATTTCAGTCTCCCTGACCACATTCTCAGGCTTTATTTCATCCTCATTTGCCCATCATGCAAGACAGCATTGCAGCTGAATAAAGAATCCTTTGAAAGATTTCACATGGAGTTGGAAGATCTAATAAATTTCTGTTGAGAAAGTTTGTTCTTATTGATGCAATTATTATTTAACATGGATGAAGTGTTCCTATGATATCCTCAGCTTTAAAGAACCTCTATATGGTATTGTCTTCTCTCCTAAGGCATCTTGAATATATTCCTCAATCATTTTCTTACATGAATCCAGTGGCCCAAAAATTAGGTATTCAGAGACTGTTAAAAGGAAACTTCAATTCTGAATTTTTTAAGCAGTGTCATGATTGGGCTAGTATGTTTACTTTTCCTAATGAGCTTAAAATATTTCATGAATAAGCAATAAGATTTTTCTCAATGTCCAAGTTTACAAAACTTTACTGGTCCAGAAAATACCCACTGGACACCATTCTATATCTCATTGTGATAAAGTGAATCCATAGCAGCAAATGCAGGCATTTACACTACACAAGGCCTTGAAAATTTACAAATTAGTCAATATGTTCATTCTTATTAGTGTTTTTCTTACTGATGGAACGGTATTTTTAAGCTTGGAAATTTGGTCAATGATTAAATAGTCTTTTCACAGAGATATCAATACTTGCAGAGCCTTTAGTATTATTAGTAAGACACCTAAAAAACACACAGCTTTTTAGAAATCAGTCTACATTATCTACTGCTCTATGCTAAGTACCTGCTTAAGTTTATTATTTCCAATCATGATCTTTATCTTGATATCAGAATAACAACTCACATGATAGCCACTCACTTGACATCACCACTTTGATGATTGATAGGCAACTCAAACTTAATAATCTAGCCAAAAAATATCAATGTACCCCTCAAATCACCCCATCTCTTCTCCAGTCTTTCATCTCAGCAAATGACACAACCACCTGTTCCAATTAAAACTCTCAGGGCCATTTTGATTGTTCTTCACCTCTCTCCAACATATCTAATTCAACACCAAGTCCTGTTGGAACTAACTTTAAAATATATGCCAAGTTCATTGCCTCTTCTCAGTGGCACCATCTTCATCCTAGTCACTGTCACACCTCACCCAAATTTTGGGAGCCTTTCCATGCATTTCTCTTTATTTCCACTCTTGATCCACTACCATCAGTTCACGACAGAGAAAATCATAAGCAAGCATATGCTACTCCCCTGCCTCAACCCCACCCAGGCTTCCTATTCCACCCAGAAGAGAACCCGCATTCTAATATGGCCTGCAAGGCCCTAAATGAACAAGCTCTGCCCCCATCTCTAACCCATCTCTTGCCACATCCTTTCACTTTCTATGATCTCAATAGCCTCATCTTTTTGTTCCCCAAACATATTCTTCTCTTAGATTTTGTTTACTACTTCTCTGCATGAAACTGTCTCCCTTCCCTCATCTCTGTATGACTGATGTCTTTTCATCAGGTCTCAGCACAAATATCATGTCCTTAGAGAGGTTACCCTGGACCACCATCATTCTGTCTCTCTCTCATCACTCTGCCTTATTTCCTTCCCAGCAATTATATTCCTTTAAAATTATCTTCTTCATTTGTCTACTTTTCAACATCCTAACCCCCTACTAGAATAGGAGCCCCATAGGAGAAGAGAGCTTGTCTCTCATATACCATTGTATCAACAATGTAAACCTTTACATGGTAGATTTCCAAGAAATACTCATCAAATGAGTGAATTTCTCAATCAATCAGAAAGCCAAACTCATTGCATATAATCCAAAATCCCTCACAACTAGCCCTAGCCTGTTATGGTAGCTTATCTCCCAATACACTCTATATAAGCCATGTCAGAGGAGTCTGTTTCTTAAACACACAATGAACTTCATGACTCAATGCTTTTTTATCAAACCATTAATTAATTCCCAAGCACTCTTCCTTACCATGCCTCCACACCTCCTTCCACTTGCACTGGCTCAAATTCTACTCAGTGATCAAGTCCCAATTCACTTTTCTCCTTCTAGATACTACAGTTTTCTCTGCTGGATCCACAGCACTTTGTCAATCCATCAGACGGTCTATAACACAGCTCTCCTTTCATAATTAAATGTTTCTATCTCTTCCTGAGATACACTTTCCTAAGATATGCTAAATTCTTTGAAAGCAGAAATTTAGTCAACTCCACATTCTTCATAATACATAGTCTAGTTCCTGGTAGGGGTTCCATAAATGCTTTTCTTTATATTGAACTGAACTGAATTGAACCAAACCAGACTTTGATCCCCCAAATTAAACTATGTGTCACCAATCAGGAGCTTTTGCCTCTCAGTTGATTGAGAAATACATTGCTCTCTAATTTAATGGAGAAGGTGGTAGAGTTCTGTGTGATGAGGAATTGTCTCTGTTTACTCTGCCTATTGCAAAGAGATGCATGGTCAGGAATCATCAAACTTGTGTTTTTTGTATCTCTGTTTTAAATCACCAGCTGCTTATTTAGCCTTTATCCCAATGTTTGGCAGAAGCTGGGTTGCTTCTCTCACACATGTTTTTCCTTCAGAGTGTTGATATTGGGCTGTATCCTATATGATAACAAAATACCAGACTTCTTGGGTCATTAGTTTAATGCAGCTGTGGTTGGTTGAGGTTCATGAAAGTCACCACTTGTCATTTGTTTGTATCACTGCCCTAGTGAATTTAGGGCTTTTCTTTGCTAAAGAGTCAGAAACAATATCCCTAGATTCATAACATTCCTTCACTTCTTGTTAATTGGCCAAAGAATGAGAATAATGTGGGCAAGGCATCCCATGTGTGTTCAGCAAAGACTGTAGTAACTTAGTAGAGGGCTCAGGAGGTGAGAGAGTTGTAGTTCCTTCTTGAATTAATCCACTCTTGTTCTATTAAAGTCAGAGAAAATTCCATGGTGTAGCAGGGTAGAACACTGTCTTCTTAGACATAGCTGGCTGGAGAAAATATGTTCCCAGAGAACACAAAAGAATCTTAAGTATACCAGAAAGGAAAGTGGTTATATCCAGGCATTTCTGCAGCTCTAAAAAGTAGGGTCAAGACCTGGCTGAAGAAGGCAACAATACAACACAAGTATGAAAAACACAATAGGTTTGGGATAGCCCAATACCAGGTAGATTATAGCTAAGGAACATCTCCTCCTTAGCTTTGATCCACAAGTCTCTAGCTACTTAAGGTATGTCTATTCCTGAGGTTCCCCCCCCCCCCCGCAAAAGACAGAGAAACCACTATTGTAAAGGAAATACGAGGTTAAGCAATGGCTGAGAGTAGACCAAAAAATTTCTAGTTCCACATGGCCTACTAAACTTACAGCATGAGGAATAAAAAAAAAAAAGGCTGGTTCAAGACCAGCCAACAGGTCTTCAACTTGATTTGGTACAGTTTGATTCAATTTTTAGGGTTAGAGAAGAATGGGAAGAGGAAAGTAAGAACATTCAAGGCTGAACAGATAGCTCACTGCTCTATAGGGTGATATGGCTACTAACAGCTTTGTCAAAGCTTTGCCTGCTAATGGGGCCTCCCCTATCTCATCCTGATTTGAAGGTCAGTCTGACTGTCCTAAGTACCCTTGTTTCCTTGCTATGTCCTGATAGGCCAGGATACATAAACATAGTTGATCATGTTAAATATCCTATATAAATTAAGCAGTGGAAAGGATTGTAGAGGTCGCCACCTACCATCATACTAGTCAGCTACTGACTTTTCTGTTTTTCTCCGTTGCAATGGACTCTTGAGATGGGTTTCCATGACTTTATGTCAATGAAGAGCTGATGTTTGCAAATTTATCTCCCTTCAAACAAAACAAAGCAGCTCCTCTGAAATGTTATTTCAGAGGCCCTTATGAGAAACTCCTCCCACCTCAGAATCTATCCAGGTGTCTGGCAAGGAAAAGACAAGAGAGCACACTTCTCTTAAGACACATTAGCTTAAGGGTGCCTGAGTGGAGCAGTCAGTGGAGCAGTCCAGCTCTTGGTTTGGGCTCAGGTTGTAATCTCAGGATCCTGAGATTGAGCCCCACCTCAGGCTCAGTGAGGAATCTGCTGGAGATGTTCTTTCCTTCTCCCTCTGCCCCTCCTGCTCATCCTCTCTTTCTCTCTCTCTCTCTCTAAAATAAATAAATAAATCTTTTTTAAAAAAGACCTATTGGCTTATGCTAATGGATAAATAGGCACTTCTCTGAATGTGTGTAGTGCATATGCATGCACGTGAATGTGCACATGGGCATTTGAGTGTATGGGAAGGTATATGGGTGTTAGTTTTTTAAAGGACTACCTGGTGGGTTGCAAGCTTCATAGAGAAAAACAGTAAATAAGAAATAATGAATAGTAATGAAATAGGACCTTATCATCCATCCTCCTTAGCTTTGAGAATTTGAAAGTATGTTTTGCCAAGAATAATTTAATAGGGCAGATATTTGGTCCCTTAGATACTATATTATTGAGACAAATGCTAGATGCTGATCTTTTGTAATTATTTTCTATCGGAAGGATTTAATATCAGTTTCTCATTGTATGGAGTAAAACAATTATATAGGACTCCACCAGACTCCATCAAGGTTCCCTAAAAACAACAGGACAATTCCCTGGCCCCCTCTTCATGCAAATATCTCCCAGAAATTCCCACTGAAGTAAAAGTCTTCTTCATCCCCAAAAGTCAAAACAGTTTATTTTAAATGAGAGAAGAAATGTGTGCTTAGACTCTGGCTAGATTGCATAACAAGAAATATTAAGATGAACAAGACCCCTTGGGTTTTTGAATCAAATGTTATGAAAGTGGCACAGAGTTTGCTTCCAGGTTTAGTTCCCTTAAAACATTAAAATTATATTTGGAGAAAGCAGGTGTAGGTAAGTGGGTCACATGCATTTGGATCCTATAATTACAACGTTCAGACCAAAAGAGCAATATGTACCTGCACTTTGGTTGGTTAGTCACACCTGGAACTGGATTCATTTCTGGAGGCTATATTTTTGAGGTAGGACATGCAGATAAACTGAAAGGCTCCAGAGTGGTGAGTGAGTCAGGAATTATTTCATGAGAAGCAGAGTTGGGGGCACTGGGACTGTAAGTCTGGAAACGGAATAGGGGAGAAAGGAAATATGAAAGCCAAATTTCAAATTTTTGAAAGTTTTCCATATTGCATTTCTTTTTTTTTTTAAAGATTTCATTCATCTATCCATGAAAGACACACAGTAAGAGGCAGAGACACAGGCAGAGGGAGAAAAGCAGGCTCCATACAGGGAGCCCGATGCGGGACTCAATCCCAGGACCCCCAGCCCATGACCTGAGCCAAAAGGCAGACGCTCAACCTCTGAGCCACCCAGGTGCCCCATATTGCATTTTTTCTGTTTTCCCAAGTATACTATAAGCTATCAATATATCTTCTACTTTAAGGTTCTCTTTCTTCTTCTCCTGACTATTGATTCCTCCAGATCCAACTCACCATCACCTTCTCCAGATAATCTTCCAGGAGCCCCTTTTCCCTTTCTCTCCCTGCCACAAGCAGATGACAAAAAGTATTCCTCTCTGCACCTTATCATCATCCTCAAAAACACTTTCATGCTATAGTAAAATTTTGCATGCCGATGTCTATCTCTCTTCTCTCACCCATTAAGCTGTGGGCAGGGAATGGATCCTATTCTTCTTTCATTAATTGTTAATCACCCTTGGCTAGTATCTGCTATGTCCTAAATATTGCACTTAGCACTAGGAATAGAAAGACAAAAGACTTAGGCTGACCTTGTAGAATATAAAACAAGAAAGACACATGCAAATATCAGAAGGAAGACTAGGACCTCTTCCTTCACATATTCTCTTCAGTGTTTTACTGGAGACGCCAGCCAATACAATAAGGCAAGGAAAAGAAATAATTTAGATTAGAAGGATAAACGTAAAATTATATTTACTGATGACATGATAGTCCTTGTTGAAAATCCAAGAGAATTTAGAACTAGTAAATAAATTTAGCAAGGCTGTATCTTAGAAAATTCAGATAAAAAACTCATTGTATTTCTACATACTAGGAACAATGGGAAATTGACATTTAAAAATACATATCAGCTACAATAACATCAAAAATATAAAATAAACAGGAAAAATTACCACAAAAATATGAATGATTTGTACACTGAAAACTAAATACTTCTGAGAGAAATTACATATTTTTTAAAAAATATTTGTTTATGGATCAGGACAATATTGTAAGATGTCAGATATCTGCAAATTAATTTCTACATTTAATTCAATCCCAACCAAAATCATAGGAATCTTTTTTGTAGAAATTGATGAGCTGATTCTAAAATTCATATGAAAATACAAAGGATAGAAAATGCACCAAATGACTTTAAAAAAGAACAAGTTTCAAGGAACAACACTGTCTGATTTCAAGAATTATTATAAAGCTACCATAATGAAGACGATGTGCTCTTTGTGTAAAAATAGAGAGCAAGACAATGGAACAGAATAAAGAGTACAGGAATAGAGCTATATATATGGACAACTGATTTCTGACAAAGGCATAAAGGCATTTCAGTGGAGACAGGACAAATTTCTCAACAAATGCTTTTGGAATCACTGGATATTCATATACCCCCCAAATTTACTTTGATCAATAGGTTTAAATGTAAAACCTAAATCTATAAAATTTCTAGATGAAAAATAGGGCGAACCTTTGTGACTTTGGATTAAACAAAGTTTTCTTAGATATAACACCAAAACCATGATCCATAAAAGAAAAAAAAAAACTGGTCTTAATCAACATTAAAAACATCTGGCCTTTAAGCAATAGCCTGGAAAAAATATCTGCGGTATATATATCTGACAAAGGACCTGTATCTAGGATATATAAAGAATTCTTAAATCTCGGGGAACCTGGGTAGCACAATTGGTTAAGCATCTAACTCTTGGCTTTGGCTCAGTTTTTGGGGTTCTGAGGTTGAGCCCTGAGTTGGGCTCTGCACTCAGCATAGAGTCTGCTGAAGTTTTTCTCTCCCTCTCCCTTTGCTCATTCCCCCTGCTCTCTCTCACTTGATCTCTGTCTCTATAAAATAAATACATAAATCTTTTAAAAAAATAATTCTTAAATCTCAATAAGAAAATAATCCAGGTTTTTAAATACGTAAGTGATTTGAACAGATACCTTACCCCAAAAAGATATACAATGGCAAATACACACATGCCAAAATGCTCAGTGTAATTAATCTCAGAAAAATGCTAAGTAAAACCACAATGTGATATGACTATATACTTATTAGAAACTAAAAAGACTGTATCAAATGTTGGCAAGGATGTGAAGCGCCTAGAACACCACCACACTGGTGATGAGAATGCAAAATGGTAGCATGTTTTGGAAGACAGACTGACAGTTTTTTCAAGTTAAATATACACCTTCCATACAATCCAACAATTCCTACGTTTGTATCAAAGAAACATGAAAGCATATGTCCATCCTAAGACTTGAACGTTAATGTTGATAGAACTTTATTCATAATAGGCAAAAACTGGAAACAACCCAAATGTCCATAAATAAGGTATGATCTATCCATACATTGAATTGCTACTCAAGAATAAAACAAAATGAGGGATCCCTGGGTGGCACAACGGTTTGGCGCCTGCCTTTGGCCCAGGGCGTGATCCTGGAGACCCGGGATCGAATCCCACATCGGGCTCCCGGTACATGGAGTCTGCTTCTCCCTCTGCCTGTGTCTCTGCCTCTCTCTCTCTCTCTCTCTCTCTCTCTCTGTGACTATCATAAAAAAATAAAAATTAAAAAAAAAAGAATAAAACAAAATGAGCTATCAATACTCTACAACATGGATAAGTCTCAAAACAGTTCAAATTAGATTAAGTATAGGGAGAACAAGAAAGTTTTGGTAGGGGGTGGTAGAAATGTTCATTATCTTGATTCGGGTGATGATTTCACAGATATACACAAAAATTATTGAACTGTACATTTTAAATATGTGTAGTTTATTATTTCTCAGCTACCCCTCAAAAGAACTCCTTTAAAAACACAACAAGTGACAATAATTTTAGAAACTTAAATTTTCAGTGGGCCCAGAAGATAGCAGAGGCCCAAGATGCTTTGTTGAAGCACTGAAAGCATGGGAGTGGTCTTAATCCTTTGTTAGAGGATTAGCTTAATCGTCTGTTACTGTAAAGTACAGAACAAGGCCAAGAAGGAAGATTTCAGCTTAATATTCTCATTTGAGTTGCCTAATAATGGAACAATTGTCTTGTTTAGGAAGATGAAGATGGTTATCAGAGTGATTAGAAGTCTTGATTTTCTCATCTAGAAATCAGAGGCAATAATAGCATCTACATCATAGATATGTTGTGACTAGTAATGACACAAAGCAGGTACAATACATCATTGAACTGACTGTTGCACTAGATGGAAGGTTGAGCCAGTTGATTACAAGTTGCTAAATAATAGTATTATGTAAATGTGGCTCACACTGGCACTTCATTCAGGGCATACAGACACTTAAGTATTCAGCAGTACTGGTGAATGGGGTCAGAAGGAAGCTCAAGTAAACTCAAGGACTAGTGTTCTCCTCATTACTGCTCAAGCTGTAACCACCCTAAGGGTTTATTCTGTGAACACTAACAGCACCCACCTCTTCCTTGCTCTAACATTTGTAGCCCATGCTACAAACTCAGGTCCCCACAAATCTTACAATACCCCTCCTCTTAGACATAGGCAAAGTCTAGAAAGCCCAAAAACTTTGTTTGTAAGGATTTGAATTGTAGGATGTGCCTAACAGACAAGTATATCCCAAATTCATGTGTGCAGAACCCTTGTCCCCCCCACACAAAAAAGACTATTTTTGTATTGCTGCTGTAACTCGCTATGGCAACAAACAGACCAAAAGGGATTTTAAGGCACCTATTTTGATGACACTCTTTATTAATGAATTTCTCTTTGTTGAGCTTCCAGTTATCAATGTTTACATAAAATCTTGATTCATGAAAATGAATTCAGCAATTATAGAACTGCCTCTTTGAAGGCTCTAATTGACCACACAAGCTGTGAAAAATGTGTAATAGGCATGGTTCCTTAGTGTTTCCTCTGCTTTATAAGCCAGGAAAAGGAATAATTTCCTTGTCAAAGTCCATGTAGAGAGTGCTGGAAGAGGAAAAGGAACTCCAGAGCTCCTGATTGCTGATCTCATGATGTATGATTTCCCAGGGCCCAGAGATTCTCCTGTGTGTGGCCAGTTAGCTCTTTGCTTACCTGATGCTGGGTTAAAAATTGAGGACTGCTTCATTCCAGGCCCAGGCTTTTCTTTTCTTTAGATTGATGATCTTTCAACTACAGACACATGAAGCTTACTTATCAGGTGGACATGGGTTTATTTTTCTATTTTTGAATCAGCAGGTCTTCTCCGTCGATGTGCAATCACAAATCCGGCAGACTGTTTCATTCCACACACTGCAAGAAGGCTACAGCAAGTATTTCCATTCTGAATCGCATAGAATTTGTGATTTGCATGCACCTTTTGAGTCAAAATCAAACATTTGCCCTGGATTGGCCCGAGTTTAATTAAAATGATGAGAATGTGTGATAGGCATTTGGTCTAAGGCAAAAAGGATGCACAGTATTGAAATTTGGAACAAACATTTTTTAAAAATGAGAAATGCATGGTTGGCAGTGATAAGAAATGCCAAGACTATGTATTACACGGGATCACGGGTTGAAAATAGAAAATATCCTAAAAATTCTGGCACACTGTGAAACTGTCATAGGAAGGTTTGGATAGGATTACATGCTTTATGGATAATGTCCCTGTAACTAATACTATAGATGTTTATAATCTTTTCTATAGTCTTTTTGTGGCTCACCATGTATAGTTGATGGGCTGCTCATCAGTCCTGGCAGATTTTCCCATTTAACCACGCAGGGGAGAGGCAAAAGGATTTTTATCTTGAAGGGTTAAGCTCTGCAAAATTGATGATCATCCAAACACACTGATGACAACAAAGTCAGCATGAAACAAAGTCTAAATAGCCAAGCACAGAAAGTGGATAGCTAATCATTTGAATTGAGGATTATTAAAATTGACCACTGTTCCCATTGCAAAAATTCTAATGTGACTGTGATATTAAAGAATGTTTACTATTATAATCTAGGTTCTATTTAAATAAATACACATATATTTTTTGCTAAACAGATTTGCAAGTACATATTTCCTGGGCTCTTGAAGCAGTTGAATTAAGAAAACCTGAGTTATGAATATTCTCTTCTTTTACAGGACAGCTTTAAGCTTTGTAGTTTACTAAATGAATACTAAAATTCCTAAATAAATTACTTACAATAATTTACAAGGAGAATTATCACATTGCAGAAGACACACTATCTTAATAAGTTAAATCAGCCTCACAGATTAGATCTCAGACCATTCTATGGACACTGAATAGAGCTGTTCCCATAGATGAGTGATCTAAAGTTTGGTCTAATTAGGATCAATTATTTTGTTAATCTATGCCAATGTCCGTGAAGACATTCCAAACTTTTGCCCAAAAATGGGTGAAATGGCCTCCTGTACTACTATCTCCATGGACTCAAATTCCCAACTTGAATGTTATCTTGAAAGTCTGCAAGTCTGGCCTTACGCCCTATATACCTCAACTCGAAGAGGAGCCAATAAGATGAACAAATGGATGATGGGTTGCATGCTCCTCCCTGAAAGAGAAATAGACAGCTACTGAAAATGGAACTAGTTGAATTTCCATTTAGACCGTAAAGAAAGATCCATGCTCTGCCTTGCTATCTTTAATAATGATGTTTGTCTTCCAAATAGCATCTACCCCAGTTTCAGTGTTTAGTTTTAAAATGGTGCCAGATACTGTTTCAGCATCCTCAGGGACCTCAATAACAATGTAAGAAAAAGCTTTTCATTTAAGCCTGACCTCTTTCTTCTATTTATTCCATATGCTTAAAAAACATAATCTTGGATTTTAGGAGCTGCCAAATTTACAGTTCTACTTTGCTAACATGGTTGTATCTTACATAACAATATCAAGGAAGAAGTAGATGACAAAAGATCACCAAGTACCATAAACATGGAATTGGGGTACAAGTCAGCAATTTGCTCAAAACTCTACATCAGTTTAAAGGTACACAAAGGAAGGGGTAACTGCCTTAAGTTCAACAGAGTGAACATCTGTTCCAAACATCCTCTCCTGGGAGAGCTAGACTCTTCTAAACAACTTTATATGCCAGACAAATACATTTTATGAAAAGAATGTGTGGCTGAAGACCTCACGGAATCAAAACTCACACTTGTCAAGATTGAGCTTTCATATGAGTAAGTATAAACAGGAGAAGATACAAAAATCTACAACCCTTGTATCTTCTTTTTGCTTTGATATCAAATTTTAAAACGGCCTCTCTCGTTCTTCTATCCTCTCTCTCTCATACATATACAATCAAAATCATAGATACACAATAATAGTATTCATCACAAATTCACTACCATATTATTTTTTCAGTACTTTTCGAGGCTAGCAGTACCACCACCATTTAATGAATGCTCAGATGATGTTCATATAAGAGGTAAAATGTTAACTTGTTTATTCATTTACAAATATTTATTAAGCACCAACTATGAATCAGACATGTTCTAGGCAGAAGATTTTAAATTATAATAATGGCAAATATTGGGACACCGGGGTGGTTCAGCAGTTGAGCATCTGCCTTTGGCTCAGGGCGTAGTCCCAGGGTCCCAGGATCGAGTCCCACATCAGGCTCCTCGCAGGGAACCTGCTTCTCCCTCTGCCTGTGTCTCTGCCTCTCTCTGTGTCTCTCACAAATAAATAAATCAAATAATTTTTTAAATAATGGCAAATGTTAAAATAATAGTACAATTGTCATTAGAATCACTCACAGAGGTTGCTAAGAAGGTAAAAAACATAATGACTCTGTATCTCAAGCTCAAGTGAGTTTACCAAGTGGCAACTGCATCATTCAGTTTATAAATCACTCAGCTCCCCCAGCTTTGAAATTACAGAAGCATTTCTTAAGGTTTTTACCTTTCTTGGAATTCACATTATGTTTATTTCTGTACATGAAGTCATTAATATTTTATATAATGCTATTGCAAATTTGGATGATTAAAATTTGCATACTATGCAATCAGGCAGGTTTGCTGGGTCCACTAGTTGGTTGTCTTCCAAATGTCACTGGATTGCCATCTTAATTATTTAATTAGAGAATCTAATCTGATATCTGTATTTATATTTGACATAAAAATCAAAGAACTACAAATGCTGGGGCACTATACAGCCAAAAATCTTAATGAAAAATGACCTATTAGAGTACAGAAACTCACATTTTCCTTTTTAATTATGTTTTATTCTAGGGACTCTGTGTTTTTAAAATTACAGCCTTCCAAAAAATTAAGCAAAAAAAAAAAAAAACTAATTTTCCAACATTTTAGTTATTACAGGCCCAGACAACCATTAATAACTAGATCATAGCATAATAACAAAATCACTACACTGAGTATATATATGTAACTCATTCAATCTTATTTCTCGTAGCATACAATATCCATTAGGCTTTTTGACTTATGTTAACAGGGACTCAAACTCCTTTATTCCACTTGGGTGTTCCCAGGATTACCAGCACATTTCATGCAAAAAAATTTCTAGGTGGGAATGTGGTTGACCAGTCTCTCCACTCCCCCACACACACCCTTTTTTTTTTTCCCCATTATAGAGCATTTTACCTTGGTGAAAAATTGCTGATGTTTGCAATAACTCCATCCCACAATTTAAATAGGTGATTTTATTCTCCATGATGTTTGATGTTCTCACCTCTTCCATACAGTTTCTGTGGTTCTCCCTTGTGAAATATCGCCTTATAACATAGAGGGGCTCGTTTTAATAGGAGGAGGTAAGTTTGGGATTAAAGAGGGAAATGCCCCACACCATGTCTGAGGATCCCACTAGCAACCTAACAAAACAAGGTTCATCAAGATGAAAGTAAAAGACTGACATGTGACTTTCAATTATAAATTCTTTTGTAACTATTTTTTATTACAATCCCTTTTGTAATAAGAGTTTCGGATTTATTCTTTTTAGAATTCTTTTTTTCTTTTTTTTAATAATAAATTTATTTTTTATTGGTGTTCAATTTGCCAACATACAGAATAACACCCAGTGCTCATCCTGTCAAGTGCCTCCCTCAGTGCCCGTCACCCATTCACCCCCACCCCCCGCCCTCCTCCCCTTCCACCACCCCTAGTTCATTTCCCAAAGTTAGGAGACTTCATGTTCTGTCTCCCTTTCTGATATTTCCTACCCATTTCTTCTCCCTTCCCTTCTATTCCCTTTCACTATTATTTATATTCCCCAAATGAATGAGACCATATAATGTTTGTCCTTCTCCAATTGACTCATTTCACTCAGCATAATTCCCTCCAGTTCCATCCACGTTGAAGCAAATGGTGGGTGTTTGTCATTTCTAATGGCTGAGGAATATTCCATCATGTACGTAGACTACATCTTCTTTATCCATCATCTTTTGATGGACACTGAGGCTCCTTCCACAGTATGGCTATTGTGGACATTGCTGCTGTAAACATTGGGGTGCAGGTGTCCCGGCGTTTCATTGCATCTGCATCCTTGAGGTAAATCCCCAGCAGTGCAATTGCTGGGTCATAGGGCAGGTCTATTTTTAACTCTTTGAGGAACCTCCACACAGTTTTCCAGAGTGGCTGCACCAGTTCACATTCCCACCAACAGTGTAAGAGGGTTCCCTCTTTTTAGAATTCTTAGGATGAGATTCTAAAGCTTCCTTTTCCTTAGCTAGTATAAAGAGACAAATTCTGAAATCTTTATTAATTCCAGGGCTTGGGCTTGTTTTCCCCTTGTAACTGGCAAGCCCATTAATGGCCCTCTACTGTCTTTTAAGAAAAATATGTTGCAGAGTCTAAGGCAAACTTAATAGACATGGCTAGATGCTGATCATAGGCATCTCAACACAAGTGGAAGGAGAGATAAAAGCAGAAATATATTTTAATTGCAAAATTTGCACATCACAAACCCATAGTCTAAACATTGCTACCAAAATGAGTGGTAATACGATCAGAGAAGGGGAACCCCAAAACTTACAAGAATTGCCCTTTACCCACAGAACAAGTTTGGTGGAATTTCTGAAACATTAGGTATTCTCACACTCAGTCCTTTGGTTTCAGAGGTTTTATGTTCTTAGAGCTGCCACCGGGAAGACTTCAGTAAGTGTCAGAGTCCTCCTCCTCCTCCTCCTGGTCCTCCACCTGGTCCTCCTTTTCCCCCTGAGCATCAGTTTTGCTATTTCTGAAACCTTCGGAGTTAGAAATGGTCAGAGAGTGCTCAAGATAAAATTCTGGAGTTCCTTGCACCCTCCCACTCTGCCTTAGGTCATAGTGAATCAGGTATTGGAACTCTTAGCTTTTAAAGGAAGGCCTATTTAAATGTGGAATTTTGTAGATCTCAGTTCTTGCTTCAAACCGGTACTTTCTCAGTCTAAATAAAGCTCCTCTGCTCTCTCTTTCTCGGTGGATCACGTGTCTGCCTTCTCTGCCCACTTCGCCTTCTCTACCCAGACCTGAATTTGCCTGAATTGAAGCTAAAGCCTAGGGATTTCCACTAAGAATACCTAAGTTTCTTCTTGTAAAAAGTGGGGAAAGGCCACCCCATGATGCTCTAGGCAGATGGCAAAGTTGCTATGGAAACCACCCAACTCCCTCTTTTTCAATTTCCAAATTTTGAGTTTTCTCTGAAATGAGTTGACTCTAAAGCCTTTCCCAAGCACGAGCATGGATGTGGTTCTCAATTAACAGCGCTACCAGCTTCCCACTGGTTAAGGAGCCTTTTCAGCCTTAGAAACCAGATCAAAGCTACGGTACTGGCAACAGGAGGATCAGGGGCTGTCACACCCCAACTTGCTGGGGATGAAACTCTGGGTTTTTCATCTGTGTTTTGCAGAATACCAAATGTGCTCTTGGCTCTAATTTTGCCTTACAAATTATAGACTGAGCAGATGTGTTAGCCAGGCCCTGAGGTGCATTTGTCAACAGGTTTAAAACTCTGAGCACCAGGCTTTTGGGTAGGAAATCCCAGAGGGTGTGGCCAAACACAGAGCAAACTTGGAAGGGCCATTCAGCTACTTGGACTCAAACTTCACCTGTTCTTTGCTAGCTAGTTGTAAATTGCTTCATTTAAAAAAACAAAACAAAACAAAACAAAACAAGACACCTTACACATTAGGGCTTGCCAGTCATTTGAGGACATGTTCTCAAGTCTGGTTTTTTTTGGTTTTCAACTTTCCCTTCAGGCTGCCCTTCCTCCTAAGCTGCTCACAAGCATCTCCCAGGTTGGAACCATGGACAACAGCAGTGTAACACCCTAAGCTTTCTTGGGGAGGCAGTTGCCTCCTGGACAACTCTTCCACCCCAGAATATCCTCCCACACCTGTTACTACCGATGGCTCAAACTCTAAGGCTTCATTTCTTCTTCTTCTTCTTTTTTTTTTTTTGATATTTTGATTTCTTTTCAAATAACTCGAGCATATTTGCTTCAAAGAGGGGTAACATTTTTGTTTACATGTGAAATTTTATCAGACCCTTATCAGGAAGTAGGTTTTGATAAGAAGAACAAAGAATGTGATTGTGTGTGAGAAAGGAAGCCAGGAAGAGGGAGTGAGAAAAGGGGAAGGGCGAGAGGGAAGAAGGAAAAAGAGAAAAGACTGGGAGCTGTTGAGAAGAAAGAGATGCGATGAGGTCTAGAAAGAGGAAACTGGGGAAGCACAAGAGATAAGTCTCACCTACTTCCCAGAGGAAACTAAGGAGAGCATCTTTTACCTCTTCTTCCCAAACATTTATTTCTGAGAGGAATTTTCCAGACCTAAATATCTTGAGTCCAGTCCGAGCAATTAGATTCACAAGTCGAAATTCCCTGAATTGCTGAAAATGAGTCAGGTCCACAATTATCTCCAGACAGAAAGTAAAAATTCTATTGGATCCTTTTAAAATGTAATTTAAGTGAAACTCCCTGAGTCATTGCTGTCTTATCCTGGTGTCTTATTTTTAAGGAAGCATAAATATTTCCTTTGAAAACAGTTGCCATCAAGAACCCCAGGCTGACTTCTGAGACTTATGCAGAGAATGGCCATGCTCTGTCCTATCCCCTTCCCTCTGATTCTTCCCTCTGAGGATCTTGCCCTGGCCTGGGATTGAGAATTGGGTAGCCTCTTCAAGGATGCTCAGTATGGAAGGGTGATACAATAGGAAGTAAAAATACCTGATTTTAACCCCTGTTCTGAATGTTGCTCAGAAGACTACTCATAAAAGTTCTTCCTTTCTGATCCTTCCAGAATATTCCTCCTGAGAAAAGAAAGTAGATTGTAGTTGGCTTCTATTTGGTGCCAAATAGCAGACTTCCAAGGATACAGCTGGTCCCTGAGGCTCTACAGAAATAGTAACATGTGCCTGGCTGTGGGTTGAGGATCCCTTGTGCTGTCATCATAATAGAATTATTACAAATATGCAAATTTCTGTTTTCAAATCTTACCCCAGAAATGATGCAAAAAAATCAAGATATTCATCAAAGTATCAGTGTGTCCACTGTGACAATGCAGGTTTGGTATTTTCAAGTGCTGCAAAAACACTAGCAATAGTTTTCTCAGGGAACCACTCAGCTTCCAAAGCAGCAGGAATTACTACGGCATTGAGACAGTAATAATATTCCTCATTCCTGCTAATGCAAAGCAGCGAGGCCTGAGCCCTTCTGTTTTACGCTGCACACTGATTTGGAAGCAAATATTTTTCCAACAACATCACCAAATTGAAAGCATTTTGAAAAATCTGAAGGCTTCACAGAATACTGTTTTAGAAAAACTAACTCTCGTGGATCTGTCAGTGACATAAGCCATCCCCTTCAGTTTAGCTTGAAAATGAGAACTTGCTGTGTCAAGCATCTCTAAATTATATATATTGGCTGATGTAAACCAAGCACAGGGCATTCCAAGAGCCAATAAAAGGGTGGGGGAGTGAGGATAGCAAAAAAAGATATAATTTTTCATTCATCTATTCTTACTTATCAATAAAAACAACGACATATAATCCAGCTTTAACATTGTTTGGGTACATTTATTTGTTATAAGGCAGCTACGCACACCTTGTGAATCTGAAATGTTCAACCAGATATACATTTTTTAAGTTATAATTCAGCTAATATCCAAACCATTACTAAGGTTGATTGCAGACAACACTCTGTGCATAATCCTGGGATAGGTATAAAGTTATTCATGAATGAGGTTACCCCCTCTATTAGGTGGGAAAACCAATCATTCAAATATCCGAATTACAAGACATCATTCTTTTAAAAAAAAATTGCTTGCAGCATCTTTCTCTTTTCTTCCTGAGTTTTTTGATCTGAGTCAGGCACCAGAATCACTCATTGTCTTCTCGAATGTCTCGACCTTCTCATTTATCAACATGTAAGGGAAAATCATAAAATAAATTATAACTGCCTACACACTATGCTTTTCTACCTCAAGCTCTTTGATGAAACACTCCAATACCCCCAAACCCCTCAATCTGTCACATTGATTTCTTCCCCAATCCTTATGCTTTAATTTTCTTCTGGAAGATTCCAAGTATATACAGAAGTAGGATGAGTATATACTGCACCCCTGTGTACCTTTCACCCACTCCCAGTGATTAGCAATGCTTAGTCTATCTTGTTTCTTCTGAATCCGAATCCCCAATCCCTCCCCAACACATAGGCTAGATTATTTTGCAGCTAATCCCAAACATTATATCATTTCTTCAGTAAATATTTCGGTGTTGTCACATTAGGTTTTACATTTCATTTACATTTTAATGAATCCCTGATATTTTTAAGTATTAATCAGGTTACTTCACATCTTACAGCGTATGCTAATTTTCATTCTATCAACACTTATAAGTGGTAGAGTTGGCCCATCTATTTTAAACAAATTATCACTGAAATAGTCTATAAGAATCATCATTTTTAATCATCACGGAGCTTTTGCACAGCTATGTATCTGAGTTTACAAGCTCGCACTTTGTCAGTCACTTCCACACTATTATTTTGAGCATGTTAGTACTTGCCATTTATTTATCTAGAATATTTTTATATTATAATGAGTTTCTCACATTCTTGTTGTCTTTCCTGCTCTGAGGCAGTTATTGATCTATGAAAGCCCCCTCATTCCAGGGAATAATTATTCTGTCTTATAGGAGGGAGTGATACCCAGTCCATGGGTCTTCTTTCCAGGTGGTGTTTAAGGAACAAAAAGCATCGAGTTCAAAAGAAATCACCAAGAAAAGCGTCCAAATACCTTGGGGATTCTTATGGAGGAGTACAAGCTCATTGTGGTGGAGTCAGTGAAAAAGTAAAAATTATATCATGAGGTTAAGTAGACAAGATGAATTGAAAAGCCAAGCTTCTTCATTCTAGGTGAAGAATTGCACTCCTAAGGTTCACCTCTATTGGAAAATGAAGTCGCATGTTCCAAGGGCTCAACCAGAGCATAAAAGGGGAAAACAAATTCCTTGGTGCCAATAAAAAGTCACTCTGTGTTAGTGTCTCCTTGCTGCCCAAAGTAAAAGAAAAAGTTTTGAGACATTCCACAATAGGTCAAAATAACATTCTGTGTTCTGCACACCATATTCCAACTCAAGCAAAATGTCTATGGATTTTTTTTCTAATTTCAAAGCCTTTTGATTAAAGTATACCAGAAGGGCACTGACAGAGCAGGCTGTTTCTGTTCTTCTGCGGAAGGTTTCAATGGCCGCCGTATACTCTCTAAATCTATTTACTTCAAGGCTGGAATGAAACAAACATGACAGATGGTTTAAAAAAAAAATCAAAGGGGAAGTTCTTGGAACACATCCTTCAAAATAAAATTTTGTTTCTTTTTTTTTTTTTTCGAGCAGCTGAAATGATTTTTCAGAACATCTGATGAGCGATTTTAATACTTCAACTTTCTCCTCCATGAAGCAAGCCCATTCATTTGGAGACTTCTGTTCTTTTGTTTTATTTCTGTGAGTGTCTTTCTCTGACAGGACATAAAGTCTGAAAACGACAATATGCTAAATGAATGGACCCAGAGTATATTTGGCTACACAGGGGCTGCTGGAGCATACTTTGAATTTTGACAGGAGAACAGAATGCTTAATGGAAGAAATTTTCAGGAAATAAAAAGGAAAGGTAATGAGCCACCATATCTGTTATTGCTCATGTACAAGGGGCCAAGCAATTTGCCTTCACCCGTTACAAGGACAAGCTGATCCATTCTTCCACAGGCCAGGAAGCTTGGTGGTCAGGAAAATGCCAGGCAGGTTGGGAGACGGCTGGGGGCTTGAGGGAGGGTGAAAAGTGGGCCTGTGAATAGCCTGCTTCCTCCCATCCATGATCAGAAGAGCATTGACTTTACCCCTGGGATGGTCTCACTTACAAAGCTGAAATTTAACTTTAGGTAGCATGTGAAGTCAACCATCCAACATTAGCCCAGTCTGTCAAAGTGAATAATAGCCCTTGCTTCGTTTTGATATGGACTGGATGTAGAGAAAGAGAGGAGTCAAATAGGAATCCTAGGTCTCTGGGGGAGGCAATTGCTGTGGGTGGTGCCTTAAATCATTGACTTTCAAAGGCACATCTCAAGACACATGAATTTAGAAACCATGCACATCTTTTTCTCATAGCTAGAAACTAGAGGACTCAGACATCCACCAAAAAGCAGCATGAGAATACTGTTTTAAAACACAGAGTTAGGGGTACCTGGGTGGCTCAGTCAGCTAAGCACCCAACTCTTGATTTTGGCTCAGTCATGATCTCAGGGTCCTGAGATCAAGCCCCAAATCAGGCTCTATTCTCAGCAAGGAGTCTGCTTATGATGCTCTCTCTCTCTCTCTCCCCCTCTGCCCCTCCCCCTGCTTGTGTGCTCTAGCTCTCTCTAAAATAAATAAATCTCTTTAAAATTTTAAAAAATAAAACAGACTTAAGAGTAAGAGAAACCTATAGAAAATCTGCTTCACCACCTCCTGGCTATGTGACTTGCAATGAGGCAACACAGCCTTTCTGGGTTGTGTTTCTTCCTTGTCCTCAAACATTGATCATCAAATGTAGGTCTCAGGATTTTAAGAGACTCAAAATAGGGAATGTGTAGAAAGCCTCTATCATAGAAACAAACCCTTAATACAGCTTTCCTCCACTTGGGCTCTATAGTACTAGCCAAATAGAGGGATCCTATAGAGGTCATAAGGACCTGCCCGACCATAACCCCACCTTAGAAAACAGGGCATGATGCTAAGTGAAATGAGCCAGCCACAGAAGGACAAATACTAAATGATTCCACTTATGTGAGGTATCTAGCATAGTCAAATTCATAGAAGTAGAAAGTAGAATGATGGTTTCCAGGGCCTGGTGAGGTGGTGGGGCAGGTATGGAGGGTTGCTATCAATAGGTACAGAGCTTTAGTCATGCAAGATGGAAAAGCTCTAAAGATCTACAATACAACTCTATGTGTGTGATTAACAATACTGTCCTATGCACTTAAAAATGTGTTGAGGGTAGGTTTCATATATTTTTATAAGAAAAGAAAGAAGAAAGAAAGAAAGAAAGAAAGAAAGAAAGAAAGAGAGAAAGAAAGAAAGAAAGAAAGAAAGAAAGAAAGAAAGAAAGAAAAGAAAAGAAAAGAAAAGAAAAAAGAAAAGAAAAGAGAAAAAAGAAAAGAAAAGAAAAGAAAAGAAAAGAAAAGAAAAGAAAAGAAAAGAAAAGAAAAAAAGAAAACAGTGCTCTCAAATCCCTGCCAGCTCCCACCATGGCCCCAGGCTTTAACAGTGCAGCTACAAGAACTGCCCCAGGAAGCTCACTAATAGTTATTCTGGTTACAAGTATACAAAGATAATATTAATGCAAGGGCAAAGTCGTAAGTACTAAATGCTGAACAAATAATGACAGAAAATAGTTTAAGTTACAAAAGAGTAATAACTTCCATCAAAGTGGTAAGATGAGCAAGCAGCAGCAGCTAGCTTTGACCAAATGCTCAAAGCCAGGCCCTACCAAAGCGTTTTCAGAGAGCACTGTTACACGGAAAAGGAAAATCTAGAGATAGAGCACCACGTCCCAGCCCTTAGGTCAGTTTCTGTCCCAAACAATGTTTCATAAACACTTGGTAATGAGTGGAAAATCCAAATTTCACAGAACCACACCTATCCCAAGTTTTATTATTTAACCAACACGTTAATGACATTTTTACAAAGCTTATAGTGAAGACATTTGGTTTGGCAATTCCAATTCACAGTATCTTCCTTTACAAAATGCTGCACAAAAAAATCCTGCACAGGGAGATGTGAACAAGAATGTTCATTACAACATTGTCTGTCATGACAGTGGTTGAATAAATTGTGGTGTACTTGTACTATGGAGTAGTATCCCTATGGAATACTACACGGCACTGAAAAGGAGTGAGCTAGAGCTTCTAGAAAATAAGGATAATCTTTGGATCCCTTATTCTAAGCTCATAGTGCCACTTCTTCAGAAGAGTCTTCTCTAAGGCAACTGGACCAAGAATGACCCATATGGGCAGCCTTCTAACTTCTTTATGGTCTTCATCACAATCGTAACTGGTCAATCCATTGTGAATGGCCAGTACCCGGCACAGAGCCTAGCTCACAGTATGTGCTAAATAATCATCTGTTAAAATACTAGATGAATAATAATAATTACATAACAATAGAATACAACATTTATTGAGAGCTTACCATGAGCCAGTTTTAAGAATTATAAGAGTATTAACTCATTTCATGTTTGCAACACCCTTATGAAGGATGAAACACTATGTTCATATATTCTAATGGAGAAGAGAGAGGTCAAGATAATGCTTGAAAAAATAGACATAGAGCAAAGTCTACTAATCCACACATCTGGGATGAGACCCAGTGAAATCGGCCTTTCTTACAATGGGCTTTAACCAACTGAGATCATCAGACCTCTACTCTACTAGAGTGTATCACCTCCTTTAACAAACTGAAACACAAGGAAATATTCACTCCTTCTGAGCAAGGTGATGCCTTCTAAAATTGCAAGCTAGGATTTTCTAGTAAAAAAATAATAATATCATTGATCCAGGAAACCAGTTGAAAAGTAAAAAACATAGTCTGGTAATGTTGCAAAATTGTACATGGGAGCATAACTCCCCACCACACGCCCCACAGACCTGGACCTGAAAGAATCTGCAGGACCACCCTGAAGAGAAGGATAGATAAAGTCCAGCCTTCTGCTGGGAGTGATATAGGTCTGGCCATGACCATGGGGCACCGTCTTGTCCTTGAGAGAGCCTCAGCTTCAAAGAACACATCTTCCTTTCACCACTGGGATAATAAGGATTATTCTCCAGCTGGGAGAAAACAAGCTGGTCACTTCGGCGAAACTGATTTAGACAAGGTTTATACTCTGAGAAGCACATGACATTAGGGGAAGTGCAAGAAAAAGCAGAAAGAGAAGGAAAGTTGAAGTGCTCGTTGGAGGATGTGGTAAAGGAAACAAGACATAGCGAACACTTAGAGTGGTGGCATCACTAAGGAAATCTTAATAAAGAATGAGGATAATTTAAAACACGGCCAGTAGGACCTGGAAATAGCAAGATAATGTCTCTCCCATTATAAGATCTTCCAAGCTTTGTAACCTGGGTTAGTAGCCATATCTTCTTAAAATCACGATATATGCTACAGCTTTCCACCAGAACTTGATGTGCCAAACAATCTCTCTTTAAGGAGTGATTAGGTCATTCCGCTTCTCATTCTAGTAATTAATGTCAAACTAAGAAAATCATCGAGATAACTCAAGGATTTATCTTTTTTAAGATTTTATTTATTCATGAGAGACACAGAGAGAGAGGCAGAGATGTAGGCAGAGGGAGAAGCAGGCTCCCTGTGAGGAGCCAGAGGTGGGACTCGATCCTGGACTCTGGGATCATGACATGAGCTGAGGCAGATGCTCCACCACTGAGCGCCCAGGTGCCCCTTGGGGATTTCTTTAATCACTTTGGTTACTAGCTAGATGAAGCAAACAAAAATTGTTTTAGATAGAGGTTCCTGAGTATTTTATGTCTTAATTGTTACTAATTGTTATATACACACAACACCAAGGTAACTAGATAGTAAGATTTAGATTATGAAATCTGAGATCTTTTCCTCTCCTCCTCCCACAATTTTTTTCAGCTTTACTGGGGTATACTTGATGAATAGAAATTGCCTCCCATAAATTATGTACATGAAAAGTCTTTGCTTACTAAAGATTTAAAAATTTTGTAAAATAATAGTAATCCTCAATTTTTGCATCAGTCACCCTGATAGGATGTCAGTTACTTCAAGAGCTACCTCAAAATTCTCAAAACTATATTATTGTTCCTTCATTTTGGATGCTTTTCTTCCATCTATTTAGTACTTGAGTAAAGAGAGTCCGGGGTTGCAGCAAGAAGTGTCAGAATAAAATGGACAGTTCTGGAGTGTGATCACTCAAGACTGGTAATCATAATGTCAAGGACCCATTATAGCTGACTCGTCGATTTAAATTAATGGAAAGCAAGGTCCTTGATATGTGATTCTTTCCACAGCAAGCTTAGCACTGAATTTCATTGATTCTTTCAACAAATATTTATTGAATAACTTCTATGTTTAAGACTTCTACTTGACACCTTGGGGCGGGAGGGTAAGGAGGAGGCAGAAAGCAAAATCAAGTAAGACACAGAGCTGACCTTTTGGAATTTATACTCTAATTAGGGACATCGGCCCAATATATAAGTGCAATGAAGACAAAATGTGCAAGAGGACAATATGGCTGTGGCACTTAGGTATAGGAAAGATAACCTTGAGCAAGGCTGGTGTGGGGAGTCAAGTCTGGGATTTCTTAGAAGATGCAGGCTTGAATGAAGCCTTAAAATGTAGCAGGAACCTTGGTAAGCAGAGTTAGAATAGAAGGGAATTCATTCCATGAAGAAAGCCCAGATGAACAGGAGCTCATTGGAGGGAAAACAGGGTCAAGTATTACAGAAAGTTCCAATTCAAAAGCCTCTCACTAACTACCCATCTTTTTGAAAACCAAGGTCTCTTAACAGACCCGAAAATGTGATCTTGTGCATTAGTTGTGAGACTATCTACATGTTGATTCCTTCTGGGTGACTAACATGAAATTTCAAGGCTTCAGATCCCCCCACCCCACCCCACCCCACCCCAGACAGCTCTTCCCTGATTAGTGTTCCTTCAGGCTTTCCTTCACAAAATAAAGCTAAGTGCATTTGAGTTTCTAGGATCTTCCTCCTATCACTTTAAAAATGCAGAGTAAACATTATGTTGGCTCCTTTCTGCAGTCAATTAATGTATCCTCCTTGCCAATGTCATAAATACAACTTTTTTCAGCTGATGCTTCTCTTATTGCATACACATGCTATTGATAATTACTTGTTTTTAAGTTCTTAACCACTTGTGCATGGAAATACATCTGAGGTTTAAATGTTAGGACTATTACATTACTAAATGTCTTACTTCATAAGTGTATAGGCCATCACAAACCCTATTCTGTGCACTAAAATTGTACTCACCAAAGGAATCCATTTACCATCCTGAAATCCTAAAACAATCAGGCGTTCTTGTAAGAAAGTTAATACAACAGCTTCCGTGCCCTCTCTGTAATCAATTTCCTGCAGCTTCTGTATGACGGCAGCTTAGGAAATTCTCTGGTTTTATTTTCTAAGCTTAGATAAAACAGTAATGATTCAATTAAAGATGGTCGATCTTGAAAATGAATTTGCGGGAGGTTCTGTTCGGGCCTAGAGTAAATAATTATGGCACTCTTCAGTGGAACTCTGAGGGGTTATGGGAGTCGGTTAGGGAGTAGGGAGGACCAGAATGAGCAATGGAATAAATCAATGCAGAGACATAAGGTCCCCATATTAAAACACTTATGCCTGTCTCTGCTCCTTCTTATTCCGATGAGTGGTGGCCTGTTTGTCTCGGTATAGTTCAAACATGAATTTTCTGCTAGACCCCCAAGGAAAGAGGAAAATACAGTTGGCTTTTTTGGCGGGAATATTGCATCTTTTAAAAGAGCACTTGAGATCTAGAGCTTAACAGGCTAAAATTTGTGGGTGATGTTTGAGATCTCTGCCACTTCCTCTGCTGAGATCAGCACCTAGAGCCCTTGATTTTAAAACGAAGTGGTGTATGTTTCCATCTGCCATCACCCTGGAGTGAATGTTCCAGTTGGCATGCATGCCTCATTGTTTTATGAAATGTGTTGCAGTTACAGCTAAAATAAATTGCCCATAATAAAAATTAAAACAGTAATAATAGTTTCTACCCCATTCCAGGATTCTGACTCTTTGTACTTTTAATGAGCCCGTGTACCCATTTCTTAAACCTGTGTCATTGTGTCAGGGTACTTTCAGGCTCACATGGCCTAGCAAGTCTTCACTGGGAGACAATTTATTTGGCCTTGTTTTAATAACAGTAGCACTCAGCTTTATTAATAAGGAGAGGCCGATGGATTATGCCACAAGAAATAAGCTCAAACCTCTCTAATTTAGATTTATTGTGAGGGCCTGAATGAGTTTTTTAAAGTGTGAATTTCACAATTTTGAAGGAATTGACTGCCAATCATATTATTTTTAGCTGTAATAAATATTACGAGGTAAAGATTCCCTGACAGTAAACGCACATTTGTATTTTGCATAATCTTCCCATTAGTTACTCAAATGTAAAGATGCTCCTCGATGACTGTTACATTATTACTCTTAACTAGGCTTGAGCCTGTGGTCACTCACTTAGTAAACTCCTTGTACAGCCATCAGGCAAAGTCGACTACCAGCCTTTGTCTAAATTATTGACCTTCATGTAACAACAATGATGCCGTCTTAATAGCAAATTTGCTTTGGCTCAGAAAGACATTTCAGTGAAGTATTTAACCACATATAAGTTGGCTCACTCTTAAAAACTGCATCAGAGCTACTTTAACCCAGCACCGTCCAAGAGTAGAATGTGAGTTACATATGTCATTTAAAATTTTCCCAATATCATAAATAAATAAATAAATAAATAAATAAATAAATAAATAAATAAATAAATAGTAAATAAATTTTCCCAATATCCACACTGAAGAAAATTAAAAGAAACAGGTAAAATTGAATGTAACAATACATTTTATCTAACCCAATGCATCCAAAATATTATCATTTCAGCATATAATCGATATAAATATTGCTGAGCTGTTTCACATCCTCATCACTGGACTACAGCTTCAAAATCAACTTTTTATTTGCCACTTGCTGCATATCCTAGTTTGGATGAGCCACCTATCATGTGCTCAGGAGTCACGGGCAGCCGGTGGCTACCACAGAACAGCACAGTTCTAAATAATTAAAGTACTTATCACAGCTGTCCCATAACACTACCGCTGTTTGGATTTCTAGCTTTGAACATAAAACTATACCATTGCTGTCCAAAGAAACAAAAAAGAAGGAAAATAAGAAGGGAAGAAAGATGACTGGGCTCCAGTTTCCTAAGCTGACTGCCAGGGGTGTATGGCCTGTTTCCTGGCCCCTGTGCCACCTGATGCCCCCCCCACCCTCCCCCGCCCCATTCCCGAGAGCTCAGGGTCCAGCCAATGAGCAATTGTTTCAGTTCTCCCCGAAGCCAGAACCACCTGGACTGTGTGCCGCTGAAGCCACCACATGACCCATCACTTCCCTTTCCGCGTGGCATTTATACACTAGAAGATCTGCACACTTACAGCTTTTTTTTTAAATGTATTCATGATAGGCACACAGTGAGAGAGAGAGAGAGAGAGAGAGAGAGAGAGAGGCAGAGACACAGGCAGAGGGAGAAGCAGGCTCCATGCAGGGAGCCCGACGTGAGACTCGATCCCAGGACCCCGGGGTCATGTCCTGGGCCGAAGGCAGGCGCTAAACCACTGAGCCACCCAGGGATCCCCTTCTTTCTTTTTTTTAAAAATCATTGCCTTCGAGTTTCTAGCACACTGCTTGGTTCATTAAAAATTCTGACTAAATTTTGTTCACTGAATAATCAATGAATGGACGGAGGAGAAAGAAACACCTGAACTCAGGGTAACAATGTCTTCTGTTTCCAGCCTCTGATCAGAGGGTTGCAAAGTTGACCACTGTGTCACACTAGACATGGTGTATGGATCCCAACATCTCCTAATATACACGGGTGCCATGAACTACGTGGTCCAACCTGCATCCTGCAATCAAGTAGTCCCATTAGATTCTGTGGGCTTCTAGTCCTACACTAGATAAATGATCAATTCCTTCTAGAACTAGACAACTAGGCACATTTGAACTTACAGGATATCAGATTCCTTAGGATTCTTCAGAAGGAAAGGGTCTGTACATGTGTAACCCGCCGCTTCCTGAAGGTATTTAAAATGTAATGTAGTGAAAAGCAGCACATTGAATTGGGTTTTTATTTTTGTGGCCAAAGGCTTTACTTTCTATCCCATACCTATCTCATCTCCACCTCTTATAAAAATTTCTACTCTGTTATTCAAATCACCTAGTTTGCTATTCCTCCCAAATGCACCTCAAACTTCCCTGCTCTGCACCTTTGTTCCTCACGCATCCTCCTTCTGGAAGGATTTTCCCCAACATCCATCTGTCCAATCTTCTCATTCAATGCCACCCAGAGTTCACATCTTTTTAAGAAAGTTTTCTCCAATTTCCCCCAATTAAAAGCTACTCATTTCTCTCCCAGACTTGCGATGGTACTTTATGTCATCATAGAGGTCAGAAGTCACATTCTGATTTGAGTTATGTAATGACTCACTTCTGTTATCTCCCATGCTGAAATTTATTAAAAAGATAAACTGTGGCATTTTAGGGGCACCTGGGTGGCTCAGTTGGTTAAGCCTTGGACTCTTGGTTTCAGCTCATGTTGTGATCCTCAGGGTCATCAGATGGAGCCCAGGTGGGGCTCCAAACTGGGCATGGAGCATGGAGCTGGTTAAGATTTTCTCTCTCTCTCTCTCTCTCCCCCTCCCTACCCCCCCCCATCTCCCTCTCAAAGAAAAAAAAAAAAGATAAACTGAGGCATTTTAAAAAATCCAAAATCCTAAGCATTTATTTGAAGCAAAAATGGTTTCAAATCAGGAAACACAAAACTAGAAGGGGTTAGAAGTACTCTGCCTGGAAGCGCTGGGGGAAATACTGCAGAAACAAGGGAATTATTTGATTGGCTGCATCTTAAAGCGTCGTTGGCTGTTTGTGAATGGTTGTACTTAGGTTTCAATTGCATCATTTTGAGGTATTTACGGACTTAGATTTGATTTGCTTAGGTAGGCACTGGAGCCACCTGAGTCTCATGGGCTCTAGTTTAATCAGTTTAACAATTTATAACTTCTGGGGAACAAGGCTAGGATGCTGGCACTGGTATGGATCCTCCCAGCACCTAGCACAGTGTCTTAGCCATAATAGTTTCTCAGCAAACATTTCCTGAAGAAAGAAGTGCATCAAACTGTCTCTAGGTCCAGAAAATAGAACCATATGTTGTTATAAAAGTTTTCAACATGAGTTTTCTACCAATAACCAAAGGCGAATCTTTTACTTAAACCTTAGGTTAATCTAGCTTTAAAAATTCCTGACCATAATCCGGGTGTATATTATTTTCCAAAAGATAAAAGATGACTGTTTTTTTTCCATCCTTTACTGCCTTAATGAGCTGCCTAATAAATACATGATTGTCTAAGTTCTGCGACTGAGTAGCTGCATCATCTTGGATCATATTGAGCCCCTCTGGGACTCAGTTTCCTTATTTGCCAAATTAAAGAATTGCACTAACCTCTGCTGTCTCTTTCAGCTTGAAAACCCCAGTGTCTTTTTTTTTTTTTTTAAGAGCACTCCTTTTTTGCCTTGATTGAAATAGGATGGGTGGATATAATTCAGGATTTCAGTATGAATGCAATACCCAGGGAGGATAAAGAAAAATAAGCGTCCACCACTAGTTTCAGGCATTCACAGAAGCAAGCAACAATCTCAATCATGAAATGTTGATTCATCTGGGCAAAGTTTTTCTTTTAAACTATATGAGTACAATATCAAGACTTTGAAGGTCAGAGAGCTTCTGGCTTGGTTGCCTATTGATTCATCTTAAACCATTCTGCTCAAGAGATGGTTTTCTATCCATTAGGAGAATTCTTTCTTACATGAATCTCTCCATCATGATATCTTTGGGAAAAGTCAGAACATAGTGAGAATGGAAACGTACATAATAGGGCATCACCAAGGATTAGAACCAAAATTTAAATGTCGATTCATTTTGAAGTAGCTTTTTCTTCTTAGAGGGGAGAAGTGCTTTGTGGTTTCTTTTGTTTGCTTTTTTTTTTTTAAGGAACCTACTCTGAATATCTCTTCTTTGCAACTGAACATTATTTAATATTCACTATACACCTTCTGCAAACAATGTACAAGGCAAAGCCCTAGCTCTTTTGGAAATCAGAGAGAATTCAGGGAGGAGAGAGAGAGATAGGATCTACATTATGTAAATAAAATGATCTCTAATGAAAACATTTTCCTTGAGGCGTGAACAAGTGTACTAACTACCAATTCTGTGATATAGCAATCAATCCCTTTCCAGCCCTGAAACCCTCTGGTATAACAGCCTTGTAAAGACTGCTGGAATAAGGATTTAAGAATTCTTCCTCCCTTTCCTCGGCCCCACAGGACTGATTGCAAGCTGTAGCCCCAAACCGAATCCTACACCCTTTTTCATAAGAGTTCCTGGATCTACTGTGTAGGCATCCAGACACAGTGAAAAAGATAGGCCCTTCTTTTATTATGACCATTCACATCACTATTTTTCTTATCAGAAAGAACAAGAGCTCTTTTTGCCTTCTTTCTCAACATGGTCCTTGCTGGTCAAATATGCCTGTATGTGGACCTTGTCAAGCCCTTTGGGGATTATCATTATTATCAGTCATGATGTTAATGGGCTGTCATCGTTGGCTGAAGTTGACTTATTCTAGATGCTTTGTTTACTCAGCTAACAAAAAGGCAGCTTGGAATTAAAAAAGGAAACGTGCCAAGCAATTAATCCATAACTTGGTTGGAAGGCTTTGGGGATTTTCTAACATTTCTTTTATTGAATTTTTGTTTAAGTGCAGTATCCTTTTTTCCTCTGAAATTTCATTCTGGAGTTTTTTATTACATGCCATTTCTGCAGGAGGCACATTGAGCCATTGGGACCTTCTGGGTAAATACCACGTGTTTTAAAATATTTATCAATAATGAGGCTACTCGCTCACACATCCCCTGAAAATGCCAGGCTGTGAAGCCAATTCGTTGTACAGGTTTCAAAAAGATATCAAAACGTTCATGCTCATAAACATTTTTGTTACAAGGCACTTTTCTTTTGAATAGCATACCAATATCCACAATAGTTTAAAAAAAAAAAACACCATGCAACTAGAAGGATAAAATATAACTAAATCAGTAGACACAGAGTTAACTATACTAAAAATATCAATATAGACATTACTTAAATGTTAGCAATCCAACAGGCAATATGGAAATATCTGTATGGATAGATAGTAGGAGTCATTTATTGAGCACCTGTCCTAGGTATACTTCTTAAATTTCCTAAGAAAATGTCAGCTCTATCCTTTGGTTTGGTTGATTGATTGCTAGAATATATGAATCTGTCCTTAACCAGCTGCACGCACGCACATACACATACAATCTCACTGCATGATTTTTCCAGAGACTATCACCTTGAACTCTCTGCTATCCAAAGAGTTATATCAAAAGCTTGGTTGTGAAAAATAATATTCAGAGTATATTGCCTGAAGAATATAAAGTCTATCGATTTCTCTAGATAATCTACATTTGCCCTTAGTTCAAACCAGCCCATCAGAAAACTGCATGCTTGGATTGCATTGATTTGCATCTTAAAATAGTTTTATTAAATTTTGCTTTGGCTTCATGCCAAAGTTGGCTTTGACAGCACAAATAGAATCGTCAACGAAACAATGGAACAAGGGGATAACAGAAAAAAATTCACTGCTGAATTATGGTATTTACTGAGGTTGGTGTTGAAGATGGTATTTTACTACATCATATTGTGCCCTCCTTTGGAGTCTCAGAAATGCTGTGCTTCCGGTCAACTGTTTTCTGCTTTGTATTTTTGTGTGTGTTTGGTTTTTAACCTTAAAAACACTGTCATTTTTTTTTTTTTGCACTATGTCACTTTTTAAGGGATCATTTTCCTTTGAGTACTAGGATGTTCAGAGCCCAAAAGTGTGGCTCAATTCTCACAAATATCTAAGTCTCACTGTAAACATGTCGTGGGCTTTGTACACTAACTCACCTCTTAGATTTATTGTTTTGTTTTCATATTCTCCCTTTGTCCTGGTGTTCTCATTTATTTATCTCTGTATTTTTATAAATCACCTTGTGTGTTTTTCTTAGCCTTCTTAAATCCATTTTAGGAGTAAGATGAATTATACGTCAATCTCTAACACTGGTTCTATGCTAGGTGAGAACCAGACATGCTATAAACCCAATGACTTAGTAAAAATTAAGACAGAGAAGAATATAAAAGTCCAGGAATTGGCATACAGAACAATAGAATGAACCCTGAGGACTAACAGAATGCATCCCTCAGTCTAGGCTTAAGCTGGGCAGAGTCTATGGCTCCAACTATATAGTCAGCACCTCGCTCCAAGGGGCTGCAAAGAACACTGGATTCCAAGTCCATGTCAAGAACAAACTAGAGAGGGGGATTGGCAGGGAGGCATCCACTATACCTGCATTCACTTACCTAAATCCTGATCTTGCATACGTCCTCTGCACTGCTGGTTTGCTGGTTCGGAGTATATCAAACTGAAAGCAACTTCAAGTCCAGATTCTCACCCTAGCTGCTTTAGCTCAGGCCCTGCAGCAGACATTACCAGCATCCTACTCACGTGCCTTAGCCAGTCACCATCGTGATACAGCCACACCATCCCACTATGGCACCTGCAGCTCTGCCGGAGAGCTTTCTCTCAGATGTACCCGGGCCTGGCCAGAGTGCCAGAACTTGGAAACTTTCTTCTTTCTTGTTCTAGAACTCACAAAAACATGCAAAAATGTGTTTGATATTAATTGCTATTACTTTTTTTTATTAAAAATGTTTTCCCATATATTTATCTTTCAAATGGGATAGCCTTAATGTTTGTTATAAAAGTAGTGTGCTCACCACAAATAATTTCAGAAAATGACAAAAATGACAAAATGCAATCTATCACATAGATATTATCATTTTTAATAGGTTGGTGCACATCATCTAACATTTTTCTCTTTGTATACAAACTTAAATGTTTTTGTGATTCACCTATTTTATTTTTAAAATCACTTTATTGAAAACTTATACATCTTCATATAAAGATAAATTCTTATATCTATACAAACTGCTTCATGAGGTATCTTTTTACTTTGTGGACAGCTTTCTGTATGATTAAAAATAAATCCACCTGGGCACTGCAAGGGCTGCATGGTATTCGATTATATGGATATATAATATATTTTAAGTCAGTTCCTTATTGATAGTCATTTGGGTTTATACTTCCTGTAACTGAAATAATTGTCTTTGTTTCATATATTCTAGTACTTTCATAAGAAATATTTTATAATTAACATCAGTACATGATACAGTACCTTTGCCTGATTATCATTCAGAATGACTACATAATTTATACCTCCAAAACAGAGCAGAAGGTTGTTCATTATCTGACATCTTCACAAATAGTAGGATTTATCTTTTCTTCATCTTGTACAATATGATATCTCAATATTTTCTTTCATATTTTTTCATTAATTTGGGGGAGGTTTCCATATAAATTTTTTTGTAAATTTCCCATTTATAGCCCTTTTCCCATTCTTTTTTTTTTTTTAAGATTTTATGTATTTATTCATGAGAGACACAGAGAGAGAAAGAGGCAGAGACATAGGCAGAGGTAGAAGCAGCTCCATGCAGGGGGAGCCTGATGTGGGACTCAATCCCAGGACCCCAGGATCACGCCCTGGGCCAAAGGCAGGCACTCAACCGCTGAGCCCCCAGGTGTCCCTCTTTTCTCATTTTCTTAATGGAATATTCATCATTTTCTAAATGACTTGACAAACTTCAGTATGACTTAAAGATAAAGATCCCTTTAACAAGTATGCTTCAAATATACTTCTCACCCTGTCCTTCTTTGTCAATGATATTTTTGATCATATAAGAGTTTGCTTCTTGTATTTTTGCTTAGTTTTGCTTTGACTACATGTGTTCTGACTTTTCAATCTTTTATCTTTATTATTTCTATTCAAGGTATTACATTTATGAAGACTTTTTCCACCTCATTATTATTAAAATATTGTCTTAAATTTTATTCTGGTTATTTATGGTTTCATTTTTTTACATTGAAAATCTTTAATCTAACTAGAATTTAATCTAGCTGAAAAACGTGAACTAGAAATTTAACCTTTTAAGATCACCTAGTTTTAATAAGGTTAAGTTTTAGAAATTTTAATACTTTAATAATTGGTCTAATGTTCCAATGTCAATTACTGAAATCATTATTTCCCCATTGATCTGAAATACCATCTTCATGATATAATAGCTTTTATATATAATTTAGTCTGTTTCTGGACTATTTATGCTTTATTTTTTTTTTTAATTTTTATTTACTTATGATAGTCAGAGAGAGAGAGAGAGAGAGAGAGAGAGGCAGAGACATAGGCAGAGGGAGAAGCAGGCTCCATGTACCGGGAACCTGATGTGGGATTCGATCCCGGGTCTCCAGGATCGTGCCCTGGGCCAAAGGCAGGCGACAAACCGCTGCACCACCCAGGGATCCCTATTTATGCTTTATTAAACATACTTCTTAATGATTTTATTCTGCTTCTTGGCCTTTTGGCTAAGATCAAGTGCTTAATGGTTTTATTCCTGACCCCATTTTCAATTCATCTTAAAATCATTCATTACGCTTCAATTATTAGATTGATTTTTGGGTCAGAATATTGAGTCACCTGAAGAATTCTTACTTCTTATCTGTTACAAGCATTTCTTTTGACTCAAATAAGTCCAGCACCATGTCCTCTCAGTTTTACTAGGCAAATACAATGTGTCCTTCTATCAAGTTCTAGTAAAGGCATCAAATCACAATGTTTTTCACCAAATATAGGAGTTATTATCTCCCAAGCCTTTCCTTGTTTGCATTGCAACTGTTTCTTATGTCTGGCCTTTTCTTTTGGTTCTTCTTTCCTTCATTTTTCCTAACTTATTGGCCTGAGCCTAAACCCACCCCCACCACCATCCCATGAATATCTGTATTCTTGTCACTTTTCTCTTTTTCTACATAGCTCTCCTGCTGTTCTTCTTCCATAACCCAATCCCACCACTCTTGTTAAAAGCAAATGATAGAGACATTTAGGAAAGATATAGACTCCCTTCACATACATCAAGAGTACATAGAACCTTAGCAAATTACCTAGTTCTGCTCTCACATTTTACAAATGAGAACTCTGAGGTCCAGCTATAACAAAACGCTGCTTGCTGTGACCTATTAGGTACTAGAAGCGATGTCACCTTGCTCTCAGACCAGGACTCTGAATCCTACTCTCCACTGTCCCTCCACTATGAGGTAGGATGATTGGAGTTACCATCCTTGGAAATGAAGCCCTTTTTTTTGGACCTTGTAAGCCAATGACCACATGCAGTTAGCGCATTACTGTATTTAAGAAAGTAGGACATCTCCAATAGATTCCCTTCACACAGTCTCTGTTTGTGACTGTCCCCTGTGAATGGAAGAAACAGCAAGGCTCACCCTTAAACTAGAGAGTTAGACCCAGGCACTTATGTAACGGCGATATATCATTACAATAGCGTTAGCTCCCAGTTATGGACACATTAGGCATCAGATGCGTCACATGCATTATCCCATTTAATTATCCCAATAGCCCTGGATAGCAGGGTCTCGTTAGCTTCATTTCACAAGCAGGAAGGGACAGCTCAGGGAGATATAGAAACCTGCACAAGATCCCATGAGGAGGACGCAGCAGAGCTGGGTTTTGGTTCTAGCCAAGAGGAATGCTAACTGCTCCCTACCATACCTCAAAGATATGGCAGGATGATCATGCCTTCAATCTTTAGCATTCAGTCCGACTGAATCCAAATCTCAATCTTACTACTTACCTTGCTATGTAAACATTGGTGGATATCTTAATCATGCTGAGCCCTAGTTTCTCCATCTATAAAATGGGATAAAAAATATCTCTCCCTCTGATAATCATCATGAAAACTAAATGAGGTAAGAAAGCAAAATTCTTAATGCTTGCTAAGCAATGGAAAAACATTGGCAATATAGGGGAGGGTTTCTGACCATCTGGATACGAACAGTCCAAGAGTAGCAAGAAGCCCTCAAGAGCATTTTGAAACCTATTAGTGGGTAGGTCCTGTTTGCTCATGTAGCAAGCACCAGACTCAACTGAAAATGACCTGCCACAGAAGCCACACTTTCATGTATACAGCTGGGAGGGATAAAGTGTCAGGGACTTAGCATGGCTATAAGATCCATGGACAGTTTTGTTGGCTATGATGGCAGATCTGGCATCTTGAACAAGCACTCAGGTGAACCACTAAACACAGGGAAAAACGATCATGTCCTGAGCGAAAATTTTTTCTGATTTAGAGTCTCTGCAGAGGCGGAAAAAAAAAAAAAAGTGTTAAGCCAAACTCCTGGAAGAGGCCTCTGGGCCCTCCTGGCTCTAAAAAGAAGTCAAGGAGTCTTTAGGCCAATCGCTACAATTTTCTGATCTGTCTGTTGCTGATTGCTCAGGTAGTTTGAATTTGCATCATTAACGCTCCCCAAGATACATTGTCATCTTAGAATGCAGAGAGAAGAAATCATACATGTGCATTCTAACAATACAATCATAGAAGCAATTTATTTTGAACATTACTTTGGAGTGAGGCCTTTATGCAACCAAAGATTTAATAAATACATGGATATGAGACTGCATTTTTCACTTAGGTTCATCAAACACAGAGAGATTTCCCATTATGAAGAGAGAGAGTTTGGAATCAGGCTGAGGTTTTCCTTGCAGAGATTAAAAAGACAGATGGCAAGGTGCTGTGTTCAGGGAAAAGGCTTTTATAATCAAAGAATTAGAATTTATTCCTCAATCTGGCATTTAGGTTCAGCCTCTATGCATAGGGTCAACTCATATGCTACCAAAAGACTCCATTATTTCAATTTCCTATGGACTATCAAGCCAACATTACCAATTCTGTGAGCCTTAGGATAGATACACTTCAGGAAATTAAAATATCTATTTCAATGGTGTCTAATTCCACTTCATAGATGTATGCATTTGGGTATATGTACAGTCAATAAGTGGCACTTCCATCACAAAGATGATAGCTCTTATTGATTTTTGCCTCTGAGCTTTATACACATTACTACATCGAACCGTCTTGACAGCCCTATAGGGTGTGCCATCCAGATGCTGGCCAGTCACTTGTCTACTCATGCTGCTCTGTTTTAGCCCTAAGGCACTCTGGATACAAAACCAGCTCTTTCACTGGTTTCCACAAAACGTCCAATCATATCAAGTATTCTATAGTTTTATTTTTATACTTATTCAATAATCACAGGATCTTGGCAAGGAATCTAATCCGTAATACTGTCATTTACAAAAATCAGGGAGGTTGACATTCCCTCTTCCTGGATTGGTAGAATTTTCTAAGGATTCATTTGGTGTGATTAACGGGAGTAATATGAGAGTCCCTGAAAATGTGACCTATTATTTGAAGATAGTCATTTCCATTTTGAGAGACACATGCATTAAGTGAAGCTTAAATCACAAGGAAAATCCACCCCCTGGAAATGAGTAGCATTTTGCAGTTTCAACGATCAGTTCATTAAGTGTCCACTGTGTACCAGGCTTTGTGGTACTGGAGAAAGAAACAGTCCCTGGCCAAAAGAAGTTCCAGATCTGGTTGGGGAGATATTATAAATATACACAAGGTGTTCAGGAGTTAAACAACAATAAAACAAGTTTGTCTCAAGTTGAGACAAATGCAAATAGATGTGCTACAAGATCATTAACCAGAGCTGAGAAATCATAAGAGGAGGAGTTCATACAACAGAAATGAGTAAGTACAGTCCATAGAGGTAAGTGGAGTTAGGATGAGCCAAGAGAGGGGAGGGAGGAGAGACAGTCCACCTGGGCAGACAGTGAGTCAAGCAAACATGCTGCTCAGATCAAAGACCAGAAGAGTGGGAAAACATGGGAACCTCAGAAGATTCAAGAAAAAAACAAACCAGTCAATTCATCATTAATGTTCCTTTCCAGCTCTTCCAGAGCCCTGGAATCAAAGATTCCAAATCCCATGTAAATTCACTTGTCCATATTCTCTCACTTCAAATTTCCTCTGCTCAGTTGTGCTTTTCGGCAAATTGGTCAAAGGTGACAAGGGCACTAGAGGAGATGGTCTCTGGCTATAGCTAACAAGGCCATCTTTCACACCCTGAATGATGCCACAGTGAGTTAAAGGTTGTAAAGAGCTTTGGAAAATGAGCACACCATGTGATCACAACATTAGTCAGTCAAAGAATACATTCTGGGATGTACTTTGTGCCAAAGTCCTATAATAATCCTAAAAAGCACCTTAACATGGTAATTTATCTTTCTGATGCTATAATAAGAAATTGAAAGAATTGTGCCTTCTTCACACATGATCAACTCTTCTCAAAAAGGAAGAAAATATTTGTTTAAGGTACTTGCTGTAGGTTAAATGGTGTCTGCTCAAAAAAAAGATATGTTGAAGTCCAAACTCCCCTGTCTTAGTCATTTGGGGGCTGCTATAACAATGCCATAGACTAGGGACAGATAAACAGCTGAAACTTATTTCTCACAGTTCTGGAAGCTAAGCCCAAGATCTGAGGTGCTGACAGATTCAGTGTCTGGTGTATGTAGCTTCCTGGTTCTTAAATTCTGGCTTCTCACTGTGTCCTCACATAGTGGAAAGGTCAGAGAACTCTCTGGTTTCTTCTCTAAGGCCACAAATCCCATTCATGAGTGCTCCAGCCTCACTACCTAATCACCTCCCAAAGAATCCCCTCAGACACCATCATATATATTGGAAATAGGTTCAATATATGAACTTGGTGGGGAGGTTAAGGGAGACACATTTAGCTAGAGCAGTCCAGTGCCTCAGAATGCAACCTGATTCAGAAATAGTCTTCACAGAAGTAATACAATTAAGATGAGGTCATTAGGGTGGGCCCTAATCCTAATCTGACTTGTGTCTCTATAAAAGAACAAATTTGGGCGACAGACGTGCACAGATTGAAAATAATAGGAAGACAAAAAAGGAGAGAACAGCCATGTAACTGGAATGATGCACCTTCAAGCCAAGGAACACCAGAAGCTAGGCTTCCAGAAGCTAGGAGAGAGACCTAGAACTGATGGCTCCCAAGTGCCTTCAGAGGAAGCAAGTCACTGCCGACACCCTGATTTTGAGCTTCTGGTCCCAGAACTGTGAGACAATAAATTTCTGTTATTTTAAGCTACGCAGTATGTGGTACTTTGTTACAGCAGCCCTAGGAAACTAATACAGCCCTAGGATTTTCTTTCAAAAACCCTTATGTAATCATTTTATAGATGTTAAAGGAGAGCAGACAAATATGCATGAGTCAGTCTTTAGCCATTTTAATGGTTTAATGGAGCCCTTCTCTTTGGGAGATAGTCCAATAATCAGAGATGCTGTTTTTCCATCACTGGGTTAAATTCTACTCTTGTTCACAACTGCGAGGAACATTTCCTTATTTTTACCTCCTATTACTCTTGGAGAGGAAAAAAGAAAAACAGAGTTCTTCTGTAAGTCATTATATTCTGAAGATATTTAGTATCAGGCTGATTACTGAATAGAAAGATCTGGTTACCATCACATCTAATCCACCAGAACTGAATTATATCCACTGCATGGCTTTCTCATCCGTTTCCTCTAATTTCCCCCATTCAACCACCTTTGACTGCATTCCAGTTTCTACCAAATGCTGCTGAGGCTCCAGCTATTTTCCTTAGATTGTATAATTTTCCAGAAAACTCAGAAGTTGATCTGCTTAACAATGTCTTCATTTTTCCTCTAAATAATAGTATTATTTTCTATCTCTAAGAAAGTGAGCTTTGTAATATTTCCTTCTAATTTAAAAAGAAGCATTAGCCAGCTTGCATTGAATATTAGAGGGAAAAAAAAACCTGAATGCTCCTCTGATTCTCACTAGAGTAAAATATTTTCTCCGTGGAACCAGAAATAGTGATGGAAAATCTTTTCCTTTTACACAATATTTGAACATAATTGGTAAAAGCCTTCAATTATGGAAAAAGTCTTATAAGAAGTGGTTTTTCTCAGCAAAAACTCTAATCCATTCAGATTTATGTGACTCTATTAGCTGAAGTCTTTCTGTTGAGTTAATAATATAAAATGATTTTTTAAAGTCTGCATATAGTATCTCTCATGAATGTCTCCAGCCATTTTCCCTGTTCATCATAAAATTTAGATGTAATAATACTTTATACCTTAGTGCTGTGTTATGGAAATACTATGACACAAGTAATTTACAATAGTACTCTACAAATTGAATCTAAGCTTGCTCATCAACATAACAGAATTGATGAGATAAATTATCTTAAATAATTAGGCATTATAAAAAAATATTCAATATAAGATCATCTTTAAGGTAAGTCTTCCCCTTTTTTCATAATTCATAAGAGAAGTTAACTTTGAATAGCACTTAACTTGTAAAGTCTGTGACACTCAGTAGATGGAGCTGGGTAGGAATTCTTCGGCAAATCATAGGACTGGGTCTTGATTCTTATATAATATCCTATAAGGTCATGGGCAAATAATCTCATCTCTCTTCATGTTTATTCCGAGTTATAAAATAGAATAATATATCTACCTAATAGAATTCTTGATACATGGATGATCGATTGAATAGAATGGATGATCCAGTAATATAACATGGCAGAAATATAATACTGTTGGTTTCTCAGGCTTTATAAGAATCCAAGTATTTGGGCACACACAAATCAAACTTGTGGTGCTGGTTATTTACAGTGAGAAGTTTTACATGCATATGTACTAAATACACTCATGCATATCCATACATTCACCACAAAATTGTAGTGCTTTAATCCAACCTTCCCACTAAGGCAGGAATAGTCCCTTCAAAACCCTCCAAGCTTGGTCACCATGCTACAGTGTGAACAGCTCCACCGGTAGGAAGCCCATTTCTTGTTAGAACAGCTTCCAGCTACAAGAAAGTTACTTTGCTGTATGCTTTCTAATTTCCATGTTCTAGATCTGTGCTCTAGTTCTCCATAAAAAAGCTCTGATGTCTCTTCTACGTTATTTAAAGAGAAATATCTCCCTGCCACACACACACGCACACACGTAAACACAATAAATAGCAGATACCATTGGATCCTTCATGTGGAACCCAATATAGGAAGTTTATTTATATTGCCCACAAATGAAATAACTGAGGCTCAGAGAGTGTGGATAACTTGTCCAAGGCCACACAACTAATAACAAAAGAGCTAGGCCTCCAAAGTCTGCCAAATTCCACAGCCATGCTCTTAAGTGCTCTACCTTACTTCTAAATATTTCTTCTTTAAGCCAAAAGTACTTTAAGCCCAATTCCTTTAGTCCTTCTTCAAATGGAACATGCTCCAGACCTTTCTTTAATCCTGTTCCGTTTACAAAACTCTTCCAATATCTGTTAAAATGTACCGACTTCAAAATGAACCACATACAGTGATCAATGCATATGTTAACCATTCCAGACAACCCTACTATAGCTCCCTGGGAGGTTGACCTTCCTACTCTCCCAAAACATAACTTTGTATTTTCTCCTTTCTAAAACTGCCTACACCTCCTCTCTGCCAATGGCCATGCCTCCTATGCCTCTGAGAAAATGAATGCAAACCACCTGGAGCTCCTCATGGTTCCATCAGTTAACATTAGAGCCCCACTTGAGAAGTTGTCCACACCCCATCCTGGCCAGCCTCTGTGCTCTGGCTTCTCATGAGCCACCCTTCCAGAATGTAATCTTTGCCATCTACATTGTTATCCTGCCATCTAATGATTCGTCCTCATCAGAACACCAACAACCTCCAGTATTGCCGACTTAAAAGAAGAAAGGAGAGAAAGAAAGAAGGAAGGAGAGAGGGGAGGGGAAGTCCCACATCAACCCCACTACTCCATTTCCCACAGTTTAGAAGTGATATCCTCATTTCCTCCTGTTGTACCTGCCCTCATCACACTTCAGTCCATAGAAGTGTCCATAGAACACTTCAGTCCATAGAACACCTTGTTAGGTACTCCTATTACTCCATTCTTATTTTCCACACTTTTCTCCCTGGTTGGTTTTGCTCCAGTTACATGGGTCTTCCTCAGGGCTTCCAAAAACTTATTATGCTTGTTGTCATGCTACAACTTCACCTCATGATTCAGGTTTCAGCCTAAATGTCACCTTCTCAAAAAGATCCGCCTTCACTCTTGAACCCAGGCATATTCCATCACAATCTTTTAATTTCATTTTCTTCATGGACTGTATTATTCTCTGAAATTATCATATTTGTTTGTCTCTTTGTTTATTCTATCTTTTCCCACTAAAACGAGAGTCACAATCTTATTTGTGTTCCCCAATGACTACAACTATACCTGGCACATAGTACACGCTCAGTAATTGAATGAGTGAATGAAATCGACAAATGAAGCAAAATATTTTATAATGCAATGACTGTTGTAACCATGACCATTGTCTCAGATTCAATAAAGTCATTTTTTCAATTATTCATTTCTTTAAATTAAATGTAACTTAATTCAAGACAAATTTATTAAGCTTCTTACTACGTACAGGTACTGTGGGAGATGTTTTGTGTGACATGAGAGTAAAATATTATCACAGTCTCTGCCTCTGTTGGGAATGGACAGGGTAAGAACTATGCAGTAATGTGGGGATATGAAAAGTTTACCTTCATGGAATTTATGATTTTGAGTGTTTTGAAGCTACGGAGAGGTGATGTGACAACTAAAACAGAAAGGCAATTAAAAAGATATAAAATACTACAGAATTTCTAAGGACATTAAAAGAAATCCCTCTTGGGGGAAAATTTGGGTAAAGTTTTTGAGCTAGACTTAGGATACATTTGTCATTTAACAACAACATTTTCTAAGAGGAAAGAAAACATGACAAAGATTCATAGGTATGAATGACAATTTTCCTTGCAGGGTGGAGTATTTTCCTGACCCTTTCTCAGTGACCACCAGTGATCTGACCCTATGCCTAGGATCTATAACAGCTTGAAATTCCGTGATCCTGCACAGATCCTTTCCAGGTTCCAAATGCTCCTCAGAACTTAATTCAGATCCTAGAGATGTTCACACTTGGTTCTATTTTGAGGTGGACTCAGGAAGGGTCTTCTTGCTCAGGAACACTGAATTCAGATGAACAAACTTAGGCACACTCTAAGACAAATCTAAGGAGAAAGGCTTTCAGAAGCATTTTTGAAGAGTTAAAATCACTCTGTTAACGTAAGCTGTCATTGCTATTAAAGAAGGTAAACCAGTTTATGGAAAATTCTCATTGAATGGCTCCAGTATCAGTGATTTGGGATAAGTGAGTCCAAAGAGATGAAGCATAGTTAATGTAATTACACATCCATTTCTTGTGATGTATGACTATGTGAAGCATTACTAATCCCCAAACAGATACCTGCCGGGAAGACTATCGAAAACAGCTGTTTGGTCCACAAGAAATGAACCAAGTGAATCCAAAGTACTGCGGGCATTCAACTGGCAGATTCCCAGAGTCAGACCCTGTCCACTAAGCCTAGGATTTATAAGGAATTAAAGAGGATTCCATCAGAAGGTACATTTGTTTCAGGCATAAATCACCCTGCCAACTCATTTATTATTGTAATAACCTCTCTCAGCATTTCTATTATTGGAGAGGACTTCTTTTCAAATGAAAAATGGCGTACCTGATTACTTGAATGGGAGTTGGCGTCATACTCATTTTGGCTTCTTGTCTGAGGCGGCGAGAGGGCCAAGGAAAGGCCTGTACATCCTTGCACGCGTATCGATTACAGTTAATGGAGTTCATAGGTTTATTATGTGTGGGGAGTTAAAAAACAAGAACTGTAATGATGGGAACTGTACCAATCCTACTGGCTTATCCAGGAAAGCTTCAAGATTTCAAGCACTAAAAATAGTTAAAACTATCTCTGTAACTGTTTACATTCAGCAAGGATAATTATATGAGCCAGTAACTCCTTCCCATCATATTAGAATACTTTAATAACCTATACTTTATTTATATCTAGTTGCTGAGTTTATTAGTGCTTATTATAGGATATGTTCTTAATTTTATGTTTTACAAAACAATTTGAATAATCGGAATTACTTTTGTGAATCTTTTTCCACTTGCAACAAGATGAGTGAATTATAAAAAGCCATTTTCTAAACATGCTAACAGGTGCAGGAAAGATTGACAGAGTGATACGAGAAAGTATTCTTAATGTAGGCTTTCCAAGATTTTAAATGGAATTTCTTTAATGAGTGCATATCATTTTTAATGGGCCAGGTTTACTACTCAGGTGATGCCGAACACAGGTTGTAACAGTATATTTCATTTAACAATAACCAAAGTCAAAGTTACGTGACATATAGATGTGTGTATAAAATAAGAACCAATTAGAATCAGAGATTGGTTATCTAAGAAAGATAAATAAAAGCAAACACTGGCAGAAAATGTAAAACAATAGAAACTAACAATTTTGGGTTATTGAAGGAAAGAAACCTCAAATTACAGGTGTAGATGAAAAAAGAGCAAAAAAAGAAAAAAAGAAACTGGCTCCGTGCAAGCAGAAGGAGGCAATGACTTATAAGCTTTCTTTGTGCCTGTGACCATGGCCCTGTCATCAGATAACTTATTAATTCAGCCAAGTCTTCCTAAGCACTTACTATATGTGCTCAAGATATAAGCAGGAAGAAGGCACAGGTACCCAGCAATGAGAAGCTCTTTGTCCCAGAGGATGGTCATACATTATATACCTGTATCAAGAACTATCATGGTCTCTCGAATATATAACCCCTCTCTACTTGACTGTAGAGTGTGCCATGGTTATTTTTAAAATCATTGTATATGAATCACCAAAATTCTTTCTGATTTTTTATTTTTCTTCATGGTCTTTCACACTGAAAAAAAAAATGTTACCTGAGTTAGGTTCTCAGAACTGAAGTCTGGTGTGAGGCCTCTAGGAAGTGAGTTGCCTTTAAGAAGTTCTGAACATAAATTGAATTACCAAGAATTCTATTCATTGAAAAACACATTATATTGCATCATGTCCTTTTCAAATAGAGTGAAACTTGCTTATATTAAATTTCTAGGAACCCGAGGAAAAAATTTGATATAGGATAGAATTTGATATACTCTAGAAATATTACATGTGCGTGTAATAGACCTGGATTTCCAATTTGATTGCTATATACAGGGATTCAATATAGTTGGGTTCAATATTATAGAGTTTCATTGAATTTGCATTTGTGTTTTTCAGGACATATATGGTATGTGTTTCCTCAAGGTAAAAATCAAATTGATTCCTGAGTCCAGGAAAGCTACATGTTCATGGAAACAGGAATTCTGGGAGGAATTTGACTAGATGAAAGTTGTGTAAGCAATCTAGGTTAGCTGCATTGCACTCTCATATTAATTTGATTGGCTGGAGTTTATAGACTATTGAATTCTGGAATGGCAGGCATCTTTCTCTCTTTCCCTAGCTTCTATAATTCTCTGGCCTATAACTTCTCTAGTCCCTTCTTTCATTTAAGATTTTAATATTCATCTGAATGGAAGTGTTCAAAAGAAGCAATTACCAAAAAGTTTCAATATGTGAAGAAATTGTCCATTCCTTAATATGTCTCAGGTCTTGGAAAACTAAAAACAAACTAACAAAGAATGCCAGGGAATCAATGCTCTTCACTGAGGAAGTAAATGGATAAACTAAGTATTCCATTGAGAAGCCCTTGGGTACTTTGACAGATACACTACTTTTACATGAAAGAACCAAAAGCTAAAATCATAGAGTTTGTCACCATGCAGCTCTATAATCACTTCTAAATTCTACTGATTTCACCCTATGTTCCAAGTAAGCAAATGTAATGAAATAAATAGAAACATATGCTTTGAGTACCATAACAGATTGGCTTCCCAACAGATTAGGAACTCTGAGCTGTTTGCTATTACAAACACAGGTCATATATACATACAAAATAATACTAATCTCTTTCACCTGAAATATTTTACATAATTGCCTCAAAAGTCATTTTCATCATCAAGAAAGTATATATTTAGCTAGCTAAGCTCTTCTTTATACATAGGGTTGTGTTAGGGACTCAGCAGTTTATAGAAGGAGCCACTGCCTTGTTAGGCCTTACATACTTTGTTTATATCACAAGACAATCTCCTTATGAGGGAAGTCAAATCAACTGTTGACTTAAATGCATGGTTATTTCATGGAAATGACAAGGCATCCTGTGCAAAATCATTGATCCAGTAGCATCATATAACTTCAACTTCAGGTACATCCAAAGGAGGCAAAATTGATGTATCTAAAGGAGATATCATTGAATGGATACACACAACATATGAAAATGAATTAAATAGTTGAATAAATAACTCAAGAGTTAATGCAAGCCTTACCTATTGGCTCCAGGAGTAGCTTTCCTGTAACTAACTGCTCTCTCTTTCCTCCCAACCCCCACCACACACACACACACACACACACACACACACACTCACATGCCAGGTGCAATGACTAAAACACTGCCTCTGGGGATGCAGGTTTTTGTTGTTGTTGTTGTTGTTGTTGTTGTTGCCCAGGATATCTTGTTTCTAACAGCAAGTTCTTCTGGAGGGTAGCCACACATTCACCTGCTAACAGATATTTTGCTTTCCTGTGAATTCTCTATGCCCTTGACCCTAGAGACATCTAGCTGATTGCTGCAATCTGAAGGTAGGAAAACAGGAAGAGAAATGATGATTAAGGGGAAGGGAAAGCTAATGGTCCCCCTCGAAGAAGGCCAAGGCTGGCTGGTACTGGGAGTTTGTGCAAGAGAGGGTGGCTGGCTACAGGAAGCACATGGGAAAGGAACTAGCATGATCTGTATTCCCTTCTCAATTTCACCTCCAGTTTGTCCTGCTTCTCCGGAGGCCAAAGTTTCTAAGTCTATGTGGGGACCCTTAGGGTTGTAACTCTGCAGGAAGAGATATCTAAGGGGCTCATCTGGAAACACATCTATAGGGCAAGTACACTGTTTTTTACTCCAATGAAACAAATATTGATAATGACTTGGCAATTACTAGAGGCCAAAGTGCCCCCAACCTTCCCCTTTACCACCCCCATTGACAGGAGGTAGCAAAGGGACTTTGTTTCCAAGAACTACCAGAAAGAGGGGAATTGGTCATTGTCCTCCAATTCTACAGCCCTTTGCCCACATGGCTTTGGATATCCATGGATTCAGTCCCCTCCTTGCAAACAGGCAGCGCTCAGCAAGCATATTGAGTCCAAACTGCTGGCTGATGGACTTTTTTCTTTAGAGAGGCAGAGAGAGAGATGGGGGAGGAGCAGAGGCAGAGGGAAAGAGAGAATCTTAAGTGGGCTCCATGCCCAGTGCAGAGCCTGCCACAGAGCACAGCCTCACAACCCTGAGATCGTGACCTGAGCCAAAACCAAGAGTTGGACACTTAACTGACTGAGCCACCCTGGCAGCCCTGGGCTGATGGACTTCTCTCCTGCTCTTGACCACTCTATGTTTCAGGCCAGATTAAAATAGTCAGGTTCTGTGGAGCATAATATTTCAGATGAAGACACCCATCTGGAGCCCCTTCCTCTACAGCGTTGATAACTCCAATTTGGACCTTTCAAAGAAGCTGAAAAATCTGTCACTTGTCAAGCACGTGGTCATGCACAAATCCAAATTTGGGTTGATTTTCTGCTTCTTTAAAGAAGGTGTAGGATTTCATGGAATAATGTATTTATAAATAAACATTCTCTTGACTATAATGACATTGACTCTTCTATAGCCCCTCCCTCACCCAAATACAACTGTTGCTATCACAGAGAAGAGGCTGATTTAAGGAATAATTGTAAATCAGCTTGTTTGGAATCAGCTTTTTTGGGAAAAAACTGGACAAAGACTCTCCTGAAATCTCCTCATGTAATCATGGCTAATATTAAGCCTTTATTTTTTCTCTTAGTATATAGGAATATAAAGAAACTGTTTAATATAATTGAGAACAGGGGCACCTGGGTGACTCAGTAGGTTAAAAGGCTGCCTTCAACTCAGGTCATGATCCCAAGGTCCTGGGATCAAGACCCACATCAGGCTCCCTGCTCAGTAAAGAGTCTGATTATCCCTCTCCCTCTGACTCTCCCTCTGGCTTGTGCTCACTCTCTTTCTCAAATAAATAAATAAAATATTTAAAAATTTTAAAGTACTTGAGAACAATTTCTTTATAAATATCCTAGAGAAATTCAGAAGTTTCATTCACTTCAAGTTGTACTACTATAAGTGCAAGTTTGATTAGTCTTATGTATTCACTGATAGTCCCTTAATGGTGGCTACTTAACACAGTTTTTAGCCTGGTTTTGTGGTGTTTAAAAAGAATTTAATTGAATTTTTGCAATCAGCCTGGTGGTGGTTTCCTTCTGAACAGCCTAAATTAAAAGGGGGGAGGGGCAAAAACAGTCCCTTTGCAGAGTCACACTTCCAGAACCACCTTTCTTTCCTCCACGTGTGGCCCTCACTCTCCTGGTAGCTGACACAGGATCATCATGGGCAAACAAAAGGAGAGGCTCTGGGCAGAGGGTTTGCATAAGAAGCTCCAGCCTCACAACAATTCCAGGCTCCTGTCCTACATCCAAAGCCTCAAACCCTAGTTCTAGACCTGGACCACTTGTTGCCAAGACTCTGGTCTGAGCACCTCACTAACTTGACCCCCAACTCTGCCTTGACTCAGACCTTGGTCTTGACCTCTATCAAGTAGCTTCCAGCCCTCTTCCTTGGGGTTCTTTCCTCCCTCATCTTGGTGCCCCAGAGCTAGCCAGACCCAGAAGCACGGAGCCCCCAAGTGAAATACACTAAAGTCCATTAAGAATCACCTAAAATGTCAACACAATTTGAAAGCAGCTATTAGCAGTGCATATGTGAAGTTGGCAGTACTTGCGATAAGCAGGAAAAACAACAATGAATACTAATGTCTTATATTTGTGTAGCACCTTGGAGTTTCCAAAGTGTTGTCATAACACTCTTGAGATAGGCAAAAGGGGTATTATTTTCCCATTTTGCACATGAAAACACTTGAGTTTGGAAGGGTTAAAGAAATGAGACAAAACAAGAATTCAATTCTGGACCCACAAAGTAACCATTCTGTGCAGTATACAGGATGCCCTGGGGAAACCCATTGGAAGGTACTTGAAGATATTCAGGCTGGGGCGCCTGCAATAGGTTAAGTGTCCAACTCCTGGTTTCAGCTCAGATCGCCATCTCAGAGCCCTGATCTCAGGGTCTGCTTAAGAATCTCTCTCCCTCTTTCTCTGCTCCCACTTTCTTTCTAAAATAAATAAATCTTTAAAAACAAAAAGAAATATAATTAGACTTTAGGAATTTGTCTTTATTGTGTTATCAATTTCTCCAGTGTGGTCATGGGTCACCTACCTTAGCCAGGAGGACCGCACATCATATACACATATTCCCAAGCTTTGCCCCAGCATACCAATCAGAAGCAGGGGCAGGATTTGCATTTTAACTAGCATCCTCCACATAATTCTGACACACCCACCCTACATGAAGCAAAGTGTGTGTGAAAGAGCCAATCCCATTTAGACAGGAGTTTTCTTACTGAGCGCTACAGGGAAGCATGGTCAGCATGCACTCTTGTTCTGAGGAAAGCCAGTGAATGAGGATGGCATCTAGGGCCACTCACCAACCTTTGAAGCCAAGTAGTAGGGGAGCTTTACCCATGAACAAAATCCTTCAGGGTTTAAGAGCATGGATACCAGAAACAAACTTCATAGGTTCAGACCCCAATCCTGCCACTTACAAGTGACTATGGACAAGTCATTTACCTCTCTGTGCCTCTTCTGTAAAATGGAGATCATAATAGTTACTATTATACTTTATGGGATTGTGAGATTAAATTAATTTAATGGAAGTAAAGCCTCTAGAACAGTGCCTAGCTCCAAGTAATTGTTGAATGAGTGTTGGATGTTAATAAAGAAAAGGCTCCTATGAGATAACTAGAAAATACATGTATCGGTCCCTGCCCCCTTCACAGGGCTCCTAAAACCATTGAAAATTCCTAAGTGATAAGAGTACTAGCACCATCTTTTGTTCTAGTGAAGTGACTCCTGGATGGCTCTCAAATGAGGGATGGTCATCAGAAAAACCAAGCCATGATTAGAAGATAGAAATTTTCATCCCATCCCTCATCCTCCAGAGAGGGGAGAGGGGTTGGAAATGGAATTAACCATTGATTCATGCCTAGGTGAGGAAACTGCCATAAAATCCTAAAAGTAAAAGTAGAAGTTTCAGAGACATTCCAGGCTAGGAAACACATCTACACTTGGAGGGTAATGCATCCCAACTCTAAGAGGACAGAGGCTCCTGCACTCAGGACCCTCCCAGAATCTGTCCTATGTATCTCCTCAGCTAGCAGTTGATTCATCTTCTATATCCTATCCTTTAATAAACCGGTAAATGTAAGTAAATGTTTTCCTGAGTTCTGTGAGCTGCTCTAGTAAGTTAATCACATCTGAGGAGCAGATGGAGGGAACCCACATTTGGTGACCGGAGATGAAGTATTCTCTGTGAAGGTAAAAGATATACACAGGACAAAGAAAGACATGATAGTGAAGAACTAGGTTTTCCCCTATACAGGAAGATGGAAAACTGAGTTTTTCCCCCCTTTACAGCTAGTGTCAGTAAGATCTGGTCTTGGCTCATAGAAATATGTGGTTTGGGAAGAGAAAGGATAAAGGGGTGAGGGGTGGTGAAAGACATTGGTTTCCTGGGTGGACACATGGTCATCCATGGCATGGAGCAGCTGCCGTGCAGCAATCAGTTACTGAAGGGAAAAGTTACCTATTTAGAGATGGAGCCAGTGCCACAGGTAGATTCATTGGATGCCTAAGGAAATGCAAACCAGTAAGTTAAAAGTGAGATATAAAATGTTGGCTATTGCTATCTGCTAACAAAAAGTACCTCTAAGACATCTGGTCACTAAGGAGTCAGTCCGTGTTGGGGGAGGGCAAAATCAAGAAACTACTGAAACCACAGGGTATAAGGTCAAGGAGTTGTTTCATTTTGTAGACCGGTATCATCAGCTTCCTAAAGAACTTTATGGAAGTGGATTGTGAGAGAGGTGACTTTGGGGGCTACGTCTTTGGTTTTGAATGCAGCAGAGTAGAAGAGGATATTTGAGTTCATGCAGGACCCACAGTTCAATATGGAACTACCGAAGATGGCTGTGTGTGGTGTGTGGTGTGTGATCCAGGCCCCCATGATGGTGGGGTGGGAGGGGGTATTATTCCTGAGGGAAGAACCAGCCTGCTGTGCTGGACCAAAGTGTTACCCCCATCTATCATGGTAAATGTTCTGGTGAAGGGTGGGTGCCTTTTCCTTGGGCACTCCATAGAATTTTGTTACAGAACCAAAGGACAATTTGGGAAACATTATGGAACATCTCAGCTTCCTCTCATAGGAAGGCCTTTCAGATGTTAATAAAGAATTAGTGTCCTTAACAAGAGAATGGGGAAAGGCGGAGGAGAGAAAAGAGAATGGTTTAGCAGGGTGGAAATTTTTATATGGTTATTTAGAAATGGGATAGCTAAAATGGACATTAGGGGTTAAAACAATGGTCTTAATACAGCATGACCAAAGGTTGGGTGGGCCAAGATACCCCGACTGGTCCCCCAACATTAAGGTGACCCAAACGGTCCCATCTATATATCTCAGGAGAAATTTTAAAAGCCTGAAGGCAAAGATTACAATGAAAAATCTGGCTAACAACCTGTGCTTGTGGCATTGGTTAAGCAAATTCATCAAATTTAAGATGCACAAAAGGACCAGGGTCCCTCAACTCAGCCCGTCATTGGGGACCCAAAGCCTTTCCCACAAAAGTGAGCAAAATGGTCAATGGATGCAAAAGAGAAGTTTCCAGGATTCTTTGATACAGGAGCCCCATGCACTGTGATAGCAAAACCCACTGGTGAAGCTCTGACGCAAGCTACAATTAGATTGAGAGAACATAAAAACCTAAAGACTGATAGGATTGGGAAAGCTGGAATGTGTAAGCAGGCTTTACGTGAGGTTGTTGTGTTCCCCCTTCCCTGAATGTTTTATGGGAATGGGTATCATGTGTGAGTGTACAAAGGCCACATAGGGAAGAAACTCACAGTAGAGAAGACCTGGGATTTCTCAGTTTGGGAAGGGAAAAAAACCACAGTTTTAGCTTTTTAGCTTCCTTTCCTGATTATATAGATTTGTTAAAGGGACAAGAATGGCTAATAGCCCGTTAGAGGGGCTCACAAGATGGGATTTCCAGCACCTGGCACGATATCCATGATTAAATATTTGCCAGGGTAAGTATTCAGTACATACTCATTGTGTATAAAATGGAACACGTCCAACATTTTACCTGGATGGACAATTTAGAAATGAACTAGTGGAATCAAGCATCTGTTTTTCAGTCCTACAGACCAACCCAATTTCCAAGGCCTCTGAAGTATGTCCTGAGAGGCAAACTGTATTTTATGAATTTTGTTTTGTTTTGATAAGCCATCGTGTAAATTCTAGCTGAGATCAATACCATTTGCCTTTCTGGAGGCAAAAATAGGGGCTCCCCTTGCTGAGCTGTGATTATCCTGTGCAAGCAGGTACTTCAGCAACCGTTCCCCACCCCTTTTCCTGTTTTTTCTCTCCCCCACCCAGCAGCAGGCAGCATTGACAATCCACTGCTGTTTCTATCCTAATTCAGTTCCATCCCTTAGACATTTTAGATAGCAACCTGATAAACACGTTTTCTAGAGTTAGCATTCACTTTCTGATGAACAACTGAATTGCTGATATGCAAGAAGTTTGGGAAGTTTTGAGTGCTTCTTGACTTTAATGTACACAAGTCTACCTGACAGTATTTTAGTCATTACACTATTTAAAAAGACATAAAGAGAAATCATCATTCTGCACATGGTAAAAAACGGCAACCATTTGGAGCCACCCATGAAGATGTTAAGGCTGAGCTCTTAGAGAGTGGTAGATAGTTCCAGCATGGGCAGGAAAAAAGCAAGTTTCCCTAAAAGAAAACACACTGACTAGGAGGCAACAGGTTGCTTCTATTGTCAATGCCCTAACGACTTTCCTAAATTAGCTTTTTATGGGAGCCCTTTCTGCATGCTTGATGACGCTCAGACCACCCAAGTTAATTTGATACAAATGTAATTTAAGAGATTCCATGTGTGTCTTAAAGAAGGTTTTGGGTATGTGGAGTTTTGAGTTGTTTCTCTCTTCTTGTTTCCTTTTTTTTTTTTTTTTAAACTTGTTACAAGTTCTTTACCATATATGTGCTTTTGAAAATGAGGATTTTCTGCTTGGTTATTACTTACGATCAAAGATAACATGCAAAGTGAATTATACAATCTCCATTAACATCAAATACAAATCAAGAAGTTGGTTCTTCCATTGAAGCATGTGGACATAATTTCAACTCGAATCCATAGGAGTAACTGAATAGGAATATTAGTGAGTAGATGATGTACTTAAACTATCTTGGGCCAAGAAAAATAAAAGTGTCTCATTTCACAGAAAGCTGAAAGTGGAGGAAGAATTGGAGTCATTCAGTTGCAACCTAGAACATTTAATCAGAAATCCTGTAAAAGAAGAATTTGCAGGGTGATTCTGTTTATTTTTATTCGTCATTTTTAATTAGCAGTTTCTTATTTTCTTGCATGTAATGTCAAATTCCTAGCATAAAAATTCACAAGGCTAAAATTAGTCTGACTTTGTCTAACATGCCACAAGTCGAGATTTGCTTCTATATTTTAAACATCTGTAGAGAGAGTGGAGAGCGCAGGGTTTGGAGTTAGACATTTCTAGGTTCAAATCCCAGTTCTGCTACTGGTTCTCTCTGAATTTTCAATGTTAGTTAATTTCTCAGAGGGTTAGTTTTTCCAGCTGAAAAATTGAAATAAGGCCATTGTAAGACTTAAATGAGGTAAACTATGTGAAGTACGGAATAAACAGTTTTTAAAAAGTGGTAGTGAGTCAGATGAGTGTTTTCTGCTGAGAAGCCTTGGAACACTGTCAGTGTTCCTGGGTGTGCCCAGCCAGCCCCCCGACCAACCACTGACCACCACGTTTGCAGATCTATTCTCAGTGTCTGGTTTTGAAAGTAAAAGAAAGTTAATCTCTTCACCAAGATAGATTATTTTATATACTTTGACAAGGATAAGACTGGAAGAAATGATGGTCCAAAGCAATGGCTGGAGGAAAAAGCCAAATCAAGAGATATAAATATAAAAATATAAAGATTTACAAAACTCTCATATGCTTTACTCAAATAAAAAAAACATGAAAGAAATATGCTCCTAATTTAAGGACAGAAGGCCATGTGTCAAATTAGGGCTCAGAGGAAAAGTCAGTTATAAAGCTGTCATGACAGGGGCACCTGGGTGGCTCAGTTAAATATCTGACTCTTGGTCTTGGCTCAGGCCTTGATCTCAGGGTTGTGAGTTCAAGCCTGGCACTGGGCTCCATGCTGGGTGTGGAGCCGATTTTAAATAAATAAATAGATAGATAGATAGATAGATAGATAGATAGATAGATAGATAGATAAAATAAAATAAAGCTGTCATGATGGAGAAGCTCCATGTAAGGCTTCCATGTTAGGTCAAGGAAAAGCAGGACTGAGGGCTTGGTGAAGAGATGTCTTAGGATGCCTTCAAGGGATGCCTAAGCAAAATATACAGGAAAAAATTCTCTCTAATGCTTTACATGGACTGCATCATTTGAATAAGGCTTGAAAAAAACAGTATCACACACAAAAAAAAAAATAACTGAGAAGAGTATCTAAAACCAGAGAGAGAAAAGTTTTTTAGGACAAGTGTCCATATCAATTTGAAGCCCAACATGACATCATATCTAGGACCAAGTCTAGGAGATACTAGACTTTGACCTTTCTTGACTGAACTCCACTCAAAAAAAGTTTGTTGAAATCCATAATAATCATACGTAGGCAAAAATAAATTCATTTTAAGATGTTATGGTTTCATGTCTTATGTTTAAAACTTTAATCCATTTTGAATTTATTTTTGTGTATATATGTAAATATTATTCCACCGTAAAAAAGAAGGAAATCCTGCTATTTGTGCCAACATGGATGAAACTCAAAGGCATTACACGGAATGAAATAAGCCAGACAGAGAAAGACAAGTGGAGTATAGGTTGCCAGGAACTACGCGTTGGGGGAAGTGGAGAGATATTAAAGGGCATAAACTTTCAGTTAAAAAGCAAATTTCTGAAGATCTAATGTAGAGCATAGTGCCTATCGTTAATAATACTGTATTGTATACTTGAAATTTGTTGAGAGTAGATCTTCAGCATTTTCACACACACACATCAAATAGTAATTCTGTGAGATGATGGAAATATTAATTAACTTGACTGTGGTAGTCATTTCACAACGTGTACATGTATCAGATTATCTTCTTGTATACTTTAAATATGTTACAATTTTATTTGTCAATTATACCTCAATAAAGCTGGAAAAGATTTTTAAAGAAGAAAATTAAAGGGATGCCTGGGTGGCACAGTAAGTTAAGCATCTAACTCTTGGTTTCAGCTTAAGTCATGATCTCAGGGTTGTGGGATTGAGCCCCACATCAGGCTCGGTGCTCAGCATGGAGTCTGCTTAAGAGTCTCTCCTTCTGCCCTTCCCCCCTTGCTCACATGTCCATGGTCTCTTTCCTTCTCTCCCTCTTCTCTTCCTCTCAAATAAATAAATAAACCTTTTTTTAAAAAAAAAAAAAAAGGAAATTAGACACCTAGTATATTACTTTGCATAGATTACACCTAATAAAAGAGATTATTACTAAATAAATATCTCTACAGTCCAAAAATAATCTTCATTTCATCCCATCTCTGTGACTCTGATCCCCTCACTACTGTTTAAATCCAGTCATTAGCCCAAAGGGACATAAGCAATTTAACAGTTGTATTAATATTTTCTCATTTTTGAAGCTCTCAATACAAGTTCTTTGCCTCTTATCATAAATTTTGTTTTCCAATCCTCTAATCTCTTTTCTGGACTTTGTCCTAAATCCTCTGTGTCCTCCCTACATGCTTCTTACAGACCAATCACCACTAATCCTCCCCTTCTCCTATCCCAGCCCTCTCAGCTGCCTGTAATTATGAGCCCATTGACCACATCATTTCCAGGGGATTTACTCCCTCCTTCTATTCAGTTATCCATTCATCATCCACTCTTGTTTAGGTTCAGCGGTTCTCCAACTTTCCTATCTCAAGACCCCCTGACACTTAAAAAATTATTTAGGATGCCAGTGAGCTTTTGTTTATGTAAGTTAGAGTATCAGTTCATATCATATTTGAAGTTAAAGTTGAGAAATTTTAAAATATTTCTTTATTAATGCATTTTAAAGTAACAATCATAATCCTTTTAAGTGTTAACATAAGTACCATATCTTTGTGAAAATTAACTATGCTTTTCAAAACAAAACAAAAGTAGTGGGAAAGTTACTTTTTTTTTTATTTCTTCACAAATCTCGTTAGCATCTGGTGTAATGGATGACAGTGGGATTATCAGTTCTGCATACAATTTGTTGAGATACATTCTATTTGTTGAGGTAAATTAAGGATATCTGCCCTCATAATACAATTGGAAAATGGAGAAGTATTTTCATAGCCTTTTCTGATAGGTATGAATTTTCTTCTTTGACACTATGCAACATTCAACAAGAGTAGTTTCTTATGGGACGCCTGGGTGGCTCAGCAGTTAAGTGTCTGCCTTTGGCTCAGGGCGTGATCCCGGTCCCAGGATCAAGTCCCACATTGGGCTACCTGAGGGGAGCCTGTTTCTCCCTCTGCCTTTGTCTCTGCCTTTCTCTCTGTGTCTCTGATGAATAAATAAATAAGATCTTTAAAAAAGAGAGAGTAGGTTCTTAGAGGTCAGTTGCAATATAGAATGTCAAACCATATCAGTCAAACGTTTATAATCAGTCACATTAAAATCAATTGGTCTATCTTGCATATTAAATGGATCGAGCACCCATGCATGAGTTTATATTATCAGCTTTAGTCATTTGGAAAATCTTGGTTCCCCAAGTTATGTAGATCTTCCAAATGTTGACACATTTAATTATACAATATCAAAAAATTGCATTTGTTAATATCACCACCAATCTTATCACAAAAGTCTTTAAGTATTGTGAAGCTGTCAAGTTCATGGTGGCGGTTAGAAGTTTTCCAAAATTCTAATTTTCACTTGAAAGCTTAAATTTTTATCCTAGGCAAGAAACACTGTCAGTTGTTTTCCCTTGAAGTGACAGGTTCACTTTTTTCATTTTTGAGAAAGTGTCTGCCAAATACACAAATCTGAATAACTCTAGTTTTTCTGCCAGTCATTCTTTCAAGCAAAAACAGTATTCCATGAAAAAGCAGCTAGATCAGTTCACAGCTCAAGCAATCTCATGAGTACTTTTCTTCCAGGTGACCGTCATACTTTAGCAACTAGCAGAAGTGCTTCCTGTGTCCTTCTCATCAAGTCTTATGAAATGTTAAGATATACTCAAGAGCTGAGACTTCAAAAAATCTCATAATTTTGTATTACTTCATTAAGAACATCCTTAAGTGCAACTAGCTGATCTTCCCCCATGAATGCGTGACAGCAGCAAATATGATGACTACCAGTGCCCTTTGGTCCCACTGACTTGATTTATGCTAGAGTGTTAGCATATCCCCCACACTTGACATGCATTGTTTTAGATGTCTCTGCACACTTTTTTAAACCACATGTTCCCTTCTTGATGAGAGCTTCAAGATGAAGATTTAATAAAGTTGCTTCTCCCCCCTTAAACTTATGCATACTGATAGCTCCCCAGTTTCTGCAGAGCTTGTCTTGCCTTCATACTTTATATTTAAGTATTTATATGAAGCTTTTAAGGGATATAAACTCTTGCTGATTGCTTGATTGATTTTTTAAAGGCTTTAAAAATCAACTGCACATTTACAGATTAGAGTACACCTGGCTTAAGAGTTCCAAGTGACTGACTCATTAAGGAAGACGTTGGAAAACTGAAGCGTGTCCAGGAGGAACTCAGCCCAGTGAGTAGAATGATGGTAACCACCTCCTATGAGTACCTGTGGCAAGAATCACAGACACTCAGGCCAAAGGTCTCTTGGCAGGACAGACAAGTTGCCCAAGAATCGTGTTGTGTAGAAAAGAGATTAGATGGCTTCCATGTAGTTCCAGAGACCAGAGGACAGATGAGCAAAAGTTACAAAGAGATTACCTTCAATTTGAAATTAGAAAAAAAAAAAAAAGATTTTTTGAGAATCTCTTCTGTCCACTGATGGAATGGGTCATATTGGAAGAAGCAATCAACATGCTCAACAGAGGCTAGAAGATGCAAAGACATAGAAAAGGGGACTGAGACCCCCGTACGGAAGCATGTACACACTTTCAAGATGGCCACAAACCCAGGAAGATGTCCCAGGCCCATGACTTCTAAAGTCCTTTCCAACTCTCAAATTCTATAATTCCACAAGTTCCATAAATGTTGGCACTAGAGTACCTTAATGAACTATCATTTTCATGATTTCTCGTTCCATTTGTTATGAGAGTAAAAAGAAATGTGTGTTGAATTAAAGCTGGAGTGATTCATTCTTCTGTATGACAAAGTCAAGATGTTACTGCCGTTTGGACAGTTAGGGGAAGGGGGCTGTTCCACAGTCAGAGATGTTAAATGGCCTCATAGCATGGCAGAGATATGTGGGGGTTGGGAGTCAGTCAGTGATAGAGTCAGGACTTGATACTGTTTTGTGTGTCCTAAAGCCCACCTATAGAATAGAACTGCGTGTTTTCACACCCCTCATAGAAATGTGGTTACAAAGCAAGTGACATTTGAAGAAATAATTAGGTTTTTTATTCCCCCACAATAAAGTTCACCCATGCCAATGCCAGGACTTATTAAAATTTGTCTGAATGCTTGCCTCAGGAAACTATTTGCTGAGAGAACTGAAAAATTAGTTGGGCGAAGGAAATGCAGCTAATACTGTGTGATTAGAGTGGCACATCTAACAGCGTCTCATTAAATGTTCTTTGATAAAGTCACTTAGATTATCTTGGTTATGACTTATGACAAGGACCAAGAAATAGCTTGAAGGCCCTGTGGGCCAACGTGACAGTGAATGGTCGCTGAGTTGTGAGAAAATACAAGGGGAAGGGCTGGTGGGTGAGGAAAAAGAAGAGTGCTTTGGGGATGGATGTGTGATCTGGTCTTATTTAATATCTTCATTAATGATCCGGAAGAGGGGTAAATAGCCTGTTAATTAAATTTGCAAATGAGACTAAATTGGGAGATGTTGTAAACATGCTCAAGGACAGAGAAGTAACATGAAGGCACCTTGAGAGGCTGGAAGGATGGGCCGAATTAAAAAAGCCAAAAGGCTGTGTGTGTTCTAGAAGGAAATGGTGGGTGAGAAGCAGTAAGAGCCCTACACACACACACACACACACACACACACGTGTGTGTGTTCTCCTGTTCCTTCATGTATTCATTCAGTGTGTATTGTAGCAGACATAGTTGATGCCTGCCAGTACCACTCAGTGGCTTTCACTCTTACACACACTGAATCTTGGTCATGGATTCTGGGGGCTTATTGTGGCCACAGCAGCAAGAAAAATGAGAAACATGGGAAAGATAATGCCTCAGAAACAACTCTCACCGATATGAATGGAGGTAAGGGGATAAATGCTTTCACCTTCTTTGCCCCTCAATATGGGCAACTCTTGATATCTCTAAAAATTGCCCAGCAAGACTGAGCTCCAGCTGTCCACAGAAGTAAACTGGCTTGAAGTCACACCTATTACTCACTTCCCACCCATGTTGAGTGGGCCCACCTCCTAAACCCTTAACTTGCACTCAAATTCTTGTCTCAGTCTCCTAGCGGGGGAGCCAATCCAAGGCATTTATCAGCTCTTCCCATGCATAACACTGTGCTGTACAAGATAAGGTCTTTGCCCTCAAGGAGCAGGCTTGATCAGCTAATTGAAGAGTGAATGTCAAATGCGTGTTACTATCTGTAACATACTCATGTCTGCCATAGGACATAAGGGAATCTTGATGTCTAAATATTCAGTTAGCTCAAGAAAGCACAGGATATTCCCTTCATCACCCTTCACTAGATTCCCCATATTTCTCAGTTATAATACTCTTCTTCTTCATTTCCACAGTCATGTTGAGGACTCTAACCTCCCTGCTACCTCAGTCGTGGATCTGGGACAAAGGGCTTCCAAGCCCTATACCCAGCTGTAAAAATCCTCCCTCCCACAGCTACCACTCTGACCACATCATGGCCCTGTGGGTGACCCTATAACAACACCCAGCTGCCTCAGAAGTTCAATTAGAGCCCTCATCAGGGGGCAGCCCCTGTGGCACAGCGGTTTAGTGCTACCTGCAGCCCGGGGTGTGATCCTGGAGACCTGGGATCCTGAGTCCCACGTCGGGATTACTGCGTGGAGCCTGCTTCTCCCTCTGCCTGTGTCTCTGCCTCTGTCTCTCTCTCTGAATAAATAAATAGATCTTTAAAAAAAAAAAAAAAAAAAAAGCCCTCATCAGGGATTTAGGCTGCTATTTAAATATCCTCTCTCTTCACCCATTGTCTCCATTTTTCTGCCCAAAACAGGCTACATTTTGCATCTTCTTGCTTCTCCCTGGAATTGAACTATTTGCCCCATTCTGCATTTACTTATTTCTTTTCTTCAAAAGAACTGTCAAATGCCTCTTCTTTAGGTCATTTCTTATTCTTTTGGGATCCTACGAAGGAATCCTCTCTCATGAAATCTAAGTTAACCATTCTCAACTCTATTATCCAAAGTACCTAAAATCCTCCCAAAATTCTAACATGTTAAGAATATGTTTTATACACTGATAAAATACTCTCACAAAATATTTGTGAAGTTGTAATTGGACGATGTATATAAAAGTTCTTCGTAAATGATAAAGCATAGTACTATTATAAATATGATTCCTTGTTTTGCTCCTACTTCTTTGTTTTGTGATGGAAAGGATTGTGTTCTCTTCTTTTGTCTTTTGGACATTTAAATTGAATACTTTCTTAAGTCAGGAGCTAAGTCTATTTCTCTTTTGATTTTCTCTACCTCTATATAGGTGCTCAGCATCTGAGAATATGTGCGAAAATGTTAATGATTGACCATCCTGTTGCTCATGAACACCATCTCTGGTGACTAAGAAGTGCACTTCAAATTTTATTTTCTGAAGGTGGCTGCATACATACACAGATACACTATGCACATATGTATATATACATATCATACACTCTTTTCATTGTATGAAAAGTTCTTCCCACTGAGAGGCAAAGTTTATTCTCCTCACCTGATTAACAGGTTTTAATTGCTTTATTAATAGAATGTGGGGAAAGTGATACTATAGGATTTCTGAGGCTAAGTCATAAAAGATGATATGATATGGCTTCTGCCTCTCCGATTTCCTTTGACCGTCTCTTGGATTTCCTTTTCTCTATACATATGTTTCCTGGGAATCTAGCCACCATCTTGTGAGATAGGCCCAGTTATGGCTCAACCAATAACTAATATCAACTCCCAGAAAGATGGTTTTAGTGGCTCACTTTGAGCTGTCCCAGAAATAAACCAACATGGCTAAACCTACCCAAACTGCTGATTTGAGGGTAAAAGGAAGGTTGACATTTTTTAAGTCACTACACTTCGGGCTTGTTTGTTACAGTCATAGTAACTAGAACAAAGTCAGTCAGTGCGACAAATACAGAAAAGGTACCTAATACATCTTTAGATAGGAGAGGCCAGAGCTAAAGTTCTGTGGGTGATAGTTTGGTCCATAAAAGTATGTGAGATGATCCAGAAAGAATAGGCGTCCATTTTGATGGCACAAAGCCAGAGTCACTATCCTACCTGAATCTGAGATTTAACTCAGAATCTAACCCTTTGCCACAGTCAGAGCCATTCCTGGGATCAATCTCTTCCCTTTTAGAGATGCAGAATGTGTATTAACTAAGAATACATAGTAAATTCAGAAATTATTGACTATCATGGAACATACAGGAGATCTTCCATCCTAGGACCACTGTGATTCCTTATCTGGTATCATGAATTTGCCTTTGCCCATTTGGATATGATCCAGGAATTTCACCTCTAAGCTCTTATACCTAAATTTCACATGACTGCCCTGTAGGTGCTATGAATCAGATGGGCAGGACTGCCAGGATAAAAGTCTCAACCAAGGCCAGATAAAGCAAATAAATCTAGTCACCAACTATATTCCACAACCATGCATCTCATTCACTAAAAGTTCAAAGACTTTGGTGGCAACATCAAATACCAAATGGATTAATTTGAGAAATGGAGACCAAAACCATGGCAGAGTTTTTACAGGAACCCAGGGAACGTTGGCAGCAGGCTAGGTTCCTTTAAGGGGACATGGCCTATTGTTTAGGGCTAAAATCAAAGAAGTTAGTCAATTGTGCCCACCCTTCCAGTTTGACTCATGCTTCTAAAGATACAGTACAGTATGGAACAGAGGTTCTCAAAGAATAGTCTTTAAACCAGCAAAACCAGCATCATTTGGGAACTTGTTAGAAATGCAAATTATTGACCCCTACCCCAAATCAACTTAATTAGCAACTCTGAGAATGAGTCCCCTCAATCTGTGGTTTAATGAACCCTCCAGGTGATTCTGATACCTGCTAAAGTTTGAGAACCATTGGCTCACCAAGACTGAACCTAGACTCAAGCATACTATGGGATCTTTGGTAGGTGAAACACATCTCCTGCCCTTGGTTTCCTCATCTATGAAAAAGGGGATAACAATAAAACCATCAGGGGAGTGGTGACACCAGAGGAGTCATACCAGCTGCCTGTTGTGTGGATTAAACAAAACAATGTTTGAAAAGAACCTAGTGCCTCATTTCTCACAGTAAATGGCTTCACAGTAAATGTCCATTCCTTTTCCACTCTCCCCTTTTCCCTAAGACTAGAAGATTACAGGTCAGTGAAGCCTTTAATTCCAAGGACATAGCTCTGATTTAAACTAGGAGAGGATTGTGCTTTGTACCATGGACTTTTCAAGAAGGAATTCCTGGCAGATCAGACTAAAAGATACAAGCAGGCAAAGGTATTGATACCCTCCAGGATACTTTCCATTGCTGGATAAATCTTTGGCCATATTGAGTCCTTCTAGTTCAAGTTAGTGCCTAACTTTCCACTGACTTGTTTATGATCAGGACAGATATCTGACACATCAGAGCCTCCAGGGGCCCCATGAACAATAACACACCTGAGGATAAAGCCAAATCCCTCAAAACAGTGACCTCTTTTCTCCAGCCCCAGGATGGTACTTCTTTTGACTTTCTCATCATTATGTAACTTAACCACATGTCCCTGGCATCCTCGGCACTCACTTGAAGGGCTAATTGGTTTGTGTTTCCTTGTATTTCTTATGCTCAAAAGAAAGGCATCATGTCCAATGTCCCAATGTCCCAACCACAGAACAAGGCATTCTAACCTCACCATTTGTCATGGGGCAAGCAACCAAATGTCACCTCAGTAAATAGTAATGGAAATAAATTGACTAAAGAAACCAAAAAACCCATGGGACATATGGAATTACACTACACTTTGTGAACAATGGGGTGATAATGGTAATGACCTACGTCTGAGGAGAGTTTTTCAGAGAATTGAAAACATTTTACAATTAAGTGCCATGTTGGTGCTAAATTTATTAGGGAGTAATTGGACACAGCCTTTGCAAAACTCAGACTGGACAGTACCACCCCTACCCAGTGGGACAATATTCTTTCCACCACTACCAAATAAGCTTCTCCCAGCATTCTCCACCAACAGAAAAACAGAGCAGCTTTGAATCTGAGCGCTGGTGAGTCACATCGAGGTTATCTCAAAAACACTACAACTAAAAATATATCTATCTTTCCACAACACACAGAAATAATCCACATCCAAAGATTTATATTTTTTAGAATAACAATGGTTTCAGCAGGAGTGCTCTATCATACAGCGAAGTTCAAGCATCCTTTTCCAATATATTCGAATCTCAATGCCAAGGGCACTGAATTCAACTCTGTCTTTGATCCTAAAGAATGCTTATAGGAAACACAAATAAGTGGTACAAAAGGTCCATAAGAATGGAAAACATGTAATTTCATTATGGTATGATATGAGAATGATAGAATATCGACATGACAATGAAACAAAAGAGAAGATTCCATCATCCCTGGCTTAGAACTCATTTAACAAGTAAAATCTAGATAAAAACAGAATTACTTACAGAGCTCCAAGAAATGAAAGAAAATCACTCATGCAACACATTTTGTTTTTATGCATCTAACTAGTTAAATTTGGTAATTTGTATTTGAAAACTAACTGAGAAATACACCTGCAGACTTCCAACTTAACATTGCACCTGGATAATAGCTCTGGACACACCACCTTCCCACAAAAATACCTATGAAGACCCAGAAGATGAAACATCACAGCAATAAGAAAACTGTGATTTGCAATCAAACTCTTATCAGAATCTTAAGGAAATTCTACTACTTAAGAAGCAGATCAAACCAGATTGGAAACCCATTTTGTGACTCACCATTTCTGTGCCTGATTGAAAATATTCCCCCATTGTCCACCAAGATTCAGGAATTCAACATCTGTGTCAATGACGAAATTGGACAGCTGCCTTTCCACCATGAGGTGCCTGTGTTCAAAGAGATCAGTGTGCAATTTCATACCCTCCACTCCAATCAACGCCTCTTTAGACCTGTATTCAATGACAGAATAGTAATATTAATAATGATAACAGCAGCTAATATATAAAATTTACAATGCACTGTGCTAAACACTTTCCAAACATTCTCTCTTTAGTGTCACAACACAAAATAATAGCAATACCATTATCTTCATTCTAGGAAATAAAGTTCAATGATAGAGAGTCATACAGCAAAGATCACAAAGCTGGTCAGAAGTAGAACTGGGATGCATACTCAGATTAGGATGTCTCAGAAAGTACCCTTTAGATTATGCCACAGCCCCTATTAGATATTTTTCAAGAAATCCAGAGAAGCTGGAAGTAATGCCTAGTATTAGAGGAGATATCATCTTTCCAGATGACATAATATAAATGGGGGAGGGCAGAGACATGGAAAGCTCTACTAGCAGTATATGCTAGTATGAGCATATACTTCTGTGCATTCCATCTTTTCAGGATGTTAAAGCCAGGAAACATGGAAGAAACAGGAGCTTCACTTCTGTGCATTCCATCTTTTCAGGATGTTAAAGCCAGGAAACATGGAAGAAACTTTCATCTCAGTCCTGAAGAGTCCCCCTGGAAATCAAATCAAGCTCAACCTCTAAGAAAGACATGTGACCAGCACCAAAGAACAAGGCCAAGAGTAGGTGAAATGTCCTTTCTCTTTGAGGATAAATCAAAAAGAAAAAAATATTAAAACATAAAGAACAAGGGGAAATTGAATAAAAAATGTGAAAGAAATCATTACAAAGATTTAGAGGATGAGCAGACTTCTGAAAAATATGTATTACAGAAATTGGAATTAGGAAAAAAATGATCTGGGATTAGGATTTACATAGAGAATAACCTGTTCTCCATGGGGCAAAAAGAGAACATCACTCACTACAAGAGAAATAATGTAGGTAAAAAGCCAGCAAAAATGATATAGGTCAGATATTAAAGACTTCAGGAAAATTAGAAAAGCAATAATGGAATGTATTGGAGGCAGTAAAGGACATAATTGCCATTGTAGAAAATTGATCAATTATAGAACAAATCCCAGTAGTTCTCCTAGAATGCAGACAAAAATTAAAACAACCAGAGAAAATATAACTGACTGGATGGCACAGTCAGTTAAACATCTGACTCTTGATTTCAGCTCAGGTCATAATCTCACAGTCATGCAATCGAGCCCTGCATCAGGGTCTATGCTCAGTGAGGAGTCTGCTTGAGATTCTCTGTCTCCCTCTCTTTCTCTCTGCCTGTCCTACTGCTCACACATGCACACACGCAGACTCTCTCTCTCTCTCTAAAATAAATAGATAAATCTTAAAGAAAAATACATAGAGATCAAACTTTAAAAGTACAGCAATTGGACGACACACAATGTCCATATCAAAGTTAAAAAAAATCTTCCTCCAGAGGAAAAAGAAAAAGAAATAAGAGTTTGTTGTTGGAACAGCTCATCAGGTTCCAAGGAAATCACTGGGGTAGGGGAAACCACCAAGGCTGACCCAATCATGTGTAACTCCTAGGTTAATGTTTTAAATATTACATATTTATAGGCAGGAAAGAAAATCAGTATACACAAAGAAATGAAAGTCTGACTGGTCTCTTACTTTTTAATACTAAATGCTAAATAACAATGAAGCAATGAGTAATACATCTTGAGGACATAGTTGTAAACCAAGCATATTATACCCTGCCAAGTCATCTTTCTGGGCAATGATACAGAAATCCAGTCTTGGAGAGGCAAGGGGTCTGGTGATATACCGTTTATCTGCCCTTTTTTTAAAATTTAGAATTCAAATTCAAATGAAGCCAAAACAGGCGAAGTCCTAAAAAACAAACAAACAAACAAAAAACTGATGAGCTGTCTTGTGGGATATCCTTCAAAGAATCTCACCTATATGTACTTGTAGAAAGCAGCCTTTCTTTCACTCTGGATGAAGCTTTTCAAAACACTTTTATACCTAGTTGTTACTCTCACTATTCAGATTTAAGAATTCTGGAAAAAGAAATCCAGAAATTCAAATAAAAATAAATACTATTACACAAAACAAAACAAAAAAAATATCCACCCATTTCCATTTAAAAAGGTTGGGGGGACAGTTTCAAGATGGTCTTTACCAGAATATTATTCCTTTTCTTTTTATTTGCCACACTTCCTTTAAAAAGCACATATTATTTAATAAAAAAAACTTATTTAAAAGAGAAAATAGCACATTCAGAATCCATCTCACTTCATCTAAGAGGATCGATATCTCTGGCTTGGCTTTGCTGGTGTTAAAGCTTTCCAAGTATCTATTTTAAAGAAGTAGGACACTGCTTCTGGCTGGTTGTGTTCTCTGCACGCTGGTGCATGAGTGGGTCTGACTGCATGACCTCTAAGGCCCCTCTTCAAAAATGCAAAGGCTCTTGTGACCCAGGAAGCTTGATCAAAGTAGGCGGCCAATCCCGTGGTGTATTTCAGAAGCTTGCTTCCTCTGATTTTTTTAAACAACTCTTTTTCTTTTCTAATTACAAATGTAGCCACGCTTCTCACAGAAAAATTTGGAAAACTCTAAGACATATAGGAGAAAATAGAAATTCTCCCATACTCTCATGATTCAGAGTCATGATTTCTCATTTCCAAAATTGTTGGGAAGCAAGTCATTTAAAGGCAGGACACCAGTCTCAAGGGGCAGCCATGGTTTCCATGGCACCCCTTTGGAAAGGAAACAAGGGACTCTGCAAGCTGGCACACCAGGGCTCCTCATCTGAGCTGACCACAAGCTCCAAGTTCCAACACAATCTCCAAGATAACATCCTTGGAAGCACTCTATAAGCTCTCAAGGATCATGCAAATGGCATGCGTAATTATTCTCAGGAGCAAATGGGTTGGTGTCTTGGTATTGTCATGATTGCACAAAGAGGCATTGGTTTCCAAGGAACATTTTCTAAATTTTCTGTCGTTGGAGGTGTTGCTGCCATTCAGCTTCTCTTTGTGGTGGCAGGCTGCTCCCTGGCATTTCATCTCCCACAAGGATCTGGCAAGGCCTGTGGTTGATCCTGGCAGACACACACCTCGTCTCAGGAAATCGCTGCTCTGTTCACAGCTCGGCACACTTACGTATGGTGCTCAGATCTGTTTTGACCCCAAAAAAGAATACCACTTCAAATGCTGCATTTTACAGCACACCACAGGCAACAGAATTTGCCTCCCGGAAGAATGCAGCACGAGCCCAGCATTACTGCAAGCATATGCATCAATGCATACATCATTTGCACTCTTGGGCTGTGACTATTAGAGCCTCTCAAGAAAAGGCCAAGGAGGAAAAGTTGTGAGTCGTCAGGACGTACGGCTGCAGGGTGTACAAATCCCCCTCACCTTAGACTCCCTGTCCGTCCGATAAAGCTCTGGGCCATCTTTATTCTGGAAACACTCTCTTCTGTAGCCTTTCCTGACACCCTTCCCTCCCATTTCCAGCCTCCTCCCCGGTCATCCTTGCATGCTCCTTTTCTGCTCAACCTTCAAATGTTGGCATATCTCGACAGCTTCCAGGGAGCCAGGCTCTCATCTGGTGGTTTACTTCTGTATCCTCAGCGCTGAGAATCGCGTGTGGCACTTAACAGATGCTCACCAAGTATTTGTGAGTGAATACATTGCTGACAAACTCTCTATTTCCTTACCACCACATTTCCACAGACTTCTAAACAATTCAGTCTCGTGCCCAGAGCCACCCACCGATAAGATTCACGGATCCACCTGCAACTTCAGAGCCAAGGCTCCTGTTCCCTTTATGAGGCTGCCGACAGCTGTGTGGTCCATGAATCGCCTCCCTCCGAATTGACTCCCAACAAGACACCCACCTCCTTATTCTTCCAAGCCCTTTGCCCCCAAAAGAATTATGGCGTTTTGTCACTAGTATTTTCCCAACCCTAATCAAAATGAGGTCATATCCATCCCAGATACTTTGGCCTGCTGGGAAATTCCCTAAACAGTGCTCCTCTGCTGGAAAAGTCCAAAACAACTTTCTTTAGGGGGCGCCTGAGTGGCTCAGTTGGTTGATCATCCAAATCTCGATTTTGACTCAGGTCATGTTCTCAAGGTCCTGAGATTGAGCCCTGCGTCTCTCTTCCTCTTCCTCTGCCCCTCCCCTACCACCCATGCTCTCTCTCTCAAAAACAAAAACAAAAACTTTCTGCAGGACTGGGTTATGTAAAATTGCTTATTTCAGAACCCATTATCACCTGGGGACAAACCAGGTCATTTCCTAAGCTTCTGGCTTCTCCTTTGCAGGGAGGGAATAATGTAGAAAGGATTAGATACGTTAGTGCACCAGAGTCTAGAACAGTGCCTGGGATACAAGAGGGATACAGGGAACCACACAAAACAGGGCTGATGCAGGAGTCACCACCAGGAAAGGAGGGCTTGGAACTTCAGCCTTCATGAAGGTTGACAATGACTCGGCAGCCGAGGAGTGAAGGCATAGAGTGGGGAGGACAGTTTGGGCCCAGTCACCCTCCTGCTTCTGTCCTCCCACCCAGAGCAGTGCTGAGAGAAAACCCCAGCTTGCACACGGCCAGGGTTCAGAGGGCCAGGCCTTGGGGGAAAGCACTTGCCAGAACCTGGTACTACCTATTAAAGTTCTGCACCCTGGGGACGCCTGGGTGGCTCAATGGTTGAGCATCTGCCTTCAGCTCAGGGCGTGATCCTGGGGTCTGGGGATCGAGTCCCGCATTGGGCTTCCTGCAGGGAGCCTGCTTCTCCCTCTGCCTATGTCTCTGCCTCTCTCTCTCTGTGTGTCTCATGAATAAATAAATAAAATCTTTAAAAAATAAAATATGATAAATAAAAATAATAAAATTCTGCACTGCGTTGTGAGACACATCCCAGTTCTGGCCTTTCCCAGTGGGCACCCACCTCAGGGAACAGCACTGAAGATGGAGAGGGTCCCACACCCCTCACACCCAGCACCCCGCCCCCCGTGCCATCAGCATCTGGGGGCTACAGACCAAGACTCACATAGCACCGGGCAGAGCACTGATGCCACCTTCTATCCAAACCACCAACCTGATGCCGTTTTATACCAATTAACATTTTACTACCGCTGTGCAGCGTGAGAACCTGTCCTGCATTTCAGATCTCTCAAGAGGGCTAAAAAGAAGGAAATACGCTACCCCAGCAATAACCCACAGATCTAGTTGCCTAGGAAATACGCAAACGAGGACACCTGGCTTGGGCGCTACACCTGAATGAAGGTAATTGTCCAGATCACAACAGTCCTTAACATTAATGACTAAGGTCTATCAGCAAGAGAAGAAAACTCTGGTAGAAGCGCATAGATCCCAGCCAAGTAACCCATGAGCTATTCTATGGGGAAATGAGGCAGAGAAACCCTCCTCTTCTATCCCATTTCCTGTGTGTGTGTGTGTGTGTTTAATGAACAAGATTATCCTTAAAAGCACAAATTGTGTGGAATTTGAATATCAGATATGCTTAAATTGGAAGCAATCGTAGGCATTGTGGAGGCTTAACACCTTTAGTTTCGGGTTGAGGAAACTGAGTCCCAGAAAGAGTGTGTTTCTATTCCAGCCTGAGGGCTCACAGATGAGCCCTGGTGAGAACCCAGGACTTTCCCACCTTCGTGAACTTTTCCCATCCACTTATCACTCCTCTAGTGCTCACTGAAGAGTTCTGGAACATTCTTCCTTACATACATTGATTATTCTAAATGGAAACCACTTACCATAAATAAAAGGCAACACAAACAGGAATGAAATTAAGGTGAAACAATGATAAATTCTAAGTAAAAAGGCTCTGAGATCTCTTCTATTTAATTAGTGATATTACCAAGCAAAATGTCTTCATAGTACAAGTATCGCTGAAAGAAAATTGAGAAAGCAAAGGTTTTCTCAACATGTGACTTGATGCCATTAGTGTTGTATTTGTGTATCAGGTGCCATGTGGTTTCATTCTGGAAAGCCCCACGCTACCCTCTATTACCAGCCAAGAAGCTCACCTCCGCCAGGCAACCCACCGGAATCCCACTTGTCAGGGAAGGGAGCATTACTTTCTTGGTGACTGCATACTCTGCCCCATTGCCTTATTTTAGAAATTGAAAACCACTCTTGAAGTTTTGAGGAGAATCATTGAGAATGTGCTCGGGGAGGTAAGAAGACCTGAGAAAAGGAAACCCACTAACAGTTTACAAAATAAAAACTGATTCTCTAATTCTAACCACTGAATCAAGATTCAGATTCTTGTAAAAGAAACAAACCTTTAATGGCAAATACTCAACACTCTACTGTCAGGCAAGTCGTATGCTTTATCTCACCTAATCTCACGGCAATCTTAAAAGGCAGGCTCTAAAGGCTCTATCTCACACGGGAGCAAAGTGAAGCTCAGAGAGGTTAGGTATCTTGCCTCACATCACACAGCTAATAATAACAGGATTCAAATCCAGATCTCTCGTGCCAACTCTGGCTACACATTATAATCAGCTGGGAGTTTTTACAATGATCAGTGTCAGGGCCTAACTCACACCGGTTCTTATTAGTCTGATGTGGATGTCTGTCACTGTATTTATTTTTAAGCTTCCTAGGAAATTCCAGTGCACCCCTTGTGTTAAGAAACTCTGGCTTCTTAGGGTACCTGGGTGGCTCAGCGGTTGGGCATCTGCCTTGGGCTCAGGTCGTGATCCTGGGGGCCTGGGATCGAGTCCTGCATCAGGCTTCCTGCATGGAGCCTGCTTCTCCCCCTGCCTGTGTCTCTGCCTCTCAGGATCTCTCATGAATAAATAAATAAAATCCTTAAAAAAGAGAGAGAGAAATTCTAGCTTCTTACAGTTACCTTTACTTTATTTGCTGTAATTCCCCCATCATTTTGTCAATTGCTAGTAAAATGTGCTTTCCTCTATTTCCTTTCTAATTTCCTAGTGAAATTTCAGTAAGCAAGAGAGACCAAATCTAAAAGAAAAGGGCCACTGCCCCATGGTGGGGAAGCCTCAGGCTGAGAGCAGGGAGTTCTGCTCTGATTTGGCTGGGACCCTGAGCAATGCGCTCCACCTTGGTTTCCTCATCTGCGATGTGATGGGCCTGGAGGTGGTGATTATAAGCCAGCTTCCAGCTCGGACTCCCTGTGATGGAGTTCCCAGTGCTCAGAGCCAGCCGCAGCCCCTGCGGATGCACAGCTCCTCTGCCTTTCCAAGCCACTTGCTTTCTTCCTCCCTCTGATCCATTTCTATTTAACGAGCTTTGGCCTGAGTGTACCCTGCCTCTCTCCCAGTCCTCTTGGCCTGTGCCTGGGTCCCTAGGTTCTTTTTCACTCTGGGAACAGTTTTTCATTACTAATTTGTTTCTACCCTTTTACCCAACTCCACTTTGCTGCAGGCTATGGGGACTTTTTAAATATACCCAAGTGTCCTCCCATGGATCCTAATCAAGCAAAATCATTTTCTAAAATTCTTCCCAAAGTGGAGGCCAAGGCCCAGAGGGCTAGGGTAGGGAGAAACGAGCACAGAAAAGAGGCAAGTCATTAAGTTCGTTCCAGGATAAATGTCATTATCAGATTCACCCCAAGATCAGGGAAGTTAAAATTCAAATGTGTGCATATGCAAATACACACACATACACACATACACGTATCTCCAAATTCTAAAATACTTTCAAGATTCTGTTCTGAATCCATTTCCCTCTATAAATTATTTAACACAGAAGAATACTTTTCAGAATATGAATCGCTTCACTCCACAGAATTATTTTACCTATTTCTGTTTGTGCATTTTGTTAGTTTGTTTCTTAGACCCATGAGCCTCAGGATACATCACCAGAAAGCAATTTAGAGAAAGTTAAAACACGGGTTAACACTTGCCCCCATGCTATGTTGTACCTAAATCAGAAGGTGTCTGGAATAAGCAGAGTCCCAAAAGTCTGAGCCAACACCAAGGGCTGGTGTGAACCGTGGGTCCCCCCTTACCGAGGAGCCCTCGTAGCTAACATGCTCCTCGTCTCAGCGCAGGTTGCTTTCGTCACTGGCCCCAAATCCTCCTTACCTGCACAAGGCCTTGGAGAATTTGTGACATTAAATCTGAGCCTGATTATCCCACTACGACACTCAGGATTTTTAAGGGCACAGCAGACTCCATGAAGCGTTTGAACAGCTCCATGTCCCACAGTTAGGAAGAACAATTTCCAGGCTGTACCAGGACGGAGTATGGGGAGCATCCGACAGACAGTTCTTCTGAAGGAAACAATTCTGTTGATTGGAACAGTATTTTGCAAATGACTATTTAGTTTTCATGGGTTGCAGCTTTTTAAAAATCTCCTAACATCAGTTTTACATTTATCCTTGTTGTTGTTGCTTTTTTTAAGTGGAACTAATAATCAAGGCTTTTAGGGCAAGCTTATTGTTTTGGATACAACTGTTCCTCATCCAACTCTACACGACTACCTTCCCACTATTAGGTGGGAAGAAACATTCTCAGTTCCCTTCATTATTCGTCCTTTGTCATAAAACCATTGGTGTGTTTTTGATTTCCAGAGAGAAAGAGGAGTGTGTTTATGAGTTCGCCTTTATTTTTAGACTGCCTTCTTCGATTCTTCTCTAGCAGTGTATATTGTTACAGCAATCTCAAGTTCTAATTTATTTATTGTTAAAATGCTAATTATGCATTTGCTTTGTTTTTATTGAAACTAAGTACAAAGTTAACTAAGAACATTTCTGAATGCCCTATTGATGTAAAATTGAGTTCAAATATCAAATCAAGTCTTGACAGACAGTGAGGCAGAGGCCCTGTGGGGATTTCAGAACCACGGAGTCACTTCAGATGAGGCCGTTAGTCATTTGAAGGATGAAGCATCTAACTCATTCTGATGGCTACTTTTAATTTTAAAAAGCATATGGGCCACCGGGAGGGTACGAGTCCCTCCATTACATTCCATCATCATATGGACAACTGCAAACAGTGTCATCCGAGAAAGCACAGGAAGTCTCCAGTTTCCTCCATGAGTGTGATGGGAGTGGCCCCTAAGGATCCTATAGGACCCATCCCACCAGCCCTCTGCTACCAAAAGGTCACCAATGCCTCCCAATGTTGGAACTCAATGGAACTTGGGGACCATGATTCCCATCTTACACTTGAGGAAATGGAGCCCTAGGATGGAACTCAGTCTTAAACAATTAGCAAGTTAACAACACAGCCATTAGTCCCCAAACCTGGCCTCTTGCCCCTCAAAAGAGTGCTTTCCCCAAAGCAAGTCCAAAGTCTTTAACACCAGAGAGCCCTCCATTCTGTTCCTTTAGGCTCTGACATAGCCAAGGAGACTTGTGCTTAAACACATGCAGAGCTCTGCACTAAGTGTTCTGCCCATATTATCTCATGTAATTCTCATAACAACACTGTGAGTAGGGATTATTACACATAATTCAACTGCAAAGCAGAAAGTTAAGTAACTTGCCCAAGGTCATACAGCTAGGAAGGACCAAATCCAAAATTCAGTCTGGGGAGCTTTGTCTCCATAGCTCATGATCCAACCCACTTCTTATCACTGCTTCTCTCAACTCTTCAAAGCCAAATACCATCACATCCCACAATCTGCACAGACACTGCCCGTGACCTTCTTCCCTGATCACAGAATTCTGACAATGAATTCAGGTAGTAAGCGGGTATCACTAGATCTCAAGAAAGGCGGGTCTCTCCCCAGCACCATGAAGTAAGTAGTAATTGATCTAACAACTCATGGTGATCCCATTCCCCTGCCCCTGTGGCTATGTAGGGCTGTTGTGTGATACTGTTTTGAACAGTGAGAAGAGAATGTGAGATTTTTCCAGCCTCTTCTCACTGTCCAAAAATAAAGAGCTTCTGAGGATAAGATCCTTAGCCTCTATCTGGCCTTCAGTTTCTGCTTAGGATGCTGGCATGAGCCCATGATGCCTGGAGATGCAGCAGCCACACTGCAAACATGAGGTGATAACCATGAGGACAGAAAACAAATATACTGAGGATGGAGGAACAAGATGTAGAAAAAGCCTGGCTCCTAGACGTTGAAGACATTGCTGATCCATTGTACCAACTGAAAAGTACCTACCTCCACATTCCTCATTATTTCAAAGACTTCAGTGTCCATTTCCTCGACCACCATTGATCAGACTTTCTGTTCCTGGAAGTCAGAAGCATTCCTCACTGATATGAGCTGTTAGCTCTGAGGTGTGTGATTTGAGGGAGCTGCCCAACCCCATGCTGAGCCTCATCTTCTTTGTGAAATGTATACTACCTGGAATCCATACCAAGATTTTACAAGGGTTTTATTTTTTTAATTTTTTTTTTAAGATTTTATTTATTCGTTCACAAGAGAGGCAGAGACACAGGCAGAGGGTGTGTGTTAGCTCTGAGGTGTGTGATTTGAGGGAGCTGCCCAATCCCATGCTGAGCCTCATCTTCTTTGTGAAATGTATACTACCTGGAATCCATACCAAGATTTTACAAGGGTTTTATTTTTTTAATTTTTTTTTTAAGATTTTATTTATTCGTTCACAAGAGAGTCAGAGACACAGGCAGAGGGAGAAGCAGGCTCCATACAAGGAGCCGGATTGGGACCGATCCCAGGACTCCAGGATCACACCCTGAGCCAAAGGCAGACACTCAACCGCTGAGCCATGCAGGTGTCCCAACAGTGGGTTTTATGTTTGATATCATTAAACAGAAATCTTGAAGCATCTGCCATATACTAATTTACTTTCACTTGAAATATGGGCTTTTGACCAAGCCAACAAAGAAAATAAATTCTGACTCTTTGAGGACATATATGCCACATATGTGTAGCCGGATTTTAAAAAATAATTATTTTATATCCACCATGCATTGGTAAATCACAAGATTATTCAGTACTTGATAGCAAGTTGGTAAGGATTTAAACAGAACTCAAGTCTTAGCCCTTCAAGTCAGTCTGAACCATATATACCATATATACTTCAGTCTACAGATTGCCCACAGAAAGATTTTTTGAAAGGGGACAATGCCTGAGAATCTCTACAGAGGGCCCATTCTTATAATGTTTCCCCTGAAAAATCTAGAGTTCTTGTCTTCCAATCTCCCCATCAGTGTATTCTATAACCGGTTTTAAATACATTCAGGGTTGGCACAAATTAACATTTGCTGTTTGATTCTCCTCTTTCAAGAATATACTACAGAGAAAAAAAAAAAAAAAGAATATACTACAGAAGACAACGCAATACAATACTTTAATCACACAGAACCTTGTGTTCAATCAACAAACAATGACGTGTGCAGAACATGGCACTGTGAACTTAGGAAACAAGACTCATATCTGAAAGGGTTAGGCCGTGAGGTTTGTTCTTTTTCAGTGACAAAACAAATAGAGGGGATCTTAGCATGAAGAACTTACGATATCCTCTTGTTCTTACCCAAGAATTCCATCCCCAGCCCTGGAAAGGGAAACCAGAACTGTCGATGTCCTGTTTTCTCTGCCATCCTGTCGAGAGAAGAATCCGCGTGGGCAAAGCATCTATCTCAAATACAGTAAGACAATAGCATCACTTTCCTTGAGCTCACTACTCTTCCATATGGTCTTAAAGAGAAAACAAGAAAGGATAGAATTTCCTTCCTTGTTATCTAGACCCTTCGTAGTCAGCAGACCCTTTGAGAGAAAATTAGGTAAGTAAATGAGATAGCCTGTTCCGTAAAACGCACCAGGAAGAGACTCACTGAGAAGACTGAACTTCTTAGGGCACCAGGATCTGTTTCTTATTCATTTTTGCAATGCACTTTGCATCCCCAGCACCTAGGATCATACCCAACCCAAAGCAGGCACCCCAAAGAGGTGTGTAAGAAATAAGGTAAGAAATAAATGAATAGTGTGTATGATTATTATTGGGGGCTTTATTCCTATTACTATTATGCTCTTGACCATTGTCAATATTATAAACAGGTAGATCTAACCTTCCATCTTTCATTTGGGATACTGTAAATAAAGAAACTTGGTCTCTAACCAAATGTGGTATTCTGGTCTAATTTTCAAGGTCTGCGCTACAAAAGCCTCACAAAATGTAGAGCTGTGTTTAAAATGAAATCTTATTTTAAACTTGCATTTTAAAAACCCTGGAATGAAAATCTAACTTAGGATCTCAACCTTGTCATGGAGAGAATTATTAGCCCCCTTTTTAACGTACTCCACAATGAGAACACGGGCTTGAAGACACACCACAGTGTTGGGTCCTCCTCCAAGATCCCCGCGGAACAATCCCTCAGAAGAGAGCACCTGATTTTCTGATCGGGCATTGTATTTGTCAGAAGCGATGATTGGGGTAGCACTGACAGCAATTTTATCACATCTAACATTTGTTCATTTCACACTTCGGGCTCTCTCTCGATCACAGGATTTGTTCCATTGGCATTTGTCATATCTCGGCTATCTTCTTTCACCACTCTGTAGATGGTGGCTTTTTTAGGCGACTTTTTCTGAGCTGAGGATTTTTTTTTCTAGGATGCCAATCCAATCTGGTATTTCAAAATGCCAACACCATTGGCCCTGCTGGAAACCGATTAAACAATTTCTATGCCTAACAGCTCTTTTCAAGTTGCTGAGTTTTTGATTTTCATTTCTTAAGGCTAAATTTTCACACACACAAAAATTGCCCACTCTTTGCATGCAAATGAAGCAGTTTAGAAATGGAAATTCAAGCACAGTGAGCCCTGCATTAATTTACAAATCCATGGCATATTTAAAATATTTTTTCAAATTGCTTCACACGTTTTGGGTGTGTGACACATCGCCATTTAACTTAGTCAAAGTTATTTTGCTGATAAACTTTAGATAACTCTAAAGAAGGCATCTTTGGGAGAACTTTATTATCTATTCCGTTATATTTTTTTTTTTTCATTAAAATAAAATGGGAGCAAATTGGATGAACCAGAGCTCTCTGTAGAGGCAGGACTTGGTCACCCAGGTGTGCTTTCTTAGCCTTGAGTGACTGGATGGGGAGCATGGAACCAATGTCCTTGGGAGTAGAAGTCCGTGAAGGTGCAAGTGTGTATGTCATCAACACTTTCCATTTCAACTGTTTGATTTCTGGATCCTGTAAGAAGAGAACCCAAATGTATCTTCACACCTTTGTAAAGATAAAAATAGGCAACACCGCTAGTCTTCAGCAAAGTGTATCCTAGCTTTCTGGTGTATATTTGCAAAAGAATGTACATTTGGCTCAAATAGAGCTATTGAAGGAAGAGACTTATTTTTTTTCATCCTTTTATTTTCTTATAATACTCAATGCCAGCATATTTTAGAGTCGACGTTCCTGAGATTTTTGAATTTAAAGGAGATCTTCTATTTATCTATCAGCGTAGACTGATTCCTATTCCAGTCAGACGTGAAAACTATAGTGTGCCCTACCAGGCAAGAATTATAAAGTCACAGAAAATAAAACAGTGGTATCAGTACACAGGCAGCAAAATAGTCTCCAGGCCTAAAGAGAGAGATCTGAGGAGAGCACACACATACATGGAAGAAGTGACAAGACAAATAAGTAGAAAAGGAGCAACTCTTAAGGGATGATGCTGGGACAATGGGTTAGAAATTAAAAAAAAAAATTAAGATGAAAAAGAAGAAAGAAAAGAAAACAGATCTACTCCTTACACCATTCATTAAAATCAATCCCAGATAGACGGGATTGGAAGGGAAAATTTTACAACTTTTAGAAAGAGACAGAAAAACATGTTTGACCTCAGGATACGGTAAGATTATTAAACAATTCACAAAAAGAACAAACTGTAAGGAAAAAATAGTGATTCAATCAACCACATTAACTTCCATTCATCAGAAGACACCAAAAAAAGAGTAAAAAAAAGAAAAAGAACAAGAACAAGATACAAACTGGGAGAAATTATCTGCAATACCTATAATTAACAAAATATCAATATCCAGAAAATAAAGAACTCCTATGTCAGTAAGAAAAAGTCAGACAACCCAGGAAAGGACCAACAACCCATGTGTATAAGAGATGAAGAAGCATTTCATAGATGAGACGAGATGACTATCTGTTACATCCAGGGAAATGTTCATTAGCAATGAGGAAAACGTATGATGAAACCACAAAGAGACACCATTCATTCCCATCTCGTGCCTAAAATTTTAAAGTCTAACAATATCAAATATTAGTAAGATGTAGAACAAATATACGGAATGCCAGATACCCTCATGCACTGTTGTTGAAAGTACGTTGCCACTTTGTTACTCCCACTTCGGAATACTACTCAGCATCCCACAGTAAAATTAAACACGTGTACACCCCACAGCACAGCAACTTCACTCACAGCTGTGTAGCCGAGCTAGACTCAGGTACATGTTTACCAGGCGACATGTATGAGAATATTCATAGTACCATTGTTCTTCGAAGCAAAACAACTCAAACACCCACAAACAGGAGAATGTATGAATGAATCATGGCGGTCATGCAACAGAATGCAATATGGCTACGTAGGAACACGATTGAATCTAAAATGTGTAATGCTGAGCAATAATAAAGCAAGTTTTAAAAAACTACATGCAGTGTAATTTGATTTCCCTAAATTTCCAAAACAGGCAAAATGAAGTCATATACAGTTTCAAAAACAAGCAGGTGATTCACAGAAAATTCAGGATGGCCAATATCTCTGGAGAGAAGAAGGGATCAATACCATTTGGAGACATCATGCACAAGGCTTCAAAAGTATCAGTACTATTTTTCTTTTTACTGGGTGTATTTTGTCATCATTTTTGAAATTATACAATAGATGTTGAACATACTCTCTTGTACTTGTTATGGATATAACATCTTTGTTGAAATTTTTCAAAGAACTTTGATGTGCGAGAGCCAAATCGACAGGAGAAACACAAAGGACCTCATCCCTTCGTACCCTGTCCTGGTTTGTCTTAAATAGTCATTTCCAGAGCTGTTCTCCCAAAGTCTTGTGGCTTCCGGAGCAGAACAGAGCTGCAGACAGCAGCGCCTAGAAGGCAGTTGGATACCCAGGTGCACATATGCGCTTCTCACTGTGGCGGACGTGTTATTGTTCTTGCCACTCTCATCTATTTTGCTCATCTTTCTGCCATGTCGTAGGTTGGAACCCACAGAAATGTTTGATGGTTTGTTGACTTGATTCACCAGCCGCATTTTAATAACTGCTCTGGTGGCTGACATTTGAAACAAGTCTCCACAGAGATGCTTGTCTTGAAGTCTCAGTTGAGCCCTTTGTGGAAATATGTATTAAAGGAAGTTTTTGCCGAAGGAGGATCTTTACCTTGCGTGTATTCATTTAGTCCAGGCATGTTAGACCCCAAATTTCCTTACGTTCCAAGAAAATGATGAATATGTATTCTCTCAAATCATAAATTCTCTCTTTGTTGCTATTTTCACATCTCTGAAATCAGAATGCATTTACAGTCTAAAGGCATGACATAGTTTGACAGTTTCTTCTCACTGAGAACGCAAAATAATGGATTGTCTTTAGAGTGGCAGCTTCTTAGATCCTCTGACATACAACATCAGGTTTCAACAGGGATTCCCATCAGATGAGGGAGAAAAGCAGAGATCGTAGAACAGAGAAATCAAAACTGCACGCTCCCTAGAGACCAGAAGTGACTGTCTGGAAAAACCCACACCTGAGAACCACTCTTGTTCCCTCTTTCACTAGGTCACCCCACTCTGGCTTAACTGTTTTATTTCAATACCTTGGTCATTGACGTACAGCACTAGACGGAAGACTGACCAAATAATGGGAAGATATTTTTTTATATAAGGTTGCTAAAAAGAGTTATTGTTTCTACAGATCCATTGAGGGCCTATGAATTGATTGATAGGTTACAATTTTAGAAATTATATGCTCTGTTCATGGGGTTGGGCACCAGTTTTCCCCGGAATATCAAGATAAGATGCTTTCCTGTGTTCAGCAGGAATCACCTAAACTGTGGGAGTAGCTTTGCCAGCTTTCCATTTGCTTATGGCAAAGCCTCCTTAGACCAAGACTCACTGGAAGTGGGGCCATGCTTATTTTTGCTTGATGTGTGATGATGTAGACATGATGTATGGTGTAGATCCAAGCACCACACCACCTACACGTGGCACTTAGTAAGTCTTAAGACTCTTCAGAGTTTAAATGGATTTAATCTGGGTGGACAGGAAGAGCAGAAATCAATCAGCACATGTTTGGCTTGTTTTGAGAAAACAGCAACGTTTATCTGACCCAGTGTGGTCCACCTCAATGTGGTCCAATCGTCTCACGCTCATGGTCTAGGTAGCTCATATCCCACATCCCTGAGGGAAATCAAGATCGAGGTTCTATGGCTTCCCTTAGAGTCAAGGAAACTTCAACAGAGAAAGAATGAACGTAAATAAAACACCAGACTGGCAGCCTGAGTAGCTCTTTGCCACCTGGCCATCGGAACGTCCTCAGAGTCCCGGCCAATGTCAAGCTCCCTTTGCACTCCACGGAACAGAGTGCTGGAAACAGATACTAGGTAGTACTTTGCCTCCAGGGCCCTGATATGTGACAGTTTCCTGCATGGGACTTTTATTCTTATTTGGCACTTGAACTTTTAAATGACTCAGTGATTAATGCTTCGATGCTGCACGTGATAATTGCCTTGGCAGAAAAGGATGTCTTTGTTCTTGCCCACTCACCTTTTGTATGGAGTTTCCCACTCCTGTTCCCTTATTTATGACTTGTTGATGTTCCTCTATATTTAGCAAGTGTTTTGCTAATATCCAAGGAGTCATCAAAGGTGCAGCTGCTCCATCTCTACAGGAAACCCCCGCTTTAAGGGGCTAGCTCTACTCTATGAGGATCTGCTCCGGAACATTCCTCTGCATGAAGATGAGAAATGTACTTCTTGATTTTTAAATTAGCTGGCTTATGCTTCTATCTTTCCCCCCATTTTTGGAGCTCAGTGAACTCATATGTTATTCTTGGTTGGTTGTCAAACCAGCAAGGATGTTTTTCTGATCGTCTTTATGTGGAGTTATATTTGGCTGTTTTTTCCTCTCTTTTCAGAGACTCCTTTCTTCACTGTGTGGACACGTGACCTTGTTTTTGTGTTTTCAGTGTCCCAAGCTAGGAAACTTGTGATAGTCCTTTCCTGTTCCTTCTTGACTCACTGGTTTATGTCACAAATGCTTGGCTCACTTCCTCCAAGTCCTTAGGAAGGGGGTCCTCCAAAAACAACCCCCACTCCTGCCTCTCCATCTTTGTGTGCATGCTGCAGCACGAGCCACCACAAGGCTCATCCGTTTCCAATGCCATCCCCGTCGGGTTAATTAACAGCGTACTGAGAATACGCTATTTTAAAGGGATCTTGCTGGAAGACCATGCCACTCCAGCGTTCTCACTACACTGGGAGCTGCCTCTTTGCAGGAAAAGAGAACTCTCAGAGACGACCCCCCACAAGGCCTTGTGTCTCTCCATCAGCCCATTTCTGTTCACCCTTAGAAACAGAAAATATGTATTCCCCGTTAGTCCCAGCTTCCAAAAACCAAGAGAGAGAAAAAAAAGTCACCCTTTCCATTGCATACCTTAAATAAAGAGAATTTCAGAATAGATTTCACAAGTTCCTGTGAAACAGATAGGAATCCACCAGAGGAGGAAAACTAAACACAAGAAACTGGAACGGATGGAGGAAGGGGGGCATTGGAAGGGGAACATTCTGCTCTAATTCTTGCCCCTTCCACTCAGCATCCATCTGCTCTTGCGGCCGAATCAGGGGAGGGATGGGAACCAGCCTCCCCAGGCAGCTTGCCAAATGTGCTAGAACACACGTTGTGGGAGGCAGTGTGGTGCAAGGGTTAGGAGCACAGGCTCGGGAGCCAGGTTTGCAGCCTCCCTTTATCACTTACTTCTGAGCTGTGAGCCCTCAGCCAGTTATTCTAATCTCTCAGGGCCTCAGCTTCCTCAACGAAAATGGGGGGGAAAGGAGATCATAATAGTACCTCCTTCATGGAGTTAGGAGTAAATAGGTTGATATTAGAGAGTGCCTGGCATAGCATAACTGCTATATAAGCATTATTGGTAAGCCAAAAATTAACAAACAAATTAAATAAATTAAGTCATCTGATCCTCACAATCGTCCAAGCTAGATATTTGTCACAAACACCACTGGTTGCTGGCTCGAAAGCCACTCTTCCTCTCCCTTCCTATGGGCAGGGCTCTCCTCCACTTGATGGAGGCTGCAAGTGCCATATGCAGGCTTTCCCAGCACTCCTTGCAGCTGAGGCATGAACATGGAACCCAACCATGGCCAATGGAAACTGAGGAAATTTTTGCGGGTGACTTTTGGAAAGATTTTCCTGCCTTACCAAAGAAGCAGTTAGACAACAAGAAGCTCCCACCCTTTGCTTCCTGTCTGCTGACATCCTTCCATGACCATCATCTTGTGACCACAAGGAAAAAGCCGGGAAAAGCCAATCTGGTTTCACTGAACCAATTCCCAAACCAGCTATGCCCAGGCTTCTCGTCCAATGTGGTGTGGATGGCCTTCCTCTGTAAGCCACTTTCGGTCAGCTATTTGTAGCCAGATGCATCCCAAGTAACACAAGGTTGTTTTATATGAGAAAACAGAGGGTTCAAAAGGCTGGATAATTTTGCCAAACAGGTAATGGAACTACAATTCAAATCCCATCTAACTTGAGACCTTGAGCTCTTGCTGCTGCACCAGGAACCCACCCCAACTGATGATGCTCAGCAACTGCACCAAGCAAGGTAGGACCCAGAGCACAGAGGGACCACCGTGTCCTGGAATGACTTGGGGGGAGAGCAAACAAATGACAAGTGCCTTATAATGTATTATTCCTTTCATCCTTTGCAAAACACTCTCCCATCTAGAAATGCAGAGCTGGAGGGGAGGTCACAAACCATCCAGTCCAGATGACAATACTGAGCTGAACAAAGCCACATACCTGGTTAGTGACAAAGTCAGATGAGAACTGAGATCATGACCCCATTTTACAGATGGAGAAACCGAGGCACAGGGAGGGTTATGCATCTTGTCCAAGGTCACAGGCTAGTAAGTGACCAAGCTGGTATATAATAAATTAAGCAGTCTGGTTCCAAATTCCTCGACACTACCACGTATACTCTCTGCTCTATTTCAGGATGTGGGGCCTGGCTTGTAGAGATGTGCTCTCATCATTTGAGGGAGGAGTATAATAATACTGTAATCAAGATCACAGAGGCCAAAAAGGTCAGCTAAAATTATGAGCTCCCAAGCCTGGCTGGTGGGCAGAGTGACCAGCATGTCGCTGTAGACAGGCAGAGCTGGATTGCCCAAAGGCCACGCTAACTCATGCAAAGAGCACTGGTGAAGTAGGGGCAACTGAGAAAGGAGAAAAGTTCAAGTTGGAAGACTTTACTCCAAATTTTCTGATTAAAAAACTCTAAGAAGACTCACTTTTAATTTTAGCATATAGGTAAGCTTTGTGCTTTATCGTTACATAACTAACTGTCAGCCCAGCTGTGACCCCAGACGTCATGGAGCAGAGAAGAGCCTACCTTGAATCTCTGATTCGCAAAAATCCATGGGCGTAAGTTTTGGGGTGGTTTGTTACATAGGCATAAATCGTGAGAACACTACCCCGTCACAGGAATCAGTGGTTTTCCAGACTGGGCTAATTCATTTAATAATTGCTTCAGGGCTTCAAATTCATCCCCTGTCCCTCCCCATTGCAGTGAAATTCAATTCTGACACTAAACCACCCCAAACTAGGGTCAGACTCCACAAGTTCACGGGCACAGTTCCCAGCAAGACTGCTCACACTTTGGATGCCAGTCACAACTTTGGGGGTGCCCAAGCCACCTGCACTTGCGACCAATTGGCTATAAATCCAAGGAAACCCACAACCCCCCTTAGGTTCAATAATTGGCTATAATGATTCAGAACTCAGGAAAGCACCATACTGATGATCACAGTTTTATCATAAAGGATACAAATCAGAACCAGCCAATGAAAAGACACAGAGGGCAAGGTCTGAGTGAGTCCCAGACACACAGCTTTTGTACCTTTTTCCATGGAATCAGGACCCACCACCCTCCCAGCACACTGATGTGTTCACTAACCAGAAAACTCCTTGGAGCTTTGGCATCTAGTTTTTATTGGAGTTTCATTTTTTAGACCTGATGGATTCAATCATTGGCCACATGACTGAACTCAATCTTCAGCCCCTCTCCCTCCTGTGGAGGCCAAGTTCACTTCAAGTCCCAACCCTGTCATCGCATGGTTGGTCTTTCTGGTGACCAGTCCCCATCTGAGTCATCTTGATAGCATAATTTCACGTGTGATCCAAGTGGCTTTTGAATAACAAAGAAATTCCTATTACTTGGGAATTTCCAAGCATTTAAAATCTTCCTTCCAAAAGCCAGGGACAAAGGCCAGTCATATTCTTTATTATACAACACCCCGCCCCGCACTTCCCCACATTCTGCTTTGTGATGTTTGGGCTGGGACTCTGCAAACCACGTTTCTCCTTTGCCAGCCAGCTCCCTGTTAGGCTTTGCCAAAGGCTTGCTAAAAGAAGACTAGGAGGCAGAAGGAGGGAAGAGGGATTTAGTCCTTTGTGTTTGCCTCCTGTTTTCTTCCTGTTTCTGGGAGCATGACCCCAGGCACACTTTCCACCACCACAGTTCCAGTTCACTCCAGTACTGTAGTTGATTCCAGAGTTCAGTTTTTCAGCACTCCCAGAACCAGCCTTTCCACACCCTCTGAGAGATAACAGGGCAAGCCAGCCATCAAGGGTCCCCTCTCCTACTTTGAGGACCCAGGGAGCCCTGCCTCCCAGCTCAGCAGCACCAACGCCAGCTGAATGGCATCTCTTCCTCAAAGGTCTGTGTCACAGCCCCACAGGACTTCCCTTCCAAGTTCAAAGACACTAGAACCAGCCAGCTGGTGCCCTCCAAAAGCCTTAATTTAAAAAGACTTAATTTTAGCTTCACCCAACCCATCTCCAAGCTTCTACATGTTAATCATTCTGACTGTTGAACTTTGTTTCCCAAGCCCTGAAAATGATATATTAGTTCCTTTTGCCTTTTTATTTCTCCAATATCTGAAGAATATTGGAGATTCTCCAATTCTTTATATTTAATTTCTTCTGTTAAAAATAAGTAATGTGATTTTTATCAACTGACTGGTACAGGTTATCCAAGATGATTCCTCTCCAGAAACATATTGTCCGTCATCTCAGAAGTTTACCTTGGCCTCCTTGGATTTGTCACATCATCATAACATAACTTTAGACCTGCAATGTCCAATAGAACCTACTGGGATAATGGAAATGCTGCATATCAGCACGGTCTAGTATGATAGCCAATAGCCACATGTGGATTTGAGAAGTTAAATGTGACTAGTCCAACTGAGGAACTGAATTTCTACTTTTATTTCATTTTAATAAAGTTTAAGTTGCCACATTTGGCTTATGGCCATTGTATGAGACACCACAGCTATATAATCTTGTTTCTATCTCTCTCCCCTACTGGAATGTATCCTTCTGTTTTTCTATAGCACCTTGTCCTATGAAATACTTTTCATAATGTATTTTAACTTTTGTGTGTGTGTGTGTATGTGTGTGTGGTAGTCTCTCTTACCAATTGTAAATTCCTAGAGGGGCCATCTGATGGTCTTGGTGCCTGGATTCACGGCAGAAGAAGTTGCTCAAAAATTCATGAATTGAGTATAGAGTCCAACCAGGATACAGCAATGCACAGTCTGAGGCACTTTGTCAGGGAGGAAAGACATGGCTTGAATTGTAGGATAAAACTACTAGGACAGAGAACTTACTTCTTTGTGTTTTCACTTCCCTCATCTGTAAAATAATTTCTATAGGATAAGTTGAGCTTATTAGGAATCATAATACCACTTACAAAACTGGTCTGGAAGCTAAAGATATTTCTTGGCACTAACCTCAACATTCTATCTCTCAAAACTGGGTTTAATACCTTATCATCCTGATAATGTTCTGGATCAGCCAGGTCTTTAGGTCAAAAAGAAAAAAGAAATCGGCCTCTGGAACAGAAAACACACAGAGAAAGTTTAGAAAAACTTGTCTCTGCCCCTTGGTATGAAGGGAAGAATGAAGAGCTCCATTTCCTTCTGTCATCCAATTGTCTAATTGGATGGTCTTCCAACAAACATTCATTACACAAAAACCACTACAATCCCAAACTACTTTGAGATTATGTAAATCAAATCTCTCTGCTAGTCTCTCTCATGGCAGTTTGTACTTCTCTTTGTAGTGTATACTATAAGTAAGTATCCTACAAATTATATACTTCTGTGTTCTGTGTTCACCCAACCAGCATAGGGGAAGCCAAATGAGGGTGGAAACCATACCCGTCATTTCACACCTGCATTCTTAGCAAAACAGCAGCAATATAGATAGCTTCAATATATTATGTAATCACTACATCATTTTTAATAATAAACAGAAAAAGAATTTTATATAGTTTCTGAAAATTAGCCACCAATGCCATAACCTGACAAGTATTGATAATTTCATTTAATAAGTCTTCTTAGGAAAATTGTTGACCAAGAATTAGGAATTCTAAAGCCCCAAAATGAATGTGGCAGTATAAAACATGAAGATAATATCTGGTTTTTCTTTTCCTAAAATTCTCTCATAGCCCCACAGTCCTCCACTCATTGAATCAGCAAAAAACAAGTCAGTAGGAGACGGAGACAGGTGTTTTGAATTTTAAAAAGGAGACAAGAGTCTTGAAAACTGAGTCTTTTCATTGCATGAGCAAGGCTTTTTGAAAAAGAAAAGGAGCTTTGATCTTCAAAAAGCTGACAGTCTGAGGAACTCGGGGCATAGCGATTACCCCTAAACCAGAAAGGAGAAGAGAATGAGGTGACAATAGTTTTCTGGCTCAAGAAGAGATTGATGTTGAACAGCACAGAGGGGGAAGAGAAAGCTAGCTAACAAGGGCCCAAGAAGAGTCTAGATGTTTGAGGATTTAGATGGCATGCCTCTTCCCTCTGGGCCAAGCCCTGGGGTAGGGAAGAAATTCTAGAAACCCCAAAAAGGCTTAGAGAGAGGTCCTCCAAGCGAAGGCTGACACTTAGGTAATCAGCAGTCTCATGGAGAAGACCCTTGATCCACCATTGTTTTTGGGAAAGTCAAGTAGAAGTGGCTCTGTAATGTGTCTGTAGAGAGGATCTCCAACAATACCCTGCATCTTCCACAGAACTGGTAAAGCAGAAAGGGCATGTGAAGTTCCCTGTGCATACAAGATAAAATGTATCATGAAACTAAAGAAATTTAAGCTTCAGTGCCCTCATTTGCATGTCCCCTTACAAAGCTCCAGAAAGGATCCTAGCAATGTGCTCACATAATCCCATATTTTTTAAAAATTTGCAACAGTAAGGGAAACTTCACCACCAATTGGTCGAGACCATTGTCTCCTTCCATTCCAACTTCTCCCCTGACACACTTCCCCATCAGATAATGTTGGAGTAGCTTTTGGCATATTTGGGATGCAGCTAAGAGGAAGTTGAGTTGAGAATACACTTATATTTGAGTTTAGTCAGATATATTTATATGGTTCCCAGTCATTTCTGTGTCTAATTGTTTTTGCTAGCCATCCAAGTATACAAATGGGTGCCAAAAATCCTCCTAGCATCCACTGTGCCAATACCCAGAGTCATGGCACAAAGTTGCAGAGCCAGAAGTTACAATATGATATGAACATATCCTACAGCAACAAGAACCAGAGCGACATGGATAGTGGAGGGAAAAGGTTTTAAATGTGTAGAAACAGATGCTAGCCCATGGAAACTTCTTCTAGTCATGAGAAGTGTGAAATTATAAGTGAAGCACTCAGCTTCCATTGATGCCTAGTCAAAATGGAAGTTCTTCTCAGCCAGGAAATATACTCAGCAGTGTACTCGACCCAATAAAATCATAAGTTTATGTTCTATTTCTTAAAGGTAGCTCCCCAAATTAAATTAGATCTCTACAAAATCTGGGTTCTTTCCTGCTGCACCCAAGAGAAGCCAGGAAGAGCTAGGAGATGTCAGCAGACCTGTGGAGGCCTGCAGTGAACCACACTGACAAACATGCAGATGTACAGGAACTCAGAGGGACTTGTTTGGCTAGAAATAAGGGACCCTGAAGATCCTTCAGCAATAAATAGAGCAAGGAGGGACTAAATGCCTACCCCTGATGCTAGAACAATGCCCAACCCCCTGGTACTTTGATCAATACTGAAGAAGAAGAGAAGACCCAGTTCTGAATTGAAGGAGTTTAAATACTCAAGTAGCCAATACCCTAACTTGATTAAGTTGATGTGGAAATAACTGATAGTGCCCCAGCATCAGTGGAAGGAGAACGTCCTATCTTAGTTCAATTCAGTTACAGAAGAAGGTTAATTTTTGCACACCTGAGCTTTGTGACTGTAAAATCAAGGCCCACTAAATAGACCGAACAGAAGTTCTGCCAAAGTGGCTAATCCAACTCAACTGACCATGTTGCCAATGACAAGGTTAAACTTCACCTGAATCCTGTGCTCCTGAAAACAGCAATGGCTGTTTTACCCTTTTTTGTTTCTGGCAAAAGCTAATTGCAACAAACCCCTTTTCTCTTTTATGTTCAAAATTCAACATGTTTCTATCCTTCCTCACAATTCCCGTAAGATTCGTGGATGACTTCCTTATTTACTTGCCTCCGTAAAACCCCATATCCCCTGCCTTTTTTTTTTCCCTGAGACATTCCTTATTAATGACATACTCTGGGTTGCAGTAGTCTGAACAAAAACACCTCCTTCACTGTTCAATGCATCATGTCTTTGACACTGGCATGTTCTTACCAAATGGTAACCCAGCTAGTTGGGTTTGGAGTTATAATCACAAAACCAAAATGTTATAAGCTTAGAGAAGTGGGGCATATGAAGGATCTGAACATCCCCTCAGGGAAGAGTACTCTTTGGAAGTTAAAAAAAAAAAAAAATTCAGACTTCCAAATCATACCAGTCGTGTTTTAGGATCTATACATAGAGAAAATAATGACCAATTACCCTGAATTTAGAAATGCTTTGCAATCAGTTTTATTACTTCCTCGGGGATCTGCATACATTTGATACATTCAAACATATATCCAGGTCAAAATGGTTCTTTTTTTTCTGTTGAAGATCCATGCCTTCACACATTTTTTAAGTATCTCCATGATCCTCAAGAATATGTGGACCACGAGTTGGCAATAACTGGCTCAGTTTCAGGTGAACATGAAAATGTAAAGAAAGAGACTTGACTTGGCATCCTGGATCTACGAAGATGCAGAAACAACCATTTCTTCCAGGCTCTCCTTGTCTGGACCCATGGGGAGGTTCTGCCCACTGGCACCTCCTCTCTTGTCCTCTCCCCACCCCACATACACCCATGTGCACACATCCACACACACCTCACCTCCAGCTCTCTACTCAAGACCCCACTCCCTGGTGACCTTACTCCTTCTAGAGGAATGAAAAGTCTCTTTTGGGATCAGATGAAAGACTCCTCTCCTGGGGACCCACCTGAGACAGAAAAAGAAGAGGAGGGCCGAGCCAGGGGCAAATGTGGGCCGCACTCTGCTTCCTGGCTTCATCCTTCCTTTGCAAGCTGGAGTCTAGCCCAAGCTTTGAAAATGCCAACAGAAAAGGAATATCTAAATTTTTGAAAGCATGGACAACCTATTTATGGGTATTTCCAAATTGATTTTAAGGCATGCCTGGTGAGCCCTTTGACAAATGATAGAGGGGAATCATGTATTGGTCACATTTGTATACAAGAGCAAATGTGCTTATTACCTTCCCTAGAAACCAACTGACAAACCCACACATACTTTGCAGTCTCCTGTAGAAATGTAATGAATATTAATTCAATATCCAGTCAAGGTATTAAAAACTAGCTTTCATGCTGTTTGAGATACATGATCATCCCAAATGCAGTGTTGGTGACACACCACCCCAAAGTGGAACCGTTTGTTCTCTTCTTGTACGACACCATCCCACTCCTAACTGGGACTTTATTTTAGATTCAAAGGGGCAAAAGAGAGTTAAGACATTGTCTAATTTTCAAAAACTAGACAAACAGACATTATTCTTAACTCTCAAAATGCATTTCCCACAAGGGAGGTGGGATTTTTAGAGTTTGGGTTTTGAAGCAACTCTGACAATTTTATATCTCGATGTCTGAGTTTAATTTCCTTTCCCGAGATCAAAGTGTACATTATTGTGATCAGTGTGGAAAGAACTGAACGCAGCGAGATGAAAATATCCTATGTGTGTATTAGTGATTTATGTTAGATACGGAAATGAATTGTGATTTTATGGATGGGAATTATATTCCCTTCTGTTTAATATGTAGGCCATGTCTCCTCTGGCATCATAGCCGGTTATCTTTCTCCTCCTACTTCACACTTTCCATAAGCCTTCTGGTTTCACAGCGGACACATTGTAAATCTTCCCCTTCTAAGTGTCCCACATATGTTTCATTAAAAGTGTTTGTTTCTTTGATCAGCTTGACGTTTCTAATGTGAAAAAAATAATAACTCTGTCGCCTGGTGCTTGGAAATGTATAGACCTGAAGTAAGGAGCAGCAGAGCTCACTGCAAGCACCAGAGGTCTTGGTGTCCACCATTCAGGTTCCCCCAGGGCGTGGGCCTGCTCCCAGCATCAGCCAGGTGAGCAGGGGATGGGGAGATAGGAAACAAGGTGTTCGGTCTGGGGAGGCTGCTCTAACAAAGTACTACAGACTGGCTGGCTGAAAACAACAGAAAGTTATCGTCTCACTGTTATGGAGACCAGAAGTCTCAAATCAAGGGGCCCGTAGGGTCAGTTTCCTCAGAGGCCTCTCTCCTTGGCTGGGAGACGAGCACCTTCTCCCTGGGCATTCACATGGTCTTTCCTCTGCACATGTGCATGTCTGCATCCCCACTTCCCTTTCTTATAAGGACACTAGTCCTATTAGATTAGAATCCAGTCTAATAACCTCATTTTAACTGAATCACCTACTTAAAGACTCTAACTTCAAATATGTTACATTCTGATATACTGGGGTTTGGGGGGCAGTGGCGGTCACACAACTCAGCCCCTCACATCTGATATTTGTTATATTTTGGAAAAGTACATGAGAAACAGGGAGGGAAAGAGTAGGCAAGGAGAGGCAGCCCCCATGGATCTCTTACCAAGGTAGAGTAGACTTTTTTAAAGATTATTTTTTAGAGCATTTTTAAATTAACAACAAACTTGAAAAGTGGAATGGTTTTTTATCTACCCCTTTCCCCCACACATGCATATCCTCCCCCACCTTGACATTCCCCACCAGAGTGGTACATTTGTTACAAGAGATGGATCTACACAGACCCTTAATAATTTCCCAAAGTCCACTGTTTACCTTAGTCTTCATCTTTGGTGTTGTACATTCTATGGATTTAGACAAATGTATAATAACATGTATATTATTATGGTACCATACACATTCTTTTCACTGCCCTAACAGAGTGAGAGTGACTTCTCACGGACTTCAGACCCTGCACTAAGGGACTTACACTCACAGAGGGTGGTTGCCAAAGCTTCAGCAAGCAAATTAAGTCATCACAGCAAAGGCAAGGCAAGCTCTGAATCATGGATGAAGGTCTGTTTGGATCTCCTTGCCCTCTGAGACAGCCCATTTCCCAGCAGGGGGGAATGGCACAGTGCATGATAAGGCCGATTGTTCCCCACCCTCCTCCTCCTCCTCCACCTCCTCCACACCATCATTGTCAGTGGTGATCTCAGAATAACCTCCCAAGAGCCAACATGTACTTGTAGCCCTTGTCCCCAGGGGTCCAAATGACTAAACTGCCATTATAGCTTCAGAAGCATAATTTTCACTACACAAAAGGGCATGCCATTAAAGCACTCTGTCCCTAGGGAATTGATTAGTGTGCCACCCATCCCACCGCCAATGTGGCTTTCGTTAGAGGGTCATGGGAACGTGCTCATATCAGAATTTCTGGGCTCCAATCTGAGTCCTGTGATAATCTCATCAATTTGCATACAGAGTCCTCCCTCTTGGTTACCATTTTTGAAATTGCTTGCTAGACTGCTACAGCCACACAAAAGTTGGCTTGAGTTCTGGAGACTATTTCACATGTGGAATTGGGTTTTATTTGTTTGGATTCAACGGTTAAATTTGTCAAGTCTATGTAGAGCACCATTTCTGAATTTGACTCTTCTTTCTTCTTCTGTCTCTAAAGTACATTCTCTTTTTATTTTGCAGCTTGAAAGTATACTCAAGGACTTAGGAAAACAAATGGCATAAACATTACCTCTACCCATAGAAAATGCAGGTGCTCACCTAAGTAGGATAAAGAAAAATATTACAGAAGAAATGACATTTTTGTTAGCATGCCACAGCTCCCAGTCACAACCTTATCACCCCATATTCTAGTATATATGTTGTTGACCTCACCTTCCCTGACATTAGTGGAAACCACTTAGGGGGTGAGAAATGGCAAATAAAGAGCTAGCTACCCTTCTTACTATTTTACATTCCATAGCTTTATTCGTCCAACACTGTCCAATAAAGACATACTTCACTTGTTTAGCCTGTAAACACAATGATCATACCTGATAATATTACTAACCTAATCCTTTCCTCATTAACTTTAGTCATTGCAAACAAATGGGAAGTTTTTTCTTCATTATAAGATACCTTATATATGCTATATATGCAACCAGATGGGCAGCTACTATGACTCATAGTCTCGCCAGAACTACATAAAATAGAAAAGGGATAGCTTCCCAAAGGAAAGGATGCTGTGCAGACAAAAACTCCATCAGCCCAGCATATTTAGGGGGGAAGGGGAGGGAGGTGGATTCTGTGGAAGGAAGTATAAAGCCAAATAGTATGTGATTGACTTCTATAAAATTTCTGTAAACAGGAAAGAAAAATTGAGGTGTGGGGCAGTGAGTTCTAGTCCAGACGCTACTACTAAGTGGTTATAAAATCCTAACAATCCTCTTCCTCTCAAAGCTAGTTTCTTTATTTGAAACATAAGGACATTAAACTACATCATTTCCACACAACTTATAGGTCTCAGATGATCTATTTACATTACTCAAAGGTAGGAGATGTAACTCTAACATCAACTAGCAGTGTGAACAGGAGAAGATCAATTAACCTCTCTAAACCTCATAAATCAAGAATGATAATCTCTTAAGTCACAAAATAAAATTGCATGTACAAAATCACATGAAAAATAAAAATATCAATAGCTACTATTTTTGAGCATCTTCTATTATTATTAGGTATTGCACTAAGTACTTTCTTGTGGCTGTATCACATTCCTCTACTGTTTATCCAACATTATCTAATGAAGATCCATCCTTTCTTGTTTTTGTTTTTAAAAGCAGACTCCCCAGGGGCACCTGGATAGCTCAGTCAGTTGAGTGTCTGACTCTTGGTTTTGGCTCAAGTCATGATCTCAGGGTCATGGGGGTAAGCCCCACATTGGTCTCCATGCTCAGCAAGGAGTCTTCTCTCCCACACCCTTTCTCTTGTCCTTTCCCTCTTCCTCTGCCACTCACCCCACTTTCATGCCCTCTCGCTCACTCTCTCTCTCTCTCTCTTATAAATAAATAAATCTTAAAAAAGAATAAATAAGTAAATAAATAAACTAAGCTCCCCAGCGTGGAGCCCCACGTGGGGCTTAAACTCAGGACCCTGAGATCAAGACCTGAGCTGAGATCAAGAGTTGGAAGCTTAACTAACTGAGCCACCCAGGTGCCTCGAGACCCATCCTTTACTTCCTTCTTCTTTAACCCATTACTCTAGTTTATTCTGATATCTACATAGATCAAGATAATGGAATGAGTGTCAGAGAAACTTAATGGATTTCACCCTCAAGAAAACACTAAAAGACAGAGCATTGAAATAGGAACAAAAAAAAGTCATTTAAAAGAAAAGAAAGAGAAATTGAGATGACAAGAAATTAAAATGAAATAAAAGTGAACACAGGCAAGGCAAGCAAGGATGATTATCTTTAAAAAGTGCAAAAGCAAAATTAAAATATGCTCTGTAACCAACACAGGAAGGTTTTAAAATTCAGGAAATCAAGTGAATACTGTAGAAGACATATCTGATACACTTTCCCAGAATTTGAAAGATTAAATAAAGATGAAAATTAGGAGAAAAATAATAGGTTTGACTTTTGTTCTCAGTCTCTGAGAGGCAAAAATCTTTATAAAACAAGGTTATAACTATTTAAACTAAAGAGATAATTGAAGATAGGGGTAGAGAAAATTTCTTGGACCCAAGAAAAGACAAATATTGAAAGGAGTCACTACATTACAAGCAAAATCATGAATAACCATATTTAGACTGATAGTCATACTTTTTTAATTACAAGGATTTCTTAAAAAGCATTCTATCAAAATCTAGGCAGAAAAATATAACCAGAAAAAAGCTCATAAATCAGAGTGGGCTTGTTAATTTGTTTGCAACACTAAATGCAAGAAGGTAATGGAGCAACATTTAGAGAGTTTTGAGGTTGAAAGTTGGTAAACATGAATTTTTATACCCAGCCAAGTTATTGGCTTTGTATGACAGGAACCTAAACACAGTGTCAAATATGTACAAGCTCGGGAAAATATAACCTCTACCTTCCTTTGAGGAAAGATACACTATGACTGAATAAGATAAGAACCAAAATGAAAACCCCAAAAAACTAAAAACTATTGACATTTTAAAAACTGTTTTTTTGCTTTTAATCATCACAACTGCTACACCTAATCCAGATGAAGCAATTTCAATTTCAATTTCAATCCAGTGCAGCATTTTCAAACTGGCCCTTTGAATTCTGGGGGCAAGAAGGGATTGAAAAGTACCAAGGATTAAAACCCATCTGAATAGCAGAAAGACCAGAAATCAAAAAATCTGGGTTTGATCCCCAACTGCATCACCTACTATGGGATGTTGGGCAAACCATTAACCTCGCTGCTCTTCAGGCTCTTTAGTTATAAATTCATTCATAGCATCTACCTTGTAGGTTCTTGTCAGGACAAACTTGAGATGAGACCAGAAAGAAATTTTTAATGTGCTACTATTACTCAACTAGAGATTTGCACATTTCCAGCCAAAACCACAAAATAACTTGTACTCTTTGTTAGAGTATAAGCTTATTGAATGTTATCTGTTCAGATTCATGCTGCAAGCAAGGGTTCAGTAGGTGAGATAGCTTGTTGCATGAGCTGGGCTTCCAAACCTCATTCACTTTGTGGCACACATTTAGACTGTTGCTTGGGGGAAACAGAGGAAACTACTTGAGGCCCAGGGGCCCCAGCCACTCAAGCTTCACCCAGATATGCAGAAGGACTAAAACATAAATATCTCAGCCCACTTGTAACCCATTCATGACCCACCCCCCACCCACCCCCACCCCACCCCCAGTAGGGAAGTTCTGAGGTAAAGGTCCTCATTTCTGTTTCTTAATGTAGTACATTCTAGATTCAGGTATAGCACAAGCCTCTCTTAAAAAGCTACAACTCTTTTGGGATGCCTGGGTGGCTCAGACAGTTAAGCGTCTCATCCCTAATTGCAGCTCAGGTCATGATCTCAGGGTTAGAAGATCAAGCCCCGTGTTGGGCTCTGCACTGGGTGTGGAGCCTGCTTAAGATTCTCTCCCTCTCCCTCTGCTCCTCCCCCCTTTTCTCTTTCCCTCTCTAAAAGTAAAGAAAGCTACAACTCTTTTGAATTGCTTATCAATTCTTCCAGAATCCAGACCTTCCAAAATTTCCTCTCACCAGCCTAAAGTTTTCAAGCATATCATCTTTCTGTACCTTTGCCCAAAACTACATGTCCCCCACATAGGTGATGCTGTATTCTACAGGTTGGCACCACTGCATCCCCTATATCTGTGAATATCCCCGACTCAACTCTAATATCTCTGGAGAAAATGACATTTTTCAAGAGTTTATAATTACATGGAAAATGCTGGTGTTAAAAATGTGGGGAAGGTATATAAACTGTGTATTAATTATAATCTCAATTTGTAAAGAATATACATTGAAAAACTCCTGAAATTGTCCACCAGGTTAATAATAATTTACTGAGTAATAAATTATTTTTTTCTCTTCTATCTCTCTGTATTTTTAAAATATTTAATAAGAACCAGTATTGCTAATTTTAAACGCGCTATAACATACATAATGTACACAAATCTTACAATTGGACCAATATTTACATATGTATACACAATGGTGGCCACCATCTGAATCATAACTATTTTCATCTCCCAATAAGCTCCCCCCATGCCCCATCCCAGTCACTGACGTTCCCTAAAGTAATTGTTATCCTGACCTCAATCATCATGCAGTACTCTTACAAGGGTAGAAATAATAAACTTCATTTTTTTAATTATAAAAAATGTAAAATATTGAAGCAACAGAGTGTAAATATCTTATATTAACACAGATACAAACTCTTCCTTAAAGTGCTGACTGATATTCATGATTGCTCTGTGCCTGCAAAATAGATCTTCTAGGAAATGGCCACCGTGAGAGAGAAATAATCTATATAAGTTGAAGGTGAACCCTGAGGAGCTCTGTAGGTTTGGTTCAGAATAGCAAGCTCTGTCCTAATTGGCACACACAAGAAGTTAATATTCATATGAACTTGCAGAGTTTTTCAGTTCCTCCAGAGAGACCCTGCATGAACAGACACCCCTTTGAGATTACTGATAATTATCAATTCTCAGTGAGCGGAATTCACTTGCTCTAAGTACCTTCTTTCTAAATATAGTTGCATAGGTTTGTCACCTTCCCAACCTGGCCAAAATCTGAGGAAGTGAAAGAAGAAGAATATTTTTAATTTCCCTGTAGGATCCAAGAGGACTGAAGCCATCTCCCGTTTGAATAGTTGATACAACAGCGTTCTGCATAGAATGAGTTTCTGAAGCTTTCATTCAGATGTAAACACTGTCATTAAGAGGGATCACCATCTTCTGTGTGATCAAGTCCAAGGTAACATGGAGTTTGGCCTTTCCTCTCTAAGGTCTCCTTAATGGACATGGTCAGTGCTGTCAACATGCCTTACTTCATAAACCTTAATACAGCTGAAAACGGTTGTCAAAGCTCCTCTCTGATGTGTCTCATTAAGTTTAAATAATTTATTCTTCTAACTTTTCCATGTGGAAGTGATTTTGTATAACTTCAAACATTTTAGGTTCTGCGTTCCTCTCTAGACTCTCCATATGTGGGGAGGTGTGGACAAGAGTTTCAGGGTGAATCAGAGCGGCCCTCATAGAAAAGAGGATGGTTCCCATTTACCGCGTGCATCTCCATCATCCTAGAGTACGAGCCCCCTTTCAGCCGTGTGGTGTTGCTCACTGACCTCCACTCTGCACCAGCCCTCTTTTCCTCTGCACTAAACAACATTTGCTTTTCTTGATAGCATTATTTCTGGAGTTTCAACATCCTCCCTCCGACTCTATCAGGTCCCCCGAGGGGCTTCTCTTCCCTTTCCCTTTACTCACAGTACCTTCCTTTTCCTAAACATGTTTTGGCCAACATTTTTGTTCTGTTTTTCAAATCTGACTCCCTGACCCTGTTGGATGCATCAACCACAATAGCCTCTGATCACTGATAGATCTTCATGCTGTGTCCCTACCACACAGGACATAGCTCTCTCTGAGAGCAAATCTCTACCATAGCTCTGCCTCTGCTTTTCAGCGACTGCTCAAACAATGTGCTCTAACGTCCCAGCTGCCCTTGCACTCACACTTTGTGGGCTGTTTTCTGGACACATGCATGCTAAATAAGAGAGAGAATGATTTTCTACATTCCCCCTTAGATGCTCGGCCTTGTCCCCCACGGAATATTCTACTCATGTATCTTAAGAGGCTTACAGAATATATTCAAAATATACACAGCCCCTCAGTTTCCTAATCTCAAGAGATTAATGAAAACTACTTCACAGGAGAGCAGGTGAACAAAAGGAGGAAAGCTAGTTCTCCTCCAGAGTACCTCTCATAGTGCCTGACACATAGTAGGAAGTGGGGGGGGGGGGTTTGTTGTGTGTTAAAGATTTATTTATTCACTTGAAAGAGATTGAGAGAGGAAGCCCAAGCATGAGGAGCAGAGGGAGAAGGAAAGAGAATTTCAAGCAGGCTCCACAGGGCTCCATCTCACGACCCTGAGTTCACGGAGCGGAAATCAAGAGTCAGGCGCTCAACCAAATGTACCACCAAGTGTTTCAAAACTAGTTCTGTAACCATTCCTTTCTCTATTTTTCTTTAAAAATAGAATGTTGATGTTGCATGCACAATCACACATACACACTGCCATTTACCTAAACCCTAAACTCCCTGGACTAACCCCAAATTAAGTTGTCTCTCCTCTGGGCCATAAACCCTATTCCTTCTTCCTTTTCTTAAAGCAACCATCCATGAAGAAATCTCTCTCCTCCCCTAAACCCATGGCCTGAGACTGCCACCACAGCCATGCTCTCTCACTCTAGGCTTATATAGCCTCTCTCTATCCCACACCCCACACCCCAATAAGATGCCACCGTGTATTTTTGTCACTCCTGGACTTGACGAGGGTAACTGTTGTCCAGATGGCCTGGTCTCCCTATGTGCTTCTCAAGTCTAGTAAATATTAGAGGCTGCTGCCAAGATTCTCTCTCCCTCTGGTCATTCTGATCCCTACTGTCATTTTTGTATTCATTTTTCACAAAATTCAACACATCTACAATCAGGAGTGAAAACAAAGTGTCCCCTCAAATATGTTAGTTTACTACTTATGTTCTTCTAATTTTTTTTATTTTTATAGGGTGTTTCTACTCCTTCCAATGTTCTTTCTCATTTTTCATGCACCACCTGGACTTCCGCATTCATTCTAGAAACTTTCCATTCTTCATTTGTAAGTGTTCGTAAAAATCATCTAAAAATCCAATGATACTTAAATTACGATAAATCTGTTCCACGGATAATGTGCATATTTTTTTAAATGAAGTAGTTATTCTGGTGTAGAGAATATGCACCTGATATACCATTATTAGTTTAGGGAAGAAAAGGTATGCAAGAGTATGTACAGCTTAATCCTTTTAACATAAATATATATATATGTCTGTGTACATGTATATGTATACACACAAAGATACATATTTGCATACTTTTCTGCAAAGATACAAAAGAAATAATTTTAGATGTTTACCTTTGAGGAGAGGGACCTTTCTCTACTATTTGAATCTTCTAGCAATGTCTTTTACTTTCCCTGATATCATCAGGAATTCTGTGGGCAGTGGAACTATAGGCAATTATTCTTTTTTATTTTTTAATATTACTCAACACATTAACATCAAAGAAATTTTACATTTAAAAAATAAAAGTAACGATGCCTCTACTCTAGAGGCTCCAGCCTAGAAAGGATTATTAGAAGAGGCTAACGCAGGCCCATCACAGTGCATACACTGAGAATGTCATTTATTTTCAAAAGTCAGGATGTCTACCACTGTGTTTAGCACTGAGGAGGGAAAAGAGAAATGCACCAAGAAAATAAAAATGAATAAAAGACAGTGCCTGTCCTTACATGGCTTCTGTATAAACAGTAGAATAAGTGCTATAGTCCAAGCAAGACAAGATACTGGAAGGAAACCAGGATGGGAAACCCGCTCTGTGACATGGCAAAGAAAGCTTCAGAGGAAGTGACAATTGAACAGGGCCCCGTGTCAGTCAGGGTAGTTAAGTTATGCTGCAGTAAGAAATTAGCACCAAGGCCCCCCGGGTGGTTTAGTCGGTGAAGTGTCTGCCTTTGGTTCAGGTCATGATCTCAGGTTCCTGGGATCGAGCCCCACACTGAGCTTCTTGCTCAGTGGAGAGTCTACTTCTCCTTCTGCCCCTCCCCTCACTCACTCCTGCTCTCTCTCGAATAAATAAATAAATAAAATCTTTAAAAAGGAAAGAAAGAAGAAAGAAAGAAAGAAAGAAAGAAAGAAAGAAAGAAAGAAAGAAAGAAAAAAAGAAAAGAGAAGAGAAGAGAAAGAAAAGAAAAAAAAGAAAAGAAAAGAAAAGAAAAGAAAAGAAAGAAAAGAAAAAAAGAAAAGAAAAGAAAAGAAAAGAAAAGAAAAGAAAAAGAAATAGAAATTAGCCCCAAAAGCCCAGTGACTGATACTACAAAGGTAGGTTTCTCACTTCCTGTGAAGCCCATCACCACGGGTCTGGGCAGCTCTCCATTTCTCCTACTACAAGAATCTCAGATGGTTGGCTGTCTGCAAAATGGTAAACTAGGCAAGTTAGTCTTCTGGGTCCTCTGACTTTTCCTTCCTTCTTCAGTACAATTTGTTCTTCTTTCTCTTCACTATTGACAATCAGTTTCTTCACACTCCTCCTCTCCACCCAAGGAATCCAGCACCCTCATACTTATCCTATATATTTGAATAATGAAGCCCTCCCCGACTCCAAACAACTGTTATGACTGCACTACTTCCTCATGCCTCAGACTCATACTAGCCACCCTCCCAGAGTCACAACTTATCTGAACTATGTCTCACTTTCGGCTATTTGAGAGGTGTGATGTGACACACAAATGCAGAAACTTGGCTTTTGCTCGTCAGTGTCAGAAACAAACGAATGAGGGCCCGCCTGAAAAACAACCTGCCACGATCTGAAGCAAATACAGAAAACATATTCAATGAGAAGTGAGTATCCACTCAGAGCAGGACCCCTGCCCCTCTCTGAACCCGTTCCGGGCTCCCCATTCTAACATCAGAGACAAAGATCTGCAAACATATGGTGCTCTGCTGAGCTGTAGTGAACACGGTTTTAGCAGACCCAACACCAACCGCATGGATTGTTCCCTATTGTGCTCTCCTGGGTCATTTTTCCCCCCATCTTTGCTCTTCTCAGTGATGGGAAGGTTCTCTGTGGATTATAGCACTGGTCTCCCTTGCCATCTGGCTTTGGCCAGTAGAAGTAATTAACACACAATCAGAGGATGGGAAAAGAAAAGGATCAGGGCATTTATTCCTCCAGCTTTCTCTTTGCCTTGCAGCAGTTTGATGGTGGCTACATTCCCCTATCTAAGGCCACACCCCTATTGAGAGTCCCTTTGCCCATGGCTACAGGACTCTCTGGGTTCCAAGAACAATCACCTTTTCAGACATGGAAATGGTCTGATCCACCCTTGCTGGACCCTGGCTTCTTCACCATCTTTTATTTCTTTCCTTAACCCTATTCTTGACTGTGTTCCATTATCCCTTATTAAACTCTTTTCAATTACCCCTTAAGTGTGCCATGTGTTTCCTGCCAGGATCCACCCGTCCCAGCATTTCAGCCTTCTCCAGGACAAGAGACTATATCAGGAATTCAAGGAAGTCAGGTCAACCCAAAGAAGCAAATTAAATTCCTCTATTGGAATTCTTGTACACCATTGGTGAAAATATAAAATGATGTAGTCACTACAGAAAACAGCACAATGTTTCCTCAAAAAATTAAACATAGAATTACTATATGATCTAACAATTCCATTTCCAGGGATATACCCAAAAGATCTGAAAGCAGTGAGCCAAAGAGATATTTTTACATCCATGTCCATGGCAGCATTGTTCCCAATAGCCATAGATGAGAGCAACCCAAGTGGTCACTGACAGATGAATGGGTAAGCAAAATGTGGAATATATATACCACAGTATATTATTTGGTTATTTCCTTCAAAATGAAGGAAATTCTGGCATCTGCTGCAATAAGGATGAACCTAGAGGATATTATACCAAGCAAAACAAGTCAATCACAAAACACAAGTACCGTATAATTCCACGTATGGGAGGTACTTAGTATAGTCAGGAAGGAGAATGGTGGTGGTTGCCGGGGACTAGGGAAGGCAGGACTGAGGAACTGTTGTAGAACAGGCAGGGAGTTGCAGTTTTGCAAAATGAAAACAGTCCTGGAGATAGATGGTGGTGGTGCTTCACAAAAATCTAAATGTGCAGGGGATCCCTGGGTGGCACAGCGGTTTAGTGCCTGCCTTTGGCCCGGGGCGCGATCCTGGAGACCCGGGATCGATTCCCACATCGGGCTCCCGGTGCATGGAGCCTGCTTCTCCCTCTGCCTGCGTCTCTGCCTCTCTCTCTCTCTCTCTCTCTCTGTATGTGACTATCATAAATAAATAAAAATTTAAAAAAAATCTAAATGTGCATAATACTACTGACCCATACCATCTAAAATAACTGTTAAGACAGCAAATTGTATGTGTATTGTATCAGAATTTTAAATAATAAAAATAAATTCCCCTACACCTTGATAAATAAGTTTTTTGCTTACAAGAGCAAGCACCAAGCATGGTTAATTCAAACAACCACTGGATGGGGCAGGACAGGAAGTGAACAGATATGCCTTCCTCCAAGCTTTCACCAAGACTAGGACTCCAACCGGACCACCGTGTCATTCCAGGAAAGCCAAAACCCGATGCCATGTGGAACCCTTGGAAACATACCTATTCTCTGTACCAGAACTGAATGCTGCTCTCAGGTGGTAGAAACACAGCTATGGGTCCCACGGTCTCCTCCAGCAGCCTAGTTTGGGGTTGAGCTCCCCGCTCCCAGGACAAGGCAGGCTTCTTCACTTTCTCCCCTACCTGTATAGCATAAAAGCCAGAGGAGTCTGAACCAAGACACTGACTTTTAAGTTGTTTTTTTGTTTGCTTGTTTGTTAATTGTGTTCCTAGAGCCATCCCTGGTTAACCCTTCAGTACCTAGAACCCACGGCATCCTCTATTTTTATTCTGAAGCTCAGGACTTAGTCACAAGTGGAACTAGGATAGAGTCTGATAACATCTCATTACACAATAGGCACAAAAGATCCACACTGGAAGGAGCCCTTGGCCTACCTCCTGGGTGAGGCAGGCCTAAAAAGCCCAGCTGCAGCTAACTGAGAGAAACTTCCATCAGCCAGACAGCATGAAGACAAGTAATAATCTAACCCAGTGCTTCTCAAAGTGCGGATCCCAAACCAGCAGTGTTAGCATTACGTGGGAACTGATTAGAAGTGCATACCCTTGGGCCCCATCCCAGATCTGAATCAGGAACTCTGGGAGGAGGCCCAGAAGCCTGTATTATAAGCCCCTCCAGCTGATTCTCATGCTCACCCAAGTTTGAGAGCCTTCAGCACCTGGAACCCATGGCATCCTCTATTTTTATTCTGAAGCCCAGGATTTAGTCACAAGTGAAACTAGGAGAGAGCCTGATAATATCTCATTACACAATAGGCGCAAAAGATCCACATCGGAAGGAGCCCTTGGCCTACCTCCCGGGTGAGGCAGGCCTACACCCACAGATCTCAACCTAAGCGCTAATAAGAAGGCACGTCCCCATGCTCAATTCCAGAAAGTCTGATTTATAAGCTAGAGGCACAGCTGAGAAACAGTGTTAGCAACTAGCAAGTGGTGTGTAAGAACGCTAGCAACAGGAGGTGCTGGTCGGCAGGCAAGCTTAGCAGTGAGGAATCAAGGGACAGACTTTCCTCTCTGGACAGTAGGAAAGTTTGTAGGTGCTGGCGGAGCTCTAGTCCCAGCACACGTTTTAGAGACAGATGCATGTTCCAAGGAGGTGGGGGTAAAGGAAACACGGACAAGGAGAAAGTGGAAAAGATAAGGAAGGCCTAGATAAGGCCTTTAGCCCCGGGGTCAAGGTAGAGATCCAGCCACTAAAACTGGAAACACAGTTCCCCAGTGTGGTGTTAAGAGGACCCACCGATCAGGCCAGGAGCAGATCAAGCCACCCCAGTGAGGAAACCAAATTCCCCCTGAATAAGCTCAGCTGGCCCCTGGAGCAGAGGCAGGGGGACGGCAGGTAGTCGGCCTGGCTCCCCAGCTTGGACCTACCTGGGCCTACAGGGAGCCACGGAGATGCGGAGGGGCCACACCTGAAAGCCGCGAGCTCCAGGGGCTGACAAGTTTTCCAGCTCAGAGGCGGCACCGCGATCGTCATGACGAACGTGTGGCAGCTTCCCCTCCGTCGTAACTTAAATTCATTTATGTTCATGTAAAACATTTTCACCAGGGAAACAACCAAAGTAGTTCATCACACCCGTGAATAAGCAAGTTATCACGCCCGCACAGATAAAATATATGCCCCCTCCACACACCCAAACGCAGAGTTTATATGGCGTTGACAGACGTCGAGTCTTCCAAAGGGAGTTTTGATTCAAATGTGACGGGGATTTTCTTTCTCTCACTTTATTCCCATAGATCTGCCTCTTTCAACTGCATTTCCAGTCAGCGGAGATGCCACGGCAAAAAGTCTTTCTTCTTGGGTCAACTCTCTTTCATGCACATAGACACCCCCCCCTTCCCTCCCAGTGATTGTTTTCAATTCCCACATCCCCTTAAGGGACTGTGGGTCCTAGAATTACCCCGGCTACTTCACAGGTCAGTTATGCATATGACACAAGAACCTTCTCAGGGTCCTTGGATGGAACTCTGATTTCTCTTTAGGACTACGCAGTAATAGTGACGTAGCCATAGATTCTGTATGGTATACAACACACACACACACACACACACACACACACGTGCACACACACCCCAGACTCCCACCTGAGCCTCATTTTAAAGGAGGGGACCCCTGAAGTGGTGATGTCTTAACCCAAAGGGTCAGAGCTCCAATGAGAGAAACATGAAATACCCGTCAGCCTAGACGGGTAGAGACTAGGGACAGAGATCTCCACACCCTTCAAATTATATTTAAAAAAAAAAAAAAAAAAAAAAAAAGGAGGCCACCCTGTCTTCCAGGGAATACACCAACCTGAAGCTCCCGAATTTCAGAGAAGCTCCACGAAGGGCTCCGGGCTCTCTGCCCTACCAGGAACAACTACTTTAGGTATCGACCATTTGCCACACAAAATGGCCCCCTCTTGAACCGCCTCAGAGGGAGGAGGGGAGTTGCGAAGTGTCTTCATCAAAGGAACAGCTCTTCCTCTCCAAGACAAACAGAAAATGCTAGTCTGCAAAGAGCTTCGTCCCATTAATAGACAGATAATGTCGCTGTGTTTCCACAACTGTGGCGTTAATTTTGACGGAAAATCTGCTCCAAAAAAGCATCCCAAACGCAGCGCCACAGCTGAAAGACTTTCCTCACAGGCGGCTCCACTCCTGGAAAGCTCAAGTCGTCGAGATTGAAGAGGCAACTGATAAGAGGCCACCCCGGGCCTGCCTCACCCCGGGTTGTCTGCCTGGAGCAGCCGTGAGGGAGTGACATCCATCAAGCCCAAATCGTCCCACAAACTCCATGACAGCGTGATCTTCACGCAGCATCTGTTCCTTCCTGTCAGCGAACAGGGATGATGAACTACCAAGGACAATAATGTCTAATTGCTGCTTTTTAATATCTGGGCTTGGCTCTGAGGATTCCCCAGTCAAAAGTGGGGAAGGATAATACTACCACCCAGCCAGACCCTGGGCTAATCGTCAAGTAAGGACAGATGTCTTGGCCTCGGACTCTCCTCTGGCGGCCATCATTCCCCACCTCTTCCCTTGCCTGCTCCCTTGCCCAAGGGCCCCAGTGACCCCGACACCCCTCTTGTCTCCAAGCAGCTCAAACATACTCAGCACAAGCAGTGGCTCAAAGAGCACAGAGTGGTGGTGAAGAGCAGAGCCCATGGGGCTCGAATGCCTCTCTACCCTCGGGCCATGTGGACTTGGGCAATCTACCAAAATCTCCAGGCCTCCATTGTCCCATATTAGAAGGGGGACAATGATAGTAGTAGGATCCACCTCAGTGTTTCGTGGACGAGAGGGGCTGACGTTTTTAAACAGGAGCAGTGAGCACTAGGTAAGTGCTCGATGAACAAATAGCAGCACGTGTTACCAATCAAGAAGCACTTAGCCAGCCCCTGAAGTCGCTTCATGGGGAACAGGCGCTGTCCCCGACGCACTGGACTGGCGGTGTTGACGCAGCGTGGGCTCATGCCCAGGGTGGAGCTCTAACACTAGCATGTCTAAGGATGGCAACTTTCCTCACTGCCATCAGCGTCCTGGTCCCGGGCCCTCATGCACATTGTTCCCCTGCTCCGGCCCTAGGCATTCACTGCTACTGCTCTCCCTGGGGAGAGCCGGCTGACCTTGGGCCCACTCTTCCCCCAAAGCCAATGAAGAGGCCAGTTAGTCACCTAGGACAGGTGTGCTCCCGGGTTTGAGGGAACAAGGGAAAGCAGGGTGCGGCAAAGCGCGTGCACACCCTCACAGCCAGTGTCCTCCCCAACCTGCCCCGCTCCACACCACCTCACCTCCAATCACCTCTCCTTGCCTTTCACACAAGACCTTTGGCTGAAAGCTGAGCTGTGAGACAGAACTAAGGGCGGCATCAAAACTCCACATGCAAGCTCGATTCCCTACACGTGCACACCCAGCCGATGAGTCTGAAGGCAGGTCCTCTGCTCCAGGCCTTGGGGAGGCCACCAGCCGTTCTCCAAGGAGGGCGGCAAAGCACAAGGCCCAACTCTGTTGAACAGCCTTGAGGGTCTCAGGGAATTCAGAAGAGAGGGAAACACGCAAGTGCAGGATAATCAGCGCGACAGTGGGGCAGGGACAGGGGAGGAGGGGATGGGCAGGATGGAGTTTACAATTTATTTGGAATAGCTGGGGAAAACAGACGGCATGGGGAGTTAGGGACAGAATCTATAATCCAGCCTCGGAATAAATTTAAAAAAAAAAAAAAAGGGATCCCTGGGTGGCGCAGCGGTTTGGCGCCTGCCTTTGGCCCAGGGCGTGATCCTGGAGACCTGGGATTGAATCCCACATCAGGCTCCCAGTACATGGAGCCTGCTTCTCCCTCTGCCTGTGTCTCTGCCTCTCTCTCTCTCTCTCTCTCTGTGTGTGTTTGTGTGACTATCATAAATAAGTTAAAAATAAAATAAAATAATAAAATAATAAAATAAAATAAAATAAAATAAAATAAAATAAAATAAAATAAAATAAAATAAAATAAAATAAAATAAAAATAAAATAAAATCCAGCCTCGGTCACAGCGTCACAGCATGCCTGTGGAACCGCAGGACCAGCCACCCCCACCGCGTGGAGAATGAAGTAGTGGGAGGAAAAGATGAAGGGCCTCTGAAGCTCAGCTCAGGAATGCAGATTTGATTAAGCACTAAATGAACGAGATGTTCTTTTCTTACAAGCTCTCTGGGAAGCTGGATAAATACATTCCCCACCAGGACCTCTGGGGGAAGTATCTCTCAAAACTGCTCCCCTCCCCCCCACCTTCGGCTCTCCTTGTGCTCATTCCATCAGGCTGGTGCCTCGCCTGGCCTGTGGCAAAAGGCCTCTCACTTCTGTCCACTGGGATCCGCCCCACACCAGCTGTGAGGCTCATCTCCCTACAGCTCACCTCTCATCAGAAGCCCAGACAGTGGCTCCTCGCCGCCAATTAAATTATATTTCAACTCCTCCCTCTTGAATTTAAGGCCATCTGAGCTCCAGCCTCAACTTACTTTTCCCACCTTTGACCCTATGTCTTCAGACCGCAGTCAGGACGGATTAGACAAGGGGCACTTCCCAGCTCCACCTGCTTGACCATATGCAAGATGGTCTGCCTGAGGAGTGGTCCTCCTGGCTGCAAAACCAAGTAGGAAACAGAGAGACCATGGAGGTAGATACAGTCTGTGCAAACGGTGGGGCGAGGAAGGGCCCCAGGAAGTACCGAGAGGGCATGCGAACAGGTGTGCGTGTGTGCAGAAGGAGGCAGTGCAGCCGAGTGGTTGTGAACTCTGGAGTCAAGTAAACTGCATCCACAGCCTGGACCCAGCATGCCTCAGCTGTGATGCCTGAAATAAGTTACTTAACCATTTTATGCTTCAGTTTCCCATCTAAAAAGCTAGGCTACTGACAGCACCCTACTCTTAGGGCTGTTAAGGAGAATTAAATGAGATAATATACACAAGCATACAGCACAGTTCGAGGTAAACGTTGTGTTTTAGGCAGAACTCAGCAAATGAGAGTGAAAACAGGCAGGCATATTTCTATTTCCAAATGTCTCCGTATTTATCACTTTTCTCTTTGACTTTCACAAAACCAAGCCCCTCCAAGTCTTCTAGGATCTTCTCCCCTTGCATTTTCGATCCTTGGCTTTCCCTTAGATGTTCCATTTCACCTGACCCAGTGGAGCCCAACACCTTCCATACACGTTTTGTAGCAACTGCCAATCGAGAGAAGAAGGTTTCGGGCTCGAGTCTGGAGGTGAAGGCGGGCACGGGGGCAGTGTGGATGTGGAAGGTGACAGCAGAAAATTGCGATCATTAAAACGAATGAGCTCTCTGAAGAGAGAGGAGCAAAAGCCTGGAATGGAAGTTTGGAAACGTGCGCCAGGAATCGAGGGACCTGCATGGGAAGGCAGGATTCTCCCTGAGGTCCTGGCTCCTCCACTCCCTTACAGGGAGCCTCATCCCCGATGTGCTGTCCTTGGCTCTCTCCTCCTCACTCTCGACACTTTTCTGGCTTCCTCTGTGACATCATCACAGACGACACCCACATCGCTGTCTGATATTTCACCCCAGTGTCCAACTTCACCCCGAGGTCGCTGGCCGGGAAGCCCACCAGCTACCTGGAACTCGTCCTCCGCATCTGCTGAAAAGCAGTGAAAGGAGAGGCAGGTGGTCAGTAACGTCAAATCCAAAATGGTCTTTCAGAGCGACCTACACGGCGAAGCAACAGCAGACGTGCTTTCCTGCATGTTGCTCTATTTTCAAATGTAGCGAACAGCCAACCGAACTTTAAATGCAAACTTCAGATGGTGTATTGGCTTAGGCTTTGCATATTTTCTTCCTTTCTACATAAGGTGAACTTCATGCAACCCCAAAAAGGAGAGGAGAGTCGGCAGTGATCCCTGACGGCTGGATTGCATGGGCAGGGGAACCAAACCAAAGAAGCCGATCTCACCAGTGACGCAGCCCTCAGCTCTCTTAGAGCCCAGGCTTTGTGATACAGCCTCCTAGGGCCAGGCTCTGCGTGTTTATTTACAGTAAAGGACACTAATCTTACAGATACGGACTGGTAGGTTTCTACATGTGAATCCACTGTGTGGCCACCACACAAACCAAGACCATGGAATAATTCCAGCCCCCAGAAGGTTCCCATGGGCCCTTCCCCAGTCAATATTGTACCCTCCCCCCGAGCCTGCCCCGAAGTAAATGCCACTCTGACTTCTACCATCAATGATTACTGTTGCCCACCCACAATCGCCTAAATTGAACCATCTAGTGTGGACTCACTCGGTTGTCTCTAGCTTTTTTCTTACTCAATATCATGCCAGATTCATTTTTCATTCATATCGTGTGTCTCGTTGGTTTGTTCTCCTTATTGCTGTGTTGTATTCCATTGTACAAATGCCACAATTTATTCATCCATTCTCCCGTTGATGGACATTTGGTCTGCTTCCAGTTTTTTGCCATTGTGAGAAAGCTAGTGAGAACGTTCTCACGCATGTCTTTAGTCGGTATGCACTTGTTTCTCGTGTGTGTGTGTGTGTGTGTGTGTGTATCTGAGACTAGAATTTCTGTGTCATAGGGGATGCACATGTGTGACATTGTAAGAGACAGCTGAAGAGCCTTCCAAAGCAGCCAAACCTGTCTATTCTCCCCCCGGCCCTGCTGGAGGATGCTCGCCATCCGCATACCCATCCGCATACCCATCGTTATTTGGGCTTAATCCCCTCTATACCTTCATTTCATTTACAGCAGAAGAGTATATGGTTTTCTTGCTAAGTTTTTTTTTTTAATTGGAGTTCAATTTGAGTTGATTCTTGCTAAGATTTTTCAGGATCAAGGTTTTCTTTCAAATATCATCTGTCTTCTAGAAGGAAAATATAAAGATTCTATCTCACCCACCAATGAGAAGGAGGTGATGATTTTTTTTTTTTCACTGCTTCATCCTGCAAAGACCTTGAGATGCTTCCGAAGAGGTGTGCGCCTCCACGGGAACAGAGAGAAATAAGGCCGTGGAGAGCACAGGCCTGAGGCCTAAAACTGCTGGCTTAGGAGAGGGTTCTAATTTGCTACATACCATGGTTCAGGAACACCATCGGGGACGGGCAAGCAGGAGCTCAGGAGGTGTCCTGGCCCACACAGAAGCCGGCGGGCCAGCAGAGCCACCGCGAAGGCCACCTCCCCGGCCTGCACCAGGGGTCACTCGCACGTGGATTTTGGCAGCAGCCGCCTTTTTGTTGTCATTAAGATGTTCCCTCCCCCTGGCTGTTCAGAGGTTTCAGATGAAATTTTTCTGATGTTTTTAATGAAAGATGATATTTGCTTACCCATCAGAGAAGATATTTCCTCGGCAGGAATGCTGTCGAACATGTTGCCTTCACACCATGACACAAAGTCTAAAAATCACAGAGAGACTAATTACTCTAGGAAAATTACACCAAAAGACCTATTTCCTCATGATGAAAATGACAGCCTGGTGCCCCGTTACCTGGCCCGATCGGGCAAGTAGCCGGCGCAACCCGCTCCAGCGCTTGGCATCCCGGGCGGCCCAGGAAGGAGGCACCTGGGCCCCGAGTGGCTCAGCGCAACCTCAAGGTGAGCTGTCAGCTAAGTGAGGTCTAATTACAAGTCTCAGTTCCCGTATTTATGATGGTGACAGACGGTAACCGGGGCTTACCTGCATCCAGACGTGGAGCCGCCTCAGCAAGGTTTTCTCTCTTTGTGCCAACATCTGAGTTATCACCTGGGAGCTTTGACGTTCAGTGCTGGCAGCGACAGGTGAGGGCCACTCCCCTGGGCCACTCCGCCTTGCTGCTTCTCACCAGCTCCTGGGACCAAATGGGTCTATTTCTCACCCCATCGATGGCCTATTTAAAGAGATCGAGGGGTGCCTGGGTGGCTCGGGTAGTTAAGCATCTGTCTTTGGCTCAGGTCATGATCCCAGGGTCCTGGGATCCAGCCCCAGGTCGGGCTTCCAGATCAATGGGGAGTCTGCTTCTCCCTCCCCCTGTGGCTCATGCTCTCTCTCTCTCTCTCTCTCTCTCTCTCAAATAAATAAAATCATAGATGATAAATAGATGATAGATAGATAGATAGATAGATGATAGGATTCTTTTCCACCTTAATATGAATTTAAATCACTTCCAATCACGTCCCTTTCTAGTTAAAAAAAGATCACATGTTGTATGATTACGTTTATATGAAATGTCCAGAGTCTGCAAATCTTACAAACAGAAAGTAGACCAGTGGTTGCCTTGAGCTGGGAGGACTGGAGGGAAATAGGGGGACGCTGCTAATGGGCACAGATTCCTTTCTGGATGATGAGAGCGTTCCAAAATCGACTGTGGAGATGGTTGCACATATCTGCAAATATGCTAAAAACCACCCGATTGTATACTTCCAACCGGTGAGTTGTACAGCATATGGATTGTCTATCGATAACGCTGTTTTAAAGAATCACTTCTTGGGCAGCCCAGGTGGTTCAGCGGTTTAGCACCTGCCTTTGGCCCAGGCCCTGATCCTGGAGACCTGGGATCGAGTCCCACATCGGGCTCCCTGCATGGAGCCTGCTTCTCCCTCTGCCTGTGTCTCTGCCTATCTCTCTTTCTGTGTCTCTTGTGAGTAAATAAATAAAATATTTTAAAAAATAAAAATCACTTCTTTTTATCCGTGGTCCTTTTCCCCAATGCAGAACATGTCAAGTGTCCAAGAACAGATGAGGAAGGTTTGGAGTGGAGAGTAGATGGGGGAAAAGTGGGACCGTTTTGTTCCCCTGAAATCACACTTAATAAGGCCAGTCTTGATAATGGTATTAGAAAGGGGGCAGGGATTCTTGCTTGATGTGAACTGGTGTTGCTCAAACTTTTCAAACCCATACCTGTTTTTGACATAAGGTCTCTTGACTTCCTTTGAGCAATTTGAAATTTCAAAATAAATTAAATATTAAGATTACGGGCAAAGCGAAGCAATTGGAGATACTTCTGCACCCTCTTCTCTCACTTGGAATCGTGATACAGAGTGAGCATTACATTTTGTTTCTAAAACTGCCTGTAACTTTCTCTCGTATTATGTCAGAGCTGGAAGCAACTTTACGACATTCCCTTTATCTTTAAAGAAATTCATCTGTCATCCATGCACTAGGACCTGGGGTTGAGGAGACAAGAGGGGGAGAGAGGGCTTGAATTGGGTAGGGAAATGAGGAGGAAGAGAAGGATGGGTCTTTTCTGGGGGAAGGATAAATTTGAGCAGAAAGGGATTTAGAAATAGAGGAGGGAGATCAAGTTCAGATATGAACTTATCCATACCTTAGGATATCATCATTGGGAATATTTCACTGAAGCATCCTCCTCCTGTAGGAAAACATGAAATGTTATGTTGTCTAAGTAATTGACAGCATTAAGGAATTCTTATTAGTTTTTTGTAAGCATGATAATGCTGGTGTGGTTATGCCTTTTGAAAGAGCTATTATTGGGGTAGCCTGGGTGGCTCAGCAGTTTGGCACCACCTTCGGCCCAGGGTGTGATCCTGGAGACCCGGGATCGAGTCCCACATCAGGCTCCCTGCATGGAGCCTGCTTCTCTCTCTGCCCGTGTCTCTGCCTCTCTCTTTCTCTGTGTCTCTCATGAATAAATAAAATCTTTGGAAAAAAAAGAGCTCTTATCTTTTAGAAATGCATACTGACATATTTATGAAGAAAATTATCAAATACATAGAATTTGCTTCAAAGAAATCTCAGTAATCTGCCCCAAAAGAAGAAGGACAATGTAGAGATGAAAGAAGCTTGGGCATGAGTTGATAATTTGTTAAGGCTGGATGATGGGTACACAGGGATTCATTATGTCATTCTATCTACTTCTATGTATGTTTGAAATTTTCCATAATAAAAAAAAAAGAGTTTTAAAAAAAATAATGTTTCCAACCACGTGGAAGACAGAAACTGGATTTATCCTCTTGCTTTAGAAAAATTAGGGGAAAAAATATATATATACGACACAATTGTTTTCAGCCATTGAATAATAGGCAATGCACGACGGAAAAGAAACTAAGTGGGACCTACCATTGCCCCATCGTATTGCCTGGTTCCCATGTGACAGTACAGAAAGGGAGAACCCAAATGAAGCCCAGAATCCTCACTGGAATGGAGAGGACAAAAGTTGGAGTTCTTTTAGTTCTTTTTCCATAGAATATATGCAGAGCAGAGAAGGAAGTGCCGGAGGAAGAAAGAGAGACAGGATGGGAAAGAGCTCCAGAAATCTGGAAAGGAGTCCCATCGCATGCTTGAGACGAAACTATCCAGGGTCAGTGAAGAAAACACTGGAAAACAATCAGCTGAACGTTTCCATAAACCACAAGAGAAAAACCGAGTAACACATAGGACATAAGGTGGTGTCCTCAGAAGGGTTAGTAATAGAGGATATTTAGTAATAGAGATCAAATAACCTTGACCAAAGACAGATTTGGAACTGATTGAAGAAATCTTAAAAACAACCATTGAAAGAATCAAACGGATTCCAAGTAATTTAACTGCATGCCAGAACAAAGCCCAACACATTTAAAGAAACACAGCAAAAGCTAACACGCAACAATGTCATCATCCAATCTGAAATGACCAGGCATGTGAAGAAGCAGGAAACTATGATCCATACCCAGGGGAAAGATCAATCAATAGAGACAGAGCAAGAAGTGGCAGAGATGATGCAATTAAGAGATAAGCATGTCCAAACAGGTACCCTAAATATGCTCTAAATGTTCAAGAAGGAAAAAATAAAAAATAAATGTTCAACAAGGTAAGAAGAAAACATGAACATGAGGAGGAGAGAAATGGGAGATACAAAGGGAATTAAATGAAACTTATAGAGATGGAAACTACAATGTCAGAAAAAAACTTTAAATTCACGAGGTTGAAAAAAGCACCGAAGAGGCGGTCAGTGACTTGGAAACTATCCAAAATAAACCACGGAGAGAAAAGTTAAAAGACAATGAACAGGGTACTAGCGATCTGTGGGTCCAACATACTTTGGAAATCAGGATGGGAAATGAGGGGAATTAAAAAATATTTGAAGAAACAAAGAGCAAAGTTTTTTCAGACTTGATGAAAGCAATAGACTTACAGATCCAAGAAGCTCGATAAACCCCAAGCAAAATGAGCATGAAGGAAACTACCCCAAAGCTTTTTTTTTTTTTTTAAATTACAGCAAGCTGAGGCTAAAAAGAAAACCTTCAGATGAAGCCAAATGAAGTAGATGCATTATATACCCAAGAAAACAAAGAAGAATTTTCCTGTGAAAATCCATGCAAGCCACGAGGCAACGGATAAACATATTTAAAGGACTGAAAGAAAGGAGAAAAAAATGTCAATACCCCCAAACTACATTTCAAAATCTGAAGGTGAAAATCAGACTTTTTCAGCTAGACCGAAGCCGAGAGAATTCACCACAAGCATCCCTACATTACGTGGATGTTCAAGAAAGCTCTTTAGGCAGAACCAGGAGGGGACCAGAGGGATGCCGGGTGGAAAGCTGAATCGGCACAAATGAATGAAGAGGCCCAGAGATGCCTGTGACTCCCTCTTGTCCCTGCGAGCTCGGCTGTGTCTGGAAGGCCACCGGTCCTGGGGGCAGAGCTCTCCCATCTCTGAATGATGGGGGGGCAGCCTCTCTGCCTGTTGTCCCCACCAGATGGGGACACCTGGGGGCTGGACCCCCTCTTTGCAAGGGTGGGTGGCCAGCTGCTAGATGAAGCCAGGCTGGCTGGCTGGGAACCTGAGCTGGCAAGGACATGGGGCACCTCGGTCCCTATTTATTCTCCACTCATTTAGTCGTGTGTTGATTGATTCCCTTATGGAATGACCTCAGATTCATCCAGGAAAGAGGGAGTCTACGTGTGAAAAACAAGCTGGCATTTGCAACACCTCTGCCGCGGTATCAACCACCAGCTCACCGAGTCCTTGCTCTGTGCTAGTTGAACTGCACACCAATTAAGGCTTTCTGAGCAGCAGATGAGGTTACGGAGGAAAGGAGCCAAAGTGAGCAAAATCTGTTCCTTCATTAGAGTCAAACTGGATAAAACACACACGTTTGTTCATATAATATGAAGTTGAATGCTCTCAACTCCCTACGTTACTTACGCGCTTAGATTGTCTCAGAGGAAATTGCTTAACCTGCTGTTCTCTTCCTTTATGGTAAAATGAAGGAACAAATATTATGAGGTAAAAAAGCAAAAAGTTCAAATAATATCTCTATGCTATTTATAAACTTGTTTCTGATTTCCTTTGCTGTTTTTCCGCTTAAACTGCCTGAAGAATCGACATCCTACGTATTTGAATGTGCCATCACTGCGTGTCGTTTTGACCAGTTCATGAGAGTCTCAGAAATAAAATACTAGACAAAAATTGCCAATCCCATTTAAAAAGAAACTCTAACTTGCATATTAAAAAACAAAGCAAAACATGGAGATTAAAGCCTAGTTAAGAGGTTGGTAGTAAAGTTATTGGAAGTTGCTTTTTCGATTTATTTGTTTTAAAAAGTTGCTTACCTGCAACCCCCACTTCTAAGCTCCTTTTTGAAGGCAGAAAGCCAAACTTTATTTTTAAATCTTTTTCTCTTTATACATTAAGCAGTATTATGCTCACATATTAAGGAATGAAATGCTTTGATATTTGAACAGAAATTTTTCTGATTTTTATTATTAACTATTTTAATAATTTGAAAATAACTTCTTGTTTACTTATGAGTATTAAATGTTCTAATAATGTGCTTGGGTTCTCAAGTAACCATTTCAACGAGGTGGGGATTTTTGTCTGCTTGTGTTATAGTTTCCTCGGAATCCCTAGAGCCTGGACAAGGGTCTGGCACAGGGTCCGTGGTATCTCACCATAAATGGTGCGACGAATGAATGAATGAGTTGTGCTCAGCTGTGACAGCCCCAGAATCTTTCCCTCTTGGACCACCAGCCTTTGGAGTTAGCTTGGAAGTGATCTCTGGCCATCTGTTCTCTCTCATTCTGTCCACCAGATCTGTTTACAATATGTTAATGTATTTGATGATGTTATCCACCTTTGACTAATCGCTTACAAGTAGACCCCAATGATTATAACATGAGAACTGGAATGCATTCGCTCACATTTGCAGAGACTTCCTGTACTCACTGGGCTCTCACATTTCCCCATGACTTCCAAAACAGTCACGTTTCACTGCCACTACGGATTCTGAACTCGAACGTTTTCCTCATTTCCGGCTACTGCTTTTCATGTGTTCTCTGGGGCTTACCCCCTGAGAGTAACCCCAAACCAGACCATACTCCAGACTGCAGTATATCCCACAGCAAACCTAAGCCCAACCTAAACTCTAGAAATGCAGGCCGAGGAGCCCTGGGCACGAAAATCCACTTGCTCTTTTTCTGCAAAGTCTGGCTGGCTTAGCTCATCTTCCAGGATCAGAGAAGTCCCACCCGCAGGGAAATTTCCCTGAGCCAGGGTCAACGTCTAGTCAACGTCAACATGGGCTGTCCGCGATGCCCACAGGGTTCTGACACAGGATCTTCCCAGAAACCCCAAGGCCACGTGAGACACGCATTGGGATCAGCAACAGGATCCCTCCATATTCTGGCTTACGTTCGCAAGGATCCAGAAACCCTAATGATAGATGAGATGTGTTGATGGCCTATACGGTGGGAATTTCAAAGGTGCAAATGGGTATGAGTGAGTCAAAAATACTACATTGTTTGGAACATTTCAAAGCAACCGATGCGATATTTCTATTAGTCGCTGATAATGATGTTAATGTACTAAATGTCATTTCAAACACTGTGCTCACTCTTTTTTTTTTTTTTTTTTTTTTTTTGGAGTGATCATGCAACCCAAAAAGGTACATGTATTTCAGCAAGGTGGTTTGGGTCAGAGAAGTTTTAAAGATTCTAGTCAAAGAAGGTCACTTTTTTGCTCTGGTTGTAAAAAAAACTACCCGTTTTCATCAGAAGATATTTCCAAGTTGTAAACGAAGTGAACTTTTTAAAAGGACACTTAAGGCACCTCAAAGAAGTTGCTTTCCATACTTTCAAAGCATAGTTTGGAGAAAATATGAACATGGATATTTCAGGGCCTTACATATATTGGCCACAGAGCCCTGGGGGATTTTTAAGGAGAAAGGGCTCTGCAGTGCTCTGCACTGAATACCTTTTAGCATTTTCTTATATCAGTTGAAAATACCATATTTTTGTAAGCTTTCTGTGAAAGACAAGAAATTGGGTGTATTGTGTATTTATATATTTCCAATGATACATTTCTTGCATTTTTATGTGGCCTGCAGTGAATTTCAGCCCCGGGAATATAAGAAGAAAATCACAAAAAGTTATCAAAAAATGATGACTGTTCTAGAGTTTACTTGCCTAAATTACTCAAGAAATCTGCTTTTTTAAATAATAAAATTCCCACAAAAAGTGAACAATGTGGGACTCTAAATCCACTTTCCAGACTCGCTTCCCCTGTAATATCTGTAATAGAACAATCCTGAATTAGCTGCTACTTTCCATAATTCTTGTCAGCAAAATCTATCAGTAGTTCTAACTCTGATTATACACGCTGGTAATGTAATTAAACGTGTTTTAAGCCTATCTCTGATGTCAGAGTTTCAAATATAGCCACATAAATTTTAGCTATGAGTATTTCATACATAATTTATATATACAAATGTGTTTGCATGTGTACCTGGATTAAGTATAATAAATGTAAATTATATAATTTATATCTATATACGTTTAACTGTGTTTAGTTTCAATCAGACAATGGTTTGATATATATTTTTAATGAGGGAAAATCCTACTGCAATATTAAGATTTTGTGTTTTGCAGACTTCATTTCTTAGTATTTTTTTAATTAAAAAGACAAATACGTTTCAATGTTCTTTTCAGTAAATGTTATGCTTCCTGTTCCAAAACAACCTGAAGTTTATAAATAAGAGTTAATGAATCCAAGAACCACGTTATTCCATGAGCTTGTGAACAAACGGGTTCTAGTCGAAGTAGGATTCTTTCCAAATTGTATTTTCACATGAAACAGTTTACAAACAAATTTCAGGGACAGAGGGATGGCTTTTGTCTTGTTTAGTTTTTCTATATTTTTGATAAACAGAATTAAAATCCTGCCTTTGGAATGACTTAAGAAACGAGCTGGATTTCTAACCCACCACAAAAATGGACTTGCACCAAAGTGGGGATTTCTCCAGCCATCGGATGCTCATCCTGCGTCTTCCTCTTTGAGGGCATTCCAGGCAAGCACGGGGATGGTTCTGGAAGAGTCTGCAGCCTCATGTGATACTTCCCTCATTGAAGGATGAGGGAGCCTACATGGCATCCCTTCCTGAGACCTTGATCAGAAATAGATCCGAGAGGAGTGACACCAACCTTGGACTCTATCACACCGTAAATTGTCTCTTTTGTAATTGTGGCAGACGCTCCCCCAGGTTCTCCCTTCCATATGACTCCCATGATCACTTTATCCTTTCTCGCGCTGCTGCCAAATGGAGTGGAGTTCCCGGAGTTTTGACACCTTGTAAAGACATTCCAGTGGATTCTAGCACACCCAAACAGATGGTGTGAAAGGAATACAGGGGAAGAAAATACAGCCCTCTGCCAGATTCTCATGTATTCTAGGTAACATCGTGTTCCAGGAGAAGAAAAAAAAATAAAAAGGAACTGATATCATTGTTACTGCCTGCTTCCCGAGCCAAGCCACCGTGCTTCTGCCAAAGATAACAACGTCTTTAAGGTGGCTACAAAAACTCCTAACATTCCTGGAGGTAAAAGGCCTGGACCTGCCAGGGGGTATACTACAATACTCGGTATTATTGTTATACTGTGTTACATCGACGCTTACACAAAACAAATTTTTCCCCTCTTAGCCGAGAATGACATTCAGCTCAAAATAACATTCCTACTTCTCTTCCTTGTCCAGTGTGCTGGAACTCTCTCCTGAGCTGCTTCTCTGAGGCTGGCATTGACTTTCTCCACACACTAAGGCTAGTGTGACATGAGAACAAAGTATGTGAAGAGAACATTAAAGAACAAGTAAATGCTTTTTTCCCCAGATACAACCACACACTCACACACACACACACACACACAAATAAGCACATGAATAGATATTTAACATCATTAGCCATTAGGGAGATGCAAATTAAATCCACGGTGAGATCCCACTATACAACTATCAGAATGTCTAAAACAAAAAATAGTGATAATACCCAATTCTGGCGTGGATATGGAGAAACTGGATGGCTCCTCCATTGCTGCTGGGAATATAAAATGGAAACAGTTTGGAACTTTGGAAAACGGCTTGGCAGTTTCTGTAAAAACTGAACTAGCAACTTCTATACAACCCGGCAATTATACTCCTAGGCATTTATCCCAGAGAAATGAAAACTTATGTTCACACAAAAACCTGTACACGAATGTTTATAGCAGCTTTATTAGTAATAGCCCAAACCTGGGAACAACCAGATGTCCAAAGTATGCAAACTGTAGTTAAACACTATGAAGGGAGGTGGGGGTGGCTGAAAGGGGGCAACAGGAGAGATCCTGGTGGTGATGGAAATGTTCCGGATCTTGACTGCATCCATGTCAATATCCCGCCTGTGAAATCGTATTTGCAAGATGTTACCATTCGGGGTAACTGGGTAAAGGGTACATTGGACTTCTCTGTGTTATTTCTTATAACTCCATGTAAATCTGTGTCTCAGAATAAACAGTTTAATGAAAAAATGTAACTCCTGGGACGCCTGGGTGGCACCATGGTTGAGCACCTGCCTTCAGCCCAGGGTGTAAGCCTGGAGTCCTGAGATCAAGTCCCACATCAGGCTCCCTGTAGGGAACCTGCTTCTCTCTCTGCCTGTGTCTCTTCCTCTCTCTGTGTCTCATGAATAAATGAATAAAATCTTTTAAAAATAAAAAATAAATAAAAATATGACTCCTATTACAATAAAACAAATTCAATCTGTATAAAGACATGAAGGAAAATACGGATCTTTTGAAAGATAAATTTGAAGATTATAGTAATCCTAACAGATTTAAGCCCCAATATTAAAATAAAATTTTATATATATACAGACACACACACACAATAGATTACTTAGCTTTAGTCAAGAAAGGAGTCATAGCCTCTTTATGTCTTCATCAACCTATTCAAAAGATGAGAGAAAGGAAATTATGGGTACTTCACCAAGGATATAATGGATGGATGATACAATTAACATTAAAGCAGCACTATGCTCGTTGGGTGTACAAAGATAAAATTATTGAAGCGCCACTCTCTGGTCATAAATCTGGCTTGTCTGGAGGTCATGTAGACTCCCTCATCCATGTCCCTTGGGTACAATGACATGAACTATTAAACGTCTAACCAAAATTAAGGTACGGAATATAGTTTAGAGCTAGTATGCGACCCACATAGATATAAAACTCGTGACCTTGGTCTCATTGCTTTTTCTGCTTGTCCAGTCAAACACTCACATTTGATTTTGAGAGACCAAAAGGCCACATTCTATGAGTAGGAGAAACCACCTTTTTGTAAGACCTCTGGTTCTTGACATGCTTACCCAGATTCTCATGCCCACTTCTAATTTGCCATCTTGCCTTTTCTCCAACTCTTACTGGCCTGCTCATTTCCCTTCCTTCTTATATCTTTATTTCCTCCACTTCACCCTCAGCTTAAAGTTCTCCACTGACTCATTGCTTGTCCTGTCGTCCCAGACCTGGGCCCTGCTTCCTCTCCAGCTCAGGTGCCCCTGCTCGGCTACAGCTTTCTCTCTCTTGTATTTGGAATTTCCTTCTCCACAGGTATCTAATCCAGAACTCAGCCACACATAGGCCTAGCTAGAGAGGAAACTATTTTGCTCTTAAGTAGATAGTTTAAACTCTACAAAATTCCATAAATAGAACTGTTTTTTTTTTCTTTTGAATTATATATGACAAGCCCTTCTGTGCTCTAGGACACTTTTCTACTCTGGGACTTGGGCCAGAAAGGGTTGATGAAGACACATATCTTTCCGACCACCTGCCCCATATTCATCTCCCTTCTCCTTTCTAGAGACCCCTTTTTTTCTTTGTGTCTTACCCGGACCTTCCTTGTGTTAAACTTCAAGGGGTTTTTGTTTGTTTGTTTGTTTCTTACCAAGGATTACGCCACACATTTTAGTTAGAATTACAGACACATGCACACATTAGCAGCAGAAGCAGCAAATTTATTTTTATGTAAGATCAAAAAATGATGATCATCTTGTACTATAATCTCTACCTCTCTGCCCCAACCTATATTCTCCTGTGTTCTGGGATCTAAAAAATATATAACTTGTAGGGGAAAGGAGAGGCTCAGGGATGGGTCGTGTAAGAGCTCCAGTCACATAAATAACACCATTTCCATTAGGGAAAGCTACCGACGTGATTTTACTGCTGCCCCTGACCATTAGTACCAGGTCTCTCGCCTAGTCATTGGTAACAGAAACAGGACAAAAGCAAAAAGGGGGGAAAAAAAGAATCTCTGGTTTTTAGTATACCCTGTTAGGCATGCAATCACTGTTTCATTGTTTTACTTTATTTTTCACTCAACCATTTTATGGTCACTGTGACGACATAGTCCAAATAGGACCATTTAGAAAACAAAATAACCTATAAATCACTGAAACTTCTTAAATGTAAGACCTAGACCACCCCTTTACAATAAAGCCATTTGTGTTTTTCGCTCTGGATCACTTTCCTTGGAAAAGAAACCTGCATTATTTATCTGAGGTAAGAGAAAGGCAATGAATTAATGATTTACGTGGTCACCATAAAGTTAAAAATCAAATGTCTACATCTTTCCAGACCTGGAGTCTCCTCAAGAAAGTCAGTCCTCAAAATGAGTGCTTGGGCCACGGACTGCCCTCACTGGTCAACTAGTGCATATGTGTTTCTGTGAGATTCTGAGAACCCATTGTGGGAGCAACAAATTAAATGAGAGATAGTGATAAAATAGCTCAACAATTAGATAACTTCAAGATTTCAAGTTGCATGTGGGAAAGCATAGAAATTTGTTTTGCCTATAAATGCCCAAGAGATAACATTTCTGTAATTTATTGTTGTATAACAGACCTAATGGCTTGAAACAATTCATTATTGTTCACAATTCTGAGTTGGCTGCACTCAGCTCTTCTGCTCCATGAGGTAGAAGCTGAGGTCACTCACATGGTGGTATTCACCTGGGAGCTCAGCTGGCGCTGGATCATCCAAGATGGCATCTCACCTTCCAGAATCCCTCTCCTGTGACTCTTCATCATTTAGTGGTTGAGCTCAACTTCTTTATCTAGCAGTTAGAGCATCACAGAGAGGCTGCAGCCAAGGTAGAGGCTGAGAGACCTCTTAAAAATGAGGCCCATAACTGGCCCAGTGTCAGTTTTGCCACAGTCTGTTGGTCAAAGCAAATCCAGGCCAGACCAGATCAGAATGGAGAGGAAAGTGCTTCTACCTCTTGATGGAAGGAGGAACATACATGTTCATAGATGGAGTTTGGGGCCATCTTTGGGGACAATTTACCCCAGGTGAGCAGGATAGAAAGCAGACTACTTCTCCTATACTATGCCCCATTTAAAACAGGGTGATTTTAACAGATCTTGATAACATTCATAATTAGAAAATAATAATAATAATAATGCTTGCTTCCTTGCAAACAATATTGTCCATTTTTCTACGACTGTTAACAAGAACCCCTTACTGGCCTGCCAGCGAGCCCCCAAATCCCCAGTGTTAGAGCCTTTGAGTTACATCATCTTCAGAAGCCCTGCCCCCAAATGCAAACACCTCTGTCACTGATGTAGTGTAAACCACTAAGGTCTTCAAGAGAATCAGAAATTTGCAACAAAGTGAGGAAGAGACCTTTGAGGTAGAGTTCTTAGTCCACAATCCATGGTTGGGCTTTGGGCATCTAAAAGACCTTGAAATCACTTTCAAAATGTTGTGGTTGTTATGAGCATTTTTCATCAGTTTCTCAAATGGGGTAAATACCAAAAAGGTTAAGACTCCCTATTCTAAGGACAAGGTCCCCAATAAGTCTCACCAAGGAAAAGGCAAACTTAACAGTTTTCTTTGGTGAGTACTTCACAATGCAACACTTAACTGTCCTCTGATTATCTAACACCTTTCACTTAGGTTTGCCCCCAATATACACTCCGTCTTCATATGCGAAAGGAAAGGTCTTCACTTCTGCTTGCATCCCCCACTGGGCAGAATCCTTTAGAGTCTTCCATGTGTATCTGATCTGGATCTCAAATCATGTTCCCTCAGGATCCTTTCAGAGCTAAATGAGGCCAAGGAAGAGTATGCCTCCAGGGAGAACCCAGGGGATGAGCAGGGTTAGGCTGGCCCCATTCAAACAGAGCAACTCTACCTTCCACTTGGTCTTATACTTACATATACATTTCCCGTTGAAGAATGAATCCTGAGGCTAGAAGTTTGCAAATCACTAACAAGCCCAATGCTCTTATTTTCCAAGGAATTAAAAAATGGTGTTCAGTGGCTTTAAATATTTTTCTCAAAGTCTGGAGCCAGAGCTAGACCAGAACTGTAATTTGTATTTCCTGAAATCTCTTTCTGTAAGTTTTCTAATCAACACACTACTCACTCCCCACCACCACCAAGGACCAACTCTACTATCTTCTCAGACACCAGAGTGTGCCCTCCCCAAACTCCAATGCACATTTTCCTGCCAAGCCACAAGTGTCTGTCATCAGGAAGCAGCCAGTTGATGAGTCAGGAATTTAGGATAAATCCAGGGGGAGAGCAGCCTGGGCTGAGCACAAGAGTGGGACATGGAATGGAAGAATAGGAGAACTCCAAGGAGCCCATGGAAGAGGCTAGCTCCACATTGGTCTCATTAGTGGACGGTGAACCTTGATTCTTCCTACAGCTTTCTTTTTTTACCAATGAATGAATTCAAAGGAGCAATAAACAGCCTTTTTTCTTATATAATGCAAAAACACACGGTCCCTGATCATTTAATTCCTGACAGCTAGAAAATACATTTCAAAGTCATACACCACATTCCAAGCCTTCCAAAGTGCCTAAAGGAGAGAAATGCTAGACAACCCCCAACAAAGATATGTGTATAGATTTCTATACTTGCAGCGTTAATGGGCCTTGACTAAGACCACTGTGATTTTAATACATTGTATTGTTTGATTCCTACTGTATTTTTAAATAGAACATCTCAAAACAATTAGATTAATTAAATATCCACGGGGATGCAGGAAATGTTTTCTTATCACACTTGGGGACTTGACCAGCTCAGCTCCTTAGATTTCTTCAGAACCTCTTAATGAAGGATTCTCACTCCATCGGAGCCTTGACAACTATTTCAATCTGTCATTAGGAAGAACATTTCAGTACCTGGAAAATTTTAAGACTTCTTGAGACTTACATTTGCCAAATGTAGCTGTTTAGTTTAGGGGGAAGCCGTCCTTCGCCATGAGTGGCACACTTTGAACCCTCCTAGCTTATTGTCTAAGAATGCAAAGTGGATCGTGGTCTTGGGGAGTAAAATACAGGTTAGAAAGGTTAGAAAAAGTCACCGAGCAATTTTTATTGTCTATGTTTCATCAAGATACTGAAAGTTGAAAATTTCACCCCGTGCTAATAACACAGTATTAGTTACACTTGACTGCTTTGTTGGAGGCAAACCAACCTCACTTCTGTTCTCTCAAGCCTAAATTCGAAGAGCGGCCAGCTTTTTAAGAAAACAAAAGCTTCCATAATCTCTAGTATAGGCTGGTGTCAAACCACAGGAGTTCTAGCAAAGACCACATATTATCATGAGCTGCAAACATTAAAGAATTCTGGGGCATGACAAGCTCTAAGAAAGAAACTCTGAAAAGAGACTCATTTTTCTCCACAATGTCAGACTCAAGAATAAACTAGCAGTGAACAAGGGGTTGAGAGTTAGAAACAGAAAGACTATGGGTTCCTCAGTTTCATGGCCAAGTCATTTTGTAACCTTGGGTAGGGCATTTCATTCATCTAAGGTCTCTATGCTGGGACTGGCGGCTTATTCCCTTTGTGAATGGTGAGTTTGCGCAGCTGCATGAGAGAGTCTTTTTACTTTTGTAGGATTATAGGGCTGTCAGTGTCCACCAAAGACTACCGCTACTCTGCCAAAGCACTACAGCAGAGTGGTCAAGAGCACGGGCTCAGCCCCAGATGATAGGGCTCCACTCACAGCCTGGCTTTCTCCCATGCAACTCTATGACCTTGGACAGGCCATTCCAACTTGCTGCATCTCGGTGTCTGCAACAGTAGAATGGCAAAGATTTAACAATTGTCCTACTGCATAGGGTATAAAGGATTAAGTGTATTAATGACTTAAACCATTTGGAACAATACCTGGCACACCCAAAGTGCTATAAAATAGCCTTTGGCTTTAATACTCTATAGCTTGAGTCAAATGAATCAAACTATTTCTCTTCACTGTTTAAAGACAGTAGATGTCAGGGCCTCCTGCAGCCTGCCCTTATTCTAGCATTTCATGATCCTCACTGAGGAAATTAGATTGCTTAAAATAAATAGAAGCCCACTTTTTCTTAGAAAACTCTGGCCACTACAGTGCATAATAGAATAGGTTTCATTCCAGACTTCAGGTCAGAGATGAATTACAGAGAAGACCGATTCTTTAACTTTTTTCACTGCTTAACTACCTGGAAACTCTGAAACAACAGATCCTATTGTACTAAAAAAGCTGAATCCAGAAATGACCAGAGTTCACAGTATTAAAGAGGTAGGGAATATTAGCAATCATTTAGCTCAACCTCTCTGTTTTACAATGAGGAAACTGAGGCACAGGGCAGTACATGTCTCTGGTTCCTCTAACATACCAGAAATTATACTTAATAACTAGTGGTTTCAAAAAAATAATTAGTGGTATCCTCTCAATATATTTACCTCAGAGGCTATACTCTGCTAGCATTGCTATCACTGTTGGATTGTGTTTTTGAACTTTTTGCTTTTCATGGCTTGCTTAAATAAGAAAATCATCATCTATGCTTTAATGTCAGGAGTTACAGGAGTCATAAGGAAGGATGGAAATGGATCGTATCTCTAGAATAGATCAAGCAAGCTTGTCCTTTGTGGTTACCCACTCCCTGGAACTCGAAAGGATGGGGAGATTTCTTAACCAGTGCCCTGTATTCTGGGAACACAGGACTCAGGGAAAGTTCAACACCTTTGCCACAAAGATGATCATATCTTTGAGGATAATCAAAAAAAATGTACCCAAGCTCTTAAGACCACTAACTGCTCAGCCCCCTAACATGATACTCTTGAAAAGAAGAATGTCATTTGACTATTGTGTGATCTAGATGGATTTTTTTTTCCCAACTTATTTTTATCATCTTTTATCTGACAATGACATCATTTTTCCTGGGACACCTTTCCTGCATCTTTTATCTGAAACTGTAAAAAACAAAAAGGTGCTGCATCACTGCTGAAGGAGTTCAGCACCACCTGGACGCATCCACCTGAGAACAATGAGTAAACCTCACATGCTCCGTGCAGCCATCTTACTCATCTTGTTAATAAATCTTGTGCTCTTTGATATAATAATCACCTCCCATTATTGGGAATAGAAAATGTGATGAACTGAATTTCTGGAATTCACTTGAGTCTTGAACATAGAAATAGTTGATTCAATATCAATAGATAAGAATACTCTGCCCCAAACAACATCACTATAAATTATGTGTGTGTAAAAATTGAGAGTTTGAAATTGGATTTTCCTGACTCGTTCATTCATTCAGGTTTTCTCTGCCTCTCATTGTCTTTGATTAGGCTATTTAACAATTCTGAAAAGATATAAGTCAAATTGTAGAAACCTGGTAGTAACGCAACTAACACCTATGCATAAAAATGCAAAAATTTGAGGGCACCTGTCTGACTCATAAAGCAGAGCATATATGACTCTTGATCTTGGGGTTGTGAGTTCCAGCCCCATGTTGGGTGTAGAAATTAGTTAAAAATAAAATATTTTTAAAATATGCAAAAATCTGTCCAGTGGAGGTTTAATTGACACTCCTCTCCCACTGTCAAAGAAGTCAGTTTTGAATTTATTTACACAAAATCATTTTGGCATTCCCAATGACCTATAAATGTATCCGGTCTTTGGAGTCTATTTTGAACCAGTGATAATACTTTTCTCCTTCTCTCATTAATTAAAAAGTTAAATAAAATCCTTGACAAGTGTTCATTTATATTCATATGAGTCATGATTTTACTTTTAAGAAAATCTTTGGGCAGCCCAGGTAGCTCAGTGGTTTAGCGCCGCCTTCAGCCCAGGGCGTGATCCTGGAGACCCAGGATGGAGTCCCACGTCAGGATCTCTGCATGGAGCCTGCTTCTCCCTCTGCCTGTGTCTCTGCCTCTCTCTCTGTGTGTCTCATGAATAAATAAATAAATAATCTTAAAAAAAAAAAGAAAGAAAATCTTTTAATACATGTAGATAAACATATGTAAAGTTTCATTAACTTGGACTTATCCTAGAAGGAAAAAAAATCTTTCTTATTAGAGTATGTACAAAGAAAATTGTAATGCTTTTAATACATTCAAGTTTATATTAAGAGATATCTAATAGAAATCAATATTTAATAAATGACTAAAATGAGCATATAATTTTTCTAAATAAATTGGTGTTTCTAGAGCATTTAAACACAGCAGCGTATTTTAAGTGATTTTAAAATCTTCCTCTAATTTTATTTATACTCTCTTTAAAAAGAAAAAATATGTGCTATGTAATGAAAGACTTCAGCCCAATTATTCCAAATTACAAATTAGTGAAATCTTACTTTAATGAAATTTTACATATGTAAATTGATAGAACACTGATTCTTAGAATGCTTGCAATTGATGAGATTGACACCTAAAACATCAGATAAACCACAATGCAGGACTCCCTCCTAAATTGATCTCGATGGGTAATCAGCCAGCCTCTGCCTGAACACATCTATTAACAGGAAGCTCACTCTTTCGAAGGCCATCACATTCTTAAAAGCTTCTATGGTTTGAAAGTTTTCCTTGTAGTTCATCAAAACCTCCCTCCTTGAAACATCCACCCATCGGTCCTAGGTGCAGTTTCAATTTAAACAGACACGTAACCTGTCCTTTATCTTCTTTTTCCTCTAATGACACAAATTACCTGCCATTGGGGACTCTTTTGGGGACAAAACAGGTCAAGAAGAATTACCATAAACTAGGTCTCCTATATCATCTCAAAGTCAAGAGCTAATAATTGCAAGCACAGACGCCTTGGCTACTCTCACAAACTATTCAAATCAACTACTCTTTAAATGTAGAGTCTAAATCACATAAAAACTATATAGTGCTACTCTTTAGCGTTCATGGTATTTCTATAGGTACTCTGTTAAACCCAGAACCTTTGACTGAAAATGAAAAAGTGCCCCACAGCCAAAACACCTGATTCTTTTGAAACCAAGGCAACTAACAACAAATTAAGCCTTTGCCCAATTCCGCCCTATTATCCGATCATTCTAACAATGTCATAGAACCTTTTTTTATGCAGATATTTTAGAATACTTCCATAGTTTGTCAGAGAAATAGCCAGTCTACTGCTTCAAGTGACACCATGATACCAAAGTGGTCCAGAGAATTGCTTTGTTGTGGCACCCTTCATCCAATGTCAAGGCATATTAAAAATAATGCGGAGTTTAAACATGAAGACATCTTACAGTTTACTCCATGACTTTCTCCTTTCATCCATCTCTCTCCTTAAAAGGAAAGACTTGATGTATTGACCTATGACTAGAAATAGATTCTCCAATAGAGGGGACAAGCTGCAGAATGCAGGATCTCCCACTACACCGGTGAGAAGAGAGAAGTTCCTGCAGCTTTTATGGATTCTTTTGCTAGGGAATAAAGAAAATCTTGCCATTTTCCCTATGTCAGATGTAAAAATAAAAAGCATAGAGGAGAAGAATGGGGCCATAAACTTGATACAACGTATTGCAATAGAGTTTCATCAGATAAACTACGGAGACAGTTTCGATGATGCTCTTGTCAGAAAACACATGGTACGATACACTGTATATGTGCCAGATAGCTTCTGCACTTTCAGAAATGTCACTTCTAAAAATGTCTATCCATTTGGAAAATAAGTATGCAATAAATCTGTAAATATTTATTATAAAAGCAATAAGAAAACAGTAAAGAATGAATGCAGTTTCTGACAACACTGCATAAGCTGTTAACAACAGACCTTTGGAGCCGGCAGTTCTGTTTCTAGATCAGGGGCCAGGGCTCGAATGTTGCAGTAAATGGGACCACATCAATGCATTCCGTAGCCGCCCTCCCATGCTAGGAGGTCCACCTAATCAAGATGCCAAAAGATGAGATGTAAAACGTATAGATCTTGTGTTTCTGAATCCATATGTCTTACTTGATCAATGAACCAAAATAGCTACTCTTTGGAATTGAAAAGCTGTAAGAACTTGCTGCTGTTCTTTTTTGTTTTCAGTCCTATAGGAAAGGACTGGGAAACGAGAATGGGAAGGGAATCTCGCAAAGATGAAAGAATATTCACAGTTCTGCGGGGACTTGGGCCACCCTGAGGCTATTCTTTGAAAGCACCCCTTTTCCCTGGGCAATGACCTCCCTGTTTTGCCTGGCAACCCGACCCTCCTCAATGGATGGAGGAAGGATGCTTAGGAGCTAGGCGCTGGACGCATGAGGTATGAATGACTTCCTCTGTAAAAACAAAAACAAAACCTGTTTCATATTGATTCACCTTTTCTAAATAACCGTCTTCTGGACATCTTAGCTCAACACTTCTTAACTTAATCCACAGAATTAGAACATCTGCTCCAAATCGAAGATTTACAGAGGGAATTATACCTTCTCCATCTAGAGATTGTTTGCTTCTGATGTCATTCTTGATTAGATGATTTTGGAATTTTGATTGCTTCACATTAGATCATTATGATTTCAAAATGCAGCTTGTAAATGTATTCAGTTCATCAAGGGCTATAAATATAAATCTTCAACTACAGACTTCTCCCTTGCTTAGGTCCTCTTAGATGTTCTCAGGTTCGTGGGAGACCAAAAGAAATATCTCCAAGAAAAAGTGAGAAAGTTCTATATTAGAAATAAGTTTCTAAACATCTAGTCTCATATTCAGGAGTTTTACAATCATGAGCATTTTCTGGTTTTACGTTTAAATTAATGGCTACAGGATAGTTAAGGTTGGCTCTGGAAAAAACATGTAAAAAAATGTAAGGACTACTCATGCTCTGTTCAGTCAAACAATTACATGATTAGATAATAAAATTCCTCTAGATTTCTCTACATGGTTTTGGGTTCTACCTTTGACTTTCTATTCCAAAGGAAACTATCCGTTTCCTATTAGCACATCCTCGCAGTGTAGTGAGATTTGGATTCAACATGGCAGGGGAGGAGGGTGTATCTATTGATAGAAAAAAAAAGAGAGAGAGAGAGAGATTTCAAAGTTCCTGAATTAAAATTCAATTTAATGTATTTTAAACCCCAAATTCCCTGGAACTTGAATTACTTCTGTCCTGATTTTAATCAAGTATATATACTCTAAAAGTGTTTAGATTCTATGATTCCACGAGCATTATGTGTTTTACATGAAATCATGTCCCTGCTCCTATTTGCGTTTAAGAACTATAAGAAACAGAAATAACAGGATGTGTACCAGCAAGCTGGTGGGTCAGTTTGCAGGGGAAGGAGAAAGAAGCATCGTTTATTTCCACAAGGCTGCAGTTCAGCATGAAAACTAGCCTACCTGACATGCAATTATGTGTCATGAGTTACAGTGGTAATTAAGTCTCTAGAACAGCAAGCTACCTCGAGAACCCCCTAGGACTTCAGGTGGCTGGCTCCCAACTCTGAATCATCTAGTACTTCACTGTGGATCATTCATCTACATCAGTCCTTTATTTATCACCATCCTAAGCCGGGGGACTAGGTTTGGCTCTAAAGCACATTTTCTTCTTTGCATGCCTACCCGCCGATGCTTCCATTTCCTGAACTTTCTTTTCAAAGGAAGCCCAATACCCCAGATGGGATAAAACTGAGCGTCTTCATCATTTTCTTTTCTTTCTTTGCCACCCCTCCTGTCTGCCTGACCAAGGGAGTGAGCCAATGCCTTGGTGAAGGGCAGTTACATCTACTGCTTTTCTGTCACCCATGCACCTCCTGAGAGTTGATACATATTGCCAGTAGTACTTTTCGTTCATTCATTCAGCAAATATTTATTGATGCACCAACAGCTGAAGCATGTAGAGTAATTATCTGAGGAGGGAGAGAAATAAGGAATCAAATGAATAAAATGAGAGCCATAAATCCCAAGGGAGATGTGCTTTTACAGGAACACCCATAAAGCCAGGCTGTCTTCTAGCCTCTCCTCTCTGTGTGGCCCCTCTTTGAATTTGGCAGCGCTACCCACCCCTCTTTGATGGAGTCATATGTAAAGAGTTAAGCATCAAAGAGCCATCATGTTATAGAACGTACGAACTTTTTATGTACTCGCCCAATGGGAATATTAAAGAAAAATGGGGGAAGAAGAGCTCACACCATATCCAGTAGATCCATGTCTTGATGCATGACAGGCAGGAGAAAATCAGTCCAGGTTGTGACTGACGTGCCCCTTATTTGTACTCTAGGCCCCATTAACTTATACTAGCAATTTTGCAGAAGTCATTTCTTCTGCCAGATGGCGGCCCAAAAAGTAGCTTTCTTGAGGAGTGAGGGAAGTCGCTCCCTAGTTCCTCCCTTGGCATCCCCATCTCACCTCGACCCCACAGGCTGGGACTGGGCTGTGGGATCCATGCAGACCACGATTAAATGACTCATCTCCTTAGCATGACTGGATTGTAAAGGTTACAACAACAGGAGCAGGGCCCCAACTCCGCAGTGGGTATTTGTCAAAAGTGAGTCAAGATAATAGGGGACCATAGAAGGGAGAAGCTACTCTTGGGTCACAGAAGTGTTTGTGACCTGAGGTGATACTCAATTGAATACTTCCAATCCGCCCTTTGGAGGAATTTGACCCTTAAAACAGAATCAATTCTTGGTTTACTGCTAGTTACTCAGTCGAGACCACAAACTCAACTCTGCGCATGACTTGGCCAATCGTAATGACACCCACACCTCCTGTCAAATCGATCGTGAGCCTGCTAGGGTTCCCCGGGTCCTTTTGGTGCTGCCAATTACCAGAGGCAGTGAGACAGTAGCCGCCCCAAACCTCAAAGCCAAATCCACTCAGACATTTCAGAATCACCAAGAAGAAATAAAATAAAATAAAAATCAGCAAATTTCTTAAGTGGTGATTCTTATGTAAGGAAGGCATATCATAATATAAAACAAAAACAGCCTGTCACAATCTTTTGTTGCAGAAAAAAAAAAAAAAAAAAAAAAAAAAACGTTGGGAATTGTTCAATAGACAAGAAAAAAAAAAAGAGGAGGAAATTATTAGAGATTTCCTTTAAGGTTGCTATAACAGATGAGTAGCTCTAGAGGATTATGGGAAATAATCGTCCCAGTAAATGACTCAGAAACTAATAGTAGGAGAGAGGAGCTCAACATTTGTTAAGTGCTAGCTTATGTCAGGCAGTATGTGACTACACAGATCACCTTATTTAATCCTTAAAACAGCCTTATTTGGTAAATATTACTATTCTCGGTTCACAGGAATACTGGGATTTGGAAAATATTAAGTGTAATATTTAATATGTCATATATAAGTCCTGTGAACATTTGCTGAGCATTTGTCCTTTTTTGGCTCCCTGGCAAACAAGCCTTGGGACTATCTGAGAGACCCTCCCCGAGTGGTTCCTGATGCTCCTATTAAAGCAACGGAGGCAGATACTCCTCCTCGTCTCACTGGTGCACAGGGCACAGGAGTGTGGCAGGTCGGTTTGGAAACTCTAGGACTTGCCGCCTGAGTGTAAGATGCAAAGGTCGCCCAGTGGGAATATGAAAGTAAAATGAGGGAAGAAGTTCTCACACCATATGCGGTAGAGTCGCGTCCATGGCAGCGTGGGAAGCCTGGTTAAACGGCAGCACTGAAAATTCGATGGCACAAAAGTTAACAATAAACACTGTGTATGATTGAATCCCAAGAAGGCACTAGAAGCAATCGGTAGTGGGAATTCTAAAGTAGAACTCCCTGTATGAGTTAGAACAGCCAGGGAGAACCCGATGAAGAAGTTGGGGCTTCATCACACCTTGGAGTGAATGTTGGATTCGGAGAGGCAAGGTCTATACTGATCACAGGAAGCCCACATGAGGATGAGCGTGGGATGCTCCAGGGCTCTGCTTTGAACAGGAATGACCCTGGGAGGGCCAATCAGAGGTTCAGCACCAGGGTAGAAAAGCCCATGCCCATGGGGGTGCCACTGAAGGCCATTCAGCCAGGGACAACGTAGAGGGGAGCAGTGATTTCAAAAGACGGAGCAGCGTCAGGCAACATGAATTTAAGGGTGCAGGGACAGGGCTTGTGCTTCGGGAAGAAGAGCTCCCGACTCAGATTCTCTGTGGAACAGGGGCCCCAGTTCTAGATGCCAGTGACATGCTGAAGACACGAAGAAGGAGCTGCTATAGGCAGGACTGGCTTGAGGGGAAACCACCAGGGTGGAGAGCCAGGAAGGGATAGGAGCTGAGGAGCTCCTCCTCTTTATTCCTTTCACGGGGTGGCCCCCAGACTCAGGGACGGTTCAACAGTCCAGAGGCTTCCCGAAGTGCCACCCCCCACACCACATCCCCAGGGTACCAAAGCTGAAATCAAATCTCGGCCCCCAAACCCTGGGGCCCATTAGTCCTCACTAAATATGGCAGCCATGTGTCTCCACAGGCTCAGGATCAGACAGTCTGCACTTGTATTTTTCTTTAGAATTGGCTAAGACAGTTATAACCTCCCCTCTTCTCCCTGAGGGAGGGACTTTGGGGTCCAGAAAACTGAATTGCTCTCACGTTGCAGATATGAGACATTTGCCTGAGGAAGAGCCTAAGGACCACACTAGGTGGACTGAGGACGCTGGGGGCAAGGGCGCAGAGGGATGGGGGTTTAAGATTTTGAAGACCAGGTAGGCAATGCACAAGAGCTGTGTAAAATATAACCATTGGGGAAAATAGATAAAGGGTCCAGGGGACCTCTCTGTACTCTTTTCACAACATTCTGTGAATCAGTACTTATTCAAAAATAAAAGTTTAAAAAAAGAAAAGCATGTTTAGATGTCAAAGAGGGGGGATGTGAAGGGGGGAGGTGGGGAGACTGGCAGGGTAAAAAGCTCAGAGGAGCCGACCTCCAGGTCAGAGGCCCAGGCAAATCTTTCTCCAACTCTTCTGGAGACATCCCCTGTCCCCTAGGTGTCCAGCTGCGGGCCTCACCGTCTCCTCCCTCCCTAGGCCCTACAGGGCTAGCCACGGCCTTCAGGGCCCCAGCACAGGTCTAGAGTGAACCGCTGTAGGGCCGGAGTGTTCTGGGTCTTCTCTTCATGCGTCAGTTGCCATGAACAGCAGAGGGCCACCTCCGAGAGTTGTCTCAGGCCTTCTCCTAGTTCATGAGCCAAGGTCCCTGACTGAGCCTCCGAGCCCCACAGGCCCCCAGGCCTTGTGGAGGACTCAGCAGCTGGTGGGAGGAGCAGAGGGGGGGTGGGCGGGCGGAGCTCTACTCTCAGCTCAGCGGGGTCCCTCACCTCTTGAGGTTCTAGAGAACCTCACCTCTTGGGCCGTCTGTCTCGTTGCCTGTAAAGGAAGGTGTTCAACAACTCCTGAAGGCCTGGGCCCACCCTGAGAGGCCAGGATGTCATGAGTTCCATGCTTTTGAGCATGACCTGGCGTACCCCACCTAACACTGGAGAGCCAAGGCGAGTAGCAAACACGCAGCCCTGGAGGAACGAATCCGGCCCCCTGCGAGCAAGCAGTGAACCAGCCTCCCAGACTTGGCATCCGAGTCCTGCTGCCCCCACCCGTTCCCAGCCGGCCCCCTCCCCCGTGACATTCTATCCTGATCATCAAGACCCAGAGATCTCCACCCAGGGCCTCTCCTTGGCCTCGGTCAGGCCCGGCCACAAAGGCCATTTTCACGCCTGCCCTTCTCCCCGGGTCACACAACGATCTCCTTGAGAGCAGAGATGCTCAGACTCTGGCGTGTGTACCCACGAACGGCAGTAGTAGGGGCTCACTGAGGGTAAGCCCAACGAAGAAATGCACGGCCGATGCCAAAGAACTCAAACGGAAAGGAAGCAAAGGGTCACCTCAGTAGCTTATCCGAAAACCCCCACGTCTGTTCAGGGAAGGAGCAGTCTTACCAGAGGAAGACACATTTCTGGATAAGTAATCAGAAATGCATGTTGTACTCCACATGAATCATTTTGCCAAATGAAAGATGAAAGCCGCACAAAATAGACAATTACGGCGGCCTGAGTCTCTGGGCTGTAAGATGAGACTAGAGAAACATCTGCCGGGCCTGACAAACACAGCTACTCAGGCCAAGCCTGGAGCAGGGTCTCTTCCTTCAGGGGCTGCACTTAGGTTCAGCTGACCCACTTTAGGAAAAACCACAGTTATGAAAGAATCTCAGTTTTTCACTCAGTTCGTGGCGTACTAACAGATCAGCGTCCACTCCTCACCCGGCAGGCCCATCTCTGACTTGCACATGTGCTTGGGTGAGTCTCCTGAAACCAAAAAAAAAAAAAAAAGCTACATGACTATTGCAGAATGCATTCAAAAATCCACAATTAGGGCCACCTGGGTGGCTCAGCAGTTGAGCATCTGCCTTTGGTCCAGGGTGTGAACCTGGGGTCCCGGGATCGAGTCCCCCACCATCCCTGCATGGGGCCTGCTTCTCCCTCTGCCTGTGTCTCTGCCTCTCTCTCTCTGTGTCTCATGAATAAATAAAAAAGATCTTTAAAAAAAATCCACAATTATTCAAAAGGTGTCCAAGCTCCCGCACATTTGGGCTGATCATTGAAAGTTGACTGGGTTGTAAAAGGAACATAAAATATCAAATACCCTCTGCTGCTACTCCCTCCCAGGGCTGATGGTTTGTGAAATCTAAAACGAGCTTGCTTCCTTCTACTATCTTCCCTGCCCCCCTTTGTTTCCCCCTTACCAACAAGACCTGGCAAATACACGCCGTGTGTGGTTCTGAACTGGATCCTCTTGCTGTCAAGGACATTGATGGGACAATTGGAAAAAATTGAAAAAGGTCTGAGGATGCGATACTAGTAATGAATCAATGCTAGATCCCTGATTGGGGGGGGGGGCTGTATCCTACGACATTGGAGAACGTCCTGGTCCGTGGGAATTGCACACGGAAGTAGAAGTGATAGGACGCCAAGTGGGCAGGCATCTTGCTCTCAGAGGGTCAGAATAAAAAAGCTCTTTATGCTATTCATGCAATTTATAAGGTGAAAATTATTGTAAAGAAAATAGAAAAAAATTGAAAGTGATAATATTAAGAAGAAGGAGAAGGAAAAAGAAAAGGAAGAGGCTGAGAAGAAGCTGACCCGTGAGAGTCTCTGAGTCTGCTTGTCTCTCCAGCACCGTCATGTGGGTGCTGATCCCTAAGGTGTCCGAGCCAAGTGCTGGCCTGACAGCTCCATGAACTGTCCGTGAAGTCCCCCTGCCTCACCACCCCTGCCTGGCATCCCTGGCCCCGCCACTGCCCCCAGAGCTACAGCTCAATCAGGGGTCTGATTCGGAGGCTTGGCCCTCATGCAAAGTCATGCCACCTTCTCCCGGTGACCACTGGGCACATCTTCCTCCTTCCCCCTGAATTCCAACCCTGCACATTCACAGGCCTCCTCCTCCAGAGTCTCCCCAAAAACTACCTCAGTGAATTTCTGTCTCTCCCAGCCTCTCCTCCTTGACAAACCCTGGGTGCCAGCAAGCTGCTCCCTTCCTGCCCTCCAGACAGAGCTTGGAAACCTCTGCCCTCCCCTCTCTGGAATGCTCTGTCCTCAGGATCCCCCCCATCCCTCAAGGCACATTTCAAGGGCCCCCCCACTCTGTGAAGCCTCCCCTGACCTGCCCAGCCGCCTCTGAATTCCAAACTACTTGGCGTGTCTCATTTGGCTCTAAACGCACATGGCCTCCTATTGCAGTCACCTTTCTCCTTCAACGTCTTGGATCCTCCACTAGGTGGAAGTTTTTTAGAGAGCGGGGATCATGTCTCCTATCTCTACAACTCCCACCATGACAAGCACTGGCCCGCTACCAAGCAGAAGCAGTTTGCTATCCTTTATCAGCCTCTCCTTTCTCAGATCACTAATGTCAGCTGTCATCAGTAATCGTGGGACACGCACAGAAACACACACACACACACACACACACACACACACTTCAGCTGAAAGGGCAATCAACGATATGCCTTTCGCCCCTCTTAGTTCTCACTCTGAGCCAGTTAGATCCAATTTGTCCTTTAAAACGTGAGAAGGCACTTGCTGGGGTGCTGGGTGGCCCAGTCAGGTAAGCATCTGCCTTGGGCTCAGGTCATGATCCCGGGGTCCTGGGATGAGCCCCTCATCAGGCTCCCTGCTCAGCTGGGAGTCTGCTTCTCCCTCTGCCCCCTCCCCTTGCTCATGCTCTCTCTCTAACTCTCTCGTTCTCTCTCTTTCTCAAGTAAATAAATAAAATCTTAAAAAAAAAAAAAGAGTACTTATAAATCCTTCTCTCTGATTCAGTCTGAAAACTTAGGAAAAACTGAGGATGTTTCGGAATCTATCAGCCACCCCCTTTTGCTTAAAGAAGCTCCATTCCCATCCAGTTCCCTCCAGGAGCTTGCTCTGCTTTGCTGGCCCACTACCGTGGCAGCTGCTGGCTACGACACGATTTGTTGGTGAGGTGATCGGCTCTCAAGGGAGTTTCATGATAAGAGAAAGCTAAAGAATGAAAAATCTACGAAGCCCCATAAATAGAAGTCAAAAAAGCAGTTAGCTACTTAAGGCAGCTGTTGATTCTACTAGCTCATTCCTATCCAGATACCCCAGAGATAGGGACTACTTCAGGGCCAACGAACTAACAGACAGGAGAAAGAGAATAATCTTCTCAGAAGGCAGAGCAAGAATGAATTGTGAAACTGGGGAGAAAACTGTGCCTCTAAAGAAAAGAACGATTTCACAGATTTGGGGTGTGGGGTGGGGTGTATCATGAAGCGCAGCCAAACTCCAGAAGGTACGTCACTGGGAGAATCAGCAAAAGGGGAGGCGAAGATGAACTACTGGAGCCCAACCCACAGCAGAGGGGGTCCCCAGGTGGGTACGGAAAGCTCTTGAGGACACAGCTGTCCCTCTTGGCAGAGGGCAGCATTAGCGTATGCCATCTTCAATATCTAGGATGCTAATTCAGGGTTGCTCAAGGAAAACCGCCACGTTCGGACCCATCTGTTCTTTACATCTCAACGACGATACTCATTGCAGGTTTAAACACAATTTCCAATACAAAAAAAAAATTTTTTAATGTGACCAATCCATAAAACAGACTCTTAACTATAGTCTAAGTTTATTTGATAACATTTAATACATCGGTGTCGAAATGGCAAATTTAATGACCTGGGAAATTATTTGGTGAGATTCCGACATAAATCGCTCTTGGGGTAGAGCATGAACTCTTGAGCTTCCCATTATATTTCAGAATCCTTCATAAAATTGGTCATTCGGTGACTCAAAAGAGTTCGCACAGCCTCATAGAAACCTTTTCAAAACTCATTCTGCCCATCAGCTTTTGCAGCCTGCATGAGTGGCGGTGGCCAGCACACCCACGTCCCCCAAGAGAAAGTAGTTATCCCTCGACTTCAGACCCATCCAGCCAGGAATGAGTCACTGTCAAACCATACCACCACTCCAACTGGCACAGAGGTGACTCTTCTACTCTACTACCTCCGTCTACATGATCTCATCTGAGCCCTCAGTTACTCTTCCGAGGATAAGGACAATGAATATTTAATGAACCATATGCAAAGCACCACACTGAGTAAACACACATTTTCCTTCATTCAATCTGAACAAGAACTCACAAGGCCGGTGTTCAAATCCCCCTTATTACAGATGAGGAAACTGAGACTCGGAGAGGTGACATGTCCAGCATGTCCGTGGCTAGTAATGGTCAAGGCAAGATGAACAGTTGGGTCATTAGGCTCCAAAGCCCACAGCTATGTCCCTGGGCCATGAACAGTCAGCAGATCGTGTCAGATCTCTCTGCTTTGCTACTGTGCAGTCTTGCTCAGTTCTGATGGGACTTCCTCTAGGCCTTTTGCATAGACGACATGAGTAGTTTGGAGGAAGATGATCAGCCTTCGAAGAGCTGCAGGCTAAGTGTCCACCTCCATTCTTCTGGCCTGAGGGGGGTAGAAGTGCTGTTCTAATACATGATGCTGATTTTGTGAGCAAGAGAAATGGAGTGTGATGTAGTAAGAAGAGACTCTCTCAGGTGAACAAGGCAGCAGGTTGGGTTGGCGGCCCCCTTTGGACCAAATGCCATAGGTTTCTGAGTACTTGTGTCCTCAAAGCCACTTCATTGTTCCCATTGAGAACCTTTATTATAAGGCAAAATTTCAAACTTCTAAGAAAATTTTATACCAATAAAATATTATTTATAAGTTAATTATAAAATTATAAAAATAAATCTTTCTAAAATTATAGCCAATTGCATTTTCCAAAGGTCGCCAGAATGATATTTTCCATCACCTGTACTCTACTTACCAAGTGATTTGGACCCCCTTCCCATTGAGAGATGGGGTCTGTGTTCCCTCCCCTTGAATCTCTGGGGGGAAGAGAGGTTATGTGACCTCAGGTTAGGTCACAGAAGGTAATACATTATTCTTTAGGACCCATGCCTTTGGAGAGTGAAGCTCTCATGTAGCAGTCTGACTACCCTGAAGCCACAGGAGGGGCCCTGAGATTATATGAAGACAGAACTACCGCATTGCTGCCAGCTTCAGCTCAGACATACCTATCTGCAACATTTTCAACCCAGCACCCAAACCACTCAGCCAGGTGCCCCTCAAATTCTTGACCAGAGAATCCATGAGCATAATAAAATGATCTTTCTTGTTTTAAACCACAATGTTTGGGGTAAATTGTTGCACAGCAATAAATAACCAGAACAAAAAATATTCTGACGAACTGAATAGACTTTGCTTCTTCCAAAGATTAGTCCAAATGAGTAAAATGATCATTTCCTTTTGATATGTCTATAGATTTTTTTAAATCAGCATCTTCTACATCTGTGAATGACAAGGTCAAATGACCTATTGGAAAAATCTGTTATAGATTGAGTTTTGTTCCCAAAAATTCATGTCTTGAAGCCCTAACTCCCAACATAACTGTGTTTGGAAATAGGGCCTTTAAGAAGGTAATTAAGGTTAAATAAAAATCATAAATGTGGGGCCCTAATCCAAAAGGACTGTTTCCCTGTATGAAGAGGAAGAGACACTAAGTGTGCAGGTGCACAGGGAAAAGGCCATGTGAAGACACAGGGAGAAGTTTGCCATCTGCAAGCCAGGGAGAGAGATCTCACCAGAAACCAGCCACACCAGCACCTTGTTCTTGGACTTTTAGCCTCTAGGACTGTGAAGAAAAAAGAAAGAAATTTCTGTTGTTTGAGCGCCCTGCTTGTGGCATTTTGTCAGGGAGGCCCTAGCAGACTATACAAGATCTTTCCAACCTTCCTAACTCCAGTTATTTTTCAATGATTCTGTTTGAAGTGCAAAAAAAAAAAAAAAAAAAAAAACCCCACAAAACAAAACATTATCAATCATGAATAACTCTTTGGGCATTAATCTGTCTAAACTTTTCCAGTGGGAGATCTGATTCCATTTGGGTAAAAGAAGAGAGAAGGTAGTAGTGAGGTAGAAGGAAGGAGAGGGACAAGCTGACTCAGGGCTTGATCCCAGGACCCCAAGATCATGACCTGAGCCAAAACCAGGAGTAGGACACTTAACTGACTGAGCACCCAGGTGCCCCAGGCACCAGTTTTTTTTTTTTTTAAAGTTTTTTTTTTTTAATTTTATTTATTTATGATAGTCACAGAGAGAGAGAGAGAGGCAGAGACATAGGCAGAGGGAGAAGCAGGCTCCATGCACCGGGAGCCTGACGTGGGATTCGATCCCGGGTCTCCAGGATCGCGCCCTGGGCCAAAGGCAGGCGCCAAACCGCTGCGCCACCCAGGGATCCCAACTCCCAGGCACCAGTTTTAAACATACAGTTCACTGATCTTTCAAGTAAATTTGTATAGATGTGCAATGATCACAACAATCCAATTTAAGAACATTTTTATCGGGACGCCTGGGTGGCTCAGCAGTTGAGCATCTGCCTTCAGCTCAGGGCATGATCCTGGGGTCCTGGGATCGAGTCCCACGTCGGGCTTCCCTGCAGGGAGCCTGCTTCTCCCTCTGCCTGTGTCTCTACCTCTCTCTGTGTCTCTTATGAATAAATAAATAAAATCTTTAAAAAAAAAAACATTTTTATCATCCCAAAAAGATCTCCTATGCAGTGCCGACATCTTAGTCACTCAACCACTAAACTCACAGCTCAATCAGAGATATCACAGAGTAGAAAATGTTAGTTGAAGCAACTGGGAGCTCTTCTAGACTGCTGGTGGACATTTAAATTGGTGCCACCACTTTTAAGAGCAATTCAACCATATAAACTTGAAAACAGTTATATCCAATAACCCAAGACTTCCCCTGTTAGATACATGTCCTGGAGACTCCCTCACTGCTGCACTGGGAATCACGTACAGAAGGATTCACTATAGCATGACTTGTAAAGTAGACATTTAGAAACAACCCAAACGTCCATCAATGTGAATGGACAAACAAGTTGTAGCACATTCATACAACCTGATACACTTAAACAGCCACGGAAGGGAATAAACTATAAGAATCAATATGAAAAAATGTCAAAGGAAAATGTTGGGAAAAAAAAAAAAAGGAAGTTGCCACACAATGTATGTAGTAAAACACTATTTGTGTCCACATGTAAAACTATAAGCAGCATAGATTTTTGTAGGTACATCTGTATTTGTCTTATTCCTTTAAAAAAAATGTGGCCAAATGCTGCAATTCTCATAAAAGCTTAGCATTAATATTCTATACTCATCTTTGTAATAGTTCATGATAATATTGTAAGAAATAAAAGGAAAGGATTCCTTAAAATGACAACAGCAAAAAAAAAATAAAAAAAAAAAGCACAGGATTCATACTTCATTGGGGTCACTGTTTCTCAAGTGATCCTTTAAGGGTTCTTCGGCAGTTACTCTACACTGACCAGGTGCTGGGCACAGTGCCGGGCACACTTGTGTGCCTTACCTCATTTCATCCGTGGCCAGTTCGTCCAGGATTCCTGTCTCCAGAGCACACTCCCCTTCACCTGCACACTGCACACCTCTACCCCTGCACACCTCTACCCCTGCCGCCACCGTTCCTTCGCTCCTATGCAACAGCCGAATATCTACGGAAGACAGATGATATCTTTGTGTTTGAGCAACAGAAACCGGGACTGTTGGACTCATAAAAAGATAATTAAGTCCTTAACCATTATTGAATGTGGCAGGGGGGGAAACACAGAGCCTTTCCCCAGACTTCTCAGAGGCCACGCTGTGAGAATGAACAATTCTAAGAAACCTTAGGCCAGACAGGGATGGATTTAGACAGCCTTGCCTCTATGGGCTTCTATCAAAATAGAACATTTTTCAATCTTGGACTTTTACATCAGCACATTCCCAAGTTTTCCGGGGGCAATGTGTCTGTCATGAGGCCCCTTTTGCATGATTAACTCAAACTGTAGGACCCTTGTAATGAAATGCAAGACCTGTGTTAGCTGATCCTTTAACCCTTTGCTCCATGCACGTAAAGCTGGGGCCCAGGAATGCTTGCTTCCACCGGACTCCCCCCATTGCCTGCTCCTACTGGGCTCTCAGGTTTGGCTTCCCCTACTTCTCCTTTTACATCTCAGCAGTCGGAGCAGCTCAAACATCCCTTCCTCCTCAAGGCCTCCCGACTGGAAGAAGGGCCAAACTCTGGCTGTGATGGCTTGTGCATCTCTGGGGAATCAAGCAGAGTTTACCGTATAGTAGTGTTATTTATTTTACATTTTTTGTCTTAACAATCATGCTATGAAAACAGGGGGAAAGAGGTCTTATCCATTTTTAAATCACTCATATTGCCTAAAACAGAGCATATACTACAAGCTTAATAAACATTTGTTAAATGAATCTCTCTATCTTAACACCTGCATTTCCGGCAGGGCCATTTGCACTGTAGCGGGTGGGATGTGTTGACAAATATGCTACGTAGGGAATCAAGATAAACCTTTTACTTTCTGGTGACCTACATGTACTTGATTATAGAAATCAAAGGATCCAGATAATGGAATTGTTAATATTTTCTCTTGGCCAGTAGTGCTTGGGCCTGGCTGCAAATTATAATCACTTGGGGAGCTTTGGAAAAAATACCAATGTCCAGACCCCTTCTTTTAGTAGCTGGTCAGAGATAAGGCCTGGGCGTCTGGAATTCTGACCAGGAATTCTAATGTGCAGATGGGGCTGTGGACCCGCGCTCTGCAAAGTCCTTTGAACTGGTGGGGCTGAGGTTTGGGTACTGGCTTTGAAAGGGAACTTGAACATTGTGGTAAGCAACAGGAATGTCAACCCCATTTGCATCAAAGACCACAAACTGCTTAAGCGCCACCTTCCCAGCAGTTTTTATTCAAAGGATGGATGAGCTCATTCGAAGCACATCTTATCTGTTTGTTAAAGCCCTTAAAGGATTCTCTTAAATGCATAGGCAACTTCCCACTTCCCCACTTCCCCTCGTCCTGTCAGCACTTATGCATGCATTTGAAAGTCATAAAACTCCTTTCCCTAAATAAATTTTTTAAAAGTTCTATAAACTATGTATCTCCTAAAAGAATATGAGTGTTGGACCATGTAGCTACAAGCAAATATGGATACAAAATCATGTCCAGTGAAAAGAGCAGAATATAAAATAGTGCTAAATGCAACCGTACACAAAGTGATGCAAATACTGGGTACTTTCATTTAATGGAATTTTTTTCATCAATCAGGTACAACCTACAATAAAGATTCAAAATTATTTTAAGAGTGTTATGTAACTCAGACATTTTCTGTAAGGTTGATTTGCCACCTAATTAGGGTGCATTTATCATCAGCGTTTTTACAACATTCTCCAAGCAAAAGCTACTCTGTGTTTCTGTCTCAAATGAGTTTCTTTCTCAACTGCTCTATTTTGGTGGTCTTCTGACTGTGGGTTCTTTAGAACGTTTTAGTTCTGTGATTGTTTTTGTTTTTTTTTTTTAATCTTGCTCTTGAAAGCACCCCTTCTCCCTTCAGTGGTATCACATAATTGGACAACTTTGGAACTACGTTCTTGTTGATCTCTCAGCCTGGAAGTTAATTCCTTGCAAATTGAGCATTCTTGTCAACTCACCAGGGTGAGATGACACAGGCTTTACCTTAAAAACAAATTCTTTATAAGCTTGAAAACAATTCCGTTCCCCTTTTGTCTTTGAAGGAAATGAAAGAGCAATCTGCATTCTTCACTTCACAAAATGCACGTTTTTTTGAAAAGTGGGCATCAGTCTGGCTGCATTTTAAAATCTTTAAGCAACCTAGATAGGAACCCTACTGTTATTTCATTGGGAAGGGAATAAATCTTTTCTAAATAAAAAGTATTACATGCTTAAAGGTAGCATGTAATAAATTTTATTTTTATTTGCTTTTATCTTTATAAACTTATAACTATACATAATATAGAATTCATTCTTACTCAAGTGGAAATGTCAATGTTTCCAAGCTGGTCTTTTCAACATAAGAGCCCTGCGAGGAAATCAGCAGTAGGAATGTTCCAGTTATTGTCATCCTGCCCTTTCCTTTGTCAATGAGAAAATAGAGTCAAAATTCTGAAGCATGCAAGGATTAATGAAAGCATTTCCAATTGCTCTGCTGTGAGACTTTGAGATTTCCCTCAACTTCCTGATTTCCCAAGAGCTTTGCAACCTCGAAGGGCTAACGTCTCCACCTCCCAAGTCCACGAACTTCACCCGTTGCTACTGGCACACTGTTGTCACCGGTATCAGCAGGAATTCACTTGCTCTGAAAGCATAGAATGAACATTCACCATAGCAAGGCTCCTAAAGATGAAAATCAAGATGTAGTTTCTCTCCCTAAAGAGTGCACAGATTGCTGGGGCAGGTGGGGAGGGATACGTTTGGGGATTCCAGAAATTCAGTCATTCATGATGTACTTGCTGAGGCAGGTGTTCTCCTGGGTGCTATGGATACGATAAGAAGTGACATAGCATGTCCCTGCCCTCCCGGAGTTTACAGTCTATCGAAAGAAAAAGGTACTAAAGCACTAATCATATAATCAATAAAGTAACAGTGATTAGTAACATGGGGGAGCCCCATGTTCCCCAATATTTGGGGTAAAGAGAGCCTGTGCAAGTGGTCCAGCAAGTCTTTCCATAACCTCATCATTCTCTGGATTTTCCCCCTTTGAGTCCTCCCGTTGATACAACTTCCAGATGTATGCTCCTCTTTCCTGAAAATCCCAGCCTAAGCAGAAATAAAACTCTTCATTTTTCTATTTCTCAGCAGAGCAGGTTATCTTCTAGTTTACGGAGGAACTAAAGTACGGGAGAGGAAGAATTACTAATGGATTTGAAAAGAGTATTTATTCAAGAGTGAGTTTCCGAAATGCAGGAGGTTTCCAAATTTAATAATTCCCACATGCAAAGATATTGGAAAGTCACTGAGACAATGAATGGCATCTGGAAGAAAATAAAGGTGGATCCTTAGCTCACACCTAGAATGAAATGAATTCCACACATCTCAAAAATCAAGCATTTAAAAAGAGACCATAAAAATACCTGAAGAAAATATGGGAAAATTTGTTATAATCTGGAAGCAGGAGAAGGACTTTCTAAAGAAAGCATAGAACAGAAGCCATAAAGTGTAATAGATCAATTCGACTAGAACAAGATGGAACATGTCTAGGGGAAAACAAAATCGCCGTGATCAAAAAGCAAAAGACAACAATAAGGAGGAAAATAATATTCGAATCACATTTCACAGAAAACAGGTTTATTTGTTTCATATAGAAAAAAATCTTTATAAATATAAAGGCTAAAAATTCAATAGAAAATGAACAAAGGACGTTGTCACAGTTCACGACGGAGGAAATGCGCAAGGCCTACTGATGGAGGGAAAGGTGCTCAAAGGCACTTATGAAGAGGGAAAAACAGAAAAAGGGAAAAGGGTGAAAGTTTAACGCCCAGTACAGTGAAGCCCTGGTCACATACTATGGTTGGGGGGGGGGGTCAGGGCACAGGCACTCTCACTCATGACGCAGGCATGTGCACCGATGGTGGGTATGGAAAACCGGATGGTGGTTCCTCACAAAATGAAGAACAGCATTACCACGTGATGCAACAATTCCTCTATATCCAAAAGGACTGAAAGCAAGATCTCAAACAGATGTTGGCACACCTACACTCCTAGCACCATTATTCACAACAGCCGAGAGGTGCAAGCAACTCTGCAGTTTGTTGGCAGATGAATGGGTAAACACAGTGCGGCCTATATGTACCGTGGAGTACGACTGAGCATTAGAAAGGAGTTCGAACATGGATGAACCTTGAGGACATTATGCTAAGTGGAACAGGCCAGCCACAGAAGGACAAATACTGGGTGACTCTTCTACCAAGTATCTAGAATATTCAAATTCATAGAAACAGAAAGTAGAATGGCAGCTGTTGGGCACCAGGGTGGCTGAGCCGATTAAGCGTCTGCCTTCAGCTCTGGTCAGGACCTCAGGGTCCTGGGATCCGACTCCCTGCCTAGGGAGGAGTCGGCTTCTCTCTTCCCCCCACCCCTGCTTGTGCTTTCTCTCTCATGCTCACTCTCTCTCAAATAAATACAGTCTTTTTTTAAAAATGGAAAAAAAAAAAAAAAAAAGGATGGTAGTTCTTTAGGACTGGGGCAATGGGGAGACATTGAATGGATCAAGAGTTTTGGTTTTGCAAGATGAAGTTCTGGAGAGTCACCGCACAGCAATGTGAATATACTTAACAATAATGTATTGTACACTTCAAAATGACTAAGATCATTAAGTTTTATGGGCTTTTTTTTTTTACCACAATAACATTTTTACAGAATTTTTTTTAAAAAAGGGTAGGAGTGTAAACTGATACCACTTCTGTGAAGAAAAATTGAGCAAATATCTATTTATACCTATATATATAGATATCTATTTATAAATGTATAACACCTACAAAAATTTTAAATTCACATACCCTTTGACTCAACATCTTACAGAAATTGAAAATACAAATATATTCACATATGTACAAAATTAGGCATCTAAGAGGATATTCACTGCAACATTGCTTAACATAGCAAAAGACTGGGAACCACGGAAGAAGTCATCCTTAGGGCTTTTAAACAACAAATTCAGAAAATGTATTTAAATAACATATCTTTGAAATCATTCCATAATAATTTATATAAACGAGGGTATATCTATAGAATGTTAAACGAAAAAAATAGTAGCTCTATATGAGTTTTTATGAAATTATCCCAATTAAATTGTAAGAAGGCAAACAGCACGATGCAGGCAGGTGTTCACAGAATGCTACAATACGCAGGAGGAAATAAAGATATAGTTGCACCTTTGTATACACACACGTGTCTAGCAAGAAATTCAACAAACTGACAACCAAATGCCTGGAGTACAGGAATCAAAAGGACATACACTTTTCATTAGAATTTTCTGTGCCCCTTTAGTTTTCTATCCTGTATTTTGAATCTGTGTCCTACTAAAACATCGGGCCCCCAATACCTTAATCCTAAGAAAAATTTTGCCATCAGAAGTCGTCCCCTTTGCCTGCCCGCCTGCCTTCCTTTCCAACCCCCTACCTGTCCTCCGGCCCGGTCCCTCACCGACACAATCCTGTCCCACCAAGTCTCAGCTCTTGACCTGTCCCATCCCTTCTGCTCCTCTCCAGAATAAGGTCAGTCCTTTCAGTGAAATGACTTAAATTCTGCACACAATAATAACGGGTCATGCGAAAGACTCGCCTTTCAGTTTAACATATTGTGTTATAATTCTTTAACTGCATAATGGGATAAAAGAATATACACTAAATTATAAGTCTCTATAATGGAAAAACATTATATGGTTTAAAACTATTTCATCTTTAATTCTGTCACAAGAATCTGTAGTAATGATGTTGATTGCTTTCCAATTATTCTAGAGGCCACGCGAGAGCTAGGCTTTATATTCACATATATATTACATTCTTTGATTCTTTCATAATATTATGGAAGGGAATTGTTAATACCCAGCCAAGTTGTTATCAGCTCAAACTCGTTCCCATCCAATAATCATTTATATACTAATTTATATTTTAAAATTAACAGGGCAGGGAAGCCCGGGTGGCTCAGTTAGTTAAGCGTCCAAATGCTGGTTTCAGCTCAGGTCATGGTCTCAGGGTGGTGGGCTCAAGTCCCTCATCAGGCTCTGCACTCAGTGCAGAGTCTGCTGAAGACTATCCCCCTCTCCCTCTGCTCCTCCCCCTTGCTTGCACACACCCTCTCTCTCTCTAAAATAAATAAATAAAATCTTTTTTAAAAATTAATGGAGCAAGAAGAAAAATAAGTATAACATTCAAAATTACAAGGACAACGAAAGAATAAAAATAACCAAATAACCATATAAATATAAAACACTGGGAAGAAGGAATTAGTAGAAATGAGGTAAATTCTCAATTTTCACATAGAGAGTCAGTATTAATGCCTAAGATGAGAAATCAAGAAATAGCAGTGCAAGTAGACTCTCGAGACTACAGTTACTGAGAGAATGACCAATGGAACCAACGGCTGAAACTAGGAAGAGAAGTAGAGCAAGACACTGTTCCTTTCTGCCATTAGCTCTTTTTCATGATTTGATGTATCCTCATACCCATGTTTTTCTTTAATAAATTGTTGGAAGCAGTCCATATGTTTTTACTCACATAAAATCTATTACAAGCATACAACTAAGTGGAGCATAAAGATACTCCTGAAATAGAGAAATAAAGTTAATTTAAAGAAGGCTACATTCTCATAGGGTCAATATTTGAACACAGGTGAACACACATACATGTATGTGCACATACATCTATGCATATATACACACATATGTGCTCAGGACTACAGATGAGAACTGAAGTGGAACATTGTTTGGAGGAGAAGAGACCCAGAGTCTGGGAGCAGTCCAGGGGGACATCACTGACCAGACAGGGAAGGAGAGGGGAGGACGGTTAGTCCAGGCAGGAAGCGGCGGTGCAAAGAAGGGAATGGGCCGTACATGCTTATGGGACAGTGAGTAGTCAAACCTGAGTACGGCAGAGGGTGTGACTAGAAAACAAGATTGACAGAGTGGCCTGGGAAAGCCAGGAGGGAGCAGATTATAGAGGTCTCTCAAGCTCAGAGGACTAAGGTTTGGTGGAGTAGGATAGGTAGTGAGTTGCTGAGGTACCTGATGGCAGAGGGAAGCTGGTCTAACAGTGTGGTGGGGATGTTTCCAATGAGAGAGGAGAGTCCAGGGTGCACGTGGAAGTAGGTGATGATGATCTAATAAAAGGGAGAAGGAGAGCACATGGAGACACTTCCCTTTACTCTCTGACCCTGGCATCAGTAACCCCTGGAAGACAGCCCAGATTATTTTGAGAGAGCTAAATTGCAAGAGTTTTAATGCCAGCAAAAGTGATATTCCCCATCCTTCCTACAGACAAATGCTTCAGCGTCCTCCTGGTCAGGGGGAAAAAATAGAAATGGGAAAGAGCGAAGGACGATTTAGTTAGCTGATCAGTAGGGCCTGGTTTTTGAGGTTGGCTATGCATGAAGAAAACCAACAGTCAGTAGGCACAGGTTCAGATCCTAGCTCCGCCACTCACTAGTGTTTATTCTCACACATGTTACTTAGCTTGTCTAAGTTGACTTATTTACAGGATGGCGAGATTGATGACTTTCTCATAGGAAAGATGCATGAGAACATGAACAAAGCACCTAGAATGGGGCACCTACAAAACTGTAGGTTCCCCACGCTGGTGTGCATTGCTGTCCAGTACCATTCCCCGTCTGCTCTCACTCCTTCTGTTTCACTGGCTCTGACTCTTCTGGCTACGCCACCACAGCCACTGACCCAGACCTAAGCCAATTAGCAAATTTCATTCTCCTGGGTGCCCTGATTGGTTCAAGGATGAGCATGTGACCTAATTCAGGGTAAGGAAAATTAGACCCAAGACTTCTGTGTTCAATTTGTGGAGGGAAAGAAGCTCAAGTATTTTACAGATAGAAATCTGGAATGAAGAGTGCCTGGGGGGCTCAGTGGGTTAAGCATCTGTCTTGGGCTTAGGCCATGATCTCAGGGTCTTGTGATGGAGCCCCACTTAGGGCTCCTTGCTCAGCAGGGAGTCTGCCTCTCCCTCTCCTCTGTGCTCTCTCTCTTGAAGACAAATAATTAAAATCACAAAGAAAGGGAGAGAGGAAGGGTGAGAAGGAGAGGGAAAGAAGAGAAGAAAGAGAAAGAAAGAAAGAAAGAAAGAAAGAAAGAAAGAAAGAAAGAAAGAAAGAAAGAAAGAAAGAAAGAAAGAAAGGAAGAAAGAAAGAAGAAAGAAAGAAAGAAAGAAAGAAAGAAAGAAAGAAAGAAAGAAAGAAAGAAAGAAAGAAAGAAAAAGGAAGGAAGGAAGGAAGGAAGGAAGGAAGGAAGGAAGGAAGGAAGGAAAAGAAGAAAGAGGGAAAGAAAACCTAGATTAGCCTGGAGGTACAGATAGCCATTGTACCAACATGTCAAGTTCAAGAATGAAGTAGTCATGGAGGAGGACAGAAGAAGAGATAAAAGAAAGATCCATACCCATTACTGGGGGCCTGGTTGAAGCTATTCCTGTGGCCAGACTGCCCGTGGACTTTTCCATAAGGGAGCCTACAAATTCCATTTTTTTATGCCAGTTTGGATTAGGTTTCCTGGCACTTGCAACTCCATGCGCACTAACTGGCATGTCTTCTTTCCCATCTCCTGCTCTTCAATAACGGCAGGCTCCCAAATAGAAGTTCCTCTGTGGGAAAAGAGAAGTATTTCTCGTTGCCTTCCCCCTTCCCGGCAATAGAGCAACACAAAGAAATAGCTTGCCAAATGGCTCAGACTTCCCTTCCCGGAGGAGCACCTGTAGGTCACGTCGGAAACAAGTCCACCTAGAGTCAAGAATAACCACCTGCTTTTCTGTTCACCATCTTGGGGGGTGGGGGGGTAGGCACATTTCTCCTTCTTTCCTCTTTCTACACTGCATCCCTCCCCCGGTGGCTTCCCAGTCAATGAAGGTCCCCATATGGGTGCACGGATTCTAACACCGTCCTTCCCATGCAGTCTTTCATAGAGCTGTCTATGGCCCCAGTTGCTACTGCCATACGTTTCCTCTCCTCCTCCATATTTCAGGGCCGGAAAATGCTTGTTAAACATTTGCTCCCAACACCTACCAGTGGATCTTCTTCTATTAAGGAGGGAGCTCTGTGTGGTGGCGAGATGGTTTCACTCAACCTTGAATTTATAAATAGCTAACACTCCAATTGGTTGTGAGTCTAGCAGAATGGGTAACATATGCATGCCCCCATTTGAGTGGGCCCAGCTTATGTTATGTTGAGCGATTTTTTTCTAGAAATGAATAAAAATTAAATTATGACAAAATGCCTTAATTCCCTATCTCAGATGCTAGTTTTCCATCATGCAGTCCATAACTTTAATCAAAATCCCCATCATTTGAAGACTAACAGCAAGTCTTTCCATAGAAGGGAACTGCGGAATATACGTGTGTGTCCTCTAATTTGTTACCATGATTTAAAACTGTAGTGTGGGTTTGATTTCCCCCAAAGCCCTGAAATAAAAACCAAATGACAAAACATAAAGCAAAGTGAATCCTCGAGAACTGAGGAAATTTTGGCCAAATTTATTCTCTCTTCACTTTCATTAAAAATATCATAAATCCTGTGGGAAGTTCAGCCAGCCTTGCTGTAATCTCTGGTAATTAGGAATGGAAAGAGGCTGAACAAATAAGATTCACCAATCCACCTCACCTTGCCTGTCTGTTTTAACCTCTACTCATGAAAAAAAAAAAAAAAAAAGTAATATCTAGGAGTAGCCAAATTTACTGACATTGGGTTTTCCCCCTCTACTTAAGGCCCCTTCAGGTCATGAGGAAGAGATGACACCTAGAAGCAAAGACCAGGAAAGAAAGAATGAAGTAGTTGTGACTATCGCCTCGGATAATCTGCTGTCTCCAAAATGAAAAACTGGTTTCCAGACAGTTGACCCAGCTGAACTTAGCCCAAAAAAGCCATACATACAGACCTAGAGAGAAGCCACCAGCAAGCCAAAAAGCTTCTATGCCACTGGAAGGAAAATTCACTACTGAGGGGAGAAATTTTTCCCTAAAAAAAAAAAAAAAATTGCTCGAACTTATAGTCACAGTGTGTTTTTCTAACTACCTAAAGCTAGTCATTCTTAGAGTCATGAAATACTAAACACTCAGGGTCACCCAGCTAGTTAGCGACCATGCTGAGATAAGAGTCTGGACTCCTGACCTCGTGAGTGGGCACCCCCAGTAATCCTGCTCTCCCTTCTCCATATAACATATTTGCAATGTTTCCAGAGGTTCTGTCCAGGTACATTCTGGCCATTCAAATATCTGTCTTTCATAGAAGACTTCGAATTTTATTAAAATGAGAGAAGAAAGAAGAATGGGTCTCCTGGAAAGAGCACTGGCTCAGGAGTCGCTGGACCCAGTTCAATCGTGGTTCTACAAGGTTGGTTGAGCACCACCTTCTTGCTCCGCTTTGTTCAGCTTTAAGATTGGCATTCTGTTTTCTCTTCTCTATCTCACAAAAATGGCCAGAGGGCAAAGCACACAACCTTAGGCAGTATCCCAGAGCTATTCTTTTTTTTTATCATTATTGAGATGCAATTGACATATAACTTTGTATTTATTTTAGATGTACAAGATAGTGATTTGATGTGTGTATGCCATGATCACCACAATAAGTTTAATGTCCACCACTTCACATAGTTACAATTTTTTTTCATGTGTTGAGGACTTTTTAGATCTACTCTCCTAGCAACTTTTAAGTACACAGTACAGTGTTGTTAACTATAGTCACCGTGCTGTACCCGACGTCCCTAGGACTTATTTATTTTATAAATGCAAGTCGCACCCCACAGCCTTTCTTTGACTATTCCTGATTTTATGGCTTAGCAGCTGGAGACTCCAGTTAACGGACCATCTTCACATGCAAAAGCATAAAAATAAAGTTCAAATAGTCACAGTATAATTAACTACTTATGATAAGACAAAGCCATATTTTTGGTTCGTGTATTTTAATGCATAAATTTCATGCTAAAACCAATCGATGTCCAAGCAGATGATACATTTGCTAGTTATTCTTAACCAGACTTGTGTTTATTTCTGCTCTCATTAGTACTCATTTGCTTAATCAAGTCTCCTACCTCAGAACCCTTAGCATAAATGCAAAATTTGTGAAACTTGAATATGATCAGGAATGATAATCACTCTTAAATGAACCTATCGCCAAGTAATAAAATAGATTCCTAATAAGCCTTAAAAATAGTCATATGCTTTAAAAAAAAAAAAGTCATAGGTACTGGAATGCAATTTGTGACTGGGCCAGGTTGTAAAAATTAGTGACATTTGGTCTTTGGCCATAAGGAAAATTTTGAGAAATTAGGGTATCAGATCTAAATGACTTCAAACCCATTTGAGAAATCAGAAGACTATGAATAAATGATTGCTTTATTCAAAACGGATTCCTTTCTGGACCTTGACCTTTCTGTCGGTGGATTTACACCTGTCCCTGCCCACCCGCTGCCCCCACATTCCCCTGGGGTGTGTCCTCCCACCTGTCCTCCCACCCTCTCCTGTGTGCCCAAATGGGAGGAACTCTGACACGATCCCTGCCTTGTACTGTGCGACCTCGCTCAAGTTATATAAACTTGAAAGTCTCCACTGTCTTGTGGAGATTAGGACACCGTCTACCTCCTAGGATCATTGTAAACAGACGTGCAGATCACAGTCCCTGACAGAGAAAGGACCCAGGAAATTCTAAGTATCGCAGCAGCAGAGCTGGTTCGTGCTTAGACCCCTCTCTGGCACCCAGCTCTCCAGGCTTTGCCCATTCCAGTCCCTCGGGGGCATCTTTGCCAGGCGGTCTCCCATTGAGTAGGTGGCAGCAGGGGTGCCAGGGGGCCCGCCAACCGTGCATGGGCCATCTCACCTCCCTGGAGACGTGGACAGTGAATCAGGGAGGGCCTCGAGCTGCCCGGGAACACCCGAGCGGCTGTCAGCACCCAGGGGAGAAGCAAGGGAAGCTGGGCCCGCTCTCCCTCCGCAGCCCCCCTCTGCCCTTTGCTTCTCCAGCCTCATCTCGGGTCCTTGGACTGGGGCTGGCAACGCCATCAGCCCCACCAGCCACATGACCTTATTTGCTTGCTCTTCGTAGACAAGAGCTCCTAAATAGGCATTTTTGAATTGGACTAGAATATGAGTTCTCCTTTCAGACTTTACAAAAAAATATGCATCTTGCAGCCCCTTCCAGAGCAAGGTTTCTTCTAAACTGTTATTTCAGGCTTCTAAAATAAACCATCTTCCCAGAAGACAGTGCCGTAGATTGACAGAGCCAAAATACGTGCTGGAGAAGACCTCCTGTGACCTTCTTTGTAGAGATGAGGGGATTCAGGCTGTGGGATGGGATTCCCTTGGGGTCGGTGATTTGGGCTCAGGGACAGCCCACTCGGTTGTCTTTCACACACACGGACAAGCATCTTCCACGCTGGTTGATGCAGTCAGTGTCTTGTATGAGGATTCTCACTACTTTTATAGAATAGCAATTATAGAATCAGGCTCTATCCTTATCTTTTAGTCTCTCTTTGGTGATTTTGTTTCTTTGTTTTTTAAATAGACTTGCAGGGTCTAGCAGATACTCCAAAGTTATACTTACTAGTCATTATAACACTTTTCTATTATTGCTATTTTTTCATTCTTAGACTTACAGACTTGTGTTAAAGTCTAATGTTATAACACAACACATATCCTGTCTTGTGAATATTTATAGTAAAATATTTTGAAAATAAGCTGCATATTTTTATATAGGAAGATATTTATACTATGGTCCTGAGTGAAGAGTCAACAAAATAACATGTATCCTTTGACCTCATATTCATTCTTTTTTGCACATTGGAAAATCTGAAAGATTGGTCATTAGGATGCCAGTGGTAGTTATTTCTAGAAGGGCAAGATGACAAAGGGTTTCTCCCCTTATTTCTGATAAAGTTGTGCATATTGTTCAATTACTCACATCATTAAATCTATTTCTGTTTTAAATAAACACAAAAAGGAATCCCTAAAGCATGTTTCACGCCACCTCCCTCTTATTCACTTCTCCTGAAAGTCAGTTTGGAAGGATGAGTTCTGCACACGGAAGACCTCTGGGAGCCCACCGGTGTCACGAACTCTGCGATAAAACCCTGCCACTGAGAACAGCACCTTCTTCTCAAGTCCTTTAAAATGAAACTTGGTGATGTATTTGTCTGACATAATCATTTCATGTGCTCTGCCTGCAGGCTGTTACCCACAGTGCTTTTCTCTGAAGAAGGAAAAGTCTTTTTTTTTTTTTTATTGGAATTCAATTTGCCAACATAGAGCATAACACCCAGTGCTCATCCTGTCAAGTGCCCCCCTCCGTGCCCGTCACCCAGTCACCCTAACCCCCGTCCACCTCCCCTTCCACTACCCCTTGTTGGTTTCCCAGGGTCTTTCTGGCTCTCATCGCCAGGGATTGCTTACTCACCCTGCAAGGTGCAGGCTTTCTCAGCCCTTTGCGGCTGCACCCACTGCCCCCCTGGGCTTCATCAGCCTCGTCCGCACCCACCTCCCACCTCCAGGGACCTGCAGAGCATGACTTACCAGACTGCCTCCCCCATTCAAATACAAGCCCCTTGAGAACAAGTGGTATACTGGGTGGCTGGGACATCAGCTCAGGACCCGTTGGCTAAATAAATGCACTAGACTCATGAACCCATCTAGCAGACCTTTCTCGGCTCCCCAGAGCAAACCTGGTTACAGGTGAGGGGCATCAGAAGGAAGGAAAGGGTCAGATTCATAAGGCTGGAATCACGAGTAGTTAAAATCATGCCTCAAAATCTCCCAGATGTCCCATGAAGTTTAGTAAGCAGAGTTTTGTGAGTAAAGCTCACTTTTTATAAGACACAGACATAAATTTATAAAATATGTAAGTATATGATAGACTGTATAAGAAATTTAAGGGAGAGAAAGTAGACCATGCTTGATCTGACTTGTGAAAACTAAATACCACTGCATGGTATGCATTGCCATGTCCTCAGAGCACCTGGAGCTTTCCACTGTGCCATGTGTCCTACTGTTTTATAATTGTTTGTCTACATGTCTGTTACTCCCACGTTTTCCTTTTTGTCCTCAAGAGCATAGCACAGTGCCCACCGCAGCTCAATAATGACACCCAAAGCTTAGTGTGTCCTTACTGTGTGTCAGGCACTGTCCTGGGAGCTTGTACATTATCTCACGTTATACGTCAGCAACCCTAAGAGCATTATCATCCAAATTTTACAGAGCGACTAGTTAACTGATATAAGGTGAAACAAGTAGTCTAGTAAGAGCTAGGATTGAAACAAGTCTTTTATGCCTCCAGATCCCATTCTGCGACCCTTGCACTATTCTGTGTCTCCCTTATAAAAAAAAAAAAAAAAAAAAAGGATTTAATGAACATTTACTGAGCATTTGCTAATTCTTGATCACTTACTAGAGAAGCTTGGTATAAGGACATGCTAGAAAAATGAATAACAAAGGTGATCAATTTGACGAGGGTAAGAAGGCCTTACTTATTGAAGTCCAATCAGAAATAAGAATAGCAAAAAAAAAAAAAAAGAAAAGAAATAAGAATAGCATCAGAAAATATGATTCAGGGAGAAGATAGTCAACTTAAAGAAATGATGGCCCACCGTCTTTGGGGAACACATCCACTACTTGACTTACAGACTTGAAGCAGAGATATTGTGTGTGTAGGAACAACAGATACTGTATGAAAAAAGCTCAAATCCAAATGGATAGAAGACACTAAGGAGTATTGGGAGTGGCGGAGTGGCGTAGGTATGTTTTGCTTATGTCCCACTTTGATAGGAAAATGGTTGGTAGCATCAATCAGGACAGAGAGGAAAGCACCAGATATGTTATCGATGTAGTTTATTTTCAACAGCCCAGCCAGGGTTTGGAAATCAAAACAGCAGGGCCCTTTCTGCCTCTATCTACCACAGTTAACTCCATGAATTCGGGTGCATCCCTGAAGCTCGTGCTACCCATCTGTGAACACGGGATGAATTAAAATTTCAGGGTTGTTTGCAGGCATCCATATGCTTCTTTTCTCATGTGCATCTCTAGTGGTCCCATCGTGGGAACCATCGTCCACAGCAGAGCACAGTGGAAGGCGGCCCAGGGCCCCCAGCCACTGCTCACCTGGATAAAATGTATGCAGGAGTAATGGAGTTTCCCTAGAATAGGATGTTGGTGAGGTGGCTGGCACGCTCGCTCTGATGACTCAGATGCAAAACATGGTGCATAGGTGAGCAAAAGTGAGGACCCTTTAAAACAAATATTCATATACTACATATGCATTTTCCCTATTTATTAGATATGCATCATTCATATATACATACACACGCACACACACGCACACACACACACACATATACATATATCTCACACCCCTCAGCGCTCTGGTGTAAGCAAAATTCACAGCTTCTTGTATTTCATACTTTGTGCTTGGGTGAATTGGCTAAACATAGAAAATGCTCAAAAATAGCTTCTGGATCCACTTGAAAGGCACTAGGGGGTTGTACTTGCCCAGGGCAGTGACTAGAATACAGAAACCTGGCGAGGGGGCAGGTTAAGAGGCTGCCGGGAGAGGGCCGGATTCCTCGATCCCAGGACCACAGCAAGGCAGGGAATCCGGCCTGTGGTCTGTACACGGCTCTCCGCCCGCCCCTTTCTCTTCCGCAGCCCCTGCTTGAACTACTTGGAACTACTGTCACGGTACAGCAAGAAGAGGGAAAAGAAAGAAATCGAAAACCACATTGATTAATGTTGCTTCTTGTTAGGAGTTGTGAGAAAATATTTAAGAAGAAGGGGAAGAAAAAAGCAGTTGAAAGATCTAAATATACAAGGATTTGCAGATGGCTGGAGAATTTAGGTACCTATGCTGCTCTTGCTACCGTCAGCCCAGACTCCGTATGGCAAACGGTGACTACGACATCGGGATCGATCCCACAGCCTCCTGCATCAGGGCGCTTCACGAGATGGGTGTGGGTTTGACGCCTCGTCTTGAAGGCAGCCTGTAGAGACATCAGTTCCCAGAAGCGGCAGGTATTTGAAAACACATGGACAGTCCAGAACGCGTGTGAATCAGAAGCAGAGCTGAGGGAACCGAGCCAAACGAGTAGTTGTACAGATGCGTCCCTGACTCGCAACCAGACTCCACTCTACGTCTGCGGGTAGAGCGCGCATTCGCTCGTCCGGCTCCCACTGTCTTTCTCAAGCAAGCAGGTGTGCCAGACAGTGTGCCCGCAGCCCCGTACCCAACAGGTCGTGATGTCAAGGTCCTGGGATCAAGTCAGAGAAATATCTCAGAAGAGCCCAGAATCCTGGGGTCCTCCTTGAACACAAGAGGTAGGCGGACAACTCTCTACCAAAACTCATACACACACACACACACACACACACACACACACACCTCATGGGAGACCAAGACCTAGAAGGCAGCAGCTGGAAGGCCAGGGGCGGGTCAGTGGAACGAGCACGGACTTGGGAAGAGCCAGGAGGCTGGCACAGGAGTCAGGACGCCTTCCTGCCTTAGCTTCCCTACGTGTCAGATCAGAGGGGTCACCGTATGCGTCTTATTGTTGCTGATTATTCACCCCACACTTAGTAAGAACAAAGCTCTGCATTAGTGGGTGGCACAGGGTCTATAAAGGGTCCGTGACAGCACTCAGAAAAGGTGCTGTCGTGATCGTGAAATATTTTGACCCTTAATGTGTCCAGGTCGCTCTGTGCAATCTGCAGGCATGAGGGACAGACTCGGGGAGCAAGGGAGTGCATGTGACCCTGGCAGAGAATCGGTGGAGACCACGGGAAATTTTCCTGGCCCTGAGGACGGAGGAGAGAGCGAGGAGTCCCGGCTGGGCGCACAGATCAGGGGAAGGAGAAGAGAGCTAAAGCAGGAGCGCGCCAGGCGTTTCCACACCCCCTGCCATCTCATAGGAGCTCGCAGAGCTGGAACACGGTTTACCTGCTGACACATTCCAACCCTCTCACTCAATAGATGAGGAAACCGGAGACCTGAAGACTCCAGGGACTCACCCGGCAGAGTGGTTGCAGGCCCCGGGCCGGAATTCCCTCCAGTTCTCCTGACTCTCGGGCATCTTCTCCCCAAAATGCAAAAAAAAAAAAGCGTCCTGCTTCTAGAGAGATGGCTGTCATTTCATTGTGCGCTGCTGAGCTAGGATTTTGCCTAACCCAAAAAGGCAGTTATTTTGAAGTTTTTTTAAAAAGAGAGAGAGAGAGCACAGGGGCTCCCAGCTGGCTCAGTCGGTAGAGCATGCGATTCTTGATCTCAGGGTTGTTAAGTTCAAGCCCCACGTTGGGTGGGGAGAATACTAAAAAGTAAAATCTTCAGGAGCACCTGGGCGGCTCAGTCTATTAAGCATCGGGCTTTTTTTTTTTTTTAAGACATTATTTATTTATTCATGAGAGACAGAGAGAGGCAGAGACAGAGGCAGAGGGAGAAGCAGGCTCCCTGCAGGGAACCCGATGCAGGACTCGATCCCAGGACCCCAGGATCACGACCTGGGCCGAAGGCAGATGCTCAACCGCTGAGCCCCCCGGGCGTCCCAAGCATCTGACTCTTGATTTCGGCTCAGGTCAAGATCCCAGGGTCGTGGGAAGGAGCCCCCTGTTGGGCTCATGCTAGGTGTGGAGTCTGCTTGAGATTCTCTCTCTCTCTCTCTGTCCCCCACCCCTTCATGCACACGCACTTTCTCTCAAAAAAAAAAAATAATAATGATGATGATGATTAAATAAAATCTTTAAAAAGAGAGAGAGAATGAATTCTCCAAACTATGAATAGAGCCATACAAATTGTACAGTAGATGACTAAAGAAAAGTTTTAAATCATGGAGGCCTCTAAAAAATCACTTAGATGAAAAACAGGAGCGTTTATGGAAAGCTTTTTGGCAGTAGGGAGGAAAAAGCAGCATTCTTTCTATTACAATGCCACCACTGCACTTAAAAATATGAGACAACAAATTTCAGCGTTAGAAGGCTGGAACTCGGATTTTCTCGCCTGCTGCCGGTCATTTATGACGCACTTTGGGCAAATTGTGGTCACCACCATGGAAACCAGAGAAACAGAGAAGCTGGTCAGACACTCGAAGGTACCCTGGAAGTTCCGGTACATTTAGTGCCATCAGTGAAACTGAGAGGAGAAAAGAACGGAGCGACAGGACACCACCGACTTGGGTCACGACCCTCCTGCCTGCTGGCCCCAGCAGTGGGAAGAGAGCAGACCCCTCCCTGGCTTCCTTGAGTACCTCGGGGGTGACCGTAGCATCTCTAGGGCCTCCCATGAGAAGCAGCTCAAGCACAGGCTCCCATGGGCTAGCCCCAGCCCTGCACGTAAGCTGCGTGACTTGAGGCAAATTGCCTCAGTTTCCTCCACTATGAAATAAAAATAATGGTATTGTCTACATCATGCAGTTGGAACGAGAGATTTTTCCAGTGACTGTGTGTGAAGCACTGACAACAGGGCCATGCAGAAAATACCCCATCAATGGGAGCTACCATGATTAGTTGTTGCCCAGGCCTGAGCATTTCTGCTCTAACAGTAACTAGGGGCACCTGGGTGCCTCACTTGGTTGAGCATCTGACTCTTGATTTTGGCTCAGGTCGTGATGTCAGGGTCCTGGGACCAAGTCCCACGTTGGGCCCAGTGCTCAGTGAGGAGTCTACTTGAGGAGGTCTCCCTCTGACCCTCCCCCTCCCACCTCACAGGTGTGTGCACACCTGCCCACGTGCACGATCTCGCTCCCTCTCGCTCTAAAATAGATAAATGACTCTTTAAAGAATAAAACAACCATTTACAGTTCTTAAACTGGAGTTGGATTGAGTGACTCGGCAAAGTTATAACCACGACGCGGTTGTACTGAGCAATGGCACTGAACAATGAGTTGCAGCATTCTCCACGTAAAACAACATACCTGTGGGGTGGATGGCGAGTCCCGATTCCTTTTGGCAAAGACGAGCCACCCACCTCATGCCACTCCTCGCCGTGTGTGGGACTGCTTGGGCCTGCTCCCTGGACCGCTGGCAGGCTGCTGGGGGGACACGTTAACCACGGTGCTTTTAAAGAAACTTGTACAAAGCTGTCGATCCCTAACACCAACACCACTTGCCCTCCTTGCACATGCTCCTCACCTGACGCCCTCCTCTGTCTGCTGAGGCACACCGTCCCGCACGCTGCTGTTGCTGCTACCCCATCAACCGTGCCAGAGCACCCGCTGGGTCTACGCCGCTCAGTTCCCCCGGCCCACCCTAGGGAAGAGAGGCCTAGAGGCAGCGGGAAGGTCTTTCCCGGCATGTTTCTAGTGCATTCTAGCCTCCATGGACTCCTCATGCCTGGGGTCACTCACACATGTTATGTAGAGGATCCTGGGATCAACAAGAGAGGCCCAGCGCGTGCCCATCTGGAACTTACAATCTAGTTCGGCGTAGAGATGAGATGAGTAAGCAGGCAAGTACGGTGACTCGTCCTAAGTGCCACAGCCATCTGGGGGCGGCTCGGGAGCTCAGGGAAGGCTTCCAGGGGGAGGTGATCACTAAACTGGGATTGAAAGCAGCACACAGGGCAGCCCGGGCGGCTCAGCAGTTTAGCGCCTTCAGCCCACGGCGCGATCCTAGAGACCCGGGATCCAGTCCTGCATCGGGCTCTCTGCATGGAGCCTGCTTCTCCCTCTGCCTGTGTCTCTGTCTCTGTCACTGTGTCTCTAACGAATGAATAAAATCTTAAAAAATAAAATAAAATTCAGGGGCAGCCGGGATGGCTCAGCGGTTTAGCACTGCCTTCAGCCCAGGGTGTGATCCTGGAGTCCCGGGAACAAGTCCTGCGTCAGGCTCCCTGCATGGAGCCTGCTTCTCCCTCTGCCTGTGTCTCTGTCTCTCTGTCTGTCTGTCTCTCTCTCTCTCTCTCTCTCTCTGTCTCTCATGAATAAATAAATAAAATCTTTAAACAAACAAACAAAAAAAGCACACAGAACTAGCCAGCCCATCACTCTCTGTCCGTCCCCTCTGGCTTTTTGCACACCCTTACCCCCTCTCATATTTGAGCGGAGAAGTGGCTGGGGACAGTGACAGCAAGAGGGAATTTCAGTAGGGGAAGGAGGGCCCAAGGAACGGCCTACCCGGCCCCCTCAAGGCTCCAGCATTCTCCTTCCCCTCCTAAAGGCAAAGCAGCAGCATCTCCCGGCTGAGAGCAGAGAGTGGGCCCAGGGCTTATTTCTAACCCATGACTGTCTGTTGCACGTGCACCAAGAAGAAACAGGGTAACCTGACAAAGCCCACTGGACTTCAGTAGGAAGGCAGCCTGATAAGGCTCAGTTCCCCTTATTGCCACCATGTGGTTACCTGTGCCCCTCACAGCCAGTCCGCCCCCGCGAGGCCCCTGGCCAGACAGACCCACATCTCCCACAGGAGCTGCAGATGTTGCTGCTCTATTTTAGGCTGTGGCGCGAGGAGGTGGATTGGAACCAACGGGCCCCACACCTCATGGGACAGCTCAGGACCGCGGCTGCCTGCGTCCCTTGGGGTCCGAGTCCTCGCAACTCTTCACAGCGCTTTACCATTTCCAAGGCACGGATGGCCCTTGCTCCCTTGTGGTCTGAGAGCTGGGGTCCTTGAGGGCATGAAGCCAACTGCAAAGATCTCACAGCAGGAAAGAGATGGTCTGGCCTGGGACCTGGCTCCACCTCGCCTGGGTCCAGGCAGCGTGTACAGCTGCCGCCCAACTGGAGGGCCAGAGCTTGGCGGTCCATTTGAAAGGAGGAAACTCTAAAAGGCTGTGGTTTGTCAAACAAAAGACACGTGTCACGCACACACATATTCGGCCCTAAGAGCAATTACATTTTTTCGAATCCTTAGGAGTTCGGGGGGTGGGGTAAAGACAGACAAATGAATATGGAATGGTAAAGAAAATTCAACATTCGTTTGATCCTCAGGGGGAGCTGTGCCCTCCGCGTGCTTGACACATCACTGACACTCAATAAATATTTGCTGAATGAATAAATCCATTAAACACACGCCGCAGATAGTAGAGTCAGCAGTCAGATATTCCGGTTGAGGCTTGACTATTAGGTAATGGTGACAGCAAGAAAAACAGCCCACAGCCCCATGAGGTAACTACTTCTGCGCTTGGAGCTCAGTTCACAAATAGTGTCCTTCTACTCCACTCCGTCCTTTCTCCTAGCAGAGTTCAAGTTTGAACGAACCAGCAGAGCCACGTTTCCCAGTCGTCTATGACCCAAGAAATTAAATATTCCCCCCACTTACTAACGTGCATGTACACATTAGAGGTCATCGTGGGCCTGTGATCAATGCGGACCTTGTTAGATAAATAAAAAGTCACCTCCCTGGCTTGAAGCTTAAGCGGCGGCTAACAAATCAAGTTATTATTTGTTCTCCCTTGCCGTCAGCATTCGGTCTTTAGCTCTGACCTATAGGAAAATCTATTGTGTGAATGGCCCATGCACGTGTGTGTGTGCACACGTGTGTCTGTGTGTGACCGTATAGCACAGCGCCCGCATTCACTGCACAGACACATGCAAACGCACACGGCCTGTGTGTGACTCCTGGGGTCGGCACCGCCGTTCTTACACAGCTTGTGAGACGAAGCACACACGCCCTCAAATCTGCACAGCTTCTCAGGAGGGAAAGCTCGTGCAAAGCACACGAAGTCACACCCGCTGCCCAAGAGGAAGCTGCCGGAGTTTTGAAACTGCTGCAATTGGCCCAACAGCTCCGATACCGTGCCATTAATAAAAGTCTTATCACCCCATTCTTGTGCATCTGAATCTCATTTTTTTCAACGTGCTTTTAATTTTCGTCCCCAGACTAATCTGCATCTCCCAGGCTTTGTTGAGTTCTGGGTGCAAAGGAGACAAGACATGGGTCACATGCCACCCCCCCCACCCGCCCCAATGCCGGCCCATAGGCCCGGAGCACTTAGCAGGCATTCGAGCTGCCTAAGGAAAACTCTGGAGTGTTCCAGATTGTAACAAACGATAACATGTTGTAGGTTTAAAAAAAAAAAAAGGGAAAAAAGACACAGAAAAACCCCAAAATGTAATCAGACCAGGTTTGGATGTGTGCAGTTCACTTTTACCGGCAACTAAAACTCATCGCGTATTTAAGAACGTTTTGAAATTTGTCCCTGTAATGTTTTCAATTAGAAGCTTTCTTGCATGTGACGTACCAAGGGAAAAACAACACTTGGAGTTCGAACGAAGGGACTCCCAGAGACGAATATGATTAATGGGATAATCTTGTAGATGACAATAGTTAGAGGCAGTTCCTGCCATCCCGGCTCTCCGAGGACCGGGACTCCTCACTCCCATACAAGCAGCTGCACATTCCTCAATACCACCCTTATCCAGTGCAAGGCCGCCTTCAGCGGGCTCAAATTCCTATAATATGCACGTTTGGCAATTTCCTATTGTGCAATTCGAGCTTCAGAAGTTAAAGCTCCAAGTTTCCCGGGATGGCTTGAGAGAGGCTACAAACGCAATTGATTTTCTAAAGCATCATTAAAGGTGGCTCTGTGAGGAACCAGACAAAAGCGCGCCCCAACCAGCACAACGGCTTTCATGTGGCGCTGAGGACACAAAGGGCAGCCTGTCATCTGCGAGTCAGTCCCCCTGAGCCGCCCTGAGGGGCAGGTGGATGATTTCATTCCTGGTTTACGGAGAAGTTAGGAGGCCAGCCTGAGTTAGGGCCCAGGAGTCTGGGTTCCCGGCCTCTGGCCTCTGCGCTGAGCCCGCCAGGCAGCCAAGGCCTTCGGGGACGCCTCGGCGCGCGGGGACAGTCAGTGGGGAGGACAGAAATGCCCTCTGCCTCCGTGCCGGACACCAGCTGCAGAGGTCCTGGGTGAAATTCGATTAGGACCTCTTGCTCATTTGCTCTACGGTGGAGAGGAGGCCTTCGAAGGCTCCCAAGAACATCTAGGCAAGGATCGTTCCCCCAACGACATCTGTCCCATTCCGTTCGCCACGTTAGGCCCTCATCCTCATTAGTATTTTGGGCACACCCTGGCTGATTTTCCCTCTTTCGCCTCTAAGCAAAGACTCTTCTCTGTTTACTGTGTTGGGCCCTTCACTAGTTTTGCTGTCTGCCCAGGAGAATTCAGCTTCCTCTGCAAATTGTCTCGGAGGATCAAGACATAAAGCTCCACGCGGAGTGAAATCGCAACTCAAAGAGAGTTTTCCTCAGGCCCCTGCTCCCTCCTGGTCGTGCTGTTTTTCTCTCAAAGGCTGGAGAGATCCCTTCCCACCTGAAGGTCAGCATCTTGAGTCTGGTTTTCTGCAAAAATAGAAAAATACGAAACTGTTCATACTAAGATATAAATACCTGATGGCAGCTTCAGATGCTCGTAGCCATGTGTGTCTTGCAAGAGCCAAAGCTTTAAACTACGGAGAAGATGATAGTCCAGTGAAAGTTCAGGTGTGTAACAGGTGGAGGGAATCTGAATAGTGTGGAAGGCGGGCGGGAGGGAGGGAGGAGGTTACTGTAGCTCCTGAAATCATCACCTACACCAGTGGTTCTTAATCTTGAGCGTGGATCAGCATTCCCTGGCGGGCCTGCTACTCCACGGACTGCTGGCCCCATCCCCGGAGTCCCTGATTCATTAGATGTGGGACGGGACCCAAGAATTGGCATGCTCGACAGCCCCAGGTGCTGCTGCTGGTCGGTGAATCACACTTTGAGTTGCACAGGCTTGGACCCTGTGTGCTCCACGGACACCAGGAGGCAGGCTCAGCAAGAACTGTTAACGATGCCCAGAATCAAAATCATCAAGCTTTTTTTTTTTTTTTTTTAAATCATCAAGCTTTTAAAGAAAGGGTTCGTACCCCGACCTGTAGGTAAAATGACCCAAGTGGAGGTGAGTAGGTGGAAAGGAGACTTTGGCTAGATGGACTTGACTGCGATTCTTTCAAATCCAGGAAAGGAGATTCGCGAGCTGGGGTGGAGGGGGCTTTATCAAGGACGGCTTTTCAGGGTATTTGGGAATGAGGGTTGTTAGCCAGCACTCTAATTGACCTCAGCTGTCACAATGGTAAACAAAGAGATGTAGCTGGGTACCCAGGGATCAACCATCAGGGGTTTATAGATCAATATCCACACCTCGAACTGCACTTGAAAGCAAAATAAAAGCCGGTGGTGTGGACGGCACAGTGCACAGCCCAAGGTGCAGGCAATGATTTGCAAAAATTTTTAATTGGAGGCAGTAGGAAATGTCTCTTGCTTTTTTTCCCCTTGTGTTCCATCTAGCTTGCTAGTGATTTTATTTTTCGTCCAGATATCCCAGATGTCGATGAGGGGGATGGTGCAACACTGACCACCTAAACTCCTGAACTTTTATTAATTTACACAATTGGAACCTATTACCACATAGAATGTGTGTTAGTTAAGTTAGGTCTGCAAGACCTAAAAAAAAAAAAAAAGAAAACAGTTACTAAAATCCAACTGGTCTGGTCATGATCCCGGAATCCTGGGACCGAGCTCCGCGTTGGGCTCCCTGCTCAGTGGGGAGTCTGCTTCTCCCTCTCCCTCTGCTGCTCCCTCTGCTTGTGCTCACTCTCGTGTGCTCTCTCTCTGTCAAGTAAATAAACAAAATCTTAAAAAAAAAAAAATCCAACTGGTCTTCAACATGAGTGTTAGTGATGTCACCCAATGTCCATATTATAAGGAAGTTAAAACGAGAAAGAAAGAGAATATATCTATATCTCCATGTATACATACATCTACAGACAGCTTCCTTCCTCTCCACCTGTAGAAAAATAAAGAACATGTTGTTTCCATTGTGTATAGCAAAAAAAAAAAAAAATCAGGAAGAAATGTGAGATTGATTTGCAATGTCTATAGTATGTCCTTTGGTATAAAATACATCTAAATTAAATTTCTGTCTCCCGTGGAGTTGGAGAATACACCAGAGGTTGTTTTAGGTCTAGAAAAACATAGTTTGTCCCTGCTCCTCTCCCTTCAAAAAAAAAAAAAAAAAACTTCCTCAGGACCTCTTGAAAGGCAGGCTTGGCTTAAAACTTCTGTTTAAATATATATGTAGACTTTTGAATGAATATAAACATCTTCATTACATGTGTTTTCCTCTTTCTTTTTTTTTTTTTTTTTTTTTTTTTTTTTTTAGCTACGTCCGCTGTGGTTTCGGGCTTCTGATTGCCAAGTTGTGGGCAGTCTTTTTGTAAGTCAGTTAAAAAAGTCTTTAGGTTAAGCAGTAATTCAGACTATAATAGTCTGCGGTGGTTTCCCAACACAATCCTGCGGAAGAAAAGAAAACACATCAGTTCTCTGAAAGTTGGCTTCTCTTTTTCCAGAGCTCAAGTGCATTTTCGGTGCCTTAAACCATGAAGATCCCAAAATTAAACAATTGGGTGGAAAATTAGATCAACTTCTTTTTTTATATATTGTTCATATTTTGGAAAATGAATCACTTCCCCTTTCTAAGCTGGAAAGTGCAAGAATGAATTGATACATCAGTGTGTTTTGGGTGAAAATGTCTACGTTTCCTGAGTCTGTCTAGATGTACAGGTAAAAGTCAAGACCACCACCATCAACTGACGCTTATAGAAATCCTTAAATGGAACCGTCTCTACCTCACCGACTTCTCTAATTGAAGATCCATTTCCTTTTGGGGGGCTGAGGGATGGGGACTAAGAAGACTCCCAGAAATGGCCATGTGGTTGTTCACTCGCATTCAGAAAGCCGAATTCACTTACGCCAACAAGCAGTCGAGCATGGTGGGTGCTACGGGAAATGTCAGGTCCCGTGGAATTAGGGACCCATGTGTGTCGGTGCCGTGGGCAATTCCAAGCCGTTTAAAGAGGCCTGGGGCGCACAGGGAAGGTGCAGTGACTGGCCCCTGTCACAGCCCGAACGGACCCATGTCATCGCGTGGCCCAGGGTGCTCTGGCCTGGGGGCACCCTGGCCCCGGCCCTGCTGCCCACCCCCGGCCGGGATCAGAGGCCAGGCCTCCAGCACCCTCTTCCCCCAGATTATTTCTGTGCGGGATGTCACACTACTGAGCATCCCCTGCCCCTGTCCTCGCCACTTTTCAGATCCCCCCCCCAACACCAGATCCGGAAGCTCTGGTCAAGCTTTCCCTCTTGAACATGCAGGAATCTTTGAAAGAAAAGTGATCTCTTGGGCTCCCCCGGTGGCGCAGCGGTTGAGCGCCTGCCTTCGGCCCAGGTCGTGACCCCAGAGTCCTGGGATCGAGTCTCGCGTCGGGCTCCCTGCACGGAGCCTAAATCTCCCTCAGCCTGTGTCTCTGCCTCTCTTTCTCTCTGTGTCTCACGAATAAATAAATAAGATCTTTAAAAAATAATCTCTTACCGCTGAGTGGGCTGCCTGCCTTTTCCAAGTGCTTGTGGGCCTGGTCTCGCTTTATTGGTGTGACAGAGTCGAGAGGGGTGCTCGCTTTCTCAGGGGCGAAGGAGGAACAGTGAGGTCCAGGTGGCCCCGACAAGCGGCCTTGAGGCCCACGGGGACCCCCAGGCCCCACACCACTGCCGCAGAGCTCCCAGCCGGGCCCCCCGCGAGGGCTCCCGAGTGCCAGCATGTGCCGGGCACAGGCTCAGGTGCCAGGCCCGCAGGAAGTGGACCTGACCCTCTGCTCTGGCCACGTCTACCCTGTTCTGGGAGAGGCGGCCCGCAGGCCGGGAACCGGCTCGCTAGCTGAGAAGGAGAGAGGGCAAGCAGGAGGGGGGAGGTGAGGGGGGCGGCCAGGAGCACCAGGACCTGGGGGTGCTCTAGTGGACACGGGGCAGGTGAGGCTGGCCTGCAGCTCTGTAGGAGAAGAGAGTTCTGGAAGTGCCAAGGGCCCGCGCAGCAGGCCCAGAGCCGGGGCTCCCGCTGGGGCAACTGCAGAACAGCAGGCTGTGGAGGGGGACAGGAGTGGGAGGCAGCGGCAGAGGGACAAGGGGCGGGCAGGGGCAGGTGCCACCCAGCGGGTCCCTGTCGAGCCTTGGCTCGGGCTCCAGGACCTCAGGGCCACGCGGGGTGCGCACGGTGGAGGGTTAAGCCGTGCCCCAGCCGAGCACAGCCGGGAGGGAGCGGGCAGGGTGCCGGCAGGGACAGGTGAGGGGCCGGCCAATAATCCGGGTGCAGGAGGACGGTGGCTCGCTGTGCGCCAACCAGGGGCACCCCAGCTAAGAGGCCGAGGAATCGGGGCAGTGTCTTTGGGCCGGTGTTACCAGCCCGAGCTCCCCGACTTTGGGGGTCCCCACTGGCCCCTGTGTTCCAGGGCTCCGAAAGGAGGTGGCCTGGGGGGTTGCTGCGGCTGGCACGGCGGGGCTCTTCGCAGCAAGCTGGGTCTGCAGCGCCCTGGCTCTACGCTGAGCAGGACGCTGTGCCAGCCTGTAATGCTTCTTTTTAGTAGGAGAGTAAGTGAATATTTAACAAACGGGGTTTGTTTTGTAGACATACTTTTTCAAAGCGTGGGGCCCACTGTAGGTGGCAGTTAATACGTTCATTTCTTGGTGATAAAACGGGAAGAACCATTAGGGTACTGATGGCAGTGGATCCCATTTCCACCCCGCATCCCCCCAGCTATCTCGGCTTCCCTGTTCTTGATTCCCCAGGGCTCAGGGGGTCTGGGGCAGACGAAGGCGCGTGCCTAGGGCAGCATGTGGGTCTGCGTGTCTAGCACACACCCTCTGCGAAGGAGACAGGGTGATGGAGGCACAGCATGCTGCCAGTCAGGGCAAGAGACTTCTGGGCCTCAGTTTCCTCATCTGTGGAATTAAGAATTAAGCTAAATGATCTCTGTGGCCCACCTCCATTCTAAGGGTCTGTGATCCTGTGGGTGGTCTCTGTCCATGGGGAGTGGAAGAGAAAGGATTTCATTTAACATCTGGTCTGGAATCCAGGTAAACAGTGCAGCACTTAACTCTTTTGTGCACCTAAGAAAATGTGAGCATGTGTAAATCTTTCGCAGAAGCATATTTTAAATCTGTCTTACAGGCTAGCCATGTGATGTTTGACCAAACTCTCAGTCCAGAAAGATGTCATAAAACCTGCCTTTTATTGAATGAATTTGATAGACAGTCAAGTCATACTCCTGAAATACATTGTGGTCATATGCTAGACCTCGAGGCCTTGGGTGGGCTTAAGTCATAGCTCAGCTGTAATTTGTTTTGTTTTTTAGAGCAAAGAATATATGGAAATATTTTGTTTTGTTTTGTTTTTTATCAATCTCTGGAGCTCACGTGATATAACTTCCAGGGCCAGCCATACTCTGGGGCTTATGGTCTTGGCAGAAAAGGCAACTGTTAGGAGGTCAAACCAGGGCCCATTTCCCCCCCTGCAGGCCAGCAGACACCTTCCGTTTCCAGACTGACTTTTATTCCTTGAGCTTAGCCTTGAGGCATTGGTCCCTAAGAAAACGAAACACATTAAAAAGATTGTCACTGAAGTTACTCCCAGATTTACTTCTTGAAGACCAAGTCAGATCAGCTTTGGCCTAGAAGAAGAGCAAGTAGAGCATGTTTTCTTGGGAGAGAAGAGATGGGCCTTAGGGACAGAGAGGCTCAGGAAGCGGAGGCTGCAAACAGCCAAGTCCAACGGAGCCTTCTTGCAGTTTTTCCCAGGCAGCCCCATTGCAATTCCCCTGTGTGGTTTCGAGGCCCCAATTTTCCCTGGTTAAGTAAACTCAAATATATATTTGTATTTACCTAAGGGCACATGTTCAGCCATTTCCCTGCTGCCTTCTTGGTTGTTAAATGATGAACATCGCTGAGGATAGAACTGTGGCTCCTAGAGAATCTTACAGGTCACTGCGTCCAACTTTCTACCCAAACAAATATTCTTTCTGGCCCACTGAGTGCCACTCTCTTGGTGCTGAAATCTTTCCAGTGACAAGAGACACCACTGCTTCATGGAGCACTGGGTTTAAATGACGGGCTATTTTATATTTAGAAAGTTCTCCTTTATATTGAGTCAAATTCTCTCTCTCTCTCTAAACTTCCACCCGCCCACTTGTCATCCTCCAGAATCACGCTGATTCGTGGATCTCAAAGTCTAAATTCAAACATCCTGGGGCACTGGGTGGCTCAGTGGTTGAGCATCTTCCTTTGGCTCAGATCGTGATCCCGGGTCCTGGAATCGAGTCCCGCGTCAGGCTCCCCACAGGGAGCCTGCTTCTCCCTCTGCCTGTGTCTCTGCCTCTCTCTGTGTGTCTCTCCTGAATAAATAAAAAAATCTTTTTAAAAAAAACTTTAAAAAAAGAATTCAAACATCTCACCTGATCATCATTTATTGTTCCTTTAACTGACCTGATTTTACCAAAAATCCTATGAAGTCTTAGTGATGGCACATGTGACAAGCCCATGCCTATTTCAAAAGGAAGGGAAAGCTGGGAATCCTAAGTGAACGGTGGCCCAGAGCAGACCTTGAGCACAGCTCGGATACTCCACAGGGCAGACAACATTCTCCCTGGAGGTGCTCCCAATGCTTTAATAGGTGTGCTTCCCAGCATCTGATAACAGATCACATTTTGTAATAATTTCTAACATCTTACTTAAGATTAATCCACTATGAATATTTTGACACACAACCCCAAAGGAAATTACTTCCTATCCAAATTAAGTATAAAATTGAGGGAACCTTGTAAAGCTTCTGTGACAGACCGTACTCAGGAAGACTGTCTATTATATTTCTCTGGGCTCTTCATGACATCTAGTGGTAAAGGCTGGAAGAGTCTACAGTACTCAAAGCTACTATGGGGGAAAAATATTAATCTTATTTGATATTTGCCCTTTGGATATTTTATTTTGTGAAATTGTAAACTGAATTCATTTTTCAACCCACTGTAATGATATCCTCATTCCTTATTTTGGGCATCTTTACTGCTTTATACCTTTTACATCTGAGCTTACTGTGAAATCAATCCAGTCTCTTCACAGATAGTAAAAAACACACCATCCTCCTTTAGAAAAAGAAGGCATTTTGGATCAGCATAAATAATTAAATTTTGATCTAGAAGCATACTACAAAAATGTTTTGTGTAAATGTATTCATCTTCAAATGTGGTTTTAAGACTTTGGATTCCTGTGAAATCTGAGTCATTTATAGCTAACCTTGAATGTATTGTTATTCACAATTAGAAGTAGATAAATTTCACAGGCAGAGAAGCTGACAAGTCTTTAAGACTTCACACTTAGTTTTGCAGGAAGAGTTGAAGTTAATTAGAAGTGATTATACATACATTGCATGTGTGTGTGTGTGTTGTTGCCCACAGACACTACAAAGGCCTTGGGAAGGTTGCATTTTTTTACGTTTTAAAAATAAACATAATCTCCTTCCCATGTGTTGCTATAAGCCCAGTAAATCTAGGAAGCTCAGCAGGATTGAACAAGGTCATTTCTTGTGAGCACTCCAAGGGGGAGCAGGAAGCAGCCCTGTGCATCAGATGCTGGCATTCTAATCCCAGCTCAGTGCTGGCTTCCCGGCCATGGGGGCCGGGTCATGCCGGCGACAACACACTGGCAGCCTGAGGCTTTGACGTAAGCACCGTTAGCATCAGGACTGTGGCTCTTTACCTACAAGACCCCCTGTAAGATGGAAATACATCCTCACCCTGGCAAGAAAGGCAAAATTCCAACTGACTGTACTCACCTCTTGGTTCTGATAAACAGGAAAGTAATCACGACAAAGTATATCTAGTCACTACCTCAATATCACAGAGGATTTACTTATTCTGGTTTCTGTTGAATTTAAATAAATATTTAATATTTTTTAAATTAAACATAAGTATTTAAGTCAATAACAAAGCCTTTTCTCAGTCAGCTCTTCCAGACATTCCGGGTGGGCTGTCTGTAGTTGTTCTGTTAGGGACTTACCGCTAGAGCACTTGGGTAGACAGGGCTGGTGCCTGGCTCAGCAGGTAGGAGGTCCAGTGCCTGAGTCCACAGGTCAGGCCTACAGCTGGGTTCACTAGGTCAGGCCTGGTGCTTGAGCTGATGATGAAGAGCCTGGAGCCTGGGTATATGGGGGTAAACTTGGATCCTCAGTCCACAGAGCCAACCAGGCACTGGGGCCACTGGGATAGGCCAGCATCTGGGGGGTGTGGGGGCAGCCTGATACTGGAATGGTTTCACTCAGTGCTGGAGGCTGAGTCCACAGGGGCCAGCCTGCTGCCAGGGTGACCCCAGAGCCTGGGGCTTCGGGCATTGGCCTCTATAACCTGGGCCTCAGAGGCCAGCCTGGATTTGGGCCTGCATGGGCTGTTTTGGTACTGGCATGGCCCAAGAGCCTGCGTCTGTGGGTGCTGGCTGGTGCTGGAGCATAGGTCTATAGCTTGGGTCCATGGAGCAAGATTGGCACTGGAGTGGGCTGGAGATGTGAGTCACCGGAGTGGACCTGGGGCTAGGACAGGCCGGCTCTGGGGCTCCCATACTCACTTCATTCTCTTTCTCCCACAAGGAGGGTGTCTCTCTCTACACTGGGCTGCCCAGGCCTGAGGGAGGCAGGATGAAGTAGCATCAATTTTTCCTACACTCCTCAGTGGATGTTTTCTTATGTCTGTACTTCACCCAGGTGCTATAATCCCTCACCTATAACCCTTGGCTCTTGTGAAAGTATTTTTGAATGTGGATGCTTGTTCAGACTGACATTTCTGGGGGATGATGAATACTAGGAATCTCTATGCCATCATTTTGCTAATGTCACTCTAGCTCCCATATAGAACACTTACAACTCAATAATAAAAATGCAAATAACCTAATTTTTTAAATGGACAAAGGATCTTATACTAAAGACATTTCTTCCGTGAACTGGCTGATAAGCACATAAAAAGATGCTAAACCTCATTAGTCATCAAAAAATGCAAATCAAAACCACAATGAGACATCACTTCATAACTACTAGGATAACTAGAATCAAAAAGTCATATAAAAACAAGTTTTGGTGAGGAAATGGAGAAACAAGAACCCTCATACACTGCTTGTAGGGTTGTAAAATGATGTAGCCACTGTCATATCATACGTCTTTTTTGATCACGACACTATGAAACTAGAAATGAATCACAGGAAAAACTGGAAAGAGCACCAATACATGGAGGTTAAAAAACATACTACTGAACAGTGAATGCGTCAACCAAGAAATCAAAGAAGAAATAAAAAATTACATGGAAACAAATGAAAATGAAAACACAATGGTCCAAAGTCTTTGGACAGCAAAAGTGGTTCTAAGTGGGAAGTTATAGCAATACAGGCCTACCTCAAAAGGCAAGAAAAATCTCAGATAAACATCTTAATCTTACATCTAAAGGAGCTAGAAAAAGAACAAACAAAACTCAAACCCCTCAAAAGGAAGGAAACAATAAAGATTAGAGTAGAAATAAATGAAATAAAATATTTTTAAGAATTAGAACAGATCAATGAAACCAGGATTTGGTTCTTTAAAGATATTTTAAAAATTAATTTAGAGAGAGGATGACCAAGGGGAGGGACAGAGGGAGAGAAAGAGAGAAAGAGAGAGGGAGAATCTCAAGCAGATGCCACACAGAATGCAGAACCTGATGTGGGGCTTGATTTCACACCCCTGGGATCATGACCTGACCCAAAATCAAGAGTTGGAGGTTTAACCTACCGAGCCACCCAGGTGCCCCTGGACCTGTTTCTTTAAAAAAAATCAACAAAATTGATAAGAAATAGGGACGCCTATCAAAAATGGATAAATACATAAAAATTCATCAAAAACAGATAAATAGGGATGCCTGGGTGGCTCAGCGGTTTAGTGCCTGCCTTCGGCCCAGGGCCTGATCCTGGAGTCCCAGGATCAAGTCCCAAGTCAGGCTCCCTGCATAGAGCCTGCTTCTCCCTCTGCCTGTGTCTCTGCTTCTCTCTCTCTCTCTCTCTCTCTCTCTGTGTGTGTCTCACATGAATAAATAAAATCTTTAAAAAATATAGATAAATAAATAAGAGAGAGATAGGGAAGATTCAAATAAACAAAATCACTAATGAAAGAGAAGAAATAACAACCAGCACCACAGAAATACACTGTGACAGAATGTTACAAGAACCTATATGCTAACGAACTGGACGACTTAGAAATGAATAAATTCCTAGGAATATGTAACCTACCAAAGCTAAAACAGGAAGAAATAGAAAATCTGTCAGACCAATTACCAGCAATGGAATTGAATCAGTAATCAAAAAACTCCCAAAAAAGAAGTTTCTAGGACAAGATGGCTTCACAGGCAAATTCTACCAAACATTTAAAGAAGAGTTGATTTATCCTTCTCAAACTATTCCAAAACTTAGAAGAAGAAAAAAAACTTCCAAATTCGTTCTATGAGGCCAATATCACCCTGATACCAAAACCAGATAAACACACCACAGAAGAGAGAACTACAAGCCAATATCTCTCACGGATATCAAAGTAAAAATCCTCAACAAAATATTAGCAAGCCAAATTCAAGAATACGTTTTTAAAAAATCATATACCACAATCAAGTGAGATATTCCCAGGATGCAAGTGTGGTTCAGTATCTGCAAAACAATCATTGTGATATGTCACATCAATAAGAGAAAGGCTAAAGATCACATGATCATTTCAATAGATGCAGAAAAAGCATTCATCAAAGTACGATATCCATTCATGATAAAAAAAAAATCCTCTCTGTGCAGCAGGTCCAATGAGAACATACCTCAACATAACAAAGGCCTTATATGAAAAACCCACAGTCTGTGGAAGACAGTATGGAAGTTCCTCAAAAATTAAAAATAGAAATACCATATGATCCAGTAATCATACTACTGAATATTTACCCAAAAAAATATAAAAACACTGATTCAAAGGGATACATGCACCCCTATGTTTATGGCAGCATAATTTACAACAGCCAAAGTATGGAAGCAGCCCCAAATGTCCATCAATAGAATGGATAAAGAAGATATGGGGTGTGTGTGTGTGTGTGTGTGTGTGTGTGTGTCTGTGTGTGTGTGTATGTAATGGAATGGAATATTATTCATCCATAAAAAAAGAATGAAATCATTCATTTGCAACAACACAGATGGGGCTAGAGAGAATAATGCTAAGCAAAATAAGTCAGTTGGAGAAAAACAAACACTATATGATCTCATTCCTATGTATAAATTTAAGAAACAAAACAAATGAGCAAAATGAAAAAAAGAGAGAGACAAGCCAAGGAACAGACTCTTAACTATAGAGAATAAGCTGATGGTTACCAGAGGGAAGGTGGGTGGGAGGATGAGTAAAATAGGTAATGGAGATTAAAGAGTATACTTATCATGATGAAAAATAATAATAATAATAGGGAAAAAAGAATAAAAAAAACGATATATATGGATGCACCTTCAAAAGATGTTAAGTGAAAGAAGTCTGTCACAAAGAGCACATATCATGTGATTTCACTTATATGAAATATCCAGAATAGAATCTACAGAGACAGAATGTGAATTAATAGTTATGTAGGTGTGGGGGTAATGGAGGGATAGGAGGCTGATAGCCAAAGGGAATGGGAGGATCTCTAAAAATTCCTCCTATCTGGGGGTGCCTGGGTAGCTTAGTTGATTAAGCATCTGCCTTTGGCTCAGGTCATGATCCTGGGCTCTTGGGATCAAGCCCCAAGTCAAGCTCTTCAATCAGCGGTGGGGAGCCTGCTTCTCTCTTTCCCTCTGTCTGCCACTCCACCTACTTATGCTCTCATTCTGTCAAATAAATAAATAAAATCTTTTTAAAAAATTCTCCTATCCTAATCCATTCTATCACTAATATGTAGCTTTCTTATTTGAATATTTACATTTTCTTGAAATATTTTTTAAAGATGTATTTATTTTAGATGGGGTGGGGAGGAAGGGGGCAGAGGAAGAGAGAATCCTGAAGTCGACTCCCCCTTGAGCACAGAGCCCATAGGGAGAGGCGGGTGTTGATGCATGGCTTGATCCCAGGAGCCTGAGTTCATGACCCAAGGAGAAATCAAGAGTCGGCTGCTTAACCGACTGAGCCATTCAGGCACCCCTGTAATATTTTAAAACCTTATTTTTCATGAACATATATTTTTATCAACCTAAATGATGGCTAAAATAGCTAGCATAGCGGGACCTGACTTTAGACACAAAATTATTTTTTACTATGGATTGAACAATCTCAGGCACAATATACAAATAAAATTGCATTCATCTGAAACTTCTACTTCTTATAATGACTCCATAGGTGATTCAGATTAACCATCCACTGGTGACAACTAAATATGCTGCACAAGATGTTTAGAATCTTCTTGAAAACATCAAAGAGTGTAGCCAAACATCAAAGAGTTTAGCCAAAATCAACAAGGCTAATTTTCCCTGAGGTTATTTCTCAACCGTGGGGAAGAAGCTATGTAACTTAGCTGCATTTTTGCACCCTCCTGGGGAAGTAGAAACCAAGTTTGGGGCATATCAGGGATAACGATAAGAAACCATCCATAGACCTGAGCAGGAACCATAAAAGACACAATGAATAATTGTATTAAAATGTATATATTATAATACACATATAAGACTTGAGAGGTTAAGGTCACAGAGGGAGGAACTACTGAAAAGAGTGTCAACATCCTATAGTCACATTTTTAATTGCTTCATGAGCCTACAAGTCCGAACAGGCTACAGGCAAAGGTTCTTGCTGGGAAGCAGAGAAACCAGAATAGCTTTAGCCATCTCCCAGAACCAGACAGGCAAAAACTGAAGATTTAAGGACCCAGGATCCCATCGAGAAGGGAAGAACAGAAAGCCAATCTGACATACAGCTGATATTTCCCTTAAGACTTTAGCCAAAGTATGAAGCTACATGGAACTAGAGATAAGAAGTGAGAGAATTTCTGAAAGCAGAGTGCTCATTAGTCTCATGGTGTTAAGGAGGTAAGAATTAAGGTTCAAATCTTCCAAGGGGAGAGGTCTCAGTGAATACATCCGGCTGCCTGCATTCAGCTTATTGGATAAGCCCATGGTTAGAGTAATCGGCCTCACTGTGTCTGCCTAACGGAGGAAATTGTAAACTCACTCTGAAGGATGACAGTATAAGCCAGAGGCTTTCCTAACTGTTCATACAAAATGTCTCATATGCATTAGGTGTTAAATAATCATCAATAAAATAGTATCAAGTTTCTCAAGAGATAGGACCAAATGACTGAAATCCAAGAGAAAAAAGATAAATAGAAAGAAACTGACAAATGATTCAGGTATTGGAGTTAGCAGAAAAGGACTTTAAAATAAATACAATTTTTATGTTGGAGGGAAAAAGGAAAATGTTTTTAATGAGATGGAAAAAACAGACAATATCACCAACAATTTAGTATCTTTTGAGAAAAATCCAATAAAAATTCCAAGGATGAAAAATATACATACTGAAATTAAGACCTGGGTAGGCTTAATGTAAGATAGCAGAAGAAAGGATAAGATAACTAGAAGAGGTTATCAGTAGAAAATATGCATACAGAAAGTAAATGCAGAAGAAATGGCAAGGATTGGTATGCCTGGAACTGGAATTCAAGAACAGGAGAGAAAAAATGGGAGAGAAGTAATATTTGAAGAGATAATGGCAAATAATGTTTACAACTGTTAAAAGACATTAAGTAGAAGTTAAGTAGAAGTTGTAGTAGCATATTATGGGGTTTATAACTTGTAAATACAATGTGACAACACTACCACACATGATGGAAGCTAAAGAGAACCTTCGTGATTCAACTTTCCTGTGTTTTGTGAAATAGTATGTTAAATCTAAGTGATACATTAGGCATATATAATGCATTCCCTAGAGTAGCCACTAAAGAAAGAGAAATTTATTATTTTTTAAAAATATTTATTTATTTATTTATTTACTTACTTACTTACTTTTTTACTTATTTACTTATTTATGTATGAGAGACACACACAAAGAGAGAGGGAGAAGCAGGCTCCATGCAGGAAGCCTGATGTGGGACTCGATCCCGAGTCTCTAGGCTCAGGTCCTGGGCCGAAGGCGGTGCTAAACCTTGAGCCACCTGGGCTGCCCAAGAAAGAGAAATTTAAATTGAATTATGAAATTTTGATTGACACATAAAGAGGCAAGTAAAAACAAAAAACAAAAAAAACAAAGAAACACAAAAGAACTAAACATAGACGGGACAACTAGAAAACAACAAAATGGCAGACTAAATAAATCATATCAATCATCAATCTAAATGTAAATAGAATAATTCCAATTAAAAGGCAGAGATTGTCAGACTGGATTTTAAAAGACCCAACTCAATGCTTTCTAGAAGAAAAATATTTTGAATACAGAAATAGATATAGTGAAAGTTAAAAAGCTATGCTATTCAAACAATAAGAGGAAAACCGGAGTGACTAGATCTTCAGACAAAATAAATAAACCTCAAGACAGGGAGTATAACCAGAGATATACAGAAACATTTATGATTAAAGGGTCAATTCATCAGAAAGACATTATATATATGTGCTTAAGACAAATATACAATCATAGTTGGAGTTTGCAACACTATTTCCTCAGTAATTAATAAAATAACAAACAATAAAATTGTAAGGATGTAGATGAACAAGATTGCCAAGCATCTTGATTTCATTGATATTTCTAAAAAATACCAAACTCACAACTGAAGAATATATATATTTTTAAGTGTACATGGAATATTAATCAAGATAATTATGCTGGGACAAAAAACAGATCTCAGAAAACTCCAAATGATTGAAATCTTAGAGTATATTCTCTTACAAAAATAAAATTAAATTAAAAAAATTTTAAAGATATTTAGAAAATCCCCAAATATTTGGAAATTAAGCAATATATTTCTAAATTACTCTAAGTGAATCAAATAATAAATTATTAGAGAACTTTCAAATATTTTTAATTGAATGACTTAAATTAAAAACAATTTGTCAAAAATTTTGGTATTTACCTGAAGCATAGCTCAGAAGGAAGTTTATAATTTTAAATGCTTATATTAGAAAAGAAGAAAAACTCCTATTTTATAGGAGTTTATGATCCAAGTTTTATATTAATAAGGTAGAAAAAGAACAAATTAAACACAAATTAAGTAGAAACAAGAAAAAAAAGAGAAATGAATATATTAATAAAATAAAAAAATAACAAAGCTAGATGTCCATTCTTGGTAAGAATAATAAAATATATCACCTCTATGCAACATTGATTTACAAAAGAGAAAATTACCAATAATGGAAATGAAATGATCTTTCAGTCATTATAGGGTAATAAGGGGATATAATGAACATTTTTATGCTGCTAAATTTCACAACTTAAATGAAAGACAAATTCCTTGGAATAAAATTCACCACAGTGGACACAGTGATATAGAAAATCTCAATAATTCTAATATCTATCAAATACATATTTAAGAATATTCCACCAAGGGACGCCTGGGTGGCTCAGTGGGTTAAGCATCTGCCTTCTGCTCCAGTCATGATCTTGGGGTCCTGGGATGGAGCGCTGCATCTGGGTCTCAGCTCAGGAGGGAGTCTGCTTCTCCCTTTTCCCCTGCCCCTCCCCCCAACTCTCGTCGGTGCTCCTGCACGTCTCTCTCTCTCTCAAAAATAAATTAAAAATCTTCAAAAAAAATATTCCACAAAAAAACTGGTGAGTTGTCACATTTAAACAATAGACAGTATAATCCTGATATTAAAACCTAACAAAGAAATGACAACATAAGAGTATAGAATAATAGGGATCCCTGGGTGGCGCAGCAGTTTAGCGCCTGCCTTTGGCCCAGGGCGCGATCCTGGAGACCGGGGATCGAATCCCACATCGGGCTCCCGGTGCATGGAGCCTGCTTCTCCCCCTGCCTGTGTCTCTGCCTCTCTCTCTCTCTCTGTGACTATCATAAAAAAAAATAAAAAAAAAGAAAAGAAATAGACCTTTAAAAAAAAAAAAGAGCATAGAATAATATCCTTCATAAGTATAGACACAAAAAATCCTCAGCAAACTAATTTAGCTAATTTAATCCAGCAATACATGAAAATAATAATACCTCAAGACCACATGCAGTTAATCCAAAGAAAACAAGGTTGGTTTAACATTTGAAAATCTATATTATTCACCATATTAACAGAATAAAGAAGGCAATACACATAATCATCTCAATAGATGCAGAAAAAGTATTTGGCAAGATTTATCACCACTTAATTTTTTTTTAATTCAAGCAAATTAGAAATAGCAACTTCATCAATTTAATAATGGACATTGTTCAAAAATCTACAACTAATAATTAATAGTGAACACTAAATGTTATCCTTCTAAGACCAAGAACTAAGCAAAGATGTTTATTCTCACTACCTCTATTCAACATTGTACTAAAATCCCTAGGCCATTCAATAAGGCAAAAGAAAAAAAAAAAAGAAAGAAAGAAAGAATAAATAAATAAATAAATAAAAGATACAGTCTGGAAAGGAATAGTTTAAACAGACTCAATTTGCACATAATGATCATTTACATAGGAAGTCATAAAAAATCCATTTAAAAATTACTAAAACTGATAAGGAGTTTGGGAAAGTGCCAAGATTACAGGGTCAATATACAAAAATTAACTGTTCTACTATACAGTAATAACAAACAATTAGAAAATAAGATGTTTAAGAGGAGGAGCTAAGATGGCAGAGGAATAGGGGAACCCTAAGCTTGCATTGTCTCTCTAACCCAGCTAGATAAATATCAAATCATTCTGAATACCCAGGAAAATGAAATGTTTAAAATTCCATTTGCAATAATGTCAACAAACATCAAATAGCTGAGAGTAAATCTAATGAAAGAAGCGCCACTACACAGAGAACTATAAATCATTGGCTTGAGAAAGTAAAGAAGATCTAAGTACACGGAGATTGTGTGTATATGTGTATATATGCATGTATATATTATGTATAACATATATATACTGTTCATAAATTGGAAGACTCAATATTAAGACATTATATTCTAGGCAATCCAACCATAAAGCATTGGTTTGTTTAGAAATTGATGAGCTGATTCTAAAGTGAAAATGCAAAGGATCCAGAATAACAACAAAAAATCTTAGTTAAGAAGAAAGTTGGAGAAATTATACTACCTGACTTGGAGACATACTACAAAGCTCAAGTAATCAAGACAATACTATTCACATAATAGCAGACAAACAGATCTATGGAATAGAATGGAGAGTCCAGAAATAGGTTCATTCTTCTCAACAAGAATGACAGAGCATGGGATCCCTGGGTGGCGCAGCGGTTTGGCGCCTGCCTTTGCCCCAGGGCGTGATCCTGGAAACCCGGGATCGAATCTCACATCGGGCTCCCGGTGCTTGGAGCCTGCTTCTCCCTCTGCCTGTGTCTCTGCCTCTCTCTCTCTCTCTCTGTGACTATCATAAATAATAAATAAAAGAAAAAAAAATTTAAAGAATGACAGAGCTTTATAACCGTAAAAACAGCTAATTCCTGAAGTGGCATACATATATTAGAGTCCCAGTGACAATTGCATTAGGGTGCTCTTACACCAAGTATGTTGGACCAAAGTTTTCAGCATTTCCCAAATTCAGTGGGTTCCATATTTTGATGAGTAAGCAACAAAGCTTCCTGTTAAATTCTGGATTAAGAATTTTTAACTTCTAGGGGCACCTGAATGGCTCAGTCGGTTAAGCATCTGCCTTCAGCCCAGGTCATGATCTCAGGGTCCTGGGATGGAGCGCAGCATGGGGCTCCCTGTTCAGCAGGGAACCTGCTTCTCCCTCTCTCTCTGCCACTCCTCTGCTTGTGCTCTTTCTCTCTCTCACGGTCTCAAATAATTTCTTTTTTTTTTTTAATCAAATAATTTCTTAAAAAAGAATTCTAACTTCCAGAAAAAAATATTAAGTAAGCCAAAATGTGAAGATCCAAACACCTTTCCTTTGCAGTTGCTAGATTCAGTCAAAAAAATCAGATGAGGTCACTCCTATTTACTTCCGTACAAGGCTATCCCAGGGATTTGAGTTGGCCTATCCACTTATATCCAGGCTCCCTGCCATTGTCCTTTTTGAGTTAATAATGCCCATCTTTACATTGAAAAAGTCCTCTGCAGTTAAAGCTGAACCAATGCATAAGCATTCCTAATGCTGTCAGTGCGCTGATTCCTGAGAGAATTATGTGGCCAGGGAAACGAAACTGTTACACTAATTTTACTATCCTTGGTCACAGGAAGACTATAGGGATCTAGTGAAGAGACTGTTACTCAGAAACTCAAAACAGCGATAAAATGACTTACGCATTCAATACTACCCTATAAAAATACAAACCTTAATTACTAAGAAACTTAAATGACCCATCCAGGAATTATCTGACTGAGGAATTATCTTTGTGAAATAAGCAACTTTTAAGAGAATAAAAGCAGTCATGAAAGAATGTTCTAGAATGACAGATGGGACAAAATTTATAATTACAAACAAAACACAGGAAAAAAGGCACCTGATTATAAGGAAGTACTAAAGCCTTTAATGACAACTTCAAAGCAGTGTTTCATATTCTTATGGAATGTTGCCATCATCTCCACGCCTTGCTAATTGTCATGTAAAACTGTGTTCAATGGTAGACTATGAAGCTTCTAAATTTCTTTGCCAGAAGGGTTTCAGAATCATTCTGTCTGCTGACGCCCCCTTCAACCATAGGATTATTAATATAATCAATGATTCTAATAATTAAGCGCTACAAAATTGTTTCCACAACTTAATGGGTTGACAATTGGATATGTCTACTAATTTCAATATTTCTACACATGATGATGACTACTCTCTTTTTAACATTCACGATACCAATCCTCCTGTTTTCCCTTCTAACCATTCCTGGTGAACATTCTTTTTAGGCTCGTCTTCTAATTCCTTGGTATTTATTCATATTCCCTAGCATTTGTTCCTTAGTTTCCTTCTTCCCCTTTACATTCCCTCTAGAGACTCCCATTCATGTATCTATTTTTATTTTCATCACCTAAATGACTCCTAGTTCCCTATGGCTAGCCCTAGGCTCTAAAACCACATTCCTGCCTATGTACCTATGACACATCCCCACCAGAAAGCCAAAAAAGCGTTTCAGATATACCGCTCAAGACAAAACCATACTCATTGTCCCCTCTGGACTTGCTGCTTTTCCTTGGAACCAAGATTTCTACATCCAATTGTAAAAGTGACACACTTGTGAGTCAGTGTGGGCTCTTCTACTACTTTCCCCCTCCCAAAAACTAAGAATAGTCTGATCTCTTTCACGTGGCAATAGCAGCTTCCAGTCAGTGTCTACTTGCTCTTCCAGCTCCAGCTCCAGCTCCTTCACCTAAGAAACCCTCTATTTGTCATTCTATGAACACAACATGCACTTTTCCTTTACTACTGCTAAGTTATCTTCCTCACCTTCCTAAACTGCAAATTCTACATCTCTTAGGCCTTAAGTATCTCTCTTCTCGGAACCTGACAATTTGTTCAATATTGATGATAGAGTTATAAGCAACTTTGGTTTGGTAGTAGGGGAAAATCCTTGCATTACTCCTCATAAACTAGTAAAGCAAATAAAACTACAAATAATTATGGTACTGTTTGCTAAATGCCAGGATGAAACAACCACAGGCGCTACGGCAGCAAGAGGCATACAATCATTGTGTGTTAGCATTACTGGTTTTGCTTGGACTGAGACGGGTAGGTAAGTAGGAATTTGTCAGGTAGACCAGTTAGGTCAGAGGAAGGCCTTAGATACCAAGGTACATTCTGAGAACTGCTAGTGCTGACAGTGAAGGAGTAAGGTAGAGGCCTGGAGGGAATGGCATTATGAAGACCTCAGAAAGGCAAGATGACTAGCAGCCATATGGAGGGCACATTATAGAGGCGAGGTCAGAAGGAAGGAGACAGTTTGGAGGCTACTGCATTATGTCCGGCAGAAACCGTAGCCTTTTAAAACAGCAGTGAGATGGGACTAAGGGTACAGGAGAAGCACCCTTCTTGCAGATACAAAGTAACACATTTAACCTTCATTAAACCTAAAAGGTAATGTTTCTATTTTTACACAAGTGGACTCAAACTCCTAGTATGTTACGTGCTCAAGATAACACAGCTTACAAGCAGGAAGAGCAGATTCAAACTTCAAAGATCATGCTCAAGTAACATAATGTGCCAATATCTCAAATGCATGTCCAAGTATAAATCAACAAATCATGTTTTCACAACTAATTCTGGTCTGTTCGACTTACCAGAATTAATTCCTAAATAAACTTTTTTTTCCCATCTATAAGCCTCGCAAGTGTAGAGGAAGGAGAAAGACCTTAGCAGGTTTAGGGTTATAGATGGTAAGCTTTTAATAGTATTCTAGGCTCTCTGTAATTTTAGTAGTATATCCAAATTCCAAAGTTACTTTATGGACAAATTTGGTTACATTCTCCCAAGTAATAATTTTGCATGGGCCACAAAGTCTAAAAGTAATCTTACTAGCCTGTAAAATCTCCACTCTGCCAGCTAATAGTGCTGGGCATGTAAAAAAAGTATTGATCTAAAAATAAAGTATGTTTTAAATGACATCACTATTCTTAAGCAATATAGGCTTCATTGGGAAATAAACATTATTTTAAATTTCATTTGCCTGTTCATTTTAACATGCTATATGTTAAAAAACAGACGTGTTTGGAAAACTTTTAAACATGCAGAATAATACATCTAATAATGGTGTTAAGCTAAGAGAACATAATGCAATGTTCCTTCAAGGTTTCCCTTCAGTGATCAGTGAATGGATTTCTTATTCTAAGTTACTTTTCTTTCAAAGAAAATTATCTAAGGTTAGAAAAGACCAATTCCATGTATATCACACAAAACCCAATCTACCAATTTGAAGTATCTGAATATTAATACAAGCAACATGGAAGCCCCAAAGTTCTTTTGTTCTCTAATGTATGACAAAGGAGATGGTTTAAGTTGCCTAACTCAATTCCAGTGCTTTCTTACTTCAGAATTAAAGATTTATTGTAGACATTAAGAGGGGCACAGGAAGATCTGAACTATTTAGGTGTAAAAGCCCTCCACCCTCAACATTAAGTATATGTTTTTTTCATTGAATTAATAGCAGCCATTCATAAAACGCTGGGGCCAAGTGTGCAATACCTGCACTGCCCTGCAAAAGCTGCAAAAAAATACAATATACATCTCCAAGTGGCACACAGGTTTCAACTCACATGTCAACTCCAATAGATGATGTAGCTACCTCCATTATGAGACTGGGGGATAATTTGGCCAAAATAGATCATAAAGGTCTGCCATGGGCAAAAGAGCATGTGTTACCCTTGACCTCAGCCTTCTCTTGCAAAGCTCTGTACTCAAATACTCTTGTTTCTACTATGGGTTATTTCATTATTGTTTCAAATCAGATAATGCATCCTGATGTGAAATATGACAAAATATGTAAATTGAGGGAAAAGTTTTGTGGGGTGCTTTTTTTTTTCCCTGCTATGTCTGACAAAACAAATAACATAGTATTAGTTTTCTAGAAAACACTATCTCAGGAATGGTTTTGGTTAAAATAACTGGGTGTTTTCAAATGTTCTTTTTTATTCACCTGGAAAATTCAGCATACATATATATATATTCCGTGTGTGTGTGTGTGTGTGTGTGTGTGTATACCTACACACACATACACTGTTTTAGGAGAAAACAGCATTTCAGCTTGATGATTTAAGTAATATCAACTATGTATGTTTATTTGTAAAATTTCCCATAGTGAAACATGTTATAGTTACCTATAAACATTCACTTTCACTATTTACAATTTTGAGTAATCATGGAATGTTTGTATAATGCAACCAGTTGTTATAGAAAAGTCACATAAACAATATAAATCTGATACCCAATCCTTTATACATACGAAATTACTTTCACTTGGTTTTCAAACTGTCAAGTATAAATAGGATAAGGTCAGCAATACTTAAGATGAGGCACTTTAACAATTACCCAAAAAGGTTAAGTGTACAAAAGTGTAAAACAAAACTCTTGATATTAATCATACCCCTAACTTCAGACGTGATTAATCTGAGATGGTCTATATTAAGGAATGTTATGAACTCTTATTTCTTGCCCTTCCCCCTCCATTTGACCCAAGGCAAGTAACTATGAAATACATAAGTATATAGACATCATCACAGGCTAGTTAATGTGCTCACATAGAAAGGAACTAAACACCATGTATTGACACTAAGGGTTTTAGAAAGTGACTATTTTAACACAAATACTTCTGCATAATTTTTTCCCATAAACATGTACAAATGTATTGGTCTCTCAAAGGCAAAAATGCTATCTCAACCATATTCCTAGACAAAAATGCCCTCAAAGGTGTTAAGTGAATCAAAACTAATAGTCTGTGTACTCTTTTCAAACACTGAATTTCTAATATTCAGAGAAATTAAAATTAAATTTTAAAAATAGAAAAATGAAAAAATTAAATTTACCAATACTTTCTAGATTACTTTTAATATTTAAAAAACTAATAATGAATATTTTGTTTTGCTAGACTTTTGTGAAATACCTTTCATCATATAATTTGGCCAATTCATTTTTAACCTTAAATCATGTTCTCTGTAATATTAACGTTGCATCTTTTGGTAGTTAATAAATACTTGATTAAAAAATGTTAATTACTATTGCTGCATTAATTCACAATACTGTCTTTTCCCCCATGGTCAGATTTCAACAGTAAAGAAAACAGCAGACTCAATTTTTTAAAGGTCATCCAGAAGGAATTAAAATCTGTGGTTCCATTAACAGTTTTAAGTGAGAACAGTTAAATTCTCATTAAACTTGTTTATTTCTGGTAGATTATAATTTGAGTAATTTCTATAGCCCAGATACCCAAATGTTTAATAAACATATGGGTTAGCACTCATCTTAACATACTTAGCTGTTCCAAGTCCATTTCTGTGTGTGTATAGAGCACACACGCACTTCTTAATTCCCTAAAACAGTCTTGCTCCCCTAAAGAGAAAAACTGGCTTTTAATATGCTACCAGACACATAAGTCTCTTCTAAAATCAGAAGTGGGCCAATTTTCAAATAAATGAAGAAGAGAAAATAGTTATTAGAATGACAAAATTTAAGCTTGGCAAAAGTAGTGACTTTTATTTACAACTGCATGTATCAAGATTACAATAAAAACACTAGTGATACCATCCGAACAAAAGCAATGATTTATTGGTAATGGCAATGAATGGAATATTGACAGTCTCTGATGAGAATCAAGCAATTATCCAGGAGCTGTAGATCTGATTGCATTATGGTCTTCCAGTGTCTTTTGTACCTTAGTGGCTTTCTCCTTTTTTGCCAACTACCTAGAAAAACAAAAATAACTTTACATGTACATCTTATTTATTTAGAAATATGTGTTACTTTCAAAATAATATTATTAATTGGTAATCATCTTTAAAGCCTGGCATTAATTTTTATCCCCCCCCCCTTTTTTTTGGGCATGCAGTATATATTTTCACTGTTGAAACTAACTGTGACCTTCCCTTTCCTCCCAGCCTCAAGGAATTAAAAATAAAACACATGCAGGCTATTTTTGGTTTCCCACACTGTTTAAAGGAAAAGTAATGCAATTTTTCAAAACAAGGTTGACAGTTTAGAGAAGTTAATAAAAGGATGATGCTATATGAGTGAAATATATTTGGCAAACTATTTTTAGGCAATTAGAAATCAAATGTCGATCACAAAATACCCTAGAATTAAAAGAGAATGCTAAACTTATGTCTAAATGCCCAAGATGACAGGTTTCTAGACTTTTCTCTCAATATGCAGATATGTAATGAAAAGAGATTAAAAATGACTAATTTTGCGTATTTTCTTTTTTAAAAAAACATAAAGAATAAATCTTGTTTCTGTCAACGATTAGAAATATTCTCCATTGGAGGGCTTTAAAAATGTCCTACTTGGTATAAACGTGGCAGCATAAAAATGTAAGAATACACTTGGTTTCTACCAACAGTGCTAGAAAACAAATCCTCTGTAGGAAGGTTCTACAACTATGTTTTAAGCAAATAATTTACTAAAACCTGACGTTTATCATTAGACAATATATTCTCACAGCAGAAATGCCTCTAAAGAAATCTACCTGCAAGCTATAGAATATATATTTGTATACAAAAAGACTTCTATGTACATTTGTAAATGTAACTTTCATATTTTAACAGATTCTGTTCCAAATGGTAGTCTGAATCAAACAAAACTCATAAAGGTCTTCAGTACATGTCGGGTCTAAAACAGAACATGGCCGGGTCAACATCATTCATGAGAGAAGATTATAAAAACCCTTCCACTTAATTCCCAATCACATGTCAGGCATGCTGTTTTCCCAACCTTGAGGAAAACCAGTTTCATTACTTTAAAAGATCTCCTCTCTACTCTACAGAAACTATGTGTTAGAAAGCCCCAAAAGCCAGAAAGTTGCTAAAGAGATAGTTTCATAAAAATATACAAATAAGAGTAAAATATTCAGGGCTTAAGAGCCTTCTTAAGAAAGAAGGGGAGGCAGTAGTATTTGTATCACTAATGAATTTAAGCAGATACAGATTGAAAGCATTATTGATCATTATTATCACTTGGGAACACACAAAACACAGAGCTATTAGATAAAGCAAAAAACAAAAACTAATATTAAAAATTAAAATTTTAGCAGATGTGATACAGAAGACACAAGTCTGCATACTGTTTCACAGGTTGATAACTCTCAACTTTCCAATGTGTACTCTCTGTAAAAAAGAAGAAATTCAGCATTCCAATATGGATGTTCTCATCCCAAACATTTTAAAGAAACTATTTTATTCATTTTTAAGTGTTTATATTACACCTCAAACAATAGTCTAGGTACATCAAAATTAGGTGTCAAAAATATTTATTCAGTAAAGAGTCCATTGATCTTCCATGTTAAGAGTTTAACCCAACCTAACATTCAGTCCGTCTTTCAATGCCTTGAGCTCACTTGGGTAGGCAAAGCAGAGGACGTGCCCATAATTAATCAGCAAAAAGACTTTGGGGTGGGCACCTGGGTGGCTCAGTTGGTTAAACATCTGCCTTCGGTTCAGGTCATGATCTCAGGGTTCTGGGATGGAGTCCTGCATCAGGCTCCCAGCTCAGCAGGGAGTCTGCTTCTCCCTCCACCCCTCCCCCCTGCTCGTACACACTCTTTCGTGCTCTCAAATAAATAAAATCTTAAAAAAAAAAAAAAAAAGACTCTGGGGCTGCAGTTCCATTGAGAAAAGAAAATCCATGTCTCTTAACTGCGGCCTAATCAATATACCATACTAGTTCTAGTATAAAAGACGTTGATGAAATTGTTCATATATGATTTCCAAAATGATTCTGTAATTCCCAAAAAATAAAATTTAAACTTTAGATTGGATTAAAACATCCAACTAGTTAAAAGCATTTTAAAAGCATTTACAACAACATTTTATTGCAATATGATTTCTCAAAATATAGTACCAAAAATGAAACATGAGATAGGAGAAAGTGAGAAAATAAAAGTCAGGGAGCAACATGGTCTGATAATGAAATTAAAGCACCTAGTTGCAAGCCCAAAATAAAAAGCAAACCAAAACAAAATGCCAACCGAGACACACAGCTAGAATAAGATCTGAAGAAAGAGATGGTTGAGGAAATCTAGGTAACAAGGCTGATCCAGATGATAGAAGCTGGAGACATCTTGCACCAACAATGGCGAGAACATGGGAAGGGTGAGAGCAGACAGGTGCTAGATGAGCAGAGAAGCAAGGAGGGGAGTAGAGTGAGATAAGGTCAATCTTTATATTACTTCATTTTAAAAAATCTTCTGTTTTTAGTTCATTTGAGTTGCATTAAAAAAGCTGAAAAATAAACAGACAGAAATGTTACAAAAATAGCTGATACGGTGAATGGCCAGTTTAGAAAAGTCTGTTTTTATTACAGTGATGAAAATCTGCTCTGCTTTTCACATGCACCTCATTCCCCAAGAAGCAAGAGCCTCTTCAATTTGGCTCATATGTGTATACTTGTAGGTTATTACTTTTTTATTAAAATAAAGCAATCCATATAAAGAGCACATTTTAGCAAAGAAAATATCGACTTCCAATTAAGATGGCAAGCTTTTCATGCTGCAACACAAAGACTCCATTTACAACAACAAAGAGCCTAAATGTATATTATAATCTGTGCACAACACCTATAATAGGCAAGAACAGACAAGTGGGAGGTGTGTTCTGGTCTACGAGGTCTTAAAAGTATAACCTTTAAAGTTAGAATAGCATGCACGGAGGTCTAAGATTTCTATCCACATCCAAGGTTCATTAGCATTACCTTAGCTTCTGTCATCTTAGTGACATAAGGAGAAGATCAATGATACTCTGAAAACTAAAATTATCTAGAAACAACTCACACAATATAAAAATGTGAACTGAAAATGCAAAACAATTCTATTTTATCATTCTTTAAACCATTTTTTACAGCTTTCTTCATTACACAACGAGGTATCAAAGCATTCCCCTCTGAGCTGATAAAATACATGCCAAATCTATTTTGAAATTTTAAATTCTAATTCCTTTGAAATTCAGACTGATTAAATAAAGTCCTGCACCTTCCCATTTCATGCCTATGGAAAATTCCTATTTTCCCTTCTACCTGGAGTGCCCACTGCTATCTTTTCCTTCACTGCTATCCATTTCGACTCCCAAAGTTTAGTTCAAGACCCTCCCCAAAACATTCTCGTCCTCTCCTAGCCATTTTTGGGAAGAATTAAGTATCTATTGCTGGGCTAGGAAAGCATGAAAATACCCTCTAGAGGAAGAGACTTTAACTAAACTTTGATCAACTTTCCAAATGTTTATATATTATCTTTTAAGAATATAAACTTGCTATACAAAGGGATTATACATCTAGCATAATACTACAGAGACAACAAGTACCACACCATGTAACTATTATTTCCTTTTTTAGAAACCAAATTCATTTATAATTTTTAATAAGCGACTCTATCTATACAAAATCTAAACTGGCCAATTTCAGTTAAACATAAAAAATTTTTTATTGCAATTTGCCTACACTGATGTTGTTGACTTAGCTGAATGCAAAAAGCACTGAAGTATTAGGGGTTTTTTTGTTTTTAGCTTACTTTTGAGGAACAATTCAATCAATGAATGACATAAGTCTCATTAAAAAGAAATTAAATGTAAATTAAAAAGAAATGCAATGTAATATTAACATACATAAAATCTCTGAAACCCCCCCCCCAAAAAAAATCATTGAACCCATTCAAATTTATCAAACATTAAAAGCAAGGGACTAGCACCAAGAAAGGAGTCCATGATAGTATTAAATTATTCCCAAAGCGCTTCTCAGTGTGGTCTAGGCCAGGGGTCCTTGAGGTCCTTTCTGGGAGTATTCAAAACTCTTTTCATAATAATGCTAAATTGCTATTTCTTAACTCTCACTATCTCACAGGTGTTCAATGGAGTTTTCCAGAGGCTACATGATCTGTGATAGCAAATTTGACTGAATGTAGAAGCAGGCATGAGAATGAGAGGGTTCTATTAAGTTAGAGAGCATAACAATTTGTAAAGCAAAAACAATGCTCTTCTTGATAAATTGGTCTTGATGTGGGGGAAATATGTATTTTAATTTAAAAATATTATCTATGTTAACATATAATGAGTTTATTATTTATAAATAATTTGAAATTTTTCGGTTTCAATTTCTTAAAGGGTAAATATTAAATAAATATACCCTACATTAACAAAATCTCTTTTTTGCCCTCAATAATATTAAATAGTGTAAAAGGGTCCTAAAACTAAAAAGTTTGAGAACTATTGCTCTATAGCAGTGTTAACTAAAATTTAAAAAGTATTTAGTTAAATGATACATAGCCAATGTACTAAACAAACACAAATATTCCCAAGCAAGAAAAGTCTAACATCTCTGCTAACCTAAAGATAGTCCAGGAAAGGTAGTTTGGTAAGTAAAAGAGAGAGAAACTAGGCCAGAAGGCATAGGAAAGGGAGGATGTTAAAACCAAAAAGGTGGAGACAGATTCTTCGATGGATGATCATTAATGCATATTAGAAAAGCTGACTGAATGGCAGGCTGGTAAGAAAATGGCCAAGATGGAGCAGTGATCATAGAGAAAAATGGAAACCAAATAGCACGAGCAGAGGTGAGAAGCAGGGAACCTGAGCTGAAATTAATGAATGGTATAGAGCTTAGAGTAGATCCTATGAAGGAATTCAGCTAAAAACAAACTATGCAAGGCAGTTGAAGCCAAATCCAATGACATTTAATTCAAACAGGTAATATAACAAAGCAGGCAGCCCAAACTTCTTTGGTGCTCACACAGTTGCCCGGTACAGCATATCCCATTACATAAAAATGTAGATGTTTAATCTCTGTTTCTTCTGACCTGTCATTATACATGTCAGATATTTGACAAAACAAATCTAAATACGTAATTGTCCTACAGTTCCCAAAAGTTAAGAATGAGACAGGAAGTCACTGTAGTTCAAAAATGAGCAGTTAAAATACCTATAGTCAAGGTTATCAATTCTGCTAAAAGCCAGCATACAATTTTATAAGCTCATCCACAGTTATGCAATTTTATGAATTTTTTTGTAACTGAATTATAATGAGATCTGTAGATACTACCAAAAAGAATAAAGAGTTTTCAGGATGCTCCATGGCTTCAGTTTCCTACCAAGCAGGGGTCTAACTGTTCAGCTGGGTGCCTCTTCCTCCAGACCCTAAGGAAACTTTCTCCCAAATAATCATCTCCAGTTTTAGACTGACTGCCAAAGGCAGCCATCAGAAACACAGCCACACCTACATTCCCCGTGCTGCTGCATGTTTAACCTGGGTACAGCAACTGGGTTCTGCATGGGGGAAGCTCCTGCTAACATTTCCATGATCTGTGGTTGCACTACTTTACAAGTCTCCCTAAGGAACTGTGACCAAGGAGCAGCTGTTCCATGAAGGTACAAAATGTCCTCATTTCTAAGGTTCTCTTTGATCTTATAAATTCTCTGCAACCCTTAGGACTGTGTCTACAAAACAAAACAAAAACGTACATATACATACATATACATAATCCACCTGTTCACTGAAAATGTGCAACGTGGTCCTTAAGCACACAGACATGGTTTAAAGGCATCTCAGTGCAGTAAAACTGAACCCATTCATTTTGATTTAAAATTATTCGTGTGATTTTAAATGTTTTCCTTGGAAACAATCAAAATCTTAATATCAGCAAAATTCTTAAAATTCATTAATAGTAATGATTTTAACTTATTCCTATTTTGACATTATTCCTAACTGCTTTCTATAACCAAACAATTATTTAGTTAAATTACTTTCCTTTTATCTATCTTTTACTTCACTATAGGCAAGGATTTTTTTTTTTTTTAATTGAAGTACAACTGACATACAATGTTATATTAGTTCCAGTTGTACAACATAGTGATTCAACAATTCTGGGCATTATACTGTGCTCACCAAGTAAATATTTTTACCCTGTTATTTGGATACCATTTATTAATAGACACTGTACCAGTACTTATTTTTATTAGAAACTGTCTTTCGTTGGACATCTAAAAATATTATTAGGAGAACTATTGCCCTAGTTGAACCTAAAATTTCATGACATGGTATGATTTTGATTTTTAAGAAATTATTTCTTTAAAATTATATTTTTACTTTCCCTAAATACCATTTAAAACAAACTTACTCGTTTGAAGTCATTCATATTGGTTGCCTGGACTGGAGTACCAATAAAAGTAAAATATGAAATTCTTGTTGTTTCTTCTTCACCTTGATTGGACTGAACAAATATCTATACCCCCCCCCCAATCAAAAGAAAAAAAAAAAAAGAAAGAAAGAATTTTTACATTAATGATTGTTCTTTTTTTCATAAACTGATTTTGTTAGATTATTAATAAAAATGTCTTCCATTCTTTGTAAGGATTAACCCAAACTACATTTAGTCTACCACTGCTATAGGACTATTAATTCCACTGTGGGCCCTGCTGTCTTCACATTCTCCAGGATGTCATGGCAAGACACCCACCAACACAAGTTCAGGATAATTCAGTGTGAGGGTGTGGAGGGGTCACAACTAAATTCCTTACAAAGAATGCTGAACAAGTATGAAATTCATTACAGTGGGCAGACCACTGCTGAAATTTTATTATAATTGGTTTTTGACAGAAGAAAGCCTCTGCACTTCTTTGTTTCTGATAATCATTCATTCATTCAATTTCCTAAAATACTAAAAGAAAAAATAGTATTGGAAATCAGCTCCTAAAACTATATCATAGCCGGCATATTTCTTTAAGCTTGACTCTATACTTTCTAGGTAGAAACTCTGCTCACATGTTAGTAGACAACAGCTTACTTACAGATCCTTTTTCAATATACTGGATTTTTTATATGCTTTAAAAAACAACAATGCAATACTCTAGATGCTGTTAATTTAAGAATACTGCCTCTCTTGATTTAGAAGACATACTTCTTTTTGTTCTCTGATTGCATTAAATCAGTTTTTGGTGTTTTTATAGGTAAGCACAGATTCACCTCAAACTAAGCTTACTAAAATTTCCGAGTCTGTAATAGGTAGAACCAGCTCTCCATTTATTTGTAATGCTCTTTGAAAATTAACACAAGTTTATATTTACAGCTTTTAAAATTCATCTACTTACTTTGATTAGACTTTCTGATCAAAACTGTCATTTTGATTTCAATTTTATCACCAAAAAACTGATAATCATACTTCCTGTGACTAGGTCACGGACTAAAATAAAATAGTTTGAGATAGGACACAGTACACATAGACTTGGGCCTATCTCAAGATAACCATGTACAGTGATTCTCAGTGATGGAGATTATATCAAGATGTTTGGGTTGAAAGGGCTTTTTTTCCCCATAAATGCCTTCCTTCCATCACTAAATATATCAACTGGCATCAATTGAGGATAAGGTACAAACAAAAGTCAGGAAAATATCTGATAACCAATATCTAGTTTAATCTAACCATTTTCATCCATTTCATTTGGGTAGAATATTTCAAATACTGAAATCTCAATTATAATCCTTCATCTTCCTACTAAATGTATCCTGTGAAATTACAGTGAAAATCTCCTAAAGTAAACACATAGCACCCTCTAATTTACAAAAACCAGAATCATTTCATTAGTTTGGAAGGACTGTTCTCAAGGTCTCTGTGCTCGTTCTCACATTTTTTCTAGGTGTTCCACTATCTCCTATGCCCTCCTCTGAAGGACTGGAATGGGAGGGATGGAAGGGAGGAGGTGGTGGTTTGGAGAGCATATGCTGGGTTTCATTACTAAAACTCACAAAAGCAATTAATAACTGCTAAGAAGCAGCTGACTTCTTAATGCAAATTAAGATAATGTAAACGTATTCTTTTAAAAAGTCATTTTTATTGAGCTCATAACCACTACACTATTAAAAACTGTACATTCTAGAAAAATAAATTGGATTTTACAATTATCACTCATCACCCGGTATGAAGGATAATCTACAAATACCTTCAGTTTAAGTATAAAGAATGTTCTAGATTAAATTGTTCATAGAAGCTGCCTAATATGTATAAAGTAAGTAAACTGACAAATTCACAAATTTTTCAAAAAATCAACCTATCCTTCCTCTTTAGGGCATATCAATTAAAAAAAAGAAAATTTAATTAGTTAATTATATACTTTTACTCATTTCAAATCAAGTGGACAAAAACCTACTGTAAAGGACCATTTAGAATCACCTAGGATACTGAAGATAATAGCATGAACTGTCACCCAGAAACGCATTAAATATAGTTAAAATACTCACAGTTACACTGTTAACATTCTGAAACTTAACATAACGAAGTGGGACAATGCCATCTTCTTTAATATCATCCTCTGTTAGTTCCAGAGCTTGAGTTGGTTCACTTCTTTCCGCTTCTTCAAAATCCATAGATCGGGGCAGATTGATAAAAATTTTTACATATTTAGGACCCTGACCTATAAAATGGTAGAATAAAATTAAATGTTAAACCAAACTTGCAATACTTTCCTTCCTTCACCATTACATTCACACTATACAACCAGACACACATCCAAACATATGCACATATCTACTTAAATCTTTAGCAACTTTAAGAAATTCTGAGTATTTTCATAGCCATTCTTTTTTTTATAGACATTTTTTAAATGCCTGCTAGTAGTATATACTAAGTCCTAGGAATACTACATTGAAACACATATGTACATATGCATACAAATATACGAACACAGACTCCTTGTCCTCAGCTATAAAAAATATACTATGATACATGTAATACTACTAGCGAGGAGGTAGAGAGGAGGTAGAGGGAAGGTGGAAACATAGTCTGACAATGTATGCAGGTTAACAAAAAGTTTCATAAAAGAAATTAACATTTGCGCTGGGTCTTGCAGTTGGCAACAACTGTCTATTTGTTATTTAGGAGAAAAGCAGTACCAGTGACAACATTTAGCTAAAAGGAAATTAACTATACAATTGCCAAATTTCATCTTAGGGATTAAGATATGTTAAGTGGTTAGATCACATTTAGAGAATGCCTTAGTCACTTTAACTTCAGGGTACAATCCAAAACCCGTATTTTGTGGCTGATTAAGGAATCTTGAGATATCCATATTGCTTACTCATCTCTAAAGCAACTGCTTTTACAAATACTTTGTATTTTCAGACTAAAGATACAATTTATTAATGAGAAACATTTATAAAAATTTAAAATAACAAATGAGAAGGGAATGCTATCTGGTAAATAGGATGTTTGCTATTTCTCCCAATTATGAAGAAAACAAAACAAAACAAAATCCTAGTCCCCACCTCCCCACTACCTGTACAATCCTGTTTACATATAATATACATAAAGAAGATGAAACTACTAACAGCATAAATAGGAAGATCTAGAACCCCACATATTATATATAATGATAGAAGGAGTGTGAAATATAAATCTCTCCCAGTTCTGATCCTGATTTAGAACAACAGTTGGAAGAAAGAGGTGCTTTGTTTTTAGATTAAAATAAATTTTTTTTTAATTTTCATTTTAGTTCCTAATAACCTCACATTATTTGCATTCATTAATCTCTTTGCTTTGTTCTAGAAACAAAGCAAATTTCATCTTTCCTCAAACAAGGAATATCAATCTACTTTAACCATCTATCTGAGAGAGAGAGCACAAGCAGGGGGAATAGGAGAGAGAGGAGAGGGAGAAGCAGACTCCGCATTAAGCAAGGACCCCACCACCACCACCTACAGGATTTGATCCCAGGACCCTGGGATCACAACCTGAGCCCAAAGCAGATGCCTAACTGAGTGAGCCATCTTGACGCCCCTACCTCTATTATTTAATAAAAAGTTTTACATATGTGCTAACAGGTCCACAGAGCAGAAAATTAAAAGAAAAGCTGTCCATTACTCACCATTATCAGGCCCTTGAAATTTCATTGAATAAAGCTTAACAGGCTGATTAAATGCCACAGTAATAAGTAGCTGTAAAGAAAATAAAAAGTTTCATTTTAAAAGGACTCTTGGAACACCCTGAATACATACAACATCTAAGTACTTAGATTTATTAATTCAATGGCAGAAGGTGGCTCCGTAGCGCAATGGATAGCACATTGGACTTCTAATTCAATGACAGAAAATATTTAATTCATTTCATAAAACCAACATAATACAAAAAAATCAAAGTTTAAAGTAACTTGATTAGACTGACATTTGAGAAATACAATCATCTATTATTCACATAAGGGAATGACAACAAAATTTAATGGAATAAATTAAATTAAAAATATGCATAAGGGGAGGCACCTGCTAGCTTAGTCAGTAGAGCATGCAACACCTAACCTAGGGGTTGAGTTTGAGCCCATCATTGGCGGTAGAGCCCACTAAAAAAAGGTGGGGGGAGGGGTCAGAATATGCATAAGAACCTAAGGTCTTGTGACCTGTAAACTGATAAGCAATCTTCAAAAAAAAAAATCAAACAATTTCAAATTAAAATAAAATTTAAACTATGTATTTTAGTGTATAAGTTTAACGTTTTATAGGATGGTTTGTCAAGCATCTACCCACATCACTTGAAAATTTGGAGACAATGCACAGGTTATGAGAAGAAACTACCCCTTAGATGCATTCTATTATCCAAAACTCAAGACAATAAGACCTTTAATAGCTCTACAGACTAACTGAATGTAGAAGGCCACACAAGGGAGCTGGGATAATGAAACACTGTCAGGATGCCTCTCTCAGAAACCGTGAGTCATTTGCTCAATCTTCTTTCTAGCTGAAATTGTGCCTGATGTACATATCTATGCTTCTACACTAGAAGGAAGATTTTCCTGGCAGGAAGATCTCAGGGAGGCTGTGGTCAGTTCTGATATGCATCATCACATTATATTCAGGGCACCACTGACAAGGAACACAAGTGTAAACAACATTCCTAAAGCTGTTCAGTAAGGTAGCTATGGTTAGAGCAAACATGGAATCTGAATTTATGATTTCAGGATCATTGTGGTCTGTTTGCCTAAGAAAATACCCAGACTACTTCCTTTGGTTATATAAATGCTTTTTATACTTACCTATAATAGTGTGTCAAAAAATAATAAGCATGACACATATAGAAATTTGAACTATAGGTGAAGAAAAGAGAATGGAAAGCTAGAAATAGATCAAGTCAGCAAGAATCTGATATCCTCTTCCTGAAGTTTGTGAACAAGAATCATTTAACTCTTTTAAGAGAAGCATGATCAGATTCATGTTTCTTTTTTTTTTTTTTTTTAAGATTTTACTTATTTATTTGAGAGAAAGAGAGCGCACACAAGCTGTGGGACAGGCGAGATGGAGAGGGAGAAGCAGACTCCCTGCTGAGCAGGGAGCCTGACGAAAAGCTTGATCCAGGACCCTGAGATCGCAACCTAAGCCAAAGTCAGAAACTTAACCAACTGAGCCACCCAGGTGCCCCCAGATTTATGTTTCAGAGGAATAACTTTCATGAGCATGTGGAAGATAAACTGAAATGGAGACAAAGCAGAGACAGTGGATTAGAAAGTAAATTAAGGAAAGTAACACTCAAGATGAAGATAATGATGGCTTGATCAAGGTAGTACTACGCTACTTCCTCTGTGACAACACAGGGAAGTACTGGGAAGTACACAGAGATTTACATCTAGGAGCGAGGACCAGATACACAGGGAGTGCTCCTCTAATTAGTCTCTATTTCTCAGGTACAAATTCATTTGGGTGGGGTAAAAAACAAAATATGGAAGACAGGTCAAGAATGAATATAAGGACTTAAGGTGGTGAACGCTCAATTCATTAGTGGGGCCATTCCAAAATTCTGAGATTCTGTGTAATGCACCTGGCAGTTTGCATAGAATAGAGAAAGGAGGTGGGTCTACACCATCAAAGAAACGGAAACTTACAAAAAGGAAAAGAAGTGGTCATCTGAGGAGAAACACAAAACAATGAGATGGAAACATAATAAAGAACCCAGAGCAGGCATAAATATTGATGATCCCTACAAGCTTTAATTTAAGTATTCAATTACCTGTTCATCACAATCAGATTCCAAGAAGGTCATATCTTTTCGTAAACAGTTGTCAAATCCATGCTCATCACTTTCATTAAGGCATTCACAGCCAGCTTTGTTAATAAAAGGCATTAAATCCATCTGAAAAAAGTAAACCAAGACTTTAGGCAAAGCACTTGGATTTGGTCTAACAATCTAACCAAAATGTAAATACACGATTCTCTCTAGAGTAGGCAATTTTAAAGAAAATTTCTCTTTTAAAATAGTTACTAAAATTTTTACAATAATCATTTCAAATTCTGAAATGAAGGGATTATTCATTTCTATCACTATTAAAGCCAAATCTAGGTTTAGCCCACTTGATAAAGTATCAAAAACTAAGTTTTTAACATGAAGATTATAAAATGTTGGCTTGTACTTTTTTATTAACAGTGATTTGCTGTGCAAAATATGCAAATTAAAATATCCATAAGATCCAAAGAAAGCCGACCTCCCTCTTCTAGTGGTCATGTACTCCTTAAACCTATATCCATAAACAGTTTACATTTAAGATAAATAACAAATAAGGATTAGAACACTTGTTATTATGGAAAATTTCAAACATATATAAATAAATAACACAGTGAACCTCTCGTACTCACCTCCCAGTTACAATAATCAACTCATGGCCACTCATATTTCATCTTTACACCGCAAGCAGGCCCTATCCCCTCCTCCCATTTTCAAATAAATCTTAGACATGTCTTCATTTCATTCATGAACATTTCAGTGTATTCATGAACATTTCTAAGAGATAAGGACTCTAAAACAAATCCTCAATATTATTATAACTAAACCGAGTTAATACTTTAGTCATTAACAGATTTCCATGTTCACATTTCTTCAGTTGTCTCATAAATGTTTTACAGTTGGAAATAAGAGTTCAAAAAACGTACACTGTATTTGGTTAATGTCTCTCAAATCTCCTTTCATCTATGGTCATTTAGCATCTATAGATTTCTAATATTCTGGATTGTGCTGACTGCTTCCCCATGGCATCATTTAACATTTTCCTATCTCCCGCGTATGTGTTGGTGGGTAGTCCTACACCACACCGGAGTTCTGACAGTGGTCATCCCTTCTCCTGGCTTTAATGAGTGTGCCTCTGGTGCTCTCTCATGAAGATTTTATTGATTGCTTTTGGAATAAATGGGTAATGAATTCTGTCAAATGCTTTTTCTGCATATTAGGAGATCAGAATCTTTCTCTAGATCACTGAATTTTGTTTACTAATATTTTCAGAACTTCAAAACAACTGTTCCTAATTGTAACTCATCGGTAGCTTTTTTTGGTGCAAACGTCAAATTCTGGGATCAATGTCATATTTATTTAAAAAAATTTAAAAGTTTTCCCTCTTTATATATAGTCTTCGAAAGTTGGAATAACACTAGACTATCTGATCTTTAAAGATTTGGTAAAATTTCCCTATGAAGTTCCCTTGACCCTGATGGTAGAGGTCTCTAACTACTTTCTCTATTTCCTCTATGGTGATTGGTCTATTTAGGAGTTCTGCTTATAATGGAACTGATTTTGATAAACCCTTTTTTCTAGAAAAGTATCCATTTCATCTACTAAACAAGGACGAATTTTGAAGTTTACCAAGTACTACAGATTATCATTTACACATTCACCTATCACAACGAGTGCTCTATTTTTTTATACAGATACTAATGCATATGTATATCATTCTGAAAGAGTGTATACCATTCTAAGGAAAGCTTTTTAATGTCAAATAATTATGTCAGGTCATTATTATCAATATGGTAAGAATCCATTAGTATAGATCCTTAATTATTCATGGAGTGACCTAAATGCTTTTAAAGCCAAAATGTTATTTTGAATTTATTAAATGTTACGCTGTAGATGTTAACCCTATTGCTCAGGGTAACGCACTGTAGCCAATTTAAAAGCAGCGGGGTGGAGGAGCAGTGGAGGGATAAAGTAGCACTGTAAAGCAAAGTGCCATTCTAGAATTACTCTAAACTTTAAGAACATTTGCCTTGAAAGGGTAGTTTAGACAAATCTTTTAAACACATTTTCCATTCTACCAAGATACCTCTTCAATATTATATCTAGGATTAAGACCCCAAGCATGAAGACAACATTGCAGTCATAGTATCTTAATGATGAAAAATAAACTAGGTGACTTAAAGTTGTTTTAACATTTACTTATCGTGGGACACACAAAACAAGTATCACCAACACATGCATTAAAGTGCTTTGTTATACAACACTCTCTGGGACAAACTGGCATTATATCTGACCTAACTGCAAATTGACATATTCTAGAAATATGCCATTGGAAATAAATAAATACACTACCTATGGAATCAGCTTGCCAATGAGAAAATAATGAGAAAACAATCAGAAAAATCCAGATTGTGGGACATTCTAGAAGACAGATGGTCTCAACCTGCGCTGTACAATAAGATAGCCATTAGCCACATGTGGCAATTTAAAATTAAATTAATTAAAAATAGATAAAAGTTAAAATTTGGGGTCTCAGTTGCACTAGGCATGTAACAAATGCATAATAGAGACATGTACCTAGTGGCTACTCTATTAGAGTGGTATTGGTTTAAACTTTCAAAAAAAGGCAGTCATGAACAAAAGAAAAAAAAAAGGAGACAGAAGTTTCCAGAACACTAAAGAGAACAACTTAAGTGCAATGAATGATCCTTGACTTGATCCTAGATGGAGGAAAAAGAGGTATAAAAAATATTCTGGAGGAGCACCTCGGTGCCTCAGTCAGTTAAGCTCTTGCCTTCAGCTCAGGTCATGATCCAGGGGTCCTGGATCACTTATAGGGGCTCCCTGCTCAGCGGTGAGTCTGCTTCTCCCTCTCCCTCTGCCCCTCTCTCCACTTGTGTTCTCGCTCTCTCTCTCTCTCCCTCTCAAATAAATAAAATCTTAAAATAAAAAAAAGAATATTCCAGAGATAATTAAGAAAATGTAAACATAGGCTATAAGTATTCTGTACCACTGTTAAATTCCTTAGGAGTGACAATGCTATCATGGTCATGTAAATGAATGTTCTTGTTCTTAGAAGCTACAGGCTAATAAAATATTTAGAGATGAACCAACATATTTTGTCCACAGTTTCTTTTAAATGATTCTGCAGAAGGTAAAAGTGTATAAGTAAATATTAAGAAAGCAAAAATAGCAAAATATTCACAACTGATGAAACACAGGTGAATGGCATATGTGTTTGTTGTACTACTGCTCTGTCAAGTGTGTTTTAATAAATTTCATTGTTCTTTTTTGGAGGGGGAAAATCTAACATAAGACACACACAGGAAGTCAGAAAAACCTTTCCATGCTTCCAGTTTGGGTTAATGAAAGATCTGTCTTACTATACAAATTAGAGTCACTTAAGGTTTCATTTCATTTTGATGAACGATGAAAAAATTTGTAGTCTAAAATCTATAGTTCAGAGATCAGAATACTAAAATAGAGGAGTAAGCCTCAAGATTCAGAACATATGCAAATCCAAGCAAGTTCAATTCCAGAGCACTCAGAACTCAAACTTCTGGGCGGGGTAGGAGACTTGATATTGAGGCCCTCTCGTTGCATCTGAAGTCACACTGGGTACACTTAACAAATATGGGAGAAAAGAATGTTTTCAATTTTCCCAATGCTTTAATCAATGTTTTAAAAACTCAAAGTCATTATATTCACAGAAACACTCTTACTTCTGAATAAGAACTGTCATGATTCTTAATGTTATATCATGCTTACATCTATGGCAGTATTTCAAACCCCTCTAAAAAAGATAAGCTTATCCCTCTTACTCTGGCTTCAAATTAGGAGTTCTAAAACTACAGATGTATAAAATCGATAACTGTATAGCCTCTCAGTGTTACAACATAACTGAAAGTCTTTAAAACCAAAATTTTATTTTAAAATTGTCAATACATTTTTGCAATGCTTATACTTAAATTTACTTAAGATACAGGCTTTCACTCATTGACTCTTACTCCCATTAAGTTTCTATCTGTGTTGTGAGAATGACATTCTTAGAAACACATTACCAATCTTAAATATTTAATAATCTTATAGATGTATAGTTCAAAATTTTTAATGTCTGGATTGACACCTGATGGAAAAAATGAAAGTATTTTAATTAATTTATTTTTTTGAAAGTGCTTTTAATAGGTTTTCACACCATATTCATAACATTTGCATGAAAACTAAATTTTTTAACTTTCTTAAAACTTCATTTTTTCCTGCTTATTTCCTACCTGCAGCCAAAACACTAATAATCACACTTAACTGATGTGTAAAGAAGTATCCCTCCAGCTAAAAGCAGCAGGACTGCTGTGCTCATAAGACCTTTTCACGCAAAAACCCTTAGTAAGTAAAGGAAAAAAATTCACAAAGATGTAACCGCAACAGTTACATAAGTCAAATAATTGACTTATGTAAGTCAAATAATTTCCAAAATTTTCCAAACGGTGTCACAACTCTAACTTATACAACATGTTCATACTTTCTAACTGGGTATTACAATTTCAAATTTTTACCTAACACTTTTGTTTTAAACATGTTAATTGTGCCTAACTTAATTAATGCTAGTACCACATGTTAAAGACACTTTTTGAAGACAGAGCACTCAGTCCCCAACACACAAATCTCTCATATTTATCTGACTAGAGAGTCTCTTTATTCAGTATGAATTTAAGGGACTTTACAGAAAGGACTTGTAGCCCATGACACAGATCTGCTGTATTATACTTGATACACATTCTTTCATATATTAGCTTTAACTTGAGGTAACATTTTTTTAAAAGTTCATTTTTGATCTGTTATCACCATTAACTTTAGAACAATAAAACAATATTCTAAAACATTTTTACAACAATAAAAATAGGAAAGATATACGCAAATATATATTTTGGTATGGAGGATTAACTAATTTGCATAAATGAGTCGGTTACCATGAAGGGCTACTTCTGAATTTGGTTCCTTCCTGAATAGTTTTCAAATAATAAAGATACTGAATTATAACTATTTGTATTATGTAATTTTCAAACATTTTTAAGTTCCTAAGTCTTCAGGTTATCATTTGAGCAACAACTTATTCTTAAAACTCAGAAAAACATATCCAATAGCAAAGGATAGGACCCTACAACAAAGTAAGTAGATTTTTTTCTTAAGCAGAAAAAAAGAGGAGCAAGAGAGGATACATTAAAAAAGAGAAAAAAAATTAAAAAGAGAGAGAAAACTATAGGAAGTGGCAGGAAATGGGAGTTCAGCATATAAAAGTCACACATTAAAATTTACATATTATTTTACACAATTGTCTAAAACTGAAAAATTTTCCAATGTACATTTCTTCACATTTTTGGGGAAAAAATACATAGATACAGTTTTTAAATTACACATAAGTAAAACATCCATATTATATATAATAATAAGATGAAAATTAAATGTGTGTGTGTATATATATAAAATGATTAAGTGTTTAAAACTGGCTATTAAGACAATGCAGAAAGATTTTCTTAAAAAGTCGCAAAGAAAATTATTTAGGAAAAATAGTTTGTGATGAGGGCTTAAGATTGTAATACATACAAGAGAAACAAAAACCCCAATAGTAAGCTAATGGAATTACTTTTAAAGATCTTCTTTAAAAGTATTCTTAACTAGCAAAAGATAAGTCAATTTCATTTTAACCAAATAATGACAAGAGATATATCATGATTTCACTTTTAAGTCTACCTACATAGCCTTTGGGAATATCTGTGTCCTCATTGCTTCCAGGGTCATTTTCTAAGTGCTGCTTGATTTTTTCTTCTAATCCAACAGCATCTGCTCCTTGATATTGATCAATTCTCACTTTGTTTCGAAAAAACAGAAATGTAGGTGTTGCTGATATATTGTTGGTGGCAGCTGTTCCCTAGAATTGGCAAGTGAGATGCCATTAATGAATTAAAATTTATCTTAAACCACTTTAATTTTTCATTCTACATCCCTATGGAAGTTATCACAAGCATGAACAAAAACCACATAAAATAATTTATTCCCAATTGTTTAAGAAAAAGTAGACCTATTACTGAGGGCATAGCTATATTACCCTTACGTTCCCAATGAAGAACATGCATTTTTATCAGTTTTAGTGTTAAACACTTCATCCTCCAGTAGAACAATTAGCTTCCAGTACAGAAATTATGCTTCACACATCAGCTAGCTCTTTTATAACTACGTGCTGTCTCTTAAATGGAGAAGCCAAAAAGAGTATTGATATGTCAACACAAACCACTGTTACTAGGAAAAAGTACAGACTAAAGACCAGTAGCCCATCTCTCCATGAAAATGAAGTAACATCCTCACTCAACTCTACTTACAGAAATGACTTTTGGCCTCCCATCAAATGCAATGCAACATCTATCTTTTAAAATTCTGCTCTAACTCCACAATATTATAAAACTGAGTGGAAATTAGCTAATTAACCCCTAACTTATGACTTACTTTTCATAAGTATAAAGGAAATAGTAAAGCAAATTTGTCATCTTGCATATTCAAAAACTATGAAGAGGTACTACTACATTGTTTAAAGAAAAAAAGCACAAAATTTACATAGAGATGTCTTCTCTAAACCTCAAAAATTGAAAAACAAAAAACATGACTGACATTTTAAAACAGTATTGTCCAAAAGAAATGTAAGACACAAATGTGGGCTATACACCAAATTATAAGTTGCCAGTATCCACAAGAAAAAAGTACTGGGAAACGAAATCAATTTTAATAATATTTTTAATGAATCCAATATCTGCATTTTCAACGTGGTCAATGTAAAAAATTAATGACATATTTTACATGTTTTTCAAATTAAGCCTTCAAAATCCTCTGTGTATTTTACACTTAACAGCACTTTTGGATTTGCCACACTTCAAGTGCGCAATAAGCACATGTAGCTAGTGGCTACCATACTGGACAACAAAGCTCCAGAACACAGCACTTCCAGAGTAGAGAGAGTGAATACTGAAATAAGGGCCAGTGCTGACAGCAGTATTATAGGGTTTAAACCAAACCCCAAACTACTATTATAATTTTTAATTATATTATTATAATTATATTATATATTATACATTTATTATAATATTTAATTATAAAATTACTTATAACATAAATATATATTTAAAATATTTTCTATCTTTTAAACTATATATAAACTATTATAATTTTTAAGATTATATAATTATATAATTATAATATTTTAAAATATACTTAAAAACTATTACAGTATTTAAAAATATTTTCATACTCAGAAATGTATTAAAGACAAAACCTCTATTATAATATTTATATTATAAACTATTACATTTTAATATATTACATATTATATATTATATTTATATATTATAATATTTAAAAATATTTTTATTATAAATATATCATATTAACCATATTTTATTATATTTATATTATAATTGAATATTATTTAAGCTATTATATTTAAACTTAATTTTTATATTTAATGTATTATATATTATATTATATTTAATATTATATAATTATATATATTATTTTATATTTAAGCTATTATAATATTTAAAAATATTTTATACTATTACAATATTTAAAAATATTTTCATACTCAGAAATGTATTAAAGACAAAACCTCACCAAAAAGAGGAGCTACACAACTATTCCTTAGAACTAAAGACTACATTTTTAGTGTTGGAAGGAAACTTCAAAATTTTTTCCCATAACTCCTCCTCCATATTTCCACATTTGCAAACAGAGAATTGTCACAGAGCCATTCCAACTAAGTAATCAGGGCAATCTCCCCGTAACACTGTGGCTCAATCAACAGTAATTAACACTTTCACAGTTTCTGCTGAGTATGCAGCTTTGAAACTTCCAAATTGATCAATTCAAATCAAACTATAACCAAGAATTCTCTGCCATGGCTTTGGAATCAAGCAATGCCTCAGGAATAAAAGTTACTATTCTCGATTTGCAAAAGATAAAAAATGTAAAACAAAGGACTTCGAGATGACTGATTAGTTGAACAGCTTACTAGTTTTATATCAGAAAGATATTAATATAAACCCAGAAACAATTAATATTGGACTATCCTTCTTAATACACCAAAATGACATTGTAATAATTCATGTCTGTATAAGATTTGAATATATTCAAATAAGTACTATGTGCAGAGAGAAACAAAGGACGATAACAATGTTGAATTTCAAACCAATGTAAAATTTTTTTTAAAGGACTCCTTTCCCTTACCTGACACTGATGTACATCTACTTCCAAGAAAACTGCCTGTGGATACTTATTACTCATAGAACTGAATGCTGGGGCAATCCTTAAACATGGTCCACACCTGTGAGAAAGGTAAAATACATGCTTGGTAAAAGAACAAAACAAAACAAAAACCCCACCAAAGACTGTATTAATTTCTGCTCTAAAGAGTTTGTTATTAAAATATGAAATCAAACAAAATCTGATCATCCTGGCTTTAGTCTTTCCAGTCTTTTCCACTAGATTATTTGGATACACTGGCATCAATACCACATTGTCTTAATGACTACAGATACAGTTTTTTTTTTTTAAGATTTTATTTATTCATGAGAGAGAGAGAGAGAGAGAGAGAGACAGGCAGAGGGAGAAGCAGGCTTCCTGCAGGGAGCCCCACACGGGACTTGATCCCGGGTCTCTAGGATCAAGCCCTGGGCCAAAGGCAGCGCTAAACCACTGAGCCCCCCGAACTACCCCCAGATATAGTTTTAAAGTCTAATGATGTTGTCTTATAGCTTTGTTCTCACCGAAAGAAATTAAAGATGGAAATAAAAGGAGGAATATACTACGCTTATAAATTGGAAAACTCAATAGTGTCAAGATGTCAATTCTCCTAAATTCGATCTTTACAGTCAATGTAAAATCCCAGTAGGTTTTTCTGCAGAGGTCCAAAGCTGAGAAAATTACATTACTGGATATTAAGAACCATCACAAAGTTTAATATATTAAGGATGTACGGTATTGACACAAGAACAAACTGACCAATGTAAAAGAAGAGGTAGAGAAACAAACTCATCCTACACAGAGTAACCTGATTTATCAAAAATATGACACAGCACTGCAGTAGGGAAAGAATGGTCTTTTCAATAAGCAGTGCTGGGTCAACTGGATACTCATATGGGAAAAATAAATGAATATTGGCCCCTATACCTCACACCACACACAAAACCAATTCCAGATGGATTACAGATCTAAATGTGAAAGGTAAAACATAAGTTTAAAAAAAAAAAAAAAAGGGGGGATCCCTGGGTGGCACAGCGGTTTGGTGCCTGCCTTTGGCCCAGGGCGCGATCCTGGAGACCCGGGATCGAATCCCACGTCGGGCTCCCGGTGCATGGAGCCTGCTTCTCCCTCTGCCTGTGTCTCTGCGCCTCTCTCTCTCTCTCTGTGACTATCATAAATAAATAAAAAAACAAAAACAAAAAAAAAAAACATAAGTTTTAAGAAAAAATACAAATGATACTTTCAAAACTTTGGAATAAGCAAAGATATCTTAAAACGCAAAAAGCACCAAAGAAAAAAGGAAATAACTGATAAACTGGAATATACTTGATAAACTGGAAAATAGAAGACCTACCTTTATCAAGATACCATTTAGAGAGTGAAAAGACCCCACAGAGTGGTTTAAAAAAATCTGTAAAACATATCAAAAGGCTTACACTGCTAATATGTAAAGAATTCCTACAAATCAGTAAGAACAAGACTGACACCCAAAAGGAAAATGGGTAAACTCTTAAACCAGTACTTGACAAATGAGGTTATCATAACAGTCAATAAATATGAAAAGACACCTCATTTCATTAGTCACTAGGGAAACCAAGGAAATGCAAATTAAAACTACTCCCACCAAAATAGCTAACACAAAAAAGAATAAAGTATTACCAAGAATGTGGAGCAACTGAACTGTTAGTGACTGTGAAAACTGGTATAACAAAGGGGTAAAGAAAACTGGCAGTATCTGCTACACCAAGATTTATGCCTCCCTACTGAGCATTTCTGAGGTATATAAACAACAGAACTGTCTAGATATGTTTGTCTCGGGGCATTTGAAAAAATATTGATAGTATTAATATTTCTAATAGCCCAAAGTGGAAGATACTCAAATTCCTATCAACATAGAATGTGTAAATTAATTTCAGTTACTCATACAGTTGAATACTAAGCAACAATGAAAATGAGTGATGTAAAATGTCATGCAGAAACATGGATCAACCTCACAAATAATACTGAGAAAAGTAGTACATTGTATGATTCCACTTATGCACCAGTTCAAATACAGGCAAAACAAATCAATGGTACTATAAATCAGGACAAAGGTTACCTTTCTGAGAGTTAATGACAGGATTAGGTCATGAGAGAGATTTCAAAAGGCTAGTGATGCTCTGTCCAGAAGCTGATTACATGGGCATGTGTGTTCAATTTATGAAAATTCATTAAGCTAAACATTTATAATTGTGTACTATGTTGCATCTCAATAAAAGTTTAGAGAAAAAATCTTGGGAAGAGCAGATAAGAACACAAGGAGAAGCAAATTCTGAAGCACAAAATGTTCAAACTCACAAATGTTCATCCTCAAGCTGTGATTATCTCTCTAGTCTTAAAATTTTAATCAGTATTTTCATCCCGTGCCATCGTTAAGCCTCACACCAAAAAAGCTAAGAAAATAACCAATTAAATTCTTAAATATTAAACCTTGTGCTTCTGAAAGTAGATTTTTAGATCTAACAAACCTCAAATAGGTCCTGAGACCAAATTATAAAGAAATAAACATTTACAGTAACTATATCTATGTTTAGTTTAGCAAAATACTTCCAGTTATCAGTAAGTCTTAAACATTACGGATAGGAGTACCAACAGTTAGATCCTTTTTGCCATTAATCATTATCTGTCAATCTTAAATGAACACAACTCAAGATTCAACAATCTCATTTCTATACATCATATCCTACCCTAACACTCATTCTCACAGTATGAGTAACAAAGTTCAATGCAATGTTTATAACAACAAAAAATTAGAAATAATCTAAATGACAATCAACAGCAAAATAATTTAAAATGTTACGACACATTAATACCAGGAGATAAGGATAATTTGTAAATCTGTACTGCTTAAAAGGAAACTAAGTCTCATAATAAAATTCTCTATTACCACATTATAAAGATGTGTGTATACACACACATTAGGTTCATCCCCCAATAATCAGTTAATTACTTCTGCAAAGTATGACTGGAAAAGGAAGATAGTTTAGTGGAGATTTTTTTAATTATTCATCCTTCTGTATCCTTTGTTATTTTAGGATGACTGGTACCTTTATTTTAAAATATTAAACAACCTGAGACTAGAGGATTTAACATTAACTGCATTTAAACAAGTGTCCCAAATGAAGCACACCTATTTATGCTACACCACAATATATCATTCCTGAAAAAAAATCTCCCTTCTGCAAATGCATGTATTCAAAGTAAGGAAATGTATGGGAAAAATAGGACTGAGGCAAACCATTTAACCCACTCAACTTTGTAAAAACATCCCTAACAAAAAATAGTACTGTACTCAAGAGATACTTGGGACAGTTAGGTAGGTGGCTCAGACCTAGAGGCTACCCCAGAGAATATTTAAAATAAACAAAAACAGGACGCCTGGGTGGCTCAGCGGTTAAGTGCATCTGCATCTGCCTTCCACACAGGGCATGATCCTGGAGTACCACCGGGATCGAGTCCCACATTGGGCTCCCTGCATGGAGCCTGCTTCTCCCTCTGCCTGTGTCTCTGCCTCTCTCCCTCTCTGTGTGTGTGTCTCTCATGAATAAATAAAATCTAAAAAAAAATAATTTTTTTTTAAATAAACAAAAACAATGTACCCGTTTCAGGGGCTATAACAGTCCTCCAGGTGGAAGTGGAGCTCTAAGCCAGTGGGGCTGCAGGAGGAAGTGCAATACTGAGAAATAACCCCTTGAGGGAGTAAGTGCTGAGTACAAGTGTTCATGTTCATGTTCATTTTATTAAGTTTCTTAAAATAAACCTTTCAGGAAGCTTACCTGTATAGCTGAGGGCTTGCCTCCTTCCTATCTAAGGTTCTAGTTCTATTCCTCGCTACCTAGGAAAAATAAAATACAAACCACCACAATTTCCACATTATACTGACATCATCACTCTATTCACTCGGCATGTATGAGCTAACTAGTGTTAAAATAACAAAATGAAACAAAACAACCCCACTTCTATCTACACTTCTTGTAGGTAAAATAACTGTACTAAGATAACTTTTCCTTTTCAAAGTTTAACCATATCTAAATCCTCTGTTTTAGTTAGCCATCACAGGTTGTAACTTCAGTCAAAAATCAAAATAAGTCATAGAACACAGAAGCAGAAATAAATACAATGGCATACTTTCACACTATAATCATTCAAGTGAATTGACTGCTTATTTTAAGCAAGATGTTAGCCTGCTTAATATTAGCATTTAAGAATAAACTCAAATTTCCATTATTACCTGAACTCATGAGCAAGTCACTCAATTTCTCCATGTAAAATGAGAAGGAACTAGATTGTCTAGGACCTTTCTCATATCTAAAATATTATGTCCCGGGGCACCTGGGTGGTACAGTCAGTTAAGTGTCCAACTCTTGGTTTTTGACTTAGGTCGTGATTTCAGGGTTGTCAGACTGAGCTCCATGTCGGGCTCCACATTCAGCAAGGAGTTTGCTTGAGACTCTCTCTCCTTCTGCCCCTTCGCCTCCCCTAAAATCAATCAATCTTTAAAATATTATGCCCCAAATATGCCTGAATTTCAGGCTCATACTTTCTTCTCTTGTGTAGCCATTAATTCACAGCCTTAAATAATATATAGTCACAGAGCCTCTGAACTTCTAAAAGTGACTAGAGATCATCTAATCCAGGGGTTTAAAACAGAAAAAAAAAAGTTCCTTTTCTACCTCTGAACCTCTCTTTGACAGAAAGATTATCTGTTAAATCTAATATGTAAAATGGGGGCAGCCTCAGTGGCTCAGCGGTTTAGCAACACCTTCAGCCCAGGACGTGATCCTGGAGATCCAGGATCAAGTCCCATGTCGGGCTCCCTGCGTGGAGCCTGCTTTTCCCTCTGCCTGTGTCTCTGCCTCTTTGTGTCTCTCTCGTGAATAAATAAGATCTTAAAAAAATAAAAAATAGTAAGTAAAATGGGTATGTAAGAAGGATTCTGGGGGTAGCCCTGGTGGCTCAGCGGTTTAGCGCCACCTTCAGCCCAGGGTGTGATCCTGGAGTCCGGGGATTGAGTCTCACATCAGGCTTGATGTGCATGAAGCCTGCTTCTCCCTCTTCCTGTGTCTTTGCCCCTCTCTCTCTCTCAAATAAATAAATAAAATCTTTAAAAAAAAAAAAAAGAATAAGAAGAAGAATTTTGACTTACTTTTTTTTTTTAATTTTTATTTATTTATGATAGTCACAGAGAGCGAGAGAGAGGCAGAGACATAGGCAGAGGGGAAGCAGGCTCCATGCACCAGGAGCCCGACGTGGGATTCGATCCCGGGTCTCCAGGATCGCGCCCTGGGCCAAAGGCAGGCGCTAAACCGCTGCGCCACACGTTTTTTGGGGGAAAAAGAACACAGCAGACAACTCTTTCTCCAAAACAAAAAAAAAACCAAAGCCACAAAGCTAAAACCTTAAAACTGCCTAACCTAACACAATTATCGGAGAAGTAAGAACTGAAGATCAGAAAAGTTAAACGACTTGCCCAAGATCAGACACGCTAGTCAACGGCAGGGCCACAACGGAACAGTTAACTCCTAATCCAATCCAAAATCAGTTTTCTTTGAAAGCACCAAGTTAGTTTCATAAGCAAGATTTTTGTTTATAGTCATAATACAAATAATCAAATAATTCTACTTCATGAATTTGACACTTCACTATTTGTTAAAGTAGTCAGTGCTCTGCCTTGAGCAATAACATGTGTAAACACACTGCTGATAAATGGTAAGGAAAACGTATGTGCTTTCTGAAGAGAAATTTTAAAAGTATTTTTCTGTAGGGCACAACTTTAAAGTAGGTAATATCTAGATTAATTATATTTTAATTAGGGCAGGCATAATCATAATTGGTCCTATTAATAACACAAAATGGTTAGCATTCATGGAGCATTTACCGTATGCTATACAATTTACAAAAGCTTTAAATTCATTTAAGCTCTACAATTCCTCATTTCAAAGTCAAGAACAATTAAATACTGTGCTAGAATGTGATCACAAAATCCAACTCTAAGGAGGTATTTCCCAAGCCCCAAACAGTGGCCTACACACTGCTTTTTGTGATTTCTAAATTAACCGCCAAGATTAAAACTATACACTCTTTACAAAAATCCAGACAGATACCATTTTGCAAAGTTCAAATCCAGGCAAAACTAATTTGTAGTGTTAGAATTCAAGAATGAGAAGAAAGTATGGTGATGGGAGGGGCATGGGGCGGAGGTTTTTCATGTACACGTTAGTTAAAACTTATCAAAGTATAGATGATTTGTGTACATTTTTGCATGCATGTTATACTTCAATTAAAAAGTATACTTTTAAGAAAAATTCTCTTCTCTGAGGCTTCACCATGCCCTAGTTATCTTAAAGCTACCTACCTCATTATCTGCCTGGTCCCTATGGACTACTGAGGCTGCTATCTCTGTAATTCAGTCTGCAGCAATTTTGCAACATATAATTAATATCGTGTGTGCCTGTGTATGTGTGTGTGAAAGATGTATTATGGACAAGATACCATAACCATTAGAACTCAACATCCTAATACACATTAACATTCTTCCCAAATGGTAACAGTAACACCTAACCAACTACAAAGTATGACCTGATTTAGCAAAACTCAATATATGGTAAATACATCTATAAAAATGATACATTCACAAATTCAAGATAAGAATCATTCATACTCCATATCATTTCACTTTATCTGTGGAATCTAGAAAACAAATAAACAAATGAAAAAAATCGGAAACAGATTCAGAAATACAGAAAACACACTGGTGGTGGTGGGAGGGGATTGGTGAAGGGATCAAGGAGTACAAACTTCCAGTTATGTAGTCATGGGGATGAAAAGTACAGCATAGGGAATATGATCAATAATACTGTAATAACTTTGTATGGTAAGAGATAGTAACTATGCTTATGGTAAGCGTTTTGTAAAGTATATGTTAAATCACTATGTTGTACACCCGAAACTAATGTAATACCGTATGCCAAGTAGACTTCAATAAAAAAAAAAAAAAAAATCATTCATACTAAGTTTTATGCAAAGAAAATGTATTTTCTTTTAGCACTGGGGCTTACCCATCAGTCATAACAAAACTGGCACTGCTTAAAATCACCAAATGTATCCAAGTATATTCAAAATGAGTAACAGTTTGGAAATAAAAGTTACAAAAACATGTTACCACAGTATATGATTCACATATATAATTTTATCCTCTAAAACAATACTGTTAGGTTACACGTTACTATTCCCATTCTACAGCTAGAGTAGAAAGTAGAACATCAGAGAGTGAAATGAAATGTCCTGAAGTCATAAGACTAGTTTGCAAGCAGAACTGTAACTAAATAATTCGAGGCAATATTTACTAAAATACATCAGGCTCTGTGCAATACAGAGATGAATCTGCATTTCATTTCTACTTAGGCTAGAAGAACAAGGACAACACTTTACAATCCAAACTGCATTCAGCAATGGAACCTTAGGTTATTTAACCTGTGACTCAAATCCTCCTTTGTAAAATGGGGAATAATTTCAAAGATCATTTTAAGGATTCAGTGAGTCCATATAAATATTTAAACAAGTCTCTTGTGAAAGTAAATAATATGTAAATATGTAAAATAATACACATATATGACTTGTCGTCTAAAAAAAAAAATACTGGAGAAGGGTGCCAAGACCATTCACTGGGGAAAAGAGTTTTTTCAACAAACAGTTCTGGGAAACCTGGATATCAGAAACCTGGATATCAACATATAAAAGAATGAAGGTAGATCTTTGGTCGTTTTTTAAAAAAATTTATTTATTTTTTCATGAGAGAGACAGAGAGAGAAAAGCAGAGATATAGGCAGAGAGAGAAGCAGGTTCCCTGCAAGGAGCCCGATGTGGGACTCAATCCCAGATCCTGGATCACACCCTGAGCCGAAGGCAGAGACACTTAACCACTGAGCCACCCAGGCATCCCGGATCTTTATACCATATACAAAAATTAACTCAAAATGGGTAAAAGATCTAAACTTGAGAGCTAAAATTACAAAATCCTTTGATGAAAACATAGGGGTTAAATCTTCATGACACTGGACTTGACAATGATTTCTGGAATATGACACTAAAAGCACAAGCAACAAAAGATAAATTGGACTTCACCAAAATTTAAAGACTTGTGCATCAAAGGACACTACCAAGGAAGTGAAAGGTAACTAGTAGGAGAAAATATTTATAAATCATATGTAAGAACTAACAACCAAAATATGTAAAGAGCTCCTACAATTCAGTAACAAAAAAACCAAAGTTTTTTTCATTTCATTCAAAATGAGCAAAGGATTTGAAAAGACATTTCTCCAAGGAAGATAAATGACCAATAAACACTAGGAAATATGCTCAACTTCATTAGTCATTAAAGAAATGCAAACCAAAACCACCAGACCACTTCACACACATTTAGGATGCCTATTAAAATATAAAAAATGTTTGCAGGTATGTAGAAAATTGGAACTCTCCTGCACTGCTGGCGGGAATGCAAAAACGGTGCAACCACATTCTACTCCAGGTAGAAAAAGAAAAAGAACTGAAAGCAGGGACTCAAAGAAATCCTTGCACACCAATGTTGAAAGCAGTATTACTCACAATAGCCAAAAGGTGCAAACAACCGAAACGTCTATCAAAAAATGAATAAGCAATATATGATATAAAAATACAATGATTAATATTTAGCTTCAAAAAGGAAGTTCTGACACATGCTGCAACATGTGTCAGAACCTTGAAAACATGTTACGTGAAGTAAGCCAGAAACCAAAGGACAAATATTATATAATTCCACTTATATGAGGTATACAAGAATAGGCAAATTCATAAATACAAAAAGAAGTTACTAGGGGTGGGAGGTTGGGGGTAATGGGTACAGTCATCAGTTAATGCTTTTATCCAAGATAATGAAAAAATTCTAGGAAACAATGATGATGTTGGTACAACATTGTGAATGTTAATGCCATTGATTTGTACATTTAAAAATGGCTAAATGGTAAATGTCATGTTACATATATTTTACAATTAAAAAACTTGAGTGCTCACTTTGGCAGCATATATATTAAAATTGGAATGATATGGAGATTAGCATGGCCCCTGAACAAAGATGACATGCAAATTCATGAAGCATTCCATATTGAAAGAAAGAAAAAAAGAAAGAAAGAAAGAAAGAAAGAAAGAAAGAAAGAAAGAAAGAAAGAAGAAAATAAAATAAAATAAAATAAAATAAAATAAAATAAAATAAAATAAAATAAAATAAAATAAAATACTGGATACCCCTTGAAGATTCTTCAACAGAAGAGCGACAATCTGCGTAATATTTTATGAAATTACTAGGTTAGATACAACGTGAAAGTGGAGAAAAAGGAATAAGGCTTAAAGTAGGGTAGGAAAAGAAATAAATAGGTGCTGAAGAAAACTATGTTCTTGGTCTAAAATGGGACATTAACTTTGATCTAAGAGGCTTTTTACACGATCTACTGGATAGAGTCGTTGGAGGGTCTAATACTGGATGGACAGTTACCTCAGTTGTGTCACACTGACACACAGTTTGTGTAAGAATACTAATGGCCAAATGTTATAGAACTTTAAGGCAAAAACAATCTTACTAGATTTATAAATATCACCTATAAATAGAGAAGTTCTCTAAATCCAAGCATTTTCTTTGTGCTCAGTTTTTTTTTTAATAAAGTAAATTTTCATTGCATCAAAATACCTTTTTAAAAGCATATCACACAGTCCTTTGCCAATCAATGTCTGCAGTTGTTTATGGTTAAATGTTGCCTCATTGTTAATGGAAGTGTTTCCTTAATAGCAAGTTTCCCAACTTTCCTCACTTCGATTAATAAATTATCACTGTCATTTTTTCCGCTACGGTAAAGGAAAAAGAGAGGATTAATTATTGGGGGATGAAAATTATTCACTCCTGTGGATGAGAATTAGAAAAGTAAACTAAAAAGGAGATTCATCATTAAAAGTCATCTCTTCCCTGTTCCAACTTGGTCCTAGGCACTTCACAATCGTACGGGGGTCCCTCCATACTCCACAACACAGACACTACAAAACTCACTTAACGCTGGGAAGACACATTCATACAATTCGGACACTCCTTTTATCCACGTCTTTATAATGAAATCTTTATCTTCCTCAATTTGGTAAATGCGAAAGTCCGCATGTCAAACTGGGACTCCATGCTGCCCTATGAAATGCAGTATAATGTCCCCTTTCAATTCTGTAGGAGAGAGACTGGCACAGGAATAAGTCCTTAATTGTCTTCCTATCTGCACCCCTCCCCCAGCGCTAAAACTACCTAATCCTAATGCCACCGCTTACACACGCAACACTTAAATTCAGCAGCCACGAATCACCTTTTACCCTGATTCAAAAATCCTTGGGTAGCCCTGGTGGCTCAGTGGTTGAGCATCTGCCTTCGGACCAGGGCGTGACCCCGGAGTCCCCGGATCGAGTCCCGCATCGGGCTCCTTGCGTGGAGCCTGCTTCTCCCTCCGCCTGTGTCTCTGCCTCTCTCTCTCTCTCTGTGTGTCTCTCATGAATGAATAAATAAAATCTTAAAGAAAAAAATCCTGCCTTAGGTGTCTATAGTTACCTGGACAATGAGATGTGCCACCTGAGCAGTGATAGCTGTCGTGGATTTCTCCAGCTTGGTGTAAGCGTGACTAACCCGAGGGATCAAGATAAACGGAGTTTGATCCTTCTGGAGTTAGGAGGTAGTGGCCTGCACAAGCGGAGGTCGGTAAACACGCCCTCTGAAACCCTGGCTCTGCAGGCCTGCTGCCAACACGTCACGCTCACACAGGTGCACTGCGCACTCAGAACGGAAACTCCAGCAACTCCAGCTCTGTCTGCGACCTATATTAAACTACGCTGGGGGTCACCAAAGCCGGTTGGGCTACTTTCGAGATCTCTGTCCTCTTTAAACCATCGGATCAACAATGGGAGTCCACACACCATCAAGCTCAAATCCGGGTGTCTGGAGACCTGCATACACGGTGCATCCACTCACTCACTCCAGCAACTTCGGTGACCAGATGCAGCCGCGCACACCGGGGAGCCGAAGTCACTAAGGTACCGGCCAAGCCAGTCGCCAAACCATTAAGAAAAGTAAAGAGCACGCGGGCCCAGGTGGGTTTAAGATGCATCCAGGAAGCCTCACGACTAAGCGCTACGCAGTGTAAGTTGGATACAGCCCCAGCTGAATTTTTTTTTTGTAAAGAATTGCAGGTAGGGAAGAAAGCCAAGGTGTTGGGCGAATCAAGGTTTTAGGATTGCTAAGATGCAAGTGACAGCTGGCTCCCAGGAGCGGAGCGGACGGGCGAAAGCGGGGGCGGCCCGGGGGGACCCGGGGGGGGGGGCGGGGAGCTCCACGGCCCGAGCCGGTCCGCGGGTGCACGAGGGCCGCTGGGGCCTCCCGGGCCGGGGAGCCGCAGGGCCAGGCCCCGCACCGTCCGGGCGTCCCCGGTGCACCCCGCGGGCTCCGGCGCGGGAGCCGAGGCCTCCCCGGGCGGCGGCCTGGGGCTGGGGCTGGGGCCGCGGCCGCTAGGGAGCGGGGAGCGGGGCCCGGGGCCCGGGGCAGGTGGGGCAGCAGGCGGCGCCACGCAGGGCCCGCAGCTCGCGCCCGGCCTCACCCGCGCATGGTGAACTTGACCACGGCGAGTCTGGAGCCCGCGCCGCTCAGCTCCGGCTGGAAGTCCGGGTCGCTCCCGACCGGCTTCACGCCCACCATTCTCGGCCCGGCAGGGCGGCCGCGACGCCACCGGCTTCCGAAGTGAAGGCGAAGGCCGGGCGGGGGCGGGGGCGACGCTCCGGAAGGCCGAGGCCCGGGCGCAGGCGGCGGCGACCGCGGCGGCGTCTCCGGGGCTCTCAGTGCCGAGTCACGCCCGGGAGCGGGGCGGCCGAGGGGGCGGGCGCGGGCGCGGGAGGCGGGGGAAGGGGAGGCCTGCGGCGCCCGGCAGCCACCGCGCGGCGGAGCCCTCGGCGCCTGCGCGCCGCGACGTCACTTCCGCGTCGTTCGGTTTGCTTCCCGCCGCCCAATCCTATGACGCGCCGCTGGCCCCGCCCCCGGGGGAGGAGCCCCGCGCCGGCTGGAGCGGCGCAGGCGCAGAAGAGCGGCAGTGGGGGAGGGGAAAGGAAGGGGGAAAGGAGGGGGAGAGGGGCCCGTGGGGTCCTCCGCGCGGCCGGGACCGTGGGCTTCCAGCGGGTCCGCTCGGTGGGGGAGTAAAAAGGGAACCCCGTATCCCGCCCCGCGCCCCAGGTTGGTTCGGGGCGAAGATCTGAACCCCCGAAGTGCTGGAAGAAGTACTTTGGTCTCCTGTTGGGGCTGCAAGCCGCCCACTAGACATAAAGGGACTTTAGGCACCTTGATTTAGGGATCCCGTGGCTCACGGGCCTTGTGCTGTCATCCACAAGCTGCCACGCACCTGCCTTTAAGTTGTGCCTTAAAGAAACGAAAGCATCGTCCTTCCTTTAGGACCCCGTCTGCCTTGAGAAAACGAGTGGGAAATAGCAGAGGGACGCGGAGCAGGAGAGGGTCCTAACTGGGAAAGGGGCAGGGGGCGGGAGGGGGGGGAGAGCACTGGGTGTCCTACTGTGTGTTGGCAAATGGAACTCCAATAAAAAAATGCAAAGAAAAAATAAATAAAATAAAATAATAAAAAATAAAATAAATAAAACAAAATAAATAATAAAATGAAATAAATAAAAAATAAAATAAAATAAAAGAGTTAAAAAATAGACCTGCCCTACGACCCGCAATTGCACTGTTGGGGATTTACCCCAAAGATACAGATGCAGTGAAACGCCGGGACACCTGCACCCCGATGTTCACAGCAGCAATGTCCACAATAGCCAAACTGTGGGGGGAGCCTCGGTGTCCATCGACAGATGATGAATGAAGAAGATGTGGTCTATGTGTACAGTGGGATATTCCTCAGCCATTGGAAACGACAAATACAAAAAGAAAAGAAACGACAAATACCCACCATTTGCTTCGACGTGGGTGGAAGTGGAGGGCATGATGCTGAGTGAAGTAAGTCAATCGGAGGAGGACAATCAGTTATATGGTTTCACTCATACGGGGTATGTAAGAAATAGTGAAAAGGAATAAAGGGGAAAGGAAAGAAAATGAATGGGAAATACCAAAGGGAGACAGACCATGAGAGGCTCCTAACTCTGGGAAATGAACAAGGGGTAGTGGAAGGGGAGGAGGGCGGGAGGATGGGGTGACTGGGTGATGGGCACTGAGGGGGGCACTTGATGGGATGAGCACTGGGTGTTATACTATATGTTGGCAAGTCGAACTCCAATTAAAAAATACAAAAAAAATAAATAAAATAAAAAAATAAAATAAAATAAGAGTTTAAAATAGAGCTCCCGTACGACCCAGCAATTGCACTGCTGGGGATTTACCCCAAAGATACAGATGCAGTGAAACGGCAGGACACCTGCACCCCGATGTTCACAGCAGCAATGTCCACAATAGCCAAACCGTGGAAGGAGCCTCAGTGTCCATCGACAGATGATGGATAGAGAAGATGTGGTCTATGTACACAATGGAATATTCCTCAGCCATTGGAAATGACAAATACCCACCATTTGCTTCGACGTGGATGGAACTGGAGGGAATTATGCTGAGTGAAATAAGTCCAAGAAGGACAATCATCATATGGTCTCATTCATTTGGGGAATATAAAAAATAGTGAAAGGGAATAAAGGGGAAAGGAGAGAAAAATGAGTGGGAAATATCAGGGAGACAGAACATGAGAGACTCATAACTCTGGGAAATGCACTAGGAATGGTAGAAGGGGAGGTGGGTGGGGGGTGGGGGTGACTGGGTGATGGGCACTGAGGGGGGCCCTTGACGGGATGAGCACTGGGTGTTATGCTGTATGTTGGCAAATTGAACTCCAATAAAAAAAAATAATAAAAAATAGAATGATCACATCTTCCTCTAGATGATCACAGTCTCGTGATAGGGGCCCACAATAGTTACCCTAACAAGTTTGCAAAGGAAACGGTGGGGATGAATGACACAGGGGACAAATGGAGCAGGTAAACTTGCTAGAAATTGTGGGGCTTGAGCTGAATTTTGATAGAAGAAGGTAGCCAAAAAAAAAAAAAGAAGGTAGCCAGATGGTGAGAGGTGACAAAGGTATTACAGGAAAAAGAACCAACAGTACCAATTTGTGGTTTGGGAGAGCTGATGATAAATAATGATAATAAATAGCTAACAATGTGTGCATTAGATAAGATATGTGCTCTTTGTGTATATTAGCTCATGTAATTCTCACAACCACCCTGGGAAGTAGGTTCTATTATTATTTCGCCCATAGACTGGTTCTCCCTAGTTCGCACTCCTAGTACGATGTCAAATCAGCAATCGAGTTGAGGTAATCTAACATCAGCGTGTTCTTTTAAGTGTCAGGCTAGGTGATGTATGATTTGCTTTTGGATTTAGCTGAGGTGATGAAACTGAGGAGGAAAGTGCAGGTATGATCAGGACTAGCTAAGGAATTTTTGTATTTTAACAGGAATGCAATGGAGTAATCACTGCAGGGCAATTTTTTTTTAATTACAAAAAAAAAAAGTGCCTTTAGCAAAAGCCCTCAGGTGGCAGTGAGGAGGATAGAAGGTAGTGAGACAAATTGAGGTTACTAAAGTAATCCAGGAAGTGAGTTATGGGAGTAGCTGAAGTGGTAATGAAGAGGACAAGATATATTTGAGAAACCATTAGATAAAAATCACAAGATTTAGTGACCAATTTACTGCAATGATGGAAGAAGGAGGGGATGGTGCAAATATCTCAGTCTTGTGGCTCTTTGTTAAGATGCCAGTAGGATACCTAGGTAATGAGTATAGCAGGTAGTTGGAAGGTTGAGTCTGGAACTAAAGAAAAAAGAGTAAGCTAAAGTTGCAGATTTGAGATTTATTAGTTTTAAGGGTGAAAACTGAAGCCCAAGAACACAATTACACAATTTGGAGGTCATGACAATTGTCCCTGTTCTACTGATGACAAGGTTGACTTTCAGACAAGCATGTAACTCATTCAGTTATACAGTAGTACAGCTGCTTATACCTCATCATTGCACCCAACATTATATTGAAACAGACTTTATGTATGTGCATAGAACCTTCTCGCAGACGTTATTGCAAGGTGATGCTCTACAGAGTATTTTTCTATATATATTACAAATATCTTCAAAAATTATAAATAGTATATACATATATATAGATGTTCTATATTGTATATATTTAATATTCTATATATAGCTATATTTTATATGTATATAGAATATGTTCAAAAAAAAGAATATGTTCTATATCATGTGTGTGTGTGTGTGTATATATATATATATATATATATATGAAGAAGAAGAAGGAGAAGGAGAAGGAGAAGAAAGAAAAAAGGTGCAGCTGGGGGAAAAGTACTGCACAACAATTCTACAAAGAAGGCCCAAGTTTCTTCCTTACCCTATTAGTAGTAACTAGAACAAATATAATATTCACAGTTAATTGGTCTCCTGTGAACTTTATATCATTAAGTAAAGTAAGCTTTTGGTGGGTGCAATTTCCCCCCAAAATGTTATTTTTTTTCTTAATTTGTATATACCACCCTAAAAAACCCATTTACTAGAATTTTCCATGAAAATTTTAGAAAAAAACTTACCATTAAGCTTCTGCAGAGATGACTTGTGGTTATTCTTAAGAGGATGATACACCTTCCCCATTCCTGAGATGAACATATTCAGAAACGCAAAATACACTGCACATAAACCCCAGCTCCACCCCATCCCTCACGTCTTACTATAACTTGTTATATTCTGAAATCCATAGGTCTCAAGCTGTAGTGAGCTCATTAAAATGTGAGTTTCCAGTTTCACACCCAGAAATTCTAATTCAGTAGTGTTGGTACATGGCTCAAGAATCTGAACTTTAGGGCAGCTCCGGTAGCTCAGCGGCTTAGTGCCAGGTATGATCCTGGAGATCCCGGATCGAGTCTCACGTCGGGCTCCCTGCATGGAGCCTGCTTCTCCCTCTGCCTGTATCTTTGCCTCTCTCTCTCTCTCTGTGTCTCTCATGAATAAATAAATAAAATTAAAAAAAAAAAGTCTGAACTTTAATAAGCATCCAGGGTTAGCTGATGCAAGGAGTCCATATTTTGAGAGACATTATTTGATGCTACTTGTCTACTCTCATGTAGCATTTACTATGCACAAGGTGCTATGATAATGCTTCAAAACACCTTTCCTCCAGGGACATCAAAAGGGAGATAAGATACTTCTACAAAAGCTAATAATACAAGGTAAAATGTGGTAAGTGCCATAATAGAGCTGTAAATAACATACCCTAGTGGTTGAGAAAAAGAAGAGAATGTTTCCAGCTAGAATGAGCAGAGAATGCTTTATGAAGGAATATGTTCTAAAATTCAGGCCTAGATAAAAATAAGAAATGACTCCTGACTTTCCTCTTAACTCACCAAGAATATAGTTCGCTTTAGATTCACCCATTTTTATCAAGCTCAGCCAGTCACTGGAGGAATGCTTTCTATCATGACTTGTAGCCGCCATGGGTTCACTTTGCTGACTTTACAAACAGATATGTTAGAGACACGTCATCCATGGCTTTATCTCTCTCATAGCCCTTTGCATATGGTAGATACAAAATAAGTATAGGTTGAATAAATGAATGGCTGGGAGGCATAATGAGTATGACTCTCAGTTCACAAAATGTAGGGGTACAAGAATTGTTGTATAACTCAATTTCATTTTGACTCTGAACCCTCACCCTTCTCCTGTATCCAACTAGAACAAAAACAACCTTGTTCTCCTCCTCTGCCTGCTTCAGAAATTATACCAAATTTCTGAGTTTAAAGTAGAAGTGGGGCATTGGAGTGTAGATGTCTAGGAGCACTGTCTCTTCCTACACACCATCTTGAAATCTAGCCCTTTCTGCTTCATGTGACTCAGGAATTGGGACCCCTTGATTCAAGCTGCCTGTGGACCCTTTGCCTAGACACACCAGGCTGCCATTTCTCCCCAAGTGTTTGCTTCTTCCCTTCTCCCTCCATAAAGATTTTTCCTCATTTTCATTAAGAGTTGTATAGTTTCAGCCTTTAAGTTTATTTGATCCACATCCACCTTTTTTGAGTCAATATGATTCTAATCATTTAAAAATATTCCCATGATAGAAAAGAAAGGCACGATTTTCCAATTTCATATATATTTGAGTATTTGGGGAGGCAGTGTCCAGTACATAAAGTTTTGCTGTAAGTTTTTCTTTAAATGTACTCCTCTTGTAAAAAGTGGAGCAAATGCCACTTGGAGTTTTTGAAGAGCAATAGCAAGAATATAATGAAGAAAAGACGTTTATTCTGCAACAAAAATCCTCATAAATTTCTCTGAGATATAAAATACCTCTTTAAATAACTGGATTTGTGCTTGCAGAAGACCAAGGATATGGATTTATTGATGAATTCCATAAACCGTATGAAATCCCCCCACTAACTTATCAAAATTACAACCACCCCAAAATTTACATAAAAATAACTTCTGCTTGGGGCATCTGGGTGGTCTGGTCGGTAAAGTGTCCGAGTCTTGATTTCAATTCAGGTCATGATCTCAGGGCTGTGAGACAGAGCCCCATGCAGGTCTCTGGGCTCAGGAAGGAGTCTTCTCTCCCTCAATCTCCTCCCCTGTCCCTTCCCCGACCCCCCACCCCCCTACCCCCGCTCCTACGCACTCTCTCTCTCAAATAAATAAATAAATCTTTAAAAAAAAACTTCTCCTTAATAGCTTATTGTTACCTTATTCCAGAATAGAAAACTTGTAGTATTGTGTATTCGTTTAATTTTTCCATCAACTGGGTAATTTATATAAAAAATAATTTTAGAAAAGGTTTGTTTTATTCTTAAAATCTTGAGGGGAAAATATGTAATTCATGTAATATAAATATTAAATAGAAAGGACATCCCGCTTCATAATTCGCAAACCTTTTCTAGTTGTAGGTCATATGGAGTTTGAAAATTAAATACCATTTCCCATGGCTGTCCCTAGGTGGTGCAATGTCTTTCAGTCCAAGGAGTAGGATTCCCAGTTGGGTATTAAATGGTTCCTTAAATAATGCTGTCAAGGGTCCCCAGACGGACCATTTGTCCCACTAACACCATATTCCTTAGCTTTGGATGCTAGGCAGTGTCTTTGAAGAGAGTTTTCTAGGAATTCACGGAGTGACCCATCTCTGTCATAAAACTCCTCCTCCTAGAACATGCTGAAGAAACCTGCTAGCAATTCTGAGTCAGTGTTGGGTGTTTCCCAGAAATGTAAAATAGGTTTTTATTCTGAAATTTATATCTGAGGTTCAGAAGTCATTAAACTGCCGAGAGCTGCTGTTAAGAAGGCCAGATAGATAAATAATTCTATCACTTCAGTCTCTGAGATAAAAATTCATATTATAATTTTTTAAAGAGTGTGTTGGGGGTTACAATTAACCCTTTGAAACCGAAAACTACACATGCCTACACCTAACTATATTTTCATTCGTAAAGAGAGCTCTTTGTTGTCCATGGTAGTGTAGTAGATACTGCCTGACTAGAATGTACAGGTAGGGAAGAAATGCCTCCCAATAAAGACTTTGCTGTGTCCAAAGCTCTCTCTCAGGCATGCTCTTGAGCAAACACATTCGCCAAACATACACAAGCTCATCAGTCATCACGTTCCTGAGGAGCAGTATGTACATACTCTCCGTACCCCGGAGGGCCAGGCACTGAACACATTCAATATCGATAAAATGTATGTTAGCTCCTATACAGTAAGGAAGTGGTTACTTACACAATGTTAAAAACAGTATTTCCCACCAACATTCAGAATATTAGAATCAGAAGAAAATTAGGAGAATCAGACCTACCTGGTAGAAAGTACCAAAGCAAACCACTTCTCACACTGCATTGCACTCATAGTAGATGTATCTGTCTCCCTGCCAGACTGTGAGCAATTTGACCACAAAAACAGGTTTTTGCACTATCTGAATGTCCAGCTCAGCAGAGCGCCCAATACCACTAGATGCTGAAGAATGATGCTTTCCACTTTGCCAAATTATATTTAGGACAAGTAAAAGAAAGTACTATTTCATGAAAATAGAAATAAAGTACTCATCGCCACTACCCCTCACCCAACCCAGATTATTGTGGAGCAAATGCCAGGCCATGACACAATTTCATCTGTAGTATTTTAGTCTTCATGTCTAGAAGATAAGGATTCCTTTAAAAATAACCTTCATAACCAAAATGCCATTATCACACCTAAAATGTTAACAATGCTTCCTTAGTATCATCAACTCTCCACCTAATGTTAAAATTCTCTATTTTCTCCTAATTTATTTATGACTTATTTGAATCAATATCAAGGTAAGGTATATACATTGCATTGGTTGATATCGGCTTCATCTCATTTTTATTAAAACTTTCTTTTTTTCTGAAATTTTATTTGAAATTATTCAAATGGACAGAAAAGTCACAGCAGCAGCAACGGAAGTAGAAGTGGAAGGAGGGAGAAGAAGGTGGGACAGTGAGAAGGAGGGTACCCTTTCTTACTAGCCATTCACTGGGGACTCCCTGAGAAGAGTGTGCTCATGAATAACTTTGCTATGCTCAGATATTTGCAGGGCTGCCCCAAGAATAGGTAATCCCAGCTGGAAAGCTGAAGGGACCCCAAAGAAGCATATAACAGAAACAGTAAGCAAGTCCTCTCCATAGAGCTAAGAAGTACATTCTCCTGGAAGGAAAATCTGGGCAGTGCATCTTTGTGTCTTCCATGGCCCATTTTGTGACACATGGATCCTCTTCTTGGCACAGGATTGAGGACCAGCTCTCCCAAGTCTCTGGTGGGCCTGTCATCCTGCCAGGAGAAAGAAGAGAGAGATTAGTAGGACAAACTATAACCCTTGTTGCTGCAGCTGGTGACATGGCTGTAAGTCACTCATCACGTTGTTGTTGTTGTTCTTCTTCTTCCTCTTTTAGATATTTTATTAATTTATTTGAGAGAGAGAGCAGGGGAGAGTCTCAGAGTGAGAGAGAGAAAGAGTTTCAAGCAGACTCTGTGCTGAGTGCTGAGCTTGATGCGGGACTCAGTCCCAGGACCCTGAGATCACAACCTGAGCTAAAACAAAGAGTCAGCTGTTCAGCCAACTGCACCACCCAGGTGCCCCTGTCTTCCTTCTTTATTATCCTAATATCCTCTTGCTGATCTTAGTAGCTTGGTGAGGGGCCCCCACATCCTTACACGTAAGGAGCTCAAGCACTCCCAACTTTAACATCTTTACTCCTTCCTAAAAGGTGTAAGTATGGAACAAATAGAGATATTTCTAGAAAAAGACATTCTGGGGGTGCCCGGGTGGCTCAGTTGGTTGGGTGTCTTCCTTCAACTCGGTCATGACCCCAGGGTCCTAAGATAGAGCCACACAACAGGCTCCCCGCTTGGCAAGGAGTCTGCTTCCCCCTCTCCCTCTCCTTCTGTGTGCTCACTTGCTTTCTCTCTCTCTCAAAATAACTAACTAACTAAAATCTTTAAAAAAAAAAGATAAAGACATTCTGTTACTTAGAAGAAATAATTTGATTAAGTGGAAGTCGTGAGATAGGAAAACAAGAGAAGTATCACCCGAGTTGACTTTCAAATCACGTGAGAAAGTACAAACGGAAACTCATACACAGTTATAATTACACAAAACGATGCCGAGATCACTTACTACTCTGCTATGACATGATAAAGTGTGAAGACCCCCAGTACTAACACGAAGCCTCCTACCATGACATGACTTTTAGGCGAATAGGGTCCACTAAGGAAAGGGCAGAATTAGCAAAATATTAGGCCCTTGTGGGGAACACCAAACCACAAATTAACAATCCATAGGAAAAAAATAATAGCACATGTGAAATCTTCTGGAAATGACAGTAGTAATGAGGCCAGGGAGACCACCAGGCAGAGATTTGTAAAATGGAGGAACAAACCTCCTTGCCTTTTGGAGAACTAACTTGGAACCTACGAATTCCAGGAAGAATTGGTGTGTTGCAGGGTAATTGCTACTAAATCCTAAAGACAGGATAATACTTAACTTTTGTTTAATGCTCGGATCATTAAAACATAGCAGGTTCACATTTTTTACCCTTACCCCATGGGTTCCATTTATGGTTCTTTTCTGGTAATAATTATACATTTTTGGCTAAGACAATGATGATGAAAACTTCTCATTTGTCTCTGTGCCTCTCTGTCTTTTCCACCTAGTGTATCTGATGCATTGCTTGGCTGATTTTTTTTTTTTTTTTTTTTTTTTGTGGCTGACACACCCTACAGTGATTGCCCAGCGAGCCACACTCTGTACAAGTCTCTCTCCTTGAATGCATGTGAAACCTGTGACTTGCTTCTAACCAGTAGAACATGGCAATGATGATGGGCTGTCACTCGCTTCGTTAGGTTACAGATTGATCTATTCTATCTGTATCTCCAGCTATATAACTCGATCTTTCTTGCACCCACTAGAGAGGTGCTCTTTGCTGGCTTTGAAGAAGTAAGCTTCCATATGATAGGCCTTTTGGTAAAGCGTAGGTGAGGAGGAACTGCAGGTGGTTGTAGGACCAGAGGGTCCTTAGTCATTTATCCACAAGGACATGAATTGGATTCAGATTCTTCCCTGGTTGAGTCTCCAGATGAGATTGTAGTCTGACATCTCAACTGTCACCTGGTGTGATCAGAAGCTGTGCCTGAGCTCCTTTTCCATGGAAACTATGAGGCAATGGATGTGCATTGCTCAAAGCCACTAAACTCATGGTAATTTGTTATAAGGCAATAAAAACAATGTAATTAGGAAAACACCACTCTACGTATTGGTCAAAAGTCTACAATGGCTTTTCACTTCCTTTGGAATCAAGTTCTGAAAACTTAGAAGGGCATTCAAGGCCTCTTCTTATCTGGCCTTATTCCCTTTTTCCCATGTTATTTTTATTTTTTTATTTTTTATTTTTTTATTTTTTATTTTTTTATTTTATGATAGTCACACACAGAGAGAGAGAGAGGGGTGGGTGCAGAGACATAGGCAGAGGGAGAAGCAGGCTCCATGCACCGGGAGCCCGACGTGGGATTTGATCCGGGGTCTCCAGGATCGTGCCCTGGGCCAAAGGCAGGCGCCAAACCGCTGCGCCACCCAGGGATCCCCATGTTATTTTTTATTACTGGGTTTAGGCCCAATCTGAGACTCTATCAACCTAAGAGAGAGTTCCAGGGCAAAGATTGCCCATTGAAGGAGTCTCTCAGGGGGAAGAAATAACTAAGTCTTAATATCACAGTTTCCCTATTCATCTGCTTTATGTCCCCTGTACTTCACTTCCAATTTAACTTTATTATATATGTGTTTATATATTCATGTTTTATGTCATATGTTATGTGTATATACATACTTGTGTACTACATTTCAAAACTAGCAACAATATTGTTCTCCTTTCCCAGTTCTTCCTATTCCAAATCCTATCCATTTTTGTAGACCTTCATGAAATTTAACGTGAATATCCTTCCTCATCTCAGTCTACAAGTAAGTCATCTCTTCTCCATTACTCCTTAGTATGCTTTTTTTTTCTCACACTGTGCTACATTATAGCCATATACCTTGGGGAAATTTGCCATTCTTTTTAGCTGCCCAAATACCTTCCAATGTTTACAGAAGTCCTCATTTTCTGAGCCTTGGTGGGAAGCAGAGCCAGCTTTCCTCTATAGAACTGAACATACCAAATTCTTATTCTTATTCTCCTTCTCCTTCTTCTTCTTCTTCCTCTTCTTCCTCGGCTTTGTTTTCTGTTAAGGTTCCATAAATATATGTTGAACTGATTTTTTTTTGGTTCTGTAAATCTCTAAGATTTTTGTATAATTCCTCTAGATAACAGGAATAAATAAATGATTTACTAAAAAAATATACTTAGGATTAGCTTACTGAAGTTATAAATTTTAATTTTCAGGAAGGTTAACATGTAAAACATATATATGTACATATAAAAATGTGTGAATATTTCTGAAATGGAAACATGTTATTCATTCATATTTGAATATTTATTTTAGTCCTGTAGCTCAGGAAATTACATGCATTTATAGGTAGGCTTTGGCAATATGTTTTGTGAACTTGGTAGAGAGGGGCCAGAGTGCTAGCAGTCTGAAGGTTTCTCATTAATCTTCCTATTAACCTTGTATTCCTAGGAAAGTATTTGAAACGTAGTAAGTTCAATTCATATTTGTTTAATAAAAGTCAACTTTACCTAGGAGGGATATTTTATAGATTACCTTTACAAACCAAACAAGCTTTAATGAAGCCTAAGACTATCCCATGGTAACCACTCTGCACTTCCCATATTTCCAAAAAGTTCTTGTAGATTGTAAAGGGGATTATGAACTTAACAATTTAAATGTGTTCATCATTATAACGGAGTGAATGAGTATATTGAACCCAGCTGTCCAAGGAATTAATTTCTTCTATTTAACATCATTTTCCTGCTTTTCTCTGCCCCATGTGACTACAAGGCTGTTAGTCAAAAGTTGAAGAAAATCATAGAATCCCAATTTACAGTGTAAGACAACTTTAGAATTGCTGACTTTCAGGTTGTTGTATTGACTTCCTTGGTCAACATTATGATTAATTATTCTCATGGTGGCAGCAGAGCAGAACTGGTCTCTACAAATAAATAGCCTAGAGGAAACAAGACCTGAGACATAAAGAATGCTAAATGGCCTAGTGAGGGAAAAGGGGGTGTGCCCCCCAGGACACTGATGGGTCTGCACGGTGTTAGAGGGAGGAGGACTGTCTAAACTGGAAAGGAGAGGAAGGAGAAGTTTATCATTTGCAGGAATCATAAATTGCCAAGAAACCCTTTGACCTAACCAATTCTTAGGTCTCTTTTGACATATTAGTAAGGAAGTGATCCTGTCTCAAGGACTTGTTTGTGCCCTGTTCTAATCCCTTAATCTCCTGCTTCAGACCCATCCAATAGGATTTTGCTACCCAAGACTCAGGTCTAAGAGCCAGCAGCAAAGGGAGCTTGTTAGAAATGGAGGGTTTTTCCGAAGCCCTCTGCAGACCTACTGGGTCAGAAACTTCATTTTGACAAGCTCTGCCGGGTGACCTCAATACATAGTTTACTCTTAGAGTCCTTGCCCTGGGAGTCTGTTAGGGAGCTTATGAAGGAAAGACAAAGCTCTGGAATGCTTGTCCTTCCTATCTTGTTAGCAGAACTGACCATTGGCCACCAGCATCGCCCCAAGTTTCTCCCTTGGCTGCTATGCATTCACTCGACAAATATTTGGGAGGAAGATGGGCAAGCATAATGAGCGATTGCTGTTTATTGAGCTCGTTCAGCCTCCTAGATACTCACGAGGTCATTATTTTTTTTACACGGGGAGTTGGGGAGAATGAAGAGAAGAAGCATCAGGCCCCAGATGGCAATGACAGGGCGCAGGGGAGGCGCTGGCATCCCAACACAGGCCTCTCTGAAGGCGGGTCTCCGGCTGCACCGGGCTCTGCCGCCCACACTGAGCGTACTTTCATCCCCTCTCCTCTGCAGGAATGTTGCACAAGGTCAGGCGTCCTGCAGCCTACAAGCCGAGTTCCTCTTCTGGCTGTCTCCGTCGAGGTCAGAAGCAAACAGCCACCAAGTTCCAGAGCTCACACTTTGCAAGGGTCTGGACCGAGTCCCGGGGCAGAAGCGTGAACCTGCAACATCCTGGGGACACCTCCTCCACTTGCCCTTTCGCTCTTCCCTCCATCTTGGTCCTCCCAGCCTGGGCATTGGAGGCGGGACGCGAGCCTAGACCGCGTTTCCCACAACAAAGATGGCGACCGCGCGCCCTTTGCCCACAGTCGACACCCTCGCCTGCGATCGGTCTCCTTGGTAACGCGGCTGGCTTCCCCGGCTCCTAGCCGAGGCCCGGCGAGTCTGGCCACGGGGCTCATTTCCCGCCCCCTCGTTTTTGCGACAGTTGCCGCGGAAGTCACGGCAGTCGGGTGTCAGCTGATTTACTGCCGCGGCGGCAACGGCACCTTGAAGCAGGCTCGCGGGGGAGACGCCGCCGGCCCGGCTCGCGGGGGGGCGGTCGCCCCAGGGGTTCGCCCGCCGGGGATTGGAGCACCGCGGGTCGTCCGCGCCGTGCGTCCTCGCCTGCTGGTCTTCGGCGGGGCGCCCGCGGGTGGTGGCGCGGACAGCATCGCGGCTTGAGATGAAGCTGTGACAGGTGAGCGGGGCTCCCGCGGCGGGGGTCGGGGGTCGGGGGTCAGGGGTCACGGGGTTCAGCCCTGGGGGTGCTCGCGGGTCCTCGGTTCGGGTGACCCCGGCTTTGGGCTGGAGACGGGCTCGCCCAAGGAGCGAGGTGGTGTGTGATGAGTGGGTGGTTGGGGCAGCGCTGGGGGCGGGGCGGGGGGGCCTCTCCTTACCTGTGCGCCCTTGCTTAAGGTGTGGAGCCTCACCTGCGCGGTGCCCCCGCCGCCCCGCCGCCCTAGCACTTGGGTAAGGACACCTGCTCCTCCCCCGCCTCGCGGCCCCCGCGCCCGGGAAGCGCCCGCTTGGAGCCCGCACTGCCCTGCCCGCGATTTAACAATTTCCTTCTATGTTTTCATTCACTCGCCTTGTCACTTTTTTTTTCTTTTTCTTTCTTTTTTTCTTTTTTTTTTTTTTTTTCCGCAGGTCCTAGGCATTATCTGTTGGTTCCCAACATTCTGAAATTATTGGCAGGTACGGTTGCATCTCAGCCTGGGCAGCGTGGATGCTGCGGGCTTGGGGATCCAGGGGCAGGGGCCGCCTGCTCACCTGGTGACCCTTTGCCACGGGCTCTGTCCGACCCTTTCGGATGCTTATTATTACTCAGGTCGTTGTGCATAAGATGGGCAAGGATCGCAGGGGACATAAGAGAAATCGGGGTCTTTGACATTTTTGGTCTGGCCAAAAATGAGCTACCGGTGACAGTGGACGTGGAGAGCAGTTTAAAGATTCAAAAAAAAATTGAAATGCCTTTTTCGACGAAGCCCAAGCCGCCTGGATTTTTGCATCGACGTGCACAGATCTTAGTCATTTCCAACCGGGAAACCCAACAAATACAAAAAGATAGCACAATGCCTCGTTTATTTTTGACCCGCGATTATTATTGGGAATTTATTTGCTTAGAGATCTGTCTTTATTTTTTTTTTTTTAAATACTGCAGAGCTCTACTCAACAAAACTAGGCCATGCCTGTTAGTTTTTCTTATTGCCACCTGTATGCAGCTCGACCTCAAAAGATGTTGATGATTCCGTACATCAGAGGGACTGGGCTCTGCTTTATCTTGAGTATCATTGTGGGCACTTGACATTTCAAATGGTTAAGTTTTTTATCTTATGATTTCCTTCTGTTTTGATCTTGGATATAAGTTCTATTTTGAAGCAAAGTAAGTGGGGGTGGTTTATCTACGTAACAGGCTTAGCATTGAAAACCTTAAAAGCACTGAGCTAATTTTTGTGCCTTTGTCACGATAAGGATAGGATGACATTTAGCTTCAGTAGTGTGCTCTGTGTTAGGTGGGAGTCCTTAAAGTTTGTTTTGGACCTCAGGTGAAGAGGATTAATTTTTCCTCAGTTCAGTGGTCATTATTGGCCATTCAGGGTGTGTCTCCTGGTTTTTGTTGTTTTTTGTTTTGTATTCATTGTGTTTTATTTCCAATTCCCACTCCATTCCTTTGATCAATACATGGGAAAAAAACAGTTTAACATGTGTGATGTGTAGCCTTTATGTGTGTGTTGTGTGTTATTAAATGTATGTTGTTTTGGGTACCCACGTTTTTTATTTTTAGAGATAGGCTGTATTTTATATGTTGTATATTATATACTACCTATGTTATATAATATTGTATATTGAATTTTGTTTCTCTCCCTACCATGTTTTAAAGATCTGACTGCTGCACAGTGTTTCAGAGAGTATATCTGTTATGGGTTTCCATCTACTCTCCTATTTGCGGATGCCTATTTTACCTTTATTTTCCTACTGCTACAGATGATGGTATAACAAATACACCTCCAAGACCTCTGTGATGCTTTCTTTGAGATATATATCCAGAAATGTGACTTCTGGATCATAGGGCGTTCATATATTTTATTGAAGAACTGCTAGATTGTGTTCTAGAACAAATTGCTATGGTCTGTACTCCTGCAGGCAATTCTTGGGGGGTTTCTATGTCCTTGCATCTTCATTGTTATTTCGTATTATCTAGTGTCCTAGTTTTTCCACACTAATTGATACAAAGTAAAATCTCTTTTTAAATGGCATTTCACTATTAGGAGTTTGAGCATTTCTTCGTGTACATTTTATCTTTTTGGTTTTCCCTCTTGTAAAACTGTTCATCCTTTGCCCATTTTTGAGGTTTCATTTCTGCTTGATCTGCAGTCAGTCTGTATTTCCTAGATACTAGTCTTTTAAATATGTAAGTATCCCTGTTTCTATTCTGTCATTTGTCTGTAACATTTTTCATGATGTGCTTCATTGAACAGAGATCTTCAATTTTGATGCAGTCAGATTAAAAAAATTGCCATATGGTTTGTGCTTTGGGGGTTGTCAGAAGTCTTTCCTCAAATTCTATGTCATAACGTTACTTTTGTGTTTTACTAATTTCATGGTTTTCCTTGAAATGTATAGGGCTTTAGTGTATCCAGAGTCTTTTTATATGTCACAGGGAAGAGATTCAGTTTATTTTCCATGTAGCGTTCCCGTTTTCCTAGTGGCATTCTCTCCTTTCCCCTTAGGTAAGATGCTACACTTATTGTGTATCAAGTTCTCATACTCTGAGGACTGTATTCTGTTCCTTTGGTTTATTTGTTTGCTCTTGCTTTAATACCATGTGGTTTTCACACAATGGCTTTGTATTAATTTTTTCCCTGTGTGACTAATTCTTCCCATTTTATTTTATTTATTTTTTCTTTTTTTTTTAAATAAATTTATTTTTTATTGGTGTTCCCCATTTTATTTTAGCCGGAGTTTGAAATAATTATAGATCACAGGAAGTCGCAAAGATCTGCAGAGAGGCCTGGTTTCCCCCAAGAGGTACAAGGGGTACATTTTTAATAACGTCACCCAGTTTCCTCCAATGGTTACGTTTTATCCAATTACGTGCAGTGCAATAGCTAAACCCAGAAATTGACTTTTGGTACAATGCCTGAGTGTGGCTCCATGGCATTTTAGCATCTGTGTAGATAGATACCTGTAATCATCACTGCAGTCAAGATAGAGAACTGTTACATCATTGCGAAGATCTCCTTCCTACTATACCTTTTTAGTCACATCCATCTCCCTTCAATCCCTAACCTCTGCTCACTAATCAGTTTTCCATCTCTAGAATTCTATCTGTACAGGAGTGCTATATAAATGGAATTACACAACATATGACTTTTTTGAGATTGAGATTCATCCAAATTGTTGCATGAGATGATTTTTGAGATTCATCCAAATTGTTGCATAATTTGGGTAGTATTCCATGGTATATGTATACTGCAGTTTGTGTAACCATTCACTGGGACATTGAGGCTAGGCTCTTTCTAGTTTTTGGCTATTACAAGTAAAGCTGCAATGAACATTCTTGTATAATTTTTGTGTATGTGTGGATACAAAGTTTCACATTTTCTGGGATAAATGCCTTGGAACGGGATTGCTGGGTGGTATGATAAGTGTAGGTTTACTTTGTGAAGAAACTGCCAAACTGTTTTCTAGAGTGGCTGCATCATTTTACATTCCCACCAGCAATGAGAGATTGAGTTTCTTTGTATCCTTGCCAGCATTTGGTATTATCACTGTATTTTTATTTTAGCTGTTTAGGTGTGTAGTGATATCTCATTGTGGTCTTAATTTGCCCCCCACTCCCCCAAAGGCTACTAATGTTAAGTATCTGGTAGGGCAAGTTCTCCATTCTTTGCCCATTTTCAAAGTTGGTTTAGCTATTTGTTTCCTTTTTTTTTTTTTTTAATTAAATTCAGTTTGCCAAACTGTAGTATAATTGGTTTAGCTATTTGTAGATTTTTACTCTTTTCTATATGTTTTAGAGCTAGAGTTTCTAAAAACAACACAACTAGAATTTCGATAGAGGATGCATTGAATATATAGATTTATTTTGGGGAGAATTGACATCCATATAATACTAGGTGATCTTATCCAAGAACATTAAATGGTCCTCTGTTTATGATTGAGCAGAATTTTTTTGTCATTTAAAAAAATACTGTGACGGGGACACCTGTGTGGCTTGGCGGTTAACATCTGCCTTCGGCCATGGCGTGATCCCAGAGTCCCAGAATCGAGTCCCACATCGGGTTTCCTGCATAGAGCCTGCTTCTCCCTCTGCCTGTGTCTCTGCCTCTCTCTCTCTATCATGAATAAATAAATAAAATCTTTGAAAAAATACGGTGACTAGATATTTTAAAGTAAATTATTGTAGATAAAAGAAAGTGCAACCGATTTCCATATATTGATTTTATCTTTGTTTTGTTCTGCTAGACAGAGATAAAATTCATAGTATAAATCTGGAAATAATTTTAGTATTTGTAGCATTAGGCTTGGAACTAGATAGCACCTTTATTCCTGGTTTATCTGTTACGTTTCTCTGTGACACTTGTCTCTTTTTTGGGACAAATGATTAAAGTATGGGGTTAGTGAGGTTCATAGGTTCTGTTTCCATTTTGTCCCCTTCATTATTTCACTTTATACAGAGTTTATAGTCTTAGCTATATGTATGCCAGTGATCGTAGACAGAACCTACTGAGAGTTTTCTTATGGCCCAGAGAAATCCTGTCATCAATAAGAGGACACCTTATGTTCCTACTTACAGATACTATGATTATGATGTCAATTTAGAATCTGAACTCTGTGCATGTGGTTCATCTAATTACTTAAAGCTACTTTGCTGGTGAGAGCACAAAACATTTTGTTGGAAGGAAAAGCCCTACATCATGACTGCATTTAGAAAGTCCTGTCCAAGTGGAATTTTTCTACTAACATATATACTATATTGATGAAATATTAAATACTTTAAATAAAATTAGGCATCTTTTCCAAAATGTGTTGGTGATGTTTAATGAACAGGTAGGGTCCTCTCGCCCCCGCTAAAGTTTCTTAGGTTGGTGGGAGTCAGAAAATGATGGAAGGACAAAATGTTAGGGCAGTAGTGAGTAGTTGAGGGCAGAAGAAATTTCTGAAGTGCCAAGGGTTTTTTTTTGTAGGCTCTTTTAAAATAGAAAATTACTGGAAATACGTGGCTTTTTAAACCAGTCTTTCATTCAGCTTAGCAGTTGTAACTTATGACCTTTCAAGCTTACCGAAGGTATTTTACTAGTGTTTTGCACATTCATATTTCTCCCTAAATGTTGGTAGTTAATATATGTCAGTGATAACAGATTGATAAGAGTGTGCCAGTTACCTTCTGTTCTCACATTCAAGTTATTTATTTGGCTGTCTTCCTTAAGGGCTCTTCTTTTCTCTAAACATTTCAAATACAAACAAACAATAAAAATCACCATTAGGGGGAGTGAAAAGTTCACACTAATAAAATATCACTTTACTTAGTTTAAGAAACAGTTTTGTGACTCATTAACAGGCCTTTGTGAGTGTAGTAATGATTAAAGTAAACCATGTCAGCTAATTAGCTGCATAGGTTCTATGGTATGTCTGGCTTCGTATATATCACAGATAGGATAAAAGAGGCTACAGCATAGGAACAATTTGAAGCTGGCAAAAAACTGTGTTAGGGATTTGCTTAGGGAGACTTGTCGACATTATTATAGAAAAAGTAATTTATAAGCAGCTCTTTTGTGAAATCCAAAGCATGTAAAATCAAGATGGATTTTAATTTGCAGCTTTTTAAACAACCAAAATAAACGTACATTATTCAGTACTTTGTTCACTTATTCAACTAATAGTTGGGTGCCTGCTCTGTGGGAGAAATTCTAGGCACTGGAAATACAGTTTAGAACAAAATAAAGCTAAATCATCACCTTCATGGAGCTTGTGTTAATAGTGGGAAAACCAGATGAGAAATAAGCAAAACAGTTGGTGTGTTAAAGGGTTTTAAGTACTCTGGAGAAATGCAATAGAATATGGTGGGGGTGGTCGATTTTGCGATTTATGGTGGTCAGGAAAGGCCTCCCTGAGACGAAGAAGAAATTATAGCAGAAATCTGAAGGGGGTGAGGGAGTGCACAATGAAGACCTGTGGGACACTGAGATAAGACTGCCTGATGAAGAAAACCAAGAACCATAGTGGAGGAAAAGAAAGCAAGGGCGAGAACAGCAGCCTCACTTGTGTTGGCTAGGCAGTTGTGTAGTTTGGCTTTTACAATGGGTGAGACAGTAAGTCACAGGAAGAATTCTGAGTAGCTTTGTGTTATGATGTTATTATTATTCTTTTAAAATAGTGTCATTTTGCATGCTTCGTTGAGGTTGTAAGGGGGCGAGGTTAGAAACGGAGACCAGTTAAGAGGCTGTTGTATTGTCCATGCTGGGAGTTGCTGGCGATTTGGAATGGGGTGGTTATTGTCGAGGTGTGGAGGAGTCTTTGGGTTCTGGATATAATATTCTTCAGAGGTATTATTGTCAGTAGAGTTTTCTGATAGACTGGGATATGGGATGTGTGTGAGAGAAGAATCAAAAATGATTCTAGGATTTTGGCCTGTGAAGCTGTAAGAATGGAGTCACTGTTAACTGAGATGGTGAAGATTGGTGAAGAATGGAGTCACTGTTAACTGAGATTGTGAAGATGGAGAGGCAGGTTTGGGGAAGAAGACCAGGGACTCGCCCTTGAACAGGTCAAGTTTGAGAAGCTGATTAGCTATCTGGAGGGACGTGTTGAGTAGGAAGCTGGATTGGTGAGTTTGAAGTCAGAAGAGAGCCCCAAGCTATAAATTGGGAATTGTTGGGACGCCTGGGTGGCTCAGCGGTTGAATGTCTGCCTTTGGCTCGGGGTGTGATCCTGGGGTCCCAGGATCGAATCCTGCATCGGACTTCTGCGCGGAGCCTGCTTCTCCCTTGCCTGTGTCTCTCTGAGTCTCTCATGAATAAATAAAATCTTTAAAAAAAATTGGGGATTGTTAACATCTAGTTGGTATTTAAGCTATGAGGCTTGGTAAAAGGAAGGGAAGGAGAGTTGCCAGGAAAGAAGCCTAAGGACAAAGCTCTTGGTTTGCCAACATTTAAAGGTTGAAAACGAGGAAGGCTAAAGCTAAAGATGGAGACTGAAGCTACAGATATATCAGGAAAGCGTGAAGATCTGGGGGGCAAGAGAAGTATCTCCGGGAAGAAGTATGAACTGTGCCAAATGCTGCTGGTAGAAAGATGAGGGTTAGGACTTGACACTGGATTTGGTAATGGGGAAGTCCTGGTGACCTTGTCAGGAGCATTTTTTGACAGGCACAACACTTTGCTGTAGCCTCTCGAGAAGGGGGATGTTACAGAGGAGGACATTCTGACTTGGAAGGAGGTTACATACTTCCTTGAGCTTTGCAACCAGTAAATGGAGGGGCTGGGTTAGTCCCTACGCAGTAGGACTGTTGAATCTTTGTACTTACCCAGCCTACCTTACGGATCCCCAGAATACTGTGACATTCCAACTTCCAGTACAGGAAAACATGTTTGTTTCTATTTCTGGGTAGTTAATTTATGAGCAATGAGAAACTTCAGTGCTCAATTTAGTTTTGACAGCAAAGTGAGGGAAACAAGTCGGAATAATGGGAGATGCAGATGAGATTCGAGGTGTGTAGGTCGAAGTTGATTCTACCAAATGGGGCCTGTTTTCCCTGAAATGTATGGGCTCCTTGGGCATTGTTTGCTTTCAGCTTAATCATTAACACTTGAAACTGAGGCCGGTTGGTGATAGAGCATAAGTTGAATTCAGACATCCTGATGGCAGCTGTAGAAATTTAGAACATGACTCATGCCTCAAAGTCTATGAATCATTTAAAAAATTGTGATATATTTTTTGACCAGATAGCTTTACAGTTCTTCAAAACCTGACTCTCATGTGCTCAGGGCTGTTTTGCAATAAGAAATAAGTGTAGTCTTCTGTTGCCATCTGCTCATTGCACATGTCCTTTTGAAAGAGTATATTGGAATTCCCCTTAAAAAAGCGGTCCTTAAGTGTCCTGTTCATTGGGGATTTTCTTGCCACTCAGATAATAACGTGTGATCTTGTCAAGTGAGGGACAAGCTTAATGTCAGAAGGTCATGTCCCTCACAACTCTTTAATTCCGGAGACCTTTTGTTCTGAGTGAGCAGCTCAGTGATTTCTTCAGTACATTTTATGGCCTCGCTATCTTACTGCATTACAGTAAATAGTCTTTATGATCGGATTCAGTTTTTTCCAGTCTTTAGTAAATTGGTAACAAAGCATAGCACAACGAAAATTCATAATCTTAATGATCACTTCCTTTGTCATGTTATATTGTGAATTTGACTTGAACACACCCTCTTCTGACAAATGATGGAGGAATATTCTGAGAATCTTTACAGACTCTTCTTTCTTTTATTGTAACTGTGACAAGGGACTACTTAGCATGTAGTCTCTGTTACTCACATTCCCCGTGGGAAGGTGGGTAGTGTAGCCCTACTCTTGTTTATGTGTGCCCATTCTCTTGAGAGAGGATTTGAGTTTGTTGTTGTCTTTAAGTCTCAGGGGCACAGGAAGTACACATAGTGAGATGACATTGACTCTTATGAAAATGCCTGTATTCCTGGGATAGAAATACATCTTGCCTTTTGCATTTGAGAGTTTAAAAAGTGATGCTGGGAAATTAACAGTGATCTCATACTAGGTTTTCATGCATTATCCTGTTTTATAGCTTTTAGAAACCACATGGGATATGATACTAATGTCACCTGGGATATTGTAGAATAGGATGGTCTTATCAGAATCACTACATAGGTTATTGATAGCTTAAACGGGGAAAAAATAGAGTGGAAATATCTGGCAGTCAGTACCTTAATCAAATGGTATAGGACAGTGTGATGTACATTCCTCCTGTGGTGATGTAGTGTGAGGCATACAAGATCACTTATGAGGTATTCTCACCAAAAGTTTTATGTGAGCCTAATGATGCCTTTAGATCCAAATACCAGTTTACTGGCACATTAGAGATAGAGAAACAAGGTAAATGATATCATAAAAAAATCACATAAATCTAAAACGTGTAACATTTTATAAGTAATTGATTTTGTTTTGTTTTTTAAAGTTAAAATGAAAAAAAAAAAGTTGGGACTACTCTAGAACTAAAGACTAAAGAGACATAACCACAGTTGATGCATACAACTTGAATGTTTACTGGTTTAAAACAGTAACTTGGTATCAAGTTACAAAAGACATTTTTAGACAGTTGAAGTAATTTGAATGTGGACTGGATAGTAGGTGCTATTAGAGAATTATTATGGTGTTGATAATGGTGATTGTGATAATGGTATTGTGTTTATGAAGAAAAATGCTCTTTATTTTTCAGCTCTATATTTTATTCAGTGGCAAATTGTCATGATGTGCATAGGTTATTTTCAAGTGGATTAGCAAAATAGTATGTATATATGTATATGTATATACAAATAACAAGGGAAGTATGGCATTTGTTGAGTGATCTTTATACTATTTTTGAACCTTTTATACATTTGAAATTTTTCATAATAAAAAGTTGGGAGTCATAAGAGGACGAAAATAAATTTTGTCCTAAATTTTTTATTAAAAGAACAAATTAAATAGTCCAGATCTAATTAAACACAGGGATGTAAGATCTTCCCTTGTTCCTTGAATTCTTCTTTGGCTTTCTAGGATCTTATATATATTAAGCAGCGGAAAGCTGAAAAAAAAGGAAGAGAATAATTGCAAGAGAACTGAGCCAGAAGCTGAAGGGAGAGGGTTGAGTAATCGATTAGCAAGTGATCAGCCATGTCAAACTAGCAGCCTTATTAGACTGTAAGGACTGAATAAGATGGTTGGATTTAGAGAGAATGGAAAGAATAGGTGTCAACAGTCCATTAATGTCAAAGCATTCTCTCTTTCCTCAGGTCTTTCCAGGGCATCGCTTCTCTCTAGTGCTGAAGAGTTCTGCCCTGGAGTGTCACATTAGAGAAATTGTTGATCTCTTCCTGCAGAGGGAGATCTTAAGATTCTTAGATCTTGTTTGAGGATAGAGACTCAATTACACGAGGGCTTTTGTAGTAAGGAAATGGAAATAGTCAAAGACCATAGGTTTCAAAATGTATATATAGATACATATATAGCCTCCTTGTGAAGCCCACAATTGGAGTGTATTTTATACACTGCACCACACCTTTTTCTCCACTATGTATTTTGGAGATTATTTTATATCTCATACAGCAGTGTTTCATTGTAAGGCTCTATCATATTTAATCTCTAATTGATGAATATTAAAGTTTTTTCTATGTATCCTTTAAAAATTATAGAAAATTGTAAACACACACAAGTAGAATAATGTAATGAATCGTCTTAATGCTAAAAAGAGCTTCAGCCCTTATTTTTATAGCCTGAGTTCTCTGATGAGCAGACTTGGAGATGGAGATAAGTACTCCGGTTTATTAGGGAGTACTTTGGTATCAACAACCCAGGAGGGGTGCCTGGGTTGCTCAGATGGTTAAGATTCCAAGTCAATTTCGGCTCAGGTCATGATCTCAGGCTACATGCTCAGTAGGGAGTCAGCTTGGGATTCCTCCCCCCTCCCCAGCCACCCCATGCTACTCCAGCTCACATTTGTGCTTTCTCCCTCCCTCAAAAACAAACCCAAAAACTACACACAAAAAGTGAAAGCAACCCCACAAACCCATCCCTCACACTTATGATCCTGTTTCATCTTCATCCCTTTAAACATCTTACTTATATGCCCCATTTCCTTTCTCTCTCCCCTGTGTTCTGCTGGGCCCAGACATCATATCATTTTATGAATACCACAGTTCTCTTTGAGTAACCTGATTTAGTAAAACACGTTGATTAACCAGGCTACTGGAGAATGATGTTTTCTGGTATAGGGAAGTTTGCAGTAAATGAAGATCATAGAGAATAGGGAAGAAAGAGTAGGGGCGCTTGGTTGGCTAAGTAGATAGAGCATGCAACTCTTGATCTCAGAGTTGAGTTCAAGCCTATGTTGGGCATAGAGCCTACTTAAACAAATGTAGGATCCCTGGGTGGCTCAGTGGTTTAGAGCCTGCCTTCTGCCCAGGGCGTGATCCTGGAGTCCTGGGATCGAGTCCCACATCGGGCTCCCTGCATGGAGCCTGCTTTTCCCACTGCCTGTGTCTCTGCCTCTTTCTCTCTGTGTCTCGTGAATAAATAAATAAAATCTATAAAAAAAAAGTGAAGAGTATTTTATTAGGAATCAGGAGGTCTGTATATGCCTTTGAGCTTTGAGATCAGTTTGCCATGTGATTTTGAGAGAATTACCAATGACCTAAATACCACCAAAATACAAACTGTTAGATGGTAAATCGGCTATATCCTCTCCATTTTTAAGTTAGGAAGCCTTTTTCTTCTTCTTCTTTTTTTTTTTTTTTTGTCAACTATAAAAGCCTTTCTTTTACGGTAGCTTCAACATCAAAAACAAGCAAAGCCAGGAGATAGACCCCCATTTCATGAACTTTCAGTGACTTGGTTTACTGATACAGGCAAAGGGTGATTTCATTTTTACCGCTCCTGTGGACACGTTCTGTTGAATTCTCTGCTGCCATTTTATGAAAATGTTTTCTGAGTTCTAATTTCTCTGAGACCAGATGATGCATCTGTTCCCCTTTTGCTTCATTTATGCTATCACTTCCCTTCCTCCTCTTATGCTTGTTTCCTCCCTCTTCTCACTGTTTTAGAAAGTAATAGTCACATGTCTTTTTCTTGCCTCTGCCCTTACACATTGCGTTAAACTCCATGATTTACTATTTTTCTTCATTGTCTTGTATTTTCTTTTTCTTTTAAAACTCATAATTTTAGTTAAGCTTCTTATCTCTGTGCACCCAGGCTAATTGTGGTAGCATCATATTTGTTTCCCTGTCTGCAGTGTGTTGTCCATGTTAATCCGAACTTTATACAATGCCACAGTTTTAGCATGTCACTTCTCTATTTAGAGATCTACTTATGAGACCACTAAGTCTCTTTAGTCTGATCCTGCTCAAGACTAATGTGAAACCTTGTAGTATCTTCTCCCTTCTCAAAACCTATAGTTAGTAAATTCTAGTTAAGTGTGAAATAATTTGTCTCATTTATTAGAATCTGAATTGATGACTTCACTGGGTATCTGTATCATAATAGTGCTAATCCTTTATAGAGGGCTTTTAATATTTCAAAATGCCTTTTTTCTATTGTCCTTATAGTAACTTTGTGTAAAACCTATATCAAAATCCATATTGCATCTTTATCAACTTTGTGTGCTGAACACCGAAACCTATCTATCGTATCTCTAAAAGAACTCTCATACTCATCTCATTATTGCCATTTTCACCACTACTACCTTGTATTATATATTTATTAAAGATATCCTATATGGCAGACATTATGCTAATAAACATTATGTGGTGAATACACAGTTGTGGCTCTTGATCTTAGGGAACACGAGCATATAGAGTAGCAGGGCAGAGTAGTAGTTGTTTGTTCATTAAACAAAAAAGCACAGAAATTAAGTGATGAGAGATTGTGATAAATTTTAGTACTATCGTTTCCTTCCTTCTCTCTCTCTCTCTCTCTTTCTCTCTCTCTCTCTTTTTTTTTTTTTTAAGATTTATTTATTTGAGAGAGAGAGAGAGCATGAGTAGGGGCAAGGGGCAGAGGACCCTGGGATTGTGACCTGAGCCGAAAGCAGGCATTTAACCTACTGAGCCTACCCAGGTGCTCCTCAGTACCATCATTGCTTACCAGCAATACTGTGGTAGCCCTGCTGGTCATCAAACCCAGAGTTTTATCCCTAGCCATTGTATTGCAGCTACAGTGATCTGAAAAACAAATACAGCTTTAAAACACTTGACCTTTTTCCTATTTCTGTCAATTTAACTCCAAATTCCTTCATACGGCTTATCAAGTCCTTTATGATTTGGTGCATATTTACCTGTTATTTCTTGTCTCTTCATTCAACCTTTGTGCTCTGAATGCCAACTCTACTATTTTCACTGTCGAGAAAGAATTGAGCTCCCTTACCTATGGGATTTAAAACATGTGATTTCCTGAACCTCTTCCTGGGTTAATTCCTACTGAGTCTCACCATTATTTCTTCTAAGAATCCTTCCTGGATCTGTGAAAGTACAGGTTAGGATATCTATCGTTTGTGTCTCCACAGGTCTTGAGATTTTTCCTCTATCACACTCTGTAGTAATTAATTGTTTGCTTCCATGTGTGTAAGTCCCACTAGGTAGTTGAGTTGTGTCTATTTTATCTACTGCTGTAATGCTATGAGCACAGAATGAAAACTTGGGAAATGCTGTTTAAAATGTATACTAATAATTGTTATTATGAGACAGAATTTAATTTGAAAGCTATTTTAGTATCATGTAGGAATTTGTAGCATTACTTCTAATAAAGTCGTGCAGAACTGAATTATCATATTTGCAGATAATAGAATTGTGTCTGACAAGCATATACAATAGTTTTTTTATGTTATAGCAGAAAGTCATTGAAAGATCATAACCTTATTAAAAATCCAAGTTTATTAAATATGAAATGGCAGTGCTGGAAGAAGCCAGTGAATGTGGAAGCAGAATGTGAAGAAGTAGCAAAGTCTGTGTTTTTAAAAAATATTTACAAGCATCTGTCATGTGCAGGTATTGCACTAGTTGTATTACATGTATGGTTTCTCTCTGTCATTAGCACAGCTTTCTTAAAAGAGGATATTATTGTCCATCATTTACAGATGGGGAAGCCGAGACCCAGAGGGGCAACTTTGTCAAGATTCCATAGAAGAGCCAGGATTTGAATACAGTTCTTCTGATTGTGAGTTCAGTGTTCTTTCAATTATGATTATTTTTATTGTTGTTGACTGAAGTATAATTGTATTTCTCTACAGAACTGAGAAATACGGGAAGTTCAGTGAAATAGAGAAATACATGAAATTAAAGCAACCAAAAGAGATGACTTAGAGGTAAAAAATAAGAACCCTGCCCTTTTAAATTTATTTTTAAAGATTTTACTTATTTATCCATGAGAGACACAGAGAGAGAGGCAGAGACACAGGCAGAGGGAGAAGCAGGCTCCATGCAGGGAGCCCGATGTGGGACTCGATCCCAGGACCCCAGGATCGTACCCTGAGCCAAAGCAGACAGACGCTCAACCACTGAGCCTCCCAGGTGCCCCAAGAGCTCTGCTCTTACGATTTTATTTTTATTTTTATTTTTTGACTTCAGAAGGATTCAGAATTAATTTTATAAATAACTCTTGGGGTGAAAACTAAGCCTTAAAAATGATATGATCAAAGACATGATTATTGGCAAAATGAGAAGTAGAATCTAGAACTCCTGATATTTGACTGTAAAGCTTGATCAGTTAAAAATTTTTATTTAGGGACGGCTGGGTGGACTCAGTGGTTGAGTGCCTGCCTTCAGCTTAGGATGTGATCCTGGAGTTCCCGGATCGAGTCCCACATCTGGCTCCCTGCAGGGAGCCTGCTTCTCCCTCTGTCCCTCTGTCTGTGTCTCTGCCTCTGTGTGTGTGTGTGTGTCTCATGGATAAATAAAATCTTAAAAATTCTTTTTTTAATTTAATAGCCAGTCTCTAAATGTAATTTTTTTTTTAAAGGTTTTATTTATTTATTCATGAGAGGCACACACAGAGAGAGAGAAGCAGATGGAGAAGCAGGCTCCATGCTGAGAGCCTGATGTGGGAGTCGATCCCGGGTCTCCAGGATCACGCCCTGGGCCAAAGGCAGGCGCTAAACCGCTGAGCCACCTGGGGATCCCCTCTACATGTAATTTTAAGCCAGATTTTGTTTTTTTAAAGATTTTATTTATTTATTCATGAGAGACAGAGAGAGGCAGAGACATAGAGGGAAAAGCAGGCTCCTCTAAGGGACCCAGATCTGGGACTGGATCCCTGGCCTGGGATCACACCCTGAGCTGAAGGTGGACACCTGGGACCAAGACCAGAGCCGAAGATAGATGCTCAACCGCTGAGCAACCCAGGCACCCCTACATCTTTTTTTTTTTTTTTTTTTTTTAATTCTGAAATTCAAGTTAGGATTTTATAGTCTCAAACTATCATGAATAGAATGTGTTTGTTGTGTATGCTACAGGCGATTGTAAGCTCTTAAGAAAAATTAATATGATCTTATAATAATTTGTTTCAATAGAGAATATGTTACTATCCCCTAAAAAAGTTTTTCAAAGTTAAAGATGTTCATACATTAGGCACATGTCCACTTTAGCATATATGGCTTTTAGTTTTATTTATATATATATGTATATAATACACCTTACAGTGTTTCTTCCTCCTTGCATGAGTAGATATGTTAGTATTTTTAACATAAACTACTTTTTTTTGTTTTCCTAGTAATTCACTTTTTAAAAAAAAGTTTTTATTTAAATGTCAGTTAACATACAGTGTAATGTTAGTTTCAGATATACAATATAGTGATCCAACACTTCCCAGTATCACCCAGTGCTCATCACAAATATGGTCCTTAGTTCCCATCAGCTATTTCACCCATCTCTCCACCTGCCCCTGTCTGATAACCATCAGTTTGTTCTCTATTAAACTTTTTGTTTTCTAGAAGAAAAGTGTTACTCTCTTAGAAAAGTGATAGGAAGAATTCAGAACCTTTCTGGAGAGAGCCACAAAATTATTTGATTTTGATTTGATTTTTCTCTGTTGGTTAACTTTGTTGGACCAGGTTACATTGATTTATTTTATGAAATAAGAGTGTGACATCTCATTAAGAAGCTACGTGTGCTATTTTGACCTCAGATACTTTTAAGAAGTAAGATTACTTTTATTTACTTTTTTAAAAGATTTTATTTGAGAGATAGCAAGAGAGCACAAGTGGGGGGAGAGGCAGAGGCAGAGGGAGAGGGAGAAGCAGGCTCCCTGCTGAGTGTGGGGTTTGATCCCAAGACCCCCAGAGTCATAACCTGAGCTGAAGGCAGATGCTTAACTGACTGAGCCGCCCAGGTGCCCCAAGTAAGATTGCTTTTAGAGTACACTTTTGCATTAGTAATATTTCATTGAAACTAGATAGCTCAGTGATCCCCAAATTGATAAATGAATTTGATGCAGCTCTAGTCACAATCTCATCAGGCTTTTTTGCAGACATTTACAAGCTGATTTTTAAATTTGTATGGAAGTTAAGAGAACCTAGAATATCCAAAGGAATCTTCAGAGTAAGAAGAAGCATATTTCAGTGCTGAAAAGAAATACTGGTATTTTCTTCTGGTGAGGAAATTTCTTGAATTCTCATAAATTAAGCAAGACTAGTTTTTATATATTGGATTTATATAAAACTGAACTATACATACATTGTACAGTGAGCTATCTAAACCATCTAGGTTCATCTTTCACATGTTGTTTAGCTAAGATGAATTTTAATTATCTTCTGCTGGTGTTGGAAGGAGTCTGGCCATAGATGATGGTTGTATTTATTTCCTTGTCTTCATCTCACCTCCAACAAAGCCCCCCTTCCTTTCTAGGAGTCTTAACATTTTTCCTTTATGTAATTGTTTGTCATTCTTCTTACTACGTCATGTATTCCAGGGAGTTATTCTTACAAACTTGGGGGAGTAGTTACCTGAGTGTGCAGTGAGGAAGATCATATATTTATGTGTAATAAAACTTAGAAATTGTGGCCTTAAAGTTGTAGAAGTTTATTTTCCCTACATAACAAAATGTCTAGTGTAGAGTTAGAGAAGTGTTGGAAAGGCTTAGCTCTCCTATTTTTGAACTCACACAGTAAGGATGTCTCCTGGCAAGAGATAGCAGAGCCACTGTCAAAATGTCCTTGACAGTCTTTTCTGCCTCCAACTTTTGAACATTTCCCCAAGCCCATTTCTCCACAGTCTTCCCCCAACTTTGATTTAATACTCTCCTATCTAGGAGGTTTTAATATCAAGTGTGTTCTGAGACCCAGGAGTACAAATCTACTTCTTCGCCTGAATCCTATAAATAAGACTGCCTCCCTCCACTCCAGTTGCCCCAGCCATGATCTGAAAGTATATTTTCCTTTTTTTTTTTCGATACCATCTTCCTGTTGGTCACCAAGCCATTTTGATTAATTATTGTTTATTTAGAAATTGATTCTGCTTATTCTGCATTTGATGGAACTACCCTAATCCCAGCAGCAAGACACATCAATAACAACTACTGATTGTGATTCTCACTACAGTTTCATGTTTCATTTCAGGTATTCTTTATGATTATTTATCTTTGAAATATTTCACTTAACAAATACTTTCTATTTAGATTTTTTTATATACCAATCAAGAAGTAGCACTGTGAATAATTTAAAGACCATTGACAAGGGTATGTATATCTATAGGTCAGGACAGATTAGTTTTTACCATCTACTTTCCTTTGAAATACAGCAGTGAATTTTGGAATCTGGTTTCTGCCACCCCCGCCCCCAACATAAGACATAAGATGGTGACTTCTTACCTTGGTTAGACTGACTTCTCACATATTCCTTAGATAAGCAGTTAACTAGCTGATGTAATGTCTCCTGGAAAAGATATAGTGAAGTTCTTTACCATTATTTCCTTTTTTTTTTTTAAGATTTTATTTATTTATTCATGAGACAGAGAGAGAGAGAGAGAGAGAGATAAAGAGGCAGAGAGAGAAGTAGGCTCCATGCAGGGAGCCCAACGTGGGACTCAATCCCGGGTCCCCAGGATCACGCCCTGGGCCAAAGGCAGGTGCTAAACTGCTGAGCCACCTGGGGACCCCCACTTTACCATTATTTCCTAAGGGAGAATTGCTTTTTGGGTAATGAGTTAATTTTAGGTTATGTTCTTTTATTTTTTATTTTTTGTAAAGATTTTATTTACTTATTTGAGAGAGTGAGTGTGAGTGAGTGGGGGAGGGAGCAGAAGGAGGAGAAACAAACTCCATGCCGATCAGGGAGCCCACGCAGGCCTTGATCCCAGGGTCTCAGGATCATGACCTGAGCCACCCAGGTGCCCCAGGTTATGTTCTTTTAAAAGCATACGTTCCTGTTATGGATTGAATTGTATTCCCCTAAAAATCGTATGTTGAAATTTTGATTTTCAGGACCTCAGAATGTGACCTCATTTGGAAATAGGGTTTTTTATGGAGGTATTCAAGTTAAAATGAGGTCATCAGGGTAGGTTCTAATCCAGTATAACTGATGTCCTTATTAAAAAGGGGAAACTTGGAGACGGATGTGCAGAGACAGATGTGCACACGGGGGAATGCCATGTGAGCATGGATGGAGATGGCCTTCTACAGTCAAGGAGAGGGGCCTGGAATAGATCCTTCCCTTCATAGCCAATCCTACCTATACCTGACTTCCGATTTTTAGCTTCAAGAACTGTGAGACAATATATTCTGTTGTTTAAGCTCTTCAGTTTGTGTGCACTGCAACCCTAGGAAACTAATACAGTTCTTTATGAAAATCCTTCATTGCCCTTAATGAGAATTCCTCTCAGGTTCTGGTTGACTGTTCTTGATTTTGGGGAGGATGCTGGGGATTTGTTTTTTATCTAAATCTTTGTAATTATTTTAGCTTCTGGAGAAGTTGAATTAGAGACTGATGATGTGTTTTCTAATGATGTAGTATATACCTTTATCATGTTATGGATGATTATTTTCTCATGTTTTAAGGGCCGTAAAATGCATTCTTTTTCTAGGTTTTCTTGAGTAGCCTTGTCACTCGAATATCAGAATGTTTTTTCGTGTTGCACCAGAGTTGGCTCATCTCCACATAGCACGCATATTCCTTAGTACTGAATCTCTATATTTGCATTTTCTTTAAGCAAATCCAGTATGCATTGAATATGAGTCCTCAAATATCTAGAGAAATAGTGTTCTTTCCAGATTTCATCATACTGTCTTCAATGCTGTGATCTTACTTAATTGAGAGAAGTCTTGGGGTGATATGATTTATTTATTTAAATATTTTATGTATTTATTCATGAGAGACACAGAGAGAGAGAGAGGCAGAGAGAGAAGCAGGCTCCTCGCAGGTAGCCCGATGTGGGACTCGATCCTGGGACTGGGATCACACCCTGAGCCAAAGGGTGATGCTGAACCACTGAGCCACCCACGCATCCCTAATTTAATACTGAATGTTGTCACCATGAAAAAATGAACTACTTCCAGATTGCTTTTTAGAAAAAGTCATTGTTGGGTATCTTTTTTTAGCCAGGAACATGCTCTACCAGATTTATTAAAATTGCTTTAGTGTTTTGCTTCATTTCCTAATATCAAATAGAAATATGCAGAAAAGAAATATGGAAATAATTGTGTCATGGTAGCCTATAAAATAGTGAACATGATAAATAGAAAGTGAACTTGGAATTTTTTTCTTTAAATGCATACTTTATACTAGTAGGCAAAAGATGAAGTTTTGGGGGATATAAACTGATGAAAGTCATGTAGTCTTATAAAAAAATTTAAGTAGTATAGATTTTTAGATTTTTTTACTTGCCTCATTTTCTTTCCAGTGACTTTTTGTTTGTTTGTTTTTAAGCAAGAGAGAGCACACATCCATGAGGGAGGGAAGGAGCTGAGGAGGAGGGAGAGAGAGAATCCTAAGCAGGCTCCATGGCAGAGCAAGGCTCCATCTCAGGACCCTGAGATCATGACCTGAGCCAAAACGAAGAGTGGGACGTTTAACTGGCTGAGCCACCCAGGCACCCCATTCAGTGACTATTCTTTAAAAGCGATTTTAGTGGTTTTTGTTGTTTTTTTTTTTTTTTTTTAAGTGTAGGTAATAGTTTAAAGAAGAGTCTTGCTGGAAGCAGCTAGCAATAAGACCATGGCTATTAGACTAGTTTCCTTCATAGAAAATGGTTTTTTCTTTAAGTGTTTCTGGAAACTTTATGGGACAGTCTTAGCATCCTAAAGAGTCTATAGGTATACACATATCATTTGTTGTCACTTAAAAATTTGGGGCAGAAAAAAATCACTACAGTGACCATTACTGATTGACCATGTCAAGCCTATAGGTGACCCTGTAGTGTCGCATAAGATCTGGTAGTCTCGGGACAATGGATGGCTCAATGGTTGAGCATCTGCCTTTGGCTCGGGGCATGATCATAGGGTCCCAGGATTGAGTCCCACATTGGGCTCCCTGCATGGAGCCTGCTTCTCCCTCTGTCTGTGTCTCTGCTTCTCTCTCTGTGTCTCTCATGATTAAATAAATAAAATCTTTAAAAACCAAAAAGTTCTGGCAGTCTCTGTGGAACCCTTTGATTATTCCAGTCTTCATTTCTCTCTGACTTCTCTGAACCTATATTTAGTTTTTAGCCACACAGTTTATAACACTTAAATCTGGTTGTTTCACCAACTAGATCTTGCTTTTGTCATATGAAGGAATAATTCCTTGTATTTGTTCTCTCCTGCAAAAGGTGTACTCCCATATACACTTAAAGAGAAATCCTTTTCCCCTCAAGTTTCAGAATTTACAATAAAAGACATTCATGATCTTGAGACATTATAGGTTGTGGTAAATATAGTTGAATGAGTTTCCCACTGAACATACTCTTTTTAATGTTTAGCACACTATGCTGAGTTTTTCTTGGACATTGCCATCTGTTATTGTTTTGGAGACCTAACAAATTTATAGACCTTACTTGTCATTGGTAGCATAGCAGAGTGAATAAAATAGGTTCTGTAGTCAGGCTGCCCGGGTTTGATTGGATTCCATTATTTCACTTTTCACCTTGTGACTTTCTGACTCACAGTCTTTATCTGTGAGAGAGGTGTGACCATAGTACTTACTGCGTGATTTATTATGAGAATTAAGATTTTAATTAGATTTTACATATATAAAATGAGATTTTAGGTATTTACATATATGGGTGTCATATATAATGTTCGGGAGAATTCTTGGTACTCAGGAAGTTTAAGTTGGATTCATAATACAAATGTATGTTTTAGAAGGAAATGTAATATTTGACCTTATTCTTATAACATTTCCAGGTTTGAAAACACAATGGCAGGAAATAGCCTTGTCCTACCCATTGTTCTTTGGGGTCGCAAAGCACCAACACACTGCATCTCAACAGTACTTTTAACAGATGATGGGACCACGATTGTAACTGGATGTCATGATGGACAAATATGCCTCTGGGATCTTTCAGTAGAATTGGAAGTGAGTATCTGAAATGCCTATTGTATTTTTTAGCTACAAAGAGCTTCTTAATAGAAAACAGTAGTCCCAGAGTAACACTTGGCGTCATAATATATTTTCTGTGAAATCTGTTTTGAGTCAAATTACTATTACGCAGGTTGATAATTTGTATTATTCATCAGGATTATCTTCTGCTGGTTTTTGGCTATTTTCAGTGGTTATATCTACCCTTACACTTAAGGTTTTTCAAAAGAAGTTTATCCAGACTGAAGGAAGTTTCCAAAGGTATTAAAAATAGTTTTGAATATTTATACCTGCTAATGTGAATGTCTTGAAGAGGGCAAAACTTTTTATAAAGCATAAATTTGATTGTGTTTATTGCCGAATGTGGAGTGCACAGTGTGTTGTGCTGTTAGGCCTTCTCAGTGGACAAACTAGGGAAATAGGAATTGGGAATACACACAGACACACATACACACATACACGCACTACACACTAAGACCTCCAATTCTAACACAACACCTCAGGGTTTATTCTCCTTTTCCCCCCATATTTTTAATCTTCCTCTCTGATATTTTCCCCAGGGATTATTCTGTAAAGGGTAACAGAAAATGGGGTGGTAGCTAGAATATAGGACAAGCAAATTGATTTTTTAAGTATTTTTTTTGTTGTTACAGCCTTATTGAGATAAAATTCACATACTATATGATTTGCTCATTTAAAGAAATTGTGTGCGACTATATATATACGCATGTATATATATCCATATATATTGAATCTAAAAATATGTACATATATTTTTAAAAAATGAAGCTCATAGTGAACAGATTGGTGTTGCCAGAGGTGGGGGTGGGATTGGGAGAAATGGTTGAGCTGTTTTTGTTTTTTGTTTTTAGTTTAAGTTAGTTGAATTTAAAAAATAAAGTGTACATTACCATAGTCAAATTTATAACATTTTCATTACATCAGAAATACCCCCTGTACTCTTAAGCTATCATTCCCAATACCCCCATTTCCTCCCAAGGCAACCACTAATCTGTTTTCTATTTCTTTTTACAATGTGCAATATATGTGTGGATGTTAATTTGATATGATAAATATATCAAATTAATATCCCAAATATAACTCCTCTATAGGTTGGGCTGTTCTGGGCATTTCATATTTATGGAATGATATGTTGGTTTTTTGTGGCTGGCTCTTTTTACTTATTATAATATTTTCAAAGTTCATCTGTATTGTAGCATGTAACAATACTTCATTTTTTTACATGGCCAAATACTATTCCTTTATATGGGTGTACTAAATTTATCAATTAATGGGCATTTGGTTGTTTGTACTTTGGCCATACAGAATCATGCTGCTACGCATATTTGTGTTTGAGTTTTAGTGTGGACATCTGTGTTTGTTGCTCTTTGGTATACACCTAGGCATGGAACAGCTAGAATGGGAAAAATGACACTTGAATGACATGTAAGGCCTGGGTATACATGTTGGAAAGTGGCTGGAAAGAAGTGCCATAGAATGTGATACACCCTGAGGATTGATAGCGAACTAAATGTAAATCAGCAGTGTAACCATGACGAGAAAAAAAAAAAAAAATCACATGTTGTTATATCAAATATATTATATAAAATATCACAAGTGATTATAAACAATAAGACTCAGGAGAGCTTAGAAACAATTTTTTCACTATGTTGCATAGATTTTACTAGAGTGTTATATTTATTTAAGTTCAAGTAAGAGGGATAAAACTGGGGAGAGTGAGAAGTATTGGGGAGGTGGTAGTGGGGCTAGGAGAGAAATATATCTTTTGAAAGATATTAAGAGAATTGGACTATTTATCCATTGGGAAAGAAAGCTAAATAAAAGTTGGCTTGGTTATTGTCTTTGGAATATGTGGAGTGTCTTTAGTATTATACTTTGTAGTAGCTATTTATGCCTATGAAGGACCAATAAGACCTTTTTCTGAAGTTCTGGTATCTTCTTTTCCTTTGTTAGAAAAGGATTAAAAACTGTAGCTAAAATTTTTGCCATCCATATCTTGATTTTCTTTATTCTATGCAAAAGGGCACCCTGGTCTAACATGGTAGTAAAATGTCCAGAGGAAATTGCAGAGGTAATGTATACAACCTAGTGAGCACTTAGATGGTGATAAGAGTAGAGGAGGAACTTATCGATGCAGACACCATCTCTTACAAGCAATGTTTGTAAAAAGCTTCCATTACCCACAAATTTACAGGATATAATGAGACTGGTTCCTATCTTCTTGAAACTTTCCTTCTATCAGGGAAACAGATCTATGCAGAGAATAGTATCAGCCATGCTATTGAAGAAAGAAGTAAAAATAAGAGCTTGACCTTTGGAGATGGGCAAAACTTGGCTTGAATCTTGGCTGTTCTAGTATCCAGCTGTGTGACTTTGGGCAGTTTACTTAACCATTTTGTGTCTAGGTCCTGCCACATTTAAAATATGGTGTACCACCCAAGCTTGTGGTAAGGATTCTGTGAAGGAATGCATATTAAGCAGTTATCACAGTGCTTGCACATAATGATTTATTTAATGAACAAATCTCTGGTGTAGAAAGGGAAAAAAAGGTACAAGGAGATTAAAAAAAAAAAAAGTGTTGAATGATGGCTGACTATAGAATGAACTAGTCTCAAGGTCCCAGGTTAGAATGTGGGTGTTACTATTTACACTTTAGAACTGACACATCACATATTTTCATTATGATCATCTTGCCTTGCCTCTGATAACTTGGTAATTGTCACTTTTGAACTCTGTGGTCTTGAGGAGAGGGATGGTCTTCATGAATTGGTTGAACAGATTATTTTTGTTTTATTTATTTTTTTTAAAGATTATTTATTCATGAGAGACACAGAGAGAAAGAGAGAGGCAGAGACACAGGCAGAGGGAGAAGCAGGCTCCCTGTGGGGAGCCTGATGTCAGACTTGATCCTGGGTCTCCAGGATCAGGCCCTGGGCTGAAGGTGGCGCTAAACCGCTGAGCCACCCGGGCTGCCTTGAACAGATTATTTTATGATTATTTCTTTGTACTGATTATGTGTAAAATGTCTAGTTAATAACTGTGATGTAACAAATTTTTGTGGAATATGGTGAAATATAAAGAGATATAAAGAAATATAAATATAATTTACCATATATTTTCTCTTTGATTATATTAATACTTATTTTCTTTTGTAGTTTCCTGATGCTAAGTCTTTATAGTTGTGATTTAGCATTGATAATAGGCATAGATATATTTTTGGTTGCTCTGCTTGGCATTTAGTGGTCATTCAGAACAATTTCTTAAAGCCATCTTTTTCTTTCTTTAAACTCTAGAAAACTTCTATTTAATGAATAAGTTTCTGTTCATTAAAGGAACATGTTGATTTATGAAAATATCTTAAACTTTTCTTTTTAGCTAACTTTGTACTTATGAAGATACGGTAAAAAATACAGTTTCATTTACATAATTTTTTCTTTTATCTGACGGTGGGTGGCAAAGCCATATATTCTAGTTTTATTTTACAAATGTTCTTTGAAACATGTTCAGTGCAGTCCCCATCTGCACTGAGCCTCCGACAGCTTCGGAACTGGAATTTTGCAGCTATCCCCATCCAAGACTAGGACCCTACAGATTGAGGAGTTTCAGATGGACTAATTTTGTTTATTAAAGGATTGTTTAAAAAAAAAACAATAAAAAACATACTTAGAAAAACAATTGCTTTTAGTATTTTGACTTGTTTACTGTGACTGTGCTGTATTTACTTTTGGCTCCAGTAGAGTCTTTTTCTAGATTTTTCTAGATTTCTTGTGTTCAAGGGTCAACTGTATTTTATTCTTTTTGATTCTATTGTGTGATTTTCTCAATTTCTCCTTTAGACATTTTGTTGTTTAGCGTATTTTGTGTGGATATTTTGTTGTTAGTGTATTTTGTTGTTAGTGTATAGAAATGCAATTGAATTTTGTATGTTTATTTTACATCCTGCAACTTTACTGAATTTGTTATTAGTTCTAGCAGTCTCTCGGTGGAATCTTTAGGATATATAGATATATAGGATCATGTCATCTGTAAACAGAGAAAATTTTACTTTTGCCTTTCTGATTTGGATGCCTTTTATTTTTCTTGCCTAATTGCTCTGGCTTAGACTTTCAATACTATGTTGAATAGCAGTAGCAGGAGTGAATATTCCTGTCTTATTCCTGATCTTAGAGGAAAGGCTTTTAGCTTTTCCCTGTTGAGTATGATTTTAGCTGTGAGCTTGTCATATATAGTCTTTATAAAGTTGGGATATATTCCTTCTATATTCATTTTGTTGAGAGTTTTTAATTATGAAAGGATACTGAATTTTGTCAAAAGTTTTATTGCCTCTATTAAGATGATCATGTGCTGTTTATACTTCATTCAAATATTTTTATTTTTCTAGATTATGGTGGAAGTAAAGTCTAGTTCTAGTTGTAATGGCTGAAAGTGGAATTTTCCAACAAAGTTATATACATTTGAAGTAAAACTATTGGTAAAGTTGATTTTCTTGGAAGAAATTACATAACTGACCAAGAGCATAGTTTTAAGTGGAAGATTATTGAATCTCTATATGGAGGTGGAGTTAGGTGTATGAGAAAATTTTGGCTGCATGGGAAAACTTTCCAAGCCCATTCTAACTATAAACTGATTGATTCTTAAATAATTAGAATAAAAATTTAGCCTTTGAGGGAAAAAATGCATATTATGTAACTAAGCAAAAAAAAAAAAAAAAAAGATTGAAATTTTCTTAATTGTGATTACGTAAAAGATTACTAAAATGCATTTTATTTGGAAAATCTTTTCAGTTGTTACATACCAGAACTGTAGAACAATACCAGTAGTACTCTTTCATGGAACATTTAATTTTGAGCAGTTTAGCTTTACTAATAAATTGGGATAAATTGTTTGCAAAATGGGCACCAGGATAGGTATAAGGGGACTTTGTCATATTCTATTCTCTTAACTGGATATTGAGTATGTGGCTATTTAATATATTCTTTATATCTTATACATATATTATAAATTTTATTTGTGTGTATTAAATTTTTAATTGAAAAATATATCCTGAAATAACCTAAGACCCTGAAGCCTGAAGTAATAACATGCCATTTGGTACAAAGTAGATAAATTTGGGGGCTGATTGCCAGACTATTTTAGAATAGTGGGTATATTGCCATTCTTTAAGGCACTGTGTTACTAAATCATTAATCTGTGAAGGTCATTCTTCATTCTTTTTTTTTTTTTTTTTAAAGATTTTATTTAGTTATTCATAGAGACACAGCTAGAGAGAGAGGCAAGACACAGGCAGAGGGAGAAGCGGGCACCATGCAGAGAGCCTGACGTGGGACTCGATCCCGGGTCTCCAGGATCACACCCTGGGCTGCAGGCGGCGCTAAACCGCTGCGCCACTGGGGCTGCCCTCATTCTTCATTCTTGATAGTTAATGTTGCTATCAGCATTTGGGAGGGTGCCCGTCCTCTCTTTTTTTTGAGTTTTGAGTGTGTTAATCTAGACTCTAGATATGTTTTCAGGTCAATGAACATGTTATTTAAAAAATAAGTGGTGTTAAATTGTTTTGTAACTGTCGTTCTTAATCTGATTCTTCTGTACACTGTAGTTTAGTGCTGAAGACTGCCCTCGTTTGACTTCTGTGACTCTCTGTATGTGTTGGGCAAATAGTGTTACCTGTTGCTTTTCCAATTTTGACTTCAGAACTATCTATCTGGTATGTGATTATGAACATTAAATGGATGGGGATCGCTGTTGTGTTGCTCAGTTTTTGGTGTTCTGAGCAGTTCTTCTCAAATCTGTCTATATATTTATATTGAAAATTAACAGGATTCCTAAAAATTAGTTTTTAAAAATTTGGTACTTATATCAACATATATGTGTATTTCTAGGTTAATCCTCGAGCACTGTTGTTTGGTCACACAGCCTCAATCACCTGTTTGTCTAAAGCTTGTGCTTCTAGTGACAAACAGTATATTGTGAGTGCATCTGAAAGTGGGTAAGTATTTTCTTATTTACTTTTTTCCTCGTCTTTATTGCAAATAGTACCAGTGTATTAGTAAGTAGGGAATTTTTTTCTTTTGAAGTATCTTTTAAGTAAATGCTTCAGTTATCTAAACTTAAAGATACTTGAAATATGGTTTTCTAAATGTGAATTTTTGTTAATGATTTTTTGTAATACTTTTATCGTAATTTATGATTATGTTTTTGCCTTGCTTTTGAGAAACTCAAAAGACCTTACAGGTTAAAGCCTGATCATTAATCTCTATTTTTTTAAGTTGGCAGACCATTTTGAGAGTTTTAAAAAAACCTGAATGATGGCTAGGCTAGCATAAATTTGGAAGATGAAGCCATGCAGATGTCATGATGTTGTATTCATATTTGTTAATACACTAATGTAATTGTATATATTCTTGAGTCTTAGAATATAATTTGTTTTTAGATCATTAGGTAGTAGTCATAGGTTTCAGAGTGAGGAGTTTTTAAACTTTTAAACTTTTTTGATGCATAGAAAATAATATGTTATTAAAGAGAGTTGGGGACTTGGAAAGAATTATTTAAAAAGGTCTTCTCTCCCCTTTCCCCTCCCATAATTTATGAATTTGAAAAGAACCTTATGTAACTGTTTGTAACAAGTAGAGGCAGTACCAGGTAAAAGTATAGTCCCTTTTGGTCAATTAAAGGATAATTCGTATTAGCATGCATATTCTAAATAAGACTGAACATTCTTTGAAAAATTGTTTCATACCATGTGAGGTATAAGAAAGGGCACCTTGAAGAAAGCCTTGAGAATATTAGTGTCACTGCATTTTATTAATGTCTTTCATTAAATAGAACTTATTTCTTTAAGAGACAAAGACATGCTGATATTTCTAATTTTGTATGTCATGTCTGTAGTTTGAGAAAGAAGCTTTTTATGTTATGCACTTGATAAACTTATGTAATAAACAGAATTATAATTGGAATATTACATATAATTTGCAAAATTTAGAATTAAGTTGACTTTAATTTTTATTTTGTGCTAAATTTTCTAGCTATGCCGGTAACTAATGGAAAATCCCAGTGGTTTAAATTAAAAGTTTATTTCTTGGTTTTGTCAGTTGGCCCTGGTATATCATTTGGGACTTTGCTTCATTACCATCCTTATTTTGAGGTTGAGGGGGAGGGAGCACTACTAACAGGAGTAGCCACTGTCTGGAATGGAGGCAGAGAAGAAAGAAAGTTCTTGAGGTCCTTGCATCAGTTGTGGCCAGAACTACTCGTGAGACTTCAGAACCAAAAGGAAGCTGGGAAGTGCAGTCCTACCCTGTGCCCAGAAAGAATGTGCATCCAGGTGGGGGTGTAGGTTGAAGGGGAGATTGGGATGGTGAGTGAGGACCAGAATTTTTCACAGACACAGTAATGACTATACACTACTTTTCCTGAAATATATCAGTTTTAATGGAAGATTCACTTTAAAGCACTGTGACAAAATTGAACAATGCTTTTAAAAATCAGATTTAAAGTTAGATATTATTTTTGTTTTATAGAGAGATGTGTCTCTGGGATGTGAATGATGGCAGATGTATTGAGTTTACAAAGTTAGCCTGCACACATACAGGCATACAGGTTGGTATCTATTTCCATAACAGTTCAAGTCAGCATAACTTACTACAGGTGTACAATTAAATGTTTTTTAAACATTGAGCCCATATTTTTATATGAAAAATGGGGTGGAAGTAATAGGACAAGAAGAGTACAATTGGGATAGTAAAAGTGTTCCTCATCAGATGGTATAGTGGGGGACTTATTAAGTAGAAGGGACTAATGAGGAAAGGTGAAAGGTAAGCCAGTTGCCCGTGCCACTTCTTTTTCTGGCCACTTTGATTAACCAGGCGAGAGCCCCTTTACTAGTTGGGTCAGTCCTCTAGATCCTAAATAATGGAATCTTTCATGCTAAAGCCTTTATGATTCCATTCATGATTAACACAAATGGATCCACTTTGTAGATCATATCCTGTTTATTACTTGTGCAATTGGTCCTTGGTTACACTTTTTTGACTTTCTAACTGTTGAAGAAATGCCTATTTCATATGCCTGCCTTATACAAGAATTTACATAGGAATGTATAGTTTCTGACTGATATTCCTGGTGTTCTTTCTTTTCTTTTTTTCTTTTTTTTTTTTTTTTTTGCCATCAATAAGAAATTTACTTGTTTTTAAAAAATCAAATGCTGGCATTGTCCAGAAAAATTTAACAGGTTTATTTATAATTGTTATAAAGTTGAACTGCTGAAACGTGTTCACTGAAACATTTTGACTTGCATTAATACTTTATGTCCCCGCATTTATATTAAAAATTCACACACAAATGAAAATGGAAAAACCGCCAATACCTAATTTCTGTCCCCTATTTTTCCACTTGCAATCATATACTTAGGTACCTTTTGACCCCATGGAAAAAAAATATCTAACGTTCAGAGAACTACCACCAATAACAGGAAGAAGAGAAAAGAAAAAAAATTTTTTTTTTTTTTTTAAAGAATGAAATGTTTTCCATCATAGTGGATTCTTAAGCACGTTCTCCACGTATGTGGCGTGCTAGCTGGATGTCTTTTGGCATAATTGTGACACGTTTGACATGGATAGCACACAGGTTGGTGTCTTCAAAGAGGCCCACCAGATAGGCCTCACTTGCCTCCTGCAAAGCACCAGTAGCTGCACTCTGGAAGCGCAGATCTGTTTTGAAGTCCTGAGCAATTTCTCGCACCAGACGCTGGAAAGGAAATTTGCGGATCAGAAGTTCAGTGGACTTCTGATAGTGTCTAATTTCATGGAGTGCCACAGTACCAGGCCTGTAACGATGAGGTTTCTTCACCCCTCCAGTAGAGGGTGCACTCTTGCGAGCGGCTTTTGTAGCCAGTTGCTTCCTCGGTGCTTTACCACCTGTCGATTTGTGGGCAGTCTGCTTTGTACGAGCCATGGTACAGAGACCTCCTTACTTACCCCCCTTCTCCTTGGCTGGAGCTCGGTGAGCTAGAGGCGGCGCTGGCGTTGGCGAGCAATGGTGGCGCAGCGGCGGTTGCGAACACCCTGGTGTTCTTATTCTCTCATAATAGTTTCTTTGTGCTTCAATTTATGCATCATTTACTCTATTGAGTATTGGGAAAATCACAAGTCTATATAGAAAATATGATTTATGTTCTTGATGGGGCAGGAGAGGGAAGAGAAGAAAACTAGCTTTTACTGAGCACATATTGTATAGGCATCTCATCTAGTCTTCCCCACATCCTTACAAATTAAGTAGGAGTATACTATTTTAGTATACTCAGAAAGAAGCTGAGACCAGGAATGATTAAATGACTTGTCCCAGGCTCACAGTGAGTCATTCCTGGCGCCAGGATCCAAATCAGGTTTATCTTTCTATTCTTTCGGTTACATCATACTGCCTCGCTTAAGCAAATGGAGTCATTTGTTGGGAAAGAAATCTTGTGGCAACACAAATTAGAAAAGCAGTGGAAAATGGGAGTGAGGTAGTGGTTTGTGTAATAAAGGTTTTTTGTTGTTGTTGTTTTTACTATTTCTTGCCCTGGTGAGGGCCTTTTAAAAATTGCTTCTTTAGTGTTGTTAGGGTATATGCTTTTTATTTAAGGGGTATATATTATATATTTTTTGTCACATGAAGAATCAGGGTTTATAGAGAGAAAGAGATAATAAATGGTAGACAGTGACTTTGTAGATTATTTTTATTGAAAAATTACATATAAATGTCTTGGACTCCTTAGATGTAAACATATCTTGATTGTTTAATTCCATGATTTAAAAACTTTTGGTTAAAATTTTAGGAAAAATTATCTTTGTTTATTCAACATATTTTTAGTGCCTGTTCTTTCTCAGATCCTGTATTAGGTCTTGCATTTAAATTGACAGCGATCTCTAAGTAGAAGATGCTTTTTGACAGATGCACTAGTGTGTGACAGTTGTTTCCTGTGTGATCTTCACTCTCTCAGGTCCAAGAGCAAGTTGTTTATATAAGCAGAAATGATAAACCTTGATAAGACTGGTACTTACAGAAATTACAAGGAGATGCCAACTTACTGAATTATCATGTGGGAGATCCCTTTTTAATATTTGGAAAACTTGTTTCTCCATTCAAGATTCATTCTTTCTTTTCTTTTCTTTTCTTTTTTTTCTTTTCTTTTCTTTTCTTTTTTTTCTTTTCTTTTCTTTTTCTTTTCTTTCTTCTTTTCTTTCTTTCTTTTCTTTCCTTCATTTTCTTTCCTTTCCTTTCCTTTCCTTTCTCCCCTCCCCTCCCCTCCCCTCCCCTCCCCTCCCCTCCCCTCCCCTCCCCTCCCCTCCCCTCCCCTCCCCTCCCCTCCCCTCCCCTCCCCTCCCCTCCCCTCTCCCCTCCCCTCCCCTCTCCCCTCCCCTCCCCTCCCCTCCCCTCCCCTCCCCTCCCCTCCCCTCCCCTCCCCTCCCCTCCCCTCCCCTCCCCTCCTCTCCTCTCCTCTCCTCTCCTCTCCTTTTTTCTTTTTTATTATTCATGAGAGATACGCAGAGAGGCAGAGACACAGGCAGGAGGCCTGTAATAGGACTCGGTCCTGGGACTCCAGGATCATGCCCTGAGCCAAACACAGATGCTCAACTGCTGAACCACTCAGGCGTCCCAGCCATTCAGGATACTTTCTTTGCTAGTATGAAGGTGTCTAGGAGACTAAATTTCGTGGTCAGAAGGTAATTTGGGAGTATAAAGTAAAAGGTGGGAGGCAGCTAGTCAGGCAAGGCTAATAAAATATCCCTGTCCCCAGGAGAGCTCTACTCCAGTGACTACAGTGTACGTGTGTCTCCTGGCTGGTGTTGGTGGATACTGACAAAGTTGGCTTCTCTGCACCCATTTTTTCCTCCTTGACCCTCCTCCTCCTTGATGGCTTACAGTTGCTTATGGTCACATTATCATGAGAGTGCCTAACAGTCCCTGGGACCTCTAGGTTGTGTGTCATATTTTTTGGATCAACCGTCTAAGATCTAGAGATGCCCTCCTCTGTGGTTGCCTGCGTTTTATTAGACACCCTCTCCCCTTGGAATCTTAGTGGTGTTACCTTGCCCATAGTTAATGTGCTCTGTGATCCGTGTTTAGGAAGTTGTAATCCTTCATATCCAGGGTACTCCGTAGTTGAGAGAAGATCATATTCCTTCACACACGATGTTGAGCCTGAGGGCAGGACTGAGGAGTGTGGGAGCAGACAGACTGGATCAAGATTCCTTAGTTTTTTCCCCCAGCTGTGGAGTGCTTACAATATGCTTTGCACTGTCTAGCTTGCCCTCATATTGCCCTCATATTCATATAGAGTCCAGTTTTTTGGGAAGTAGTAGTCTGGAGATGAGATGTCTTCACCTTCTTGTAATCCCCTCAGAGAATCATTCTACTAGGAGAGTCACTTTTTTTTGAGGCTGATGAGAGACAGGTCCTTTTAGAAGTTTTGTTAGTTTTGTTTTGATAGTATTTTTCCTTTGCTCTTTGGTTGGTGGAAACCCATCATTTCCTTTTGAGCTGCTCTTGGGATGAGTAACATGTAGATCATGATTGTATTGGTTCTTCTGTGTTTCTTCCGCAAAGTATAAATGTGCATTATGAGGATGATTTACATAGTTGTCTCACACTTCAGTCTGAAATAACACACTTGGATTAATCAGAATTTACCACTAATTATAATATGCTTGAACAGCAGTCATCTTCTAAATTTTATTTCGTCATAACTAGTAATTATAAACTTCTACCCACCTATTCCCATTCATCTAAAATTGATATGTTTTGCGAAAAGATTACTTTTGCTTTGATTTGTGAAGCTGATTTGTGAAGCTGATTTTACTGAGGTGTTTTATGAATTCAGTCAACAATCTGTTTTAGATCTATGGAAAATTAAGGAAGAATTATTATAACTTCTCCAAAATTATTCAAAAGGGAGGATGTTAGGAAAAGAATAAGTTTTGTTAGATATTTTGAAATTTTAATGTAACTTGTTGGATGTCTATACAGACATAAACTATATATACATACATAGACACCTCTAATAGGTACCATATAGAACCTGTCTGGAAATACTACCGAAGAAATTGAGTGCAGTAAGCGTGATGAGTGCCTTTGAATCAAGTCTCACAGGGAGAACATTTAAAACTCTTTTTCCTTTTAGTTCTACCAATTTTCTGTTGGAAATCAGAGAGAAGGAAGGCTTTTATGCCATGGCCACTATCCTGAAATCCTCGTTGTGGATGCCACCAGCCTTGAGGTGTTATACTCCTTAGTATCAAAGATCTCTCCAGACTGGATTAGCTCCATGAGTATTATCCGATCTCACCGAACACAAGGTCAGTGTGTGATGCCCTTTAAGGACTTTGGCGCCCTAATGTGATGGGTAGTTTACTGTAGAGTTCTGTATCATATATGACATATTTCATAAACATAAAACAGAAGTTTGAGGGAAGGAGTGGGGACCTCTGAGGTTGGCACCATTGGTGGGAGGCATATCAGGAAGGGCCTGAGTAGTAGCTACGGAACTTGGGTTTCATCCTGTAGATCAGGGGTTGGTAGACTTGTATTGTAAAGGACCACATACTAAATATTTTAGGTTTTGTAGTCCATGTGATACGTGTTTCAACTACTCAGTTCTGTCAGTGCGGCACAAAAGCACATAGCGCGGAAGTGAATTTGTCTGTTCTAATAAAACGGTATTTACAAAAACCAAGCAATGGGCTGGATTTGATCTGTGAGCTGTAGCTTTCTGGCCCTTCCTATAGATGTTGGACAGTCTCTGGTAAGAATGCTTGAAAGGACTTCTGTTTTATTTTATTTTTTAAAGATTGTATTTATTTATTTGAGAGAGACAGACAGTGACCATGAGCCAGGGGGACGGAGGCGGGCAGAGGGAGAGGGAGAAGCAGACTTCCTACTGAACAAGGAGTCTGATGTGGGGCTCGATCCCAGGACCCTGAGATCCTGACCTGAGCCACCCAGGCACCCTGGGACTTAGGTTTTAAGCATCACTTTGGTGGCTTTGTTGAGAATGGTTTAGATGGGAGATGATTTTAATACTCCAGGTAAGAGTGGTGCAGGTCTGAAGTCCAGCACTCGCTGTGGAAACAGAGTGGATGGGTTTGCAGTACTTCCCAAGGGCCCATCTTCAAAGTATTGGTTCTGAAGTTTGTTGATAGATATTAGTGCAAAAGGAGGGGTCTTTGGTCAAATATATTTGGGAGATGTTCAGTCAAATAAAATTGAGCAGGCTTCTTTAATCTTTAAGTAGAGGCTTTTTAATGCCTATTCGAGAATTACTGCTTTATTCCAGAGCATAGCAGTGAAAATGAGATTCATTTTCCGGGCGGGAACTCATTATTAGTTTGTTCACCTGTAATTGTAGTTATAGTTAATGTTTTCTTTAAAATATATTTGTAACAAGTAGTGTGCACATTTTGAACTTTTACACTATTTCCATATGAAATATACCAGTACTCACTCTGGTCTAATAAACAGGGTAGATTGTCACTGATGGAACCTTTTGTGCTGTGCATGCAGTTCTAAATGTTATCAGTTTATAATGTTGTAAACGTATGTAACTTTTAATCTGCAGTTACCATATTCTGGTCTTTGGGGTATTTGAGAATTTTGGATATATTGGTATGTTCCACTTTTATTATAAATTAACAGATTTGTGAACAGTCGTTAGTGTCTCCATACAGGGTCATGACTTGTAATTCCTGCATTCCAGTGCCTTCGTTGCCTAGAGAAGTAGATAACATGATGAGGTTTTTACTTACAGCAAATGGTTCTTTTTAATAATAGTAATAACCCATCTTGATTGACATGCTGAGTGCTATCCTTGTGGTGTGTCTTAATTATCATAGCAACCCATTGGGCTAGGTACTGTTCTTACTCTTTTGTATTTGTGTACAGATAAGAAAATTGAATTTAAGGCAGGTATCCACTGTTTCCTGCTTAGTAAAGAAATTGCAATTTTCACATGTATTACCCTCACTCTGGAGCCTGCATTAGACTGTTTCCAATGTCTCGCCTCCCAAAGTTTCATGTATGTTGCCATGGAGCTGTGACTGCTTCCTTACCTGAAGCTTATGAATTCATTTTTTTTTTTTTTTTTTGGTAGCTCCCCGAAGTGGGCTAATGAATTCAGTTTTTATATCATGTTTTCTCTTGATCAGTCTATAGAAGGTGTAATGTGCCATAAAATGTCTAGAAGGCTGGCAGGGTAGGTGGAACAGTGGGGAAATGAGTGTCTTCGAGAGATAGAGTGTGCTCATCCATGATAATAAAAGTTGTGAATTTTGAAGAATAAAAATTCTTTGTTAAATCATCATGTAATCATAGTGATCCAGGAACATTTGAAATTATTAAAAACTCGTTGATTAGCAATAAATTCAAGTAGCTGCAAACAACTTTTCCTTGAATTTCAAATTTGTGGCCTATTACTTTTCAAAACCTGGTTTCTATTATTTCATGAAATTTAGAATTATGCTTTTATGCCAGTTGAAAAACTATTAATTTCACTAATGCAAGCCATGTTACTATTTAGAAAGAAAGTATTATGTTTGTAACCTTGGCTTCTTGGTCCCTTTCGACTTAGAGGACACTGTGGTAGCACTCTCAGTGACGGGCATCTTGAAGGTGTGGATTGTTACCTCTGAAATAAGTGGAATGCAGGTGAGACAAATGTTCTGTTCTTAGAGTCTTAAATTTTAGTGATGATAGCCCCCCCTCCTCTTTTTTCCTAAAGATCTGGAGAAATCTCTTCTTTTTCGAGAGCCTTACTGACATAGTATTAGAACATCCCCTGGTATGTTGTCTCTGTAAGTGCATTATGTTTTTCACTTTTGATAGCAGACATCTGCTCTGTCGAGGATAGGAAATAGAGAAACATGCTGTACAGGATGTAAAGTAGAGAAACAGAAGAGCTGGGATTTTCCTCAGTTGCCTCTATTAAAGTTAAAAGATAGTTTGCTTGAGGGAAAAGAAAACCAACACAGACCAACACAAAAAGTATATAAAGCCAATTTTAGTTCTCTCTCTTTTCTTTGTGCTCGAATTCCTTGTAACTCTGTCGATAGGAACAGCAGATCAATATTCTGACAGTATTGATGCTAATCTCTTCAGCTAGTGAATTTTTACATACTGAATTTGGGAGGACCTGGAGGAATTGATCAGGTTTTTTTTTTTTTTTTTTTTTTTACCTAAAAGAACATACAGATACAGAATTTAGGATTGACTCAAACTTTTATCATCTGTTACTGCCACAGTGTTGACACTGATTCTCATCAGCATTTTACTATTGAGTAGCTTTGTAGCAAAGACATTGTGCCAGGATGATTTTATTTTATTTTATTTTATTTTATTTTATTTTATTTTATTTTATTTTATTTTATTTATTTTATTTAATTTATTTATTTCATTTTTATCTTTAATTTTTATTTTTAATTTTTATTTTTTAAATATTTTATTTATTTATTCATGAGCCACACAGAGAGAGAGACAGAGAGAGAGGCAGAGACACAGGCAGAGGGAGAAGCAGGCTCCATGCAGGGAGCCCGATGTGGGACTCAATCCCAGGTCTCCAGGATCATGCCCCTGGCTGCAGGCGGCGCCAAACTGCTGCGCCACCGGGGCTGCCCTGTTTTTAGAATTTTTTTTTTTTTTTGCTGCTTTTTATTACCTTGGTTCTCATATGATATGCTAAAAGGATGAATGTATCAAGTGATGTTTTTCATTTTATTTTTTTAATCATTGTATGATAATTTTAATCAACAACCAAGCCATTCCTAAAATTTCATAAATCTTTCTCTTTTCAGGATACTGAGCCAATATTTGAGGAGGAGTCCAAACCAATTTATTGTCAGAATTGCCAAAGCATTTCTTTTTGTGCATTCACACAAAGGTCACTTTTGGTTGTGTGCTCCAAATATTGGAGGGTAAGATAACTACCTAAGTAAGAAGTTGTATTTTTACCCTTTAAGGTGGTGGTTTATCAGACTTCCAAAGATAATTGTAAGGAAGAGCTTGGTGCAAGAATATTTAACACTTTGGAATTCATGTGTGATTTTGATATCAAATTTTTAGGTATTGGGATTTGGCTGTATAGTTATCCTTTTCTGTTCTGGGTTATGGAATGATTTAGTTAATGAATATTAGTCCATTATCTTAATTTCTCCCTTTGCTGCTGTTTCAGTCATCATTTCCTCAGTACAACATAAGCAGAGATGGTGAGTTTTCTGCAGGCTGATTGTCCTTGTAGCTTGTTGTTATTCCCAATTGCCATTCTGTTCTGAGTTCTTGGATTTGGGAAGGTCTTCCTACATCATTTTAAAGCTAATGACGGAAGGAGTATATTACTTCCACATTGCCAGACTTCAGTGTTTCCATAACACAAAAAAGAACCAGCATGTTTTTACCACTTGTTCTTAGAATATATTTCAAAGCTTTCTATGTATTATTTCTTTTAATCCTCACCACTCTCTGAGGGGAGATATATTAGTTACCTAATCCTGCATAATAGATTACTCCAAAATTGAGCAGTTTAAAACAATAAACATGAATCAGTTCCTCTCTGGTTCCTGTACCACAAGCTCAGCTGTGGGGCATCCGGGCATGGCCTAGTGGGGCACCTCTGGCCCAAGGTCTCCCACAGGTTACTGTCAAGATGTGAGCCAGGACTCTGGTTGGGGTCACCTAGGGTGTTTCTGCGTGCAGGCTCACTCGGTCGGTGGTTGGCAGGTGACTCTTGGCTGGAGAATTAGTTCCTTGTCATGTGGGCCTCTCACAGCATGGAAACTGTGTTCCCTTAGAGTAGTAAGTGAGCAAGAGAAGTTGTAGCCAAGGCCCACCTACTCTTGGGACTGCAATCTCATCACTTCTCCCGTATTTCTTAGTCTAGAAAGTCACAACATCCCACCATATTCAGGGGACAGGGTTAAAGAAGGAATAGTCTTTGAAGCTGCCGGCCGAAGTAGGAGCTATTACTTTCCTCATTTTGCAGATGAGACATCTGTACTATAGGGGACACGGAAAGCTCGACTGAAGTTCTCCAGGGTGTAGTGGAGTTGCTGGGCTACAGCTCTGGCATCCTGACTGCAGCAGCTATGCTCTGTACTTCCACCTGATACCACCTCAAAGGGGATGGGCTTTGTAGTGACAGGTGGACCGGGGGACACCTTAAACCTTATCCTTGCCACTGTTGCTGTTTTGGAATAAGATTAGAGAGGAGACGCTAGCAGCTCCTGTTAACAGTGAGCCATGTACGATCCTTCCTTTGTCTTAAAATTTGAAGTACATGAAAATAGTAATAAAATCAGAGTGCAAGAGGACACAGTGAAAAGTATGCATCTTTTTTTCCCCCTGGTTTTTTTCTTCCCCTCTCCAGGGGCACTATTTAATACCAGTTTCTTGTGTGTTCATAACAAGCATTTGGTATTCATGTGAGAACAGAACAATAAGTCTGTCTAGTAGGGAAATGGACAAAAATGTTTCACGAAAGAAGAAAGCCAGTGGCTGATAAATGTATAGAAAGGTGCTCAGCTTCATTAATCATCATGGAAATGCATCGTAAAACAACACTAAGATAGTAACTCAATAGAATGATTTCTCCAAATACTGCTGAAAAGTTTTTTATTCTAATGTGGTTATCTTTTATGGTTTCTGACAGTTTGTGACATGTTGTAAAGGGCTCATCACAAGCTGAGATTTTTAAAAAATTTCATTTTTCCTAATATTTGTATAATTGTGCTTTATATACCTTTGAATATTTACTCTGGAATTTATTTTGTATAAATTGCAAGATGTAGATCCAGTGTTATTTTTATTCCAGAAGGACCCCAGTTCCTGATGCCATTTGTTGAATAATTCCTTTTTTTTATTGTTGTGCCTTTATCATATGTTGTGTTCCTATAATTACTGGAATCTGTTTTTTTTTTTTTTAAATAAAAGGCAATCAAATTGCTTATACAAAGCCTTTCTGAAATTAAAACAAATCCTAGTCGAATTTACCATGATTGCTATATTTATTATTTACAACATTAACACTACAAGAATAGTCAAGACAAGTCTAAGAAAGAATGGAGACCACCCTCCAGACTTATTATCTATTGAATATTATTATTCAAAACTATGAATAATTGGACAGCTCAGCTGGCTCAGAGGTTTAGCGCCTGCCTTCGGCCCAGGGCGTGATCCTGGAGTCCCGGGATTGAGTCCCACATCAGGCTCTCTGCATGGAGCCTGCTTCTCCCTCTGCCTGTGTCTCTGCCTCTCTCTCTCTGCATCTCTATGAATAAATAAATAAAATCTTTAAAAAAAAAACTGAAATAAAAAATCTGGGCCACTGATTTACTCATTCCTCCTGGGGAAATTTTTTAGCACTGTAGAATATACTTTTACCAATTATTGAAAATGGTTGAAATTCTTATAGGAATTATTAGGTCAGGGTTTTTAGTCCTAGCTCTAGTGCTTGCTGGACATACAACCTTGAGCTGGTGGTGTAACCTGTATTTGTGTCAGTTTGCTGTCTGTAAAATGGAACAGCAATGCCTGCCTCCTGCAGTCCTTCTGAGACTTATATGAGATAATGATGTAAAGGCACTTTGTAAACTTTAGTGTGCCTTACAAATGCAAAGTTCCAGATGGCCTGGGTTGCTGATGAAATTTTAGGGACTTGTGTGTGTGTGTGTGTGTGTGTGTGTGTGTGTGTGGTGAAGGACTTGACTTTTATATGTGAGAATTATTAAATAATAAAGCTGAGTCTTTTAACTTCCTATTTATGCTACTTCATCCCCTAGATGAAATAAAGTAAGGTAACTCCTGTATTAATAGAGAGATACTCTGATATCTTAGTGTATTAGAAATATTGTTACTGAACACAGAAATAAAACAGGAGTCCTAACCATGCATTCTAGAGGCTGGTTCCCTATTACTTGGAATTCCATAATGGAACATTCCTACCTTTAGATAAGAAAGGCTAAAGATTCCCTGGCTCTATGCAAGGCAGTACGCCTGCTCCGCTTGTCATATGTCTGACTGTTGAGAGGCACACAGCTGGGGACCTAGTTGTGTTTTCCCTGGTGAAAGTGACTGTGCCCCAAGGCTCACTGACACAATGCCTTTAACTTGACGTAGTGAATTTTAAAGGCCTGAGTTTGTTAAATATATTCCCAGAGTTTTGTATTGTTTTTAGTTTATTTTTTTTTAAGATTTTATTTATTTCAGAGAGAGAGAGCAAGAGAGGGAGCACGAGCAGGGGGGAGGGGGAGAAGCAGACTCCCTGCAGAGCAGAGAGCCTGATGTGGGACTCGCTCTCAGGACCCTGGAATCATGACCTGAGCCAAAGGTAGATGCTTAACTGACTGAGCCACCCAGGGTCCCCTTGTTTTTAGTTTAAATGTCACTGTATCTTATTTAAATGACACCAGCATGGATTAGATTGTGAATTTCTTGTTCCTTGTAGGTATTTGATGCTGGAGACTATTCCTTGCTGTGTTCAGGTCCTAGTGAAAATGGACAGACGTGGACTGGAGGTGACTTTGTATCAGCAGATAAAGTAATCATTTGGACTGAAAATGGGCAAAGTTATATTTACAAACTACCTGCCAGGTATTCAGTCAATAATAAGTTAAGACTTTAAATAAAGCAAGAGTCTGAATTCAGAGTATGACTTGAATGTATGATGATGTTTGAACTATAAATGATTTACATAAAAAAAACTTTAGAATTTCTTAAGTTAGATTTATAATTCCATTTTAACTACCAAGTACAAAAATTAGGTGGATCTTTATTTGAAGTGGGGCATTTTTATGACATTAATGCCTAAATTAAATTAACTGTAATTTGAAAATCCATATTTTGTCCATTGTCTAAAAATCCTCATCAGGTAAAATATTTAATGCCAGTATTTTAATTGAATGTTATATTTTTCTCATTTTCAGTTGCCTCCCAGCTAGTGATTCATTCCGCAGTGATGTAGGGAAAGCGGTTGAAAATTTAATTCCTCCTGTACAACATAGCCTCTTGGATCGAACAGATAAAGAGGTAAACTTCTTCAGGTATTATTTATAATTGATAGTGACATTGAAAATTTTTTCACAACTACATTTATCGGTGGCTCTTCTTAGCTAAGAATTTGAAAGATTCAGGTTGCTCTGTTAAATGTCATAAAATAATTTGACATGGTTAGTTATAAGCACAATTGTAAAATGTACATATCTTAATCATATACTTTGAGTGTTCTCGTTTCTCTGAGGATATAGATGATCTTTTACTGATTACATAGTGGGAATGACTTTTTGATAGAATTCATATTGATGGTATAATTTAATGGTATTGATTTATGCTATCATGTGATTATAAACATAGTGACATGGTATAATTTTAGTTTTTTTTTTTTATTTTTTTAGCGCTTGCATTTATTAAAATCTCATTTTTCTCCCATTGTTCTTTTTTTTTTTGAATTTATTTTTTATTGGTGTTCAATTTACTAACATACAGAATAACCCCCAGTGCCCGTCACCCATTCACTCCCACCCCCCGCCCTCCTCCCCTTCTACCACCCCTAGTTCGTTTCCCAGAGTTAGCAGTCTTTATGTTCTGTCTCCCTTTCTGATATTTCCCACACATTTCTTCTCCCTTCCCTTATATTCCCTTTCACTATTATTTATATTCCCCAAATGAATGAGAACATATAATGTTTGTCCTTCTCCGACTGACTTACTTCACTCAGCATAATACCCTCCAGTTCCATCCACGTTGAAGCAAATGGTGGGTATTTGTCATTTCTAATAGCTGAGTAATATTCCATTGTATACATAAACCACATCTTCTTTATCCATTCATCTTTCGTTGGACACCGAGGCTCCTTCCACAGTTTGGCTATCGTGGCCATTGCTGCTATAAACATCGGGGTGCAGGTGTCCCAGCGTTTCATTGCATTTGTATCTTTGGGGTAAATCCCCAACAGTTCAATTGCTGGGTCGTAGGGCAGGTATATTTTTAACTGAGGAACCTCCACACAGTTTTCCAGAGTGGCTGCACCAGTTCACATTCCCACCAACAGTGTAAGAGGGTTCCCTTTTCTCCGCATCCTCTCCAACATTTGTTGTTTCCTGCCTTGTTAATTTGCCCCATTCTCACTGGTGTGAGGTGGTATCTCATTGTGGTTTTGATTTGTATTTCCCTGATGGCAAGTGATGCAGAGCATTTTCTCATATGCATGTTGGCCATGTCTATGTCTTCCTCTGTGAGATTTCTGTTCATGTCTTTTGCCCATTTCATGATTGGATTGTTTGTTTCTTTGGTGTTGAGTTTAAGAAGTTCTTTATAGATCTTGGAAACTAGCCCTTTATCTGATACGTCATTTGCAAATATCTTCTCCCATTCTGTAGGTTGTCTTTTAGTTTTGTTGACTGTATCCTTTGCTGTGCAAAAGCTTCTTATCTTGATGAAGTCCCAATAGTTCATTTTTGCTTTTGTTTCTTTTGCCTTTGTGGATGTATCTTGCAAGAAGTTACTATGGCCGAGTTCAAAAAGGGTGTTGCCTGTGTTCTTCTCTAGGATTTTGATGGAATCTTGTCTCACATTTAGATCTTTCATCCATTTTGAGTTTATCTTTGTGTATGGTGAAAGAGAGTGGTCTAGTTTCATTCTTCTGCATGTGGATGTCCAATTTTCCCAGCACCATTTATTGAAGAGACTGTCTTTCTTCCAATGGATAGTCTTTCCTCCTTTATCGAATATTAGTTGCCCATAAAGTTCAGGGTCCACTTCTGGATTCTCTATTCTGTTCCACTGATCTATGTGTCTGTTTTTGTGCCAGTACCACACTGTCTTGATGACCACAGCTTTGTAGTACAACCTGAAATCTGGCATTGTGATGCCCCCAGATATGGTTTTCTTTTTTAAAATTCCCCTGGCTATTCGGGGTCTTTTCTGATTCCACACAAATCTTAAAATAATTTGTTCTAACTCTCTGAAGAAAGTCCATGGTATTTTGATAGGGATTGCATTAAACGTGTATATTGCCCTGGGTAACATTGACATTTTCACAATATTAATTCTGCCAATCCATGAGCATGGAATATTTTTCCATCTCTTTGTGTCTTCCTCAATTTCTTTCAGAAGTGTTCTATAGTTTTGAGGGTATAGATCCTTTACATCTTTGGTTAGGTTTATTCCTAGTGACATGGTATAATTTTAGGAGGACAAAGATAATCATAGAATACTGCTGAATGATAGTAGTTCATTACTTGGATAAGGCATTACAGTATCTCCTCAAGATCATACAGTATTTTAAATGTTTAGGCATTAAAAATAATAAAAAATATTTCCTATATAAAAACCAAAGTTTATTATGACTTCTAAAAACCTACTTAATATCAATTTAGAGTTGAAATATAATGGCACTGTGAGTACTAGGTTTTTACCTCTATATTTTTTGAACATTAAGGACTAAATTTCCTTTACTTATATTCTGGGTTTGCACAGCTTTTTCATTTTGAACATTTTGTTCCATCTTTATGTGAAGGGATGATGAGGGAAAGAGAGTTTTTTTTTTTAATATTTTGAATTTACAGAATTTATACATTTATGTATGGTTAAGATGCTCTGTAACCTGTCCTTTATTTTCCTAACTTGAACATATACTTCTCTCCAACCAGTCATTTCCAGGTAAACTAAAGGGTGATGACTGGTATAAAAAACATAGATAAGGGGCAGCCCGGGTGGCTCAGCGGTTTAGTGCCTGCCTTCAGCCCAGGGCACGATCCTGGAGACCCAGGATCGAGTCCCACGTCAGGCTCCATGGATGGAGCCTGCTTCTCCCTCTGGCTGTGTCTCTGCCTCTCTCTCTCTCTCTCTGTGTCTCTCATGAATAATTAAATTTTAAAAATCTTAAAAAAAAAATCTTAGATAAAACAAAGTACATATTATGTTTTTAAAATACCAGTTCCCCACTATGTTTTAAGTTAAGATACATACATGTATTATGTGGTGTGAGATACACTTTGGAATATGGAATATTGGCTATTATAGCTGCTGTAGCAACTTTTTCATGTTAAGCATATTGGTTATCAGTTACAATATTCAGTAATATTCTGACTTCAGTTAAATCACAAAATTGATTATGCATAATGTATATAGTTTCTATAGGCGAGTGATTTTTCAGAAACACCACCAAATACAGTAATTAGATTATTATTATTTTTTAAAGATTTTATTTATTTAATCATGAGAGACACAGAGGCAGAGACACAGGCAGAGCAAGAAGCAGACTTCCCACAAGGAGCCCGATGTGGGACTCGATTCTAGACCCCAGGATCATGTCCTGAGCCAAAGGCAGGCACCCAAACGCTGAGCCACCCAGGTGTCCCAATTACTTGTTAATTATAATTGTCAAAACTGATATTATTTTTTATTACTTTTCAGGATAAGATTCTATGCTTTAATATTCAAGTATTTGTGAATTGATAATCTAAACTTTAATTTTGGGGATCCCTGGGTGGCGCAGCGGTTTAGCGCCTGCCTTTGGCCCAGGGCGCGATCCTGGAGTCCCGGGATCGAGTCCCGCGTCAGGCTCCTGGCATGGAGCCTGCTTCTCCCTCCTCCTGTATCTCTGCCTCTCTTTCTCTCTGTGTCTGTCATAAATAAATAAAGAAATTTTTAAAAAAGAAAAAAAAAACCTTTAATTTTATGAGCCCACCCCTATTCAGTATTTTCAAATAAGTGATATTGAAGGCATAAGATCTTAAGCAGAAAAATCATTTGTTTTAAAAAAAGTATACACAAGAGGCTAATGAATGGTTTTTTGTTCCTAGTGGTTTATAGTTAACATATCAGGCTAGGTTCAAATTGATTATGTAAATGTGACCAAGTAAAATATGCTATTAGTTGAAAATATACTACTTAAAAAAATGGAGTCTTGGACAATCTTGGTAGTTTAATTTGCTGCTACTCTTAGTGACTAAGCAGGAATGGGCAAAAAACTAGGATTAGTGAGTTCTCTACTTTTGACCTTTATTTTTTTTTTATTTTTTTTTTTTATTGGTGTTCAATTTACTAACATGCAGAATAATACCCAGTGCCCGTCACCCATTCACTCCCACCCCCCGCCCTCCTCCCCTTCTACCACCCCTAGTTCGTTTCCCAGAGTTAGCAGTCTTTACGTTCTGTCTCCCTTTCTGATATTTCCCACACATTTCTTCTCCCTTCCCTTATTTTCCCTTTCACTATTATTTATATTCCCCAAATGAATGAGAACATATAATGTTTGTCCTTCTCCGACTGACTTACTTCACTCAGCATAATACCCTCCAGTTCCATCCACGTTGAAGCAAATGGTGGGTATTTGTCATTTCTAATAGCTGAGTAATATTCCATTGTATACATAAACCACATCCTCTTTATCCATTCATCTTTCGTTGGACACCGAGGCTCCTTCCACAGTTTGGCTATAGTGGCCATTGCTGCTAGAAACATCGGGGTGCAGGTGTCCCAGCGTTTCATTGCATTTGTATCTTTGGGGTAAATCCCCAACAGTGCAATTGCTGGGTCGTAGGGCAGGTATATTTTTAACTGTTTGAGGAACCTCCACACAGTTTTCCAGAGTGGCTGCACCAGTTCACATTCCCACCAACAGTGTAAGAGGGTTCCCTTTTCTCCGCATCCTCTCCAACATTTGTTGTTTCCTGCCTTGTTAATTTTCCCCATTCTCACTGGTGTGAGGTGGTATCTCATTGTAGTTTTGATTTGTATTTCCCTGATGGCAAGTGATGCAGAGCATTTTCTCATATGCATGTTGGCCATGTCTATGTCTTCCTCTGTGAGATTTCTGTTCATGTCTTTTGCCCATTTCATGATTGGATTGTTTGTTTCTTTGGTGTTGAGTTTAATAAGTTCTTTATAGATCTTGGAAACTAGCCCTTTATCTGATATGTCATTTGCAAATATCTTCTCCCATTCTGTAGGTTGTCTTTGAGTTTTGTTGACTGTATCCTTTGCTGTGCAAAGATGTAAAGGATCTATACCCTCAAAACTATAGAACACTTCTGAAAGAAATTGAGGAAGACACAAAGAGATGGAAAAATATTCCATGCTCATGGATTGGCAGAATTAATATTGTGAAAATGTCAATGTTACCCAGGGCAATATACACGTTTAATGCAATCCCTATCAAAATACCATGGACTTTCTTCAGAGAGTTAGAACAAATTATTTTAAGATTTGTGTGGAATCAGAAAAGACCCCGAATAGCCAGGGGAATTTTAAAAAAGAAAACCATATCTGGGGGCATCACAATGCCAGATTTCAGGTTGTACTACAAAGCTGTGGTCATCAAGACAGTGTGGTACTGGCACAAAAACAGACACATAGATCAGTGGAACAGAATAGAGAATCCAGAAGTGGACCCTGAACTTTATGGGCAACTAATATTCAATAAAGGAGGAAAGACTATCCATTGGAAGAAAGACAGTCTCTTCAATAAATGGTGCTGGGAAAATTGGACATCCACATGCAGAAGAATGAAACTAGACCACTCTCTTTCACCATACACAAAGATAAACTCAAAATGGATGAAAGATCTAAATGTGAGACAAGATTCCATCAAAATCCTAGAGAAGAACACAGGCAACACCCTTTTTGAACTCGGCCATAGTAACTTCTTGCAAGATACATCCACAAAGGCAAAAGAAACAAAAGCAAAAATGAACTATTGGGACTTCATCAAGATAAGAAGCTTTTGCACAGCAAAGGATACTTTTGACCTTTAAAGTGGAGACTTCTTTTTGGTAAAGAATGGTTGTGATGAATAGTCAGTTTTTCTGAAGTAGAGAAAAAAGAATATAAATACTAATTCCAGAGAAGGACTATATAATATAGTTTTCATTTTGTTGCATGTTTGTATTTTACTGGATTTGAATGTTAGTTGACATTAATGTAATTAATGCTATACAATTACATTAAAATACTGTTTTTTATTCTGATACTGAGACAAAGTACTTAACATCCTTATCTGAAAAAAATGTTAATATGTGAAATATTTTGATTAAAAAGACAGCATGGGGGCTCCTGGCTGGCTCAATTGGTAGAGCATGTGATTCTTGATTTTGGGATCATGTGTTCAAGCTCCATGTTGGGTGTAGAGATTACCTACAAAAAAAAAAAAAAAAACCAAATAGGACAGCTAAAAATATTTGAACCTTTTTTTTTTTTTTTTTTTTGCAGTTGCTTATTTGTCCTCCTGTTACTCGGTTCTTCTATGGATGCAAGGAACACCTCCATAAACTATTAATTCAAGGTGATTCTTCAGGAAGATTGAATATTTGGAACCTGTCAGACACACCTGATAAACAGGAAGGTAAAGAAGATAGTAATAAATCATGTGCAGCAATTTCTTAATTCTTTTAATTTAGCAACCTAAATACTAACCACTGCATAATAAATCCATAATGTACATATGTCATTTTATTCTTAGAATTATAGTTTGTGACAGTTATTCTCTAGTATGACTGAATCAACCATAAGTACATTTATTTTAATGTGTTAATACATTAAAATTTTAATGTATAATAATGTATTTAATTAAACATTAAATGTTTAATTTTTTTCTAACATGAACAATTTTTTTTTTCTAATACAAAACAAAACCTCCACAGAACTGAAAATGACAACTTCTATTAGTTTGCAAGAAGCATTTGATAAACTGAATCCTTGTCCTGCTGGAATTATAGATCAGCTGAGTGTGATTCCCAATAGTAATGAGCCTCTTAAAGTAACTGCAAGTGTGTACATACCAGCACATGGACGACTTGTCTGTGGCCGTGAGGACGGAAGCATCATTATTGTACCTGCCACACAGACAGCCATAGTACAGCTGCTGCAGGGGGAACACATGCTCCGAAGAGGTATGCTGAAGATGTCTAAAGTGTTTAGAGAACTCTGTAACCTATAATTGTGATACTGCTAGTATTTGCCCTTTTTGTTTGTAACAAGTACAATGCATCAGCTTAGTTGTTAGCCTGCTAGAAGTTGGTAGAATTTTTTGATGTGTGGGTAAGACACAGTTAGTACCTATTGGGATATATACCATGTGATGACTACATGTAAAAGAGTCTGAGTTTACCTCTTGGTATATGTTAACAGCTTCATTTATCACTAGTTATCTCTATAGCTTACTAAGTAACTATATTAACAATACTGCCAATCTTTTAGAATAGTGCTGTTCAGTAGAAATATGTATATGTAACAATGCATGATTTTCTATATTCATGTTAATAAAGTAAAAATGGAGCAGATGAAATTAATTTTAATAATGTTTTAACCTAATATAGCAAAACTATTTTCAACTCATAAAAATTGAATAAAATTTCAATTTTATAATATAAAATCAGTTGCAATCACTATAAAATATTACAAAGGAGATATTTTACATTACTTTTTTGTGCTAAATTTCTGAAATCTCCTGTATATTTTATAGCACGTATGAGTCTGGACTAGCTACATCAAATGCTCAGTGATCTCATGTGGCTAGTAGCTAGTGTATTACAGTTATTCTACAAGATAAAATTAGAAGTTTTTTCTATGATAAAATTTATATCTCTTCTGATAATTCATGTTTACATTTATTTGTTGAAGCCTTGTAAGACTTTTGTTTTCCCATTTTAAATCCAAAACCTCATTCACAGGTTGGCCACCTCACAGAACACTCCGCGGTCATCGGAACAAAGTCACATGTTTGCTATATCCTCATCAGGTCTCAGCTCGTTATGATCAAAGATATCTGATTTCTGGAGGTGTGGATTTTTCAGTCATAATTTGGGACATATTTTCTGGAGAAATGAAACATATCTTCTGTGTGCATGGTGGCGAGATTACTCAACTTCTAGTTCCACCCGAAAACTGTAGTGTAAGTTGATCATAAAAGATTATTTTATTGTGGTAGCCCTGAGTTATATTGCTACCAGGCATGATATAAATGGAATTTAGAGTAATTTAAAATATGATGAAAATATTAAAACCCTTTCAATTTTAAAACTAGATAATGTTAATATATAATATTTAAACAAAATTATAATTATTTGCTGTTGGGTACAGAAATAGAAGATGCACATTAGTGTTTTTTTGTGTTACTCTCTTCTAAATAGGATGGCTTATCTCTGGAACATAGTAGCAGTTTAGAATATGTTTATTGAAGTTTCAATTTTCCATTTTAAAGTAATTTAAATATTCATAAAGATGTTCTGGATTCTTCTTATTTTCAGCTCTATCTGAGCAAAAGGATGGTGAGTGCATACTTTGTAGAGGTAAATATTTATCAACACTTATTAATAGCATTTGTTTAAAAAAACACTTATTGTGACAAGAGAAAGTCACTGATAATGATTTTGGAAGATTTTGTACCCATTTTTGTGAAAGCAGATTGCTTTCTTACTGCTGGGTGTGTAGTGATATCAAAAAACCTAATAATTTTAGTAATGAGGTCTGAGGAGACTTTAGGACTGATAAATAACAGACTCATAATTTTTCTTCATAATTTTACTTTTTGTTAATTGTGAACTTTTTCTTGTGATTAGCTCCCTTTGTGTGTGCACTCACCATTCCCCAGCATCCACATATGTGTGCATGCACACATGCTGTTGTCTTACACACGGGCTTCATGTTTATCAAAACCATTCAGCCTCACAAGTTATGCTTTTACTGAGATGGAAAAGCATTTTACTTGCGTATCTGACGCAGAGTTCCCCAGATGTTTCATTTCAAAACCCAAGAAATTTTCCATGGCCTTTCTGCTTACTTAATCTTCCCAATAATATATTTTATCTCCTCTTTTTTTGCCAGAGCTAGATTTTTTTTTTAATAAAATAATTTTTATTGGTGTTCAATTTACCAACATACAGAATAACACCCAGTGCTCATCCCATCAAGTGTCCCCCTCAGTGCCCGTCACCCACTCACGTCCACCCCCGCCCGCCAGAGCTAGATTTGTTTTGATTTGATATTGGTGATGTAGGAAGTCCTATTGCCAGTTGTCTTTTTTTTTTTTTTTCTTTTTTTTTCTGTCAGACTTGGAGATTCAGGTTCTTTTTTTAAAGATTTATTAATTTATTAGAGAATCCTCAAGCTGACTTCCCAGCTGAATGTGGAGTTGGACGTGGGGCTCAATCCCAGGACCCCTGAGATCATGACCAGAGCCAAAATCGAGAGCTGGCCACTTAACCAACTGAGCTACCTAGACACCCTCAAATTCAGGTTCTTAATCATTTTTTTCCTTCTTTCTTCTTCCTGCCTTTTTCTTTCTTTTCAAATTGGTTGTTAGTTTCTTTTTTTTTTTTTAAATAGATTTTATTTATTTATTCATGATAGACACACAGAGAGAGAGGCAGAGACATAGACAGAGGGAGAAGACAGAGGGAGAAACATGGGAGCCTGATGCGGGACTCGATCCCAGGACCCCCTGGATCACTCCCTGAGCCGAAGGCAGCTGCTCAACCACTGAACTACCCAAGTGTCCCGGTTGTTAGTTTCTTATCTCCATCACTGTAAACAGTTGCTATGTGTTTATTTAAATGACTAATCTTATGTCTATTTTAGTAAAAAAGATATCATCATAATTGCACTGTGAGTTGTAGCACTGTTACCCCTGTCCTAAACTTCATTTTGCAGTAATTAGGCCCTATAGTGAAACATGAGAATTTTCATCCCTGACTGCAAATCTGTTAAACTAATTTTTTGATGCTGAAGTTGATTATTTATATTATACCAGGTTAGAACAATCAGTTCTGATTTGGAGGACTTCTGTTGTTATAAGAATAAAACATTTAAAATATAAGAGAAATATATATTTTAAATTACAAATATAATTAAAAGAATTTGGAGTGGTTTATATAAGATCACATTTTCTGTTTGAACCTATATTAATATATAACTATTTTTAGGTTGTATTTTGTATGAGAGCATTGTTTTGTTTTAAAAAAACTCCAAGTGGATATTTAAAAAAGAAATTGTTTTTGACCAGTTGCTTTTAGAAATAATTGTCAGTGAGTAGAACGGTACCTAGTAGACACATGCAAACTACATAGGAAATGGGCTCCTTACTAGACAAGAGGCTGGCCCAGGTGCCTCACTAATTGGAGGAAGAAGGACACAGACCAGGAAATTTGGTACTGGGAAGATAACGTATGACTCATAATTTGTTTATAGACTTAACAGAAATTCTCTTATTTTTAATTGGCATTCAAAAGTACCAATTAAGACAGACTTTGCTTTTAGCTTTGTGATAATTTAACAAGTAGTGACTACCTGGTTAATAATTTTTTCAATTAGCTGATGGCTTTAGGACGTGAAGTAATATGTCTGCAGGTCAAAGAGCCTAAATGATTAATAAACTAAGAATTTGATATTTGCTACATATTTAGCAAATGACTATCTCGCTGAAGTTAGAGTTGATGACATAATGAGGGGTCAGTGCTTGAGTTGTCCCTTGCAAAAATTGATCTCGTGTCATTTTCTTTTAGCAGAAAATATTTTTATTTTAGAGTTGTGTCTGGTCCTTGGGAGACAAACATAATGACTAAAGATAAAAAGTTTGTCATCTGCTTTTTAGATTAGAATAGAGCTGTATTTTTTTTTTTTTTTTTTTACCGTAGGTAGAATCAGAAAGTTGAGTTTTGACTTCTTGCAATTTTTTTTTTTCTTGCAATTTTTTTTTCCCAGGAAAAGCTGTCCTAAAACAGAGGAATATTAACTGTGTTTTAAAATTTACTTAAATTATAATCAAGAATATATAAAGTTGATGATTTTTCCTTTATTTTATAGTCATTTCGTGTTTACCAATATATAGAAGCAAATCATCATTTCTTAGTTTAGGAAGATGGTGAAGAAGGAATGAGATCCTGTCTACCAGGTAGAAAAAGCTGCAGGCTGCTCTGAGGTGGACTGTATGCTCCTTCATAACTCTACATACATGCCTTAGCAGACCAATGACATGTACTTTCTTTCCTACTCTCTAGCTATTTCTTTATCATCCTTTCTTCCCCTGTTCCCCATCATCATTTTTGTCCCATTGAGCATCTTTTTAACCAAAAAACCTTTCCATATTCTTGTTTTAAATTAGCGTTAATTTGATGCCAGGCTCAGTGCCTGTGTATACTTTATTTTTAATAAGTGATTTCTCTATTTTTTAATGATGATGGGAGTTTATTTAAAAATTTGACATGTTCATAGGTGATAAATATGGCCTAATTACAAGTATTGATTATGCGGAGTACTTAAATTGAATAGATTTTTTTTTTTTTTATTTTACTTTGAAGATTTTTTGTTTTTCATTTTTTAAAGGGATTTATATTTTTTCCCAAAATAGTAAAAATTTGTTTGGTAGGTGGAGTGCTTTGAAATTGAGTTTGATTCATCAGATAGTCCAGATAACTGAGATTTAACTTCTGTATATGATATAGATTATTTTAAATAATTATAATATAGTAAGAAAGTTAAAATTTTACTGAAGGTATCCTTTGAGACATGAAATATTGAAATACTTTAGGATTGTATAGTGTTAAAGGGTTACTGAGAACAATTCATAAAGCTTCTGGGGGCAGTGTTACTATCTGCCATGTAATGTATTTAAGTGTTCCCAGAAATATAACTTTGCATTTTAAGTCTCCTACAAGGTCTACTATATAAATGGTAAAGGGGAGATACTAACAAAGTGCAGTGAAGGGTAAGGTGAGGGGAGTATTTTAGGTACTCAGAGAAATGGGTAGCTTTGGGAAACTACTCAATGCTGTGAGCTTTGACTGTTTCAACTTTGGGAGTGATGATGGAATTGGTAGTTTTGAGATCTTTAATATTAGGTTATCACTTCTATTTCTTTTTAAGGTTATTGAATATAAAGGGAAAAACTTCAGTTTGAGGTGGTTTTTCTTTTTGGTGGTTTGGTTTCTTAATGAAACAAAATGTATCATATATACAGATGAACAATACATGTACCTGTACTGTATATGCATGTGAATGAAACATATACATGTGCTATATGTACATAAGAAAGATATATACACATTTGCTGTTCATACAAAAGATACATGTACACATGCTGTATCTACATGCAAAAGGTCCATATGCATGTGCTTTGAGAACACATGAATGGTACATACACATGTGCTGTGTGTACATGTGCAAGATACATATGCACATGCTGTGAGTATACAAGAAAGGTATATATACATGTGCTGTGAGTACACAGGAAAGGTACATGTACATGCACTGTGTATATTTGAAAGATAACATGTGTGCTATTTATGCATATGAAAGATACATCTGGAAGGAAACTGAAATGACTTAACTAGTATCTGAATTCTATAACATAGCATATGATCTTACACCATTTTTGTTAGTCATTCCAAGTTGTGTTTATTGTTTTTTTTTTTTTTAAGATTTTTAATTTATTTATTTATGACAGAGAGAGAGAGAGGCAGAGACACAGGCAAAGGGAAGAGCAGGCTCCATGCAGGGAGCCCGATGTGGGACTCGATCCCGGGTCTCCAGGATCACGCCCTGGGCGGAAGGCGGTGCTAAACCACTGAGCCACCTGGGCTGCCCAGTGTTTATTGTTTTTAAAAGAGTGGTTTTCACCTTGTATGTTGCTGTTCAGAAGTTAAAGCTCTGAGGCAGTTTTAATAGGATTCAAATTTAAAGTGGAACTCTTAAATTATTAAAAAATTAGATTGCAACTTTACTCATATAGAAGACTTTTTAGGAAAATCTTTTAAAAATAGGCTTGCTAAAATTTTGAGGTTTTAATTTTGACTTTTCATTTGCACTGAGAATATTACTTATTGTAGTATCTTAAAATATTTTATAAATAGCTATATAGAATACAAAATGTATTAAAGCTTATTAATGAAATGCAAGTCTCTCCCCTCCCCCCACCCGTTCTCCAACTGTGTGATTCCCTTAACTTGGAGTGTAGTATCTTACAACCCTTCAGAGGTTTTCAATGCTAGAATGTTTTAATGCTTTAGAAATGTAGCACTTTAGATCAATTTATTCTAATAACTGAGAAATTTAAGCAACATAGAGTGGTTAGAGATAGAATGCTTTCCAGGTTTGGGTAGTTGTCAGAGGTAGGCTTGGGTGAATTTCCAATATCTGAACTGTAGGCTAGAGGAGGCCAAAGAATACATCAAATTCCCAGGGAGTTTGAGGAGGAGAGCTCTTGAAAGGGAGGGCAGCTTTCTTAAGGATTCTGGTATGCTGCAGCAGGAAACTCCTTCCAAGTCTCTGGCTTTAGGATTAGTAACCTAGGTAAGCATGATTTGACCTCTTTCCTTCACCTCCCTGCCAACCAGCTTCCCCTCTTATTCATCCTTTGTTGTTGTTGTTTTTTTTTTTTTTTTTTTTTACACTATAGCTTCTAGTATAAAGGATTCTACTCTCCAAGATCCAGGTATATTTTATTTCCACATATTTTAATTTCAGAGAAAGGAACTAGACTTTAAAAAAAAAAAGTACTTAAAAAAATAAAAATAAAGTACTAAGAAAATAATTTTAAGATGTCAGGAAAGCTTTAAAAAACATTTTCCCTAGTAAGCCAGGCCAAGATTATTGATAGGCATGAAAACGCAGAAATTAAAAAATAACACTAGTGACCCAGTAGAATATTTCTTACCTGTAGAATGGTACCAACATCTTTGCATGGAGCTCTCCATATTTCCTCATTAATCTGTACTTAGAGGGAGTGGCTGCATTTCGAAGTACACCCTGTGACATGGAACATCTGTGTGTGTGATACAGTGAGATACTATTTACATTTAAAAACCACACAAGTCCAAACTATGTACTTATGGTTACATGCATAGGCAATAAAATTATCAAATTGAACTGAAAAAGTAAGTTCCAAATTCACATTCTGCTTTGCTTTGGGTGTGAGAGGAATGCATATGGAAGAGAACAAAAAAAGTGACTTTGTTAAGTATTATATTTTATTTACTTTTAATATATAATACTTATTTACGTCATTGGCATGGATGATTGGATTATAAGCTGTGTGCTTCTAGCAGAACTTTATCCAAAATGGAATTTTTGGAAAATGTTTCCAAATAAATATTGTACCGGTAAAATATATATATATATATATATATATATATATATGTTTCTTTATATGAATATATAGGCTAACTTCTTTAATAGATTACTTAAAAATGATTACATTTCATTTATCTTAATAAATTTGTATTGTCCCATAATCTCCAAAAGTATCCAGAAGGGGGCAGCATGGGTTTGTGAAAACTGGAATGTCAGGCATCTAACCTGTTTGTGCCTCTGTTTGGCAACGTTAAAATCCCCCGCTTTTAGAGACAGAGATATGATAACATGAATGGTGTATGTGACTATACGTATGCTAGCATAGCTGATGTTCACAGCCATTAACAATGAACAAATTAGGTTTCTTTTTAATATATTGTCCTTTTTAAAAAGCTTTTGCCTGAATTAGCTCTTATCACCTTTTTGAATTTAGGCTTTTGTCATTAATTTGAGTGTTACATTTAAAAAGCAGTGTTTATGACATGGTCTCTAAAGCCAAGCAGAGTAAACTTTGGTAGTACAAATTAAACAAAATGAAGAGGCCGAAATAACATTTTTTCTGAAATATATCGCAAGGCACATAATGTGCTGTAACAATCTTTTTTCCTTTAACATTTACTTCTCTTAGATTTTGATACCATTTTTCACATTTTTATGCATGCAACCTGTCTTTTTGAAATTAATTTTTATTTTTTTAAATTAAATGTTAGAATACAAATGTTTTCAAGAGATGTTCTGTTCATCTTTCTGTGTCACAAAGTGTATTCCAACATCATATTTAATATTTGGTTAATTAAGTTTATCAGAAATTTTAGAATGCTGCTTGAAAAAATTTTTCTCTGGTCAACAGTGAGAATACAAAATAGTATACCTAAATATTTTTGCACATCTGAGATGATTTCTTAAGATACATTTGTAGATGTGGAATTTCTGTATAAAAGGGCATATTGATTTTTTAAAGTCTTTTAAATAGGTATTGCTAAATTATCCCTTAAAATCTTAGGGATAGGTTTTTACCACCTATTAACCCTCCTTACTTTCCATCATCCTTGTTATCTTTTAAGCCTTGCTAATATTCAGGCTTTTAAGTGGATGTATGCAGAGTATGTATACATGAATAGCACCAATTCTCATTTTGAAGACACAAATGCAGTAATGTATATATCAGTACTATTTGGCTATCCATTCTGATTAGCTTATTATTCTTTATAACTTCATGTTTTCCAGATTTTTACTGCTAGCGTATTATTTTATTCAAGATAAATAATTTTTCATATTATAATATTTATGTATTCAGATATAATACACCCTGTTATGTAGGAAGCTGAGAAAATTAGTAAGAGACTGTTAGTGTGTGGTCTTTTTGATAGTAATGACAAAAATTGCATGCTTCTATTCAGGCTATGCTTATATTGTGCTAAACACTCTAGAAATTTAGTTTCCCTTGATCTTAGAAAGGCTTTTTTTAGCTTTTAAGTCATATTTTTTTGGAGTAGAGAAGATTGTATCGGGCATGATTAGTTTTAATAATAGAAGTCATTTGATGCTAAGCTTTGTGAATGAAGTGGTTGATTAATTTGAATTTTTATTTTGAGCTGAAGATACAGTATGACATAAAGACTAATTTTTCTTGAGTAACTTAATCATAACGTAATTTTAAAATGAGTTAAAATCTATCTTAAAATGGCAGAAATTGGAGATCCCTGGGTGGCTCAGCGGTTTAGTGCCTGCTTTCAGCCCAAGGCATGATCCTGGGGTCCTAGGATTGAGCCTGCATGAGGCTCCCTGCTCAGTGGCTAGTCTGCTTCTCCCTCTGCCTCTGCCCCTCCCCCCGGCTCATGTACACACTCTCTCTCTAGTAAATAAAATCTTTTTTAAAAAATTTATTCATGAGAGACATACAGAGAGAGAGAGGCAGAGACACAGGCAGAGAGAGAAGCAGGCTCCCTGCAGGGAGCCCGAAGTGGGACTCGATCCTGGGTCTCCAGGATCATGCCCTGGGTTGAAGGCAGGCACCAAACCACTGAGCCACCCGGGCTGCCCAAATAAAATCTTTAAAAATAATAATAATAATAACAGAATAATAATAATTTAATGAGTTCCTATCATAGGCTGGGCATTAATTCCAAACACTTTACAGAAAGTGTTGCTAGAGCAAAGGCAGACACTTATGGACTGAGCCACCCAGACACCCCATTTTATTATTTCTATTTGCAGTTACCTACATTCTCATTTGGATGATAAAGGTCTAAATCTGGGGAATGTATTCATTCATTTCCAGCTTTATAATGACTTCATTATAGATACACTTTGTTCCTGTATCAGGAACGGCTTTTCATTTCCTCGTTTCCTTGATGGCCAGGTGGTTTTAGGATCTGCCCAAATGAGGGATGAGTTCCCTTTCTCTCTCAGTGTAACTGCATCTTTTTGTTGCATGAGACAGAACTTTCAGGAGATTAGCAATTAATTTCCTAGAAATTGCACTCGAGTATTGTGCTTTGCCTGCTCACTACCCGAACATTAGTGTTCTTGTCTGAGTGGCCCCAACTGTCTCATTTCTAATGGAAATTTGTGGGCAGATTACAGAAGAGCTTGACTATTACCCTTGCGAAGCCTTTGGCAGCTTGACCCCAGATGTTCAAGGGGGACGTTTGACCCTAATTTACTGCTTTACTTAGGCATAAATTATCGGCGAGGCACAAATTTCTTGCTTAATTGTGGACACTGAAGGTCAGGTTTCTCTAGTGTTCTTTGATAGAGACTTAAAAAGCAAGCCAGAAACAAAAAAGTATTTTTAGTATATATATTTTTAGTAGTTTACTGGTAGGAGGTACACATATTCTTTTAGTATCTCCAGTTTTAAAAATGGAGTCAGTATCTATGAACCCACTTATTTTCATGAGAAGGTAAAAAGATATTCCATAATTACATCAGAGGCATAAATTCAGTGTTTATTTCTTGTAAGGATGCAGGTGTAATTGGGGTAAATAGGTTGAGGCTGAGCCAACAGATTCACAGTCACTAGGTGAGATAGATTAGTGCCTTTCACCTTTCTGAATGAGACATCAGAAAATGGAAGGCCAGGACCAACAGCCACTAGGAGTCGAAAGTCCCTGACCTCTGAGAAGGAGAGCCCTTTGTGACAGGAGACTTTAACTCTTGAATGTGTGTAACCCAAAGTTTGGGCTCGTGGGTGGCTTAGTGGGTGATGCGTCTGTCTTTGGCTTAGGTCATGATCTCAGGGTCCTGGGATCCAGCCAAGGGGTTGGGCTCCAGCTCAGCAGGGAGTTGGCTTCTCTCCCTGCTTGTATGTGTGCTCTTTTGCTCACTCTCTCAAATAAATAAATCTTAAAAAAAAAAAAAGGAATTTTGATTATTTTCAGTCTGCAGTGTTGACTTTCTCAGTCTCTTAAGACCCAACAATATGTAAGTGAAGTTAAAGGAAGCTTGTTAACATTTTAAAGACATGAAGTGAAAAGTTATAAAGTAAATTCAAAACAGTGTGAGGAAACATTCAGGAACAGTGGAAGGTGATCATTGAGTTGTTGGATTGAATACTTATATTGACTTACATTGTTAAAAGTGCTAAAAACTTTGTTAATGTAATTTTAAGGTAGTATTTGAGTGACAGTGATGATTATGCAGGTAGAACTATACAGATTAGATTAAAGCAGAGATACTAATATGAAGAGAAAATACAGAAGAGGAAAACTAATATATTGAAGAATTATAAATATCTTTCTGTTTCCTGGTAGATGCCTAAACATTGGCAACTCCTTCAGAAAATAAATAATAAATAATAATAAACATAAATAAATAAATAAAATAAGTAAATAATAAAATTCCATAATAATAAAATAAATAAATAAAAATAAACAGCCGTTCTTTCAAATTCCTATATCCTACTTTTCTTTTAGAGAACTGTGGATTGCCCACTTCTCTTGTATTTACCCTTTAGTTTTCATCTTTGATCATTCAGCTTTGGAGTTTTTTAAACTCCTTTTGCCTCCTATTATTTATAATACATTATTTGCTTTTTAAAAACATGTTTTAGGGGCAGCCCGGTGGCTCAGCGGTTTAGTGCCACCTTCGGTCCAGGGCCTGATCCTGGAGACCCGGGATCAAGTTCCACATCAGGCTCCCTGCATGGAACCTGCTCCTCCCTTAGCCTGTGTCTCTGCCTCTCTCTCTCTGTGTCTTTCATAAATAAATAAAATCTTTAAAAAAAAAAAAAAACATGTTTTAACTGCAATTTTACATGTTTAACACAACACTGAAAATGTTTGACACAGAAGAAATAGCTAAGAAGGTAAAAGGTCACCTATTATCCTTGTACATATAAGAGAATCACAATGAACATTTTGATAGCTTTCCCTGTGGCCTTTTGAAATCTGCCTACTGTATACTTGTGATTATATTGTAGATATAGTTATCTGAGCACATTGCATCTTCATTTAATGTTAACTTTTCCAAGTTATACTTATTCATGAAAGTAATTTTTAATGATTGTATAACCTACCATATTTATGTGAGGATACCATATTTACTTAGCAGTTCTCCAACTTTCGATATGTAGATTGTTCCTAACTTGAACATATGTATTATACCATCTTTTTAAATTAAAATTATGGTTGTTCCCTTGGATAGATTCCATGAATTTTTTTAAGATTAGAACCTCAGAATTTTCGTGTTTTTAAGGTGACTGAGGTATAGTAGCAAATTATTTTCTACCCCCATTGCCCACTTCATTGTCTCTTACCAGCATAAAATGTTTGTATTTACTTCGATGCTTCAGTTGCCATACCTGTAAAGTGGAAATAATAATTATACCTACCTCAGAGGGTTGTAGTGAGACTGATGAATTATAACATTTGGAATTTAGCCAACTATTTAGAATAATACCCAGTACAAAGTAAGAACCCAATAAATGCTGGTTGTTTGCTATTATAATTTCTAAAATCTTTGGCTAAATGGATAGGTGGAAAGAATATCTTGTTTCAATTTGCATTCTTTTGGTTACTTGAGATATTGAAATTTCTCTATGAAGATTTTAATGATTTTTTGAGACATTTTTTGTCCTTTGCTTATTTGTTTTTCTTGGGGATTTTAGTGCTTGTATGAATGCTTAACTTAATTGAAATGTTAAGCATATGTGCTTTCTATTCAAATTTTCTCCTGTTCTTACATAATCTATCCTTTTTCTGTGTAGCTTCTTGCATATTTTTGAAGCTTGGAATCTTTCCCTTCCAGAAATGTGATGAAATTTGATTTAAAAACAATGACTGGACTAAGAACAAACATCAAATACTTTATCAGAAATTATGGGGTGAGAAAAGAAGGCTGATGGACTTTTTTTTTTTTTTTAAGAGAGGGAGGGAGAGAGATGAGGGAAGGGCCAAAGTGAGAGGCAGAGGGAAAGAGAGAATCTTCAGCAGGCTCCATACCTAGCGTGGAGTCCAGTACAGAGCTGAATCTCATGACTCTCAGATCTTGATCTGAGCCGAAGTCAAGAGTCAGATGTTTAACCCACTGGACCACCTAGGTGCCCCATCTTACATTAAATTCATTTTTTTTTGGCTGTTTAATTAATAAGGAAGCAGTTGAAGAAAGATGGAATTCAGATTAGCCCACTATTACCAATTGTATATAGTGAATGAGGAAATTAAAACTTGTTTCTAAAAGCTTTATTTTGGGGGCTCCTAGGTGGCTCAGTTAAGTATCTGTCTTCAGCTCAGGTCGTGATCCCAGGGTCTTGAGATCAAGCCCTGTGTTGGCCTCCCTGCTCAGCGGATTGTCTGCTTTGCCTTCTGCTCCTCCCCCTGCTCATGATCTCTCATGCACTCCTCTCTCTCACAAATCTTTAAAAAATATTGAAGTCTTATTTTCATATAGAACATAAACATTAGATGGTTAGTCACTGTTTTGGTTGGATTACTGGTCTTTATTTTCCACAACAGCTATCAAAGAAAAAGCTCTCTACCTTTCTTTTTCCTTAAAAAAAAAAAAAAAAAAAAAAAAAAAAAAAAGGATGAGCTATGGATTTCTAAAAAAAAATTTTTAAACTAGTTTCATGAAAATATGGAAATGAGATGAATACTTCTAGGCCCTTTTTTTCCTTCAGGTAGAATATTTAAAAGTGATAAATGATGCATCTTAACTGCACATTTATGTTCCATATAAAGAGTTCTGGGAAGTATGAGAAATAATGATTAAGAGAATAGCGAGATTGATTTATGACTAAAAGAAGCTGGTCATTTATAGCTTGTCTAATGATGGGCATATTTAAAAGGAAAGACAGTAGCTATCATATATTTAGAGAATACTCAGTAAAATTGGGGAGGAGTTAAGTGATTGCTCACAAAATGAAAAAGAATAATTTAGAAAATAAATTAGTAAAAGTAGGAAAAATATATGTATGTAATTTATATTGGGAACTGTTAGAATGCAGAATCATCTCCCCAGAGAGCTAGTGGAAGGGATAAACTAGCTGTCTCTAATTTCTGTAATTCACGGCAGATGTTTAGGAACTGGTTACATAAGAGGTTTCTGGGAATGGTTTAAAATGAAGTCTTGTAAAATGCATAAGGTCAGGTTGGATGACCTAGGTGGTATATTCTGACTCTATCAGATTCTGTGATAGTTTGTGGCATTCTGCTGCTCAGCACTAATGTATTGTGAGGATTATTTACTGGCAAACTCAATGAGACCTTGGTTGAGGATCAAAATTATCTAGAAAGAAAAATTAGCCCTGCAATATATATGTTTTGGTCCAGTATCTCCCTCCATTTCCTTGTCCAGTTATCTTAATTTTTTTCATCAAATAAAAATACAGTTTTCATTAAACATTCTGTTTATTATTGTTAGCCTTTGCTTTTAATTAGCTTTTGATGTCATTGGTATGTATTGCTTCTAGGGCAGAATTAATAGTATTTGGGCAAAAAATAGTATAGTGCAGAATTATTCAGATTCAACATGAATAATCATGTTGATGCAATCACCTATAAAGTACTGGCCAAGTTGATAGAATGCTCAGTCCATGCTATACAAGTTTTGAGTGTCAAAACAGTGAAAAAATGTACATGGTGCTCATGAGTCACACTCTGTAAGTCTGTCCTAGCAGTGGTTGTGGAGTGTCTTTTGTGAGACATTTAACTGGCGTAAGGGAATAAAATACTAAAGCTCTTGCTTATATCCTTTTTTTTTTAACTTTAAGAAATTGAGCTTCTGAACATTTAGTAGATGGAAGGAAACTGGTATCTCACTTACTTCTTACATTCTGTGGGCACATATTACCTGGGGGAAGAGCAGACCTGCTACTGAGAGGAGGCAACAGCATTGCTCTTGCAAGGTGTGCTTGTCTGGTTCCTCACCCGGCTACCACAAAATGGGCACAGAAAATGATGGAACATATTTCCGATGAAACTTCAGTATCTTTTCATCAGCAACTTTATGGTTTAAGGCAGCGATCATTTGGTCAGTTTGGTGGGAGGGTGGCCAGAAAATGTGTATTTATATAATGTTTGTGTTTACATCCAACAATCATTAGCAATGAAATCCTTCTAAAGCTGTATATTATATTTTGAGGTGTTGGTTAGTGCTGACATAATTAACCTTAGACACTCAAGAAGGTGTCTCCTTTCATCTCAGATTTGTTTATTTAAATATTTTATTTATGTTTTTACAATTTATGTTTATATTTATGTTTTATTTTTTATGTTTTTATAATAAAAATGTTTTATTTTTTATTTTTTAAATTTTATTTTTTTGAGAGAGAGAGAGTGAGCACATGAGCAGGGAGGGACAAGCAGACTCCCATGGAGCAAGGAGCCAGACAGGGACGGGGTAGTGGGGCTCCATCCCAGGACTCGGAGATCATGACCTGAGCTGAAGTCAGGTGCTTAACTGAGCCACCCAGGTGCCCCGAGTCATTTTTTGTTATATATATTTTAAAGATCCTATTTATTTGAGAGAGCATGAGCAGTGGGGAGTGGTAGCAGGAGAGGGAGAAGCAGGCTCCCCGTTGAGCTGAAGCCTAACATGGGAGCTGGATCCCAGGATCTGAGATCATGATCTGAGCTAAAGGCAGACTGACCCTTAACCAGCTGAGCCACCCAGGTGTACCTCTGAGTCATTCTTTTAAAACATATTTTTTGTGTGTGGTTTACAATGTACATGGTATATTGGCACAGGAGCACATATATAATTTTTAAATATACATACAATGGGAATACATTACAAAGTTTTTTTAATGAATGGAAATGTGACCAAAAAAGTAGCATAGATGCATGAGGTTCACATTTTTTAGTTGTATTATTTTAATTACACAATTTAAATGTCTTATGCATAATCCCCATACAGTGTCCTTGACGTTAAGTCACATTTAGGTGACTTTTCCAGGTTAAAGTGGAACAAAGTTAAGTAGAATGAAATTAATTGAATTATGGAATGAGTCATTGTAGGTGAAGTAGATGTTCAAGAACCAAGATCTCTGGAATTTAATAATTTAATAATAAAAGAATTGTGGTAATTCAGTTCATTTGTGGGGAAGCTGGGTCTAAATCAGAGATAGGAGTTACTAAATATTATTTAAGAAGTGCTTCTTTAGTAATTTTGAGGACAGATAAGAAACCAAGTTAATTGCATTTTAGCAAATCTTTTAAGTGCTTTCATTTAACAGATAGCTGAAAATTATTTATCATTACTCTGTTCATTGTTTGAATTAAAATTAATACCAAAGTGGTGCTTGAGAATGGACTTTTTTCCTTTTACATTTAAATAGGCTAGACATTTGCTTTGTTTATACCATTAATTTGTTTTCACACAGCCTGTGAAGGTAACCATCAACCCACAATTAATTAGTGGAATCAAAATTAATGAGGTTTTACTGTATTGGGCTATTTCCACTATAGGCCAGTTTTCTTCACACGAGTTGGACTAGCATTTTTTTGAAAGAAGAAAAATTAGATTTATTTTAATCCATATTTAAAAAGCAGAGAACCATCTTTTCTTGTGAGTTAAGTACCTCTAATAACTATGCTTTCTTGGGCTTAGCAGTATTGATTTTTTTGTTTTGTTTTGTTTTCAGTCTTGATTATTTTGGCTATTTCCAGACTGTTGCTTATTACAGTAAAGCTAGAGTTAACTCTTCAGATGCTTATTTTCATTTACAGGGATGATATGTCATTTTTAGTTTGGACCACACATTTTTTTGTGTGTGGGGGGTGGGGCATGTCATTTTCCTATTTTCATCATTATTGCACTGTGTGAAAGAGGAACAGAACTGTTCTTCAAAGCATGTTTGTGTAAGTGTATATGTGGTACTGAGGTACTAGTTTTTCGTGTGGTAATGAAAAGCTAGAGTTTTTTGAATTAAGTTTATTTTTTCCCCTTCAGAATATGATTTAATCTACTTTTTTTGTTATAAATTTATTTTTTTTTGGTGTTCAATTTGTCAACATATAGAATAACACCCAGTGCTACTTTTTAAAAGAAGATCCTTTGCTGTTATTTAGTATTTCTTTTGTCCTTTATTTTTACTAATAACAGTGATAAGATGATGTAGAGTTTTTAAGTCTTTTCTTGAGGGTGGATTACATTTTCTTGAATTTTTAAATTTTCCCACTTGTATATAAATGGGGAGGGTGAAAATTGAAACTTCTCTTGGGGAGTTGATGCCTGGAGATTAAGTTCCTCATAGGAATGGGGAAGCGTTTTTTTGTTTGTTTACTAAGTGTCTGCAGTCCTCTCTCTGCTAAGTTATAAACCATCCTACCATAAGACATTTGGCAGAGAGAATGTGTTGGTCAATAGTTGCCAGTACTTCTGTATCTCCTTGGATGTTAAGATCTACCCGTAGATCATAGCTTGAGGAGCACAAAACATAGTAAAGAATCTTGGTGAAAATTCACCTGTTGTTGGAAACTTCACCCCAACTGCTGCCTCTGTTTGAAATGGAATGCCAAGAGTGCACCTGGACTCAGATGAGATGACTGTGGACTTGGGGGCCAGCGAGTCAGCTAGTGAGGTATATGGCATCAGTGAAGCATTAGCTCATTTTTAAACATTTTTTATTTTTTAAAAAGATTTTATTCATCTTAGAGGGAAGGGGTGAGAGCACACGAGCAGGGGGAGGGGCAGAGGGAGAGGCAGAAGCCCCAGTGGGGGCTGATTCCAGGACCCCGAGATCATGACTGGAGCTGAAGGCAGACGCTTCACCCACTGAGCCACCCAGGGGCCCACAGTAGTTCATTTAAAGATGAGGAGCTTGTGAGTCAAAGTAGCAGAGTCACAAGCAGTGGCCGGTGTTGTGTGCACTGTGGCAGATCGGTAACTGATTAAAGGGCGTGGACAGATGAAAAGAAATGTTCTCCAGAAGGCATTCTTTTTAGTAAATCATACATAGAGGAAAAGATCCCTGCAAACATTTATTTCCTATATGAGAGAAATAAAATGATTCCTTTTTGGCAATTTGATGTTGCTAAATAGTAATAGTAGTTAACCATTAATGTGGCAACCATCCCTTTTTGTGAATTGAAGGATGGATATATTTGATAAATACAAAGTTGTTACTAACGGTAATCTGTAGAAATGCAAAAGAATCCATGTATCAAACTGTTATCTTTGGTTAGCAATGTATATCTGGTGGAACTCATTTTATGTGGTCTGAAATATCTTTGCCCTGTTTTATCCTAACTTTGCCATATTTAAATTATTTTTTTGTAGTTTGCCACTTTATTTTGATTTATTATTTAATTATAAAGCTAATTTTTGTATGCCATAGTCAGCTACCCCTCAGTCCTTATGTCTTTTTAAAGGAAGAAATCATGTTTTATGTTACAGTTGAATGCTTATCAGAGAACGAGATTAAGCTTAAAAAATGCTTGTTTAGGAAAATTCTATATGATGTTTTAATAAAGGTTTATAACATGATTTTTCTGAAGTTGGTTTTTTAACTTAAAATTAGTAAATACCTGCTATGCTGGTTGCTGGTTATAGTATTTAAATCATTGTATAACAAAAAATACAAATAAAGCTAACACGGAATAAAAGATTAACATACCTGAATTTGAGAACAAAGTAGATAGTTAAATCTTACTGTCTTTGCTTTATTCATGCTCTGCTTCATTCAAAAATTGATTTTATGTTGTTTACAAAAATAAACATTATTCAGTAAGATAAAAATGAAGCTAAATGATGAAGAGAAACTGAGAGGAGAAGGAAGAGGAGGCCAAGAGTCCTCCTGCAGAAGTGCGTGTCCGCCTCACCCCCACTGTGATGAGTAGAAAATTCAGGCCTAGGTGTCTTAGTAGCCAGAATGTGAAAGGAATCAGCTACAGCAGTTTTCTCCAAAGTGTGTTCCTCCAAAACTCAGTCTTCTAAGACTACCGTGGAAAATAAACTTTGAGATGAGTGATAACTGTGTTCCCCTCATAGAGATAATTCTATTCACATCAGCCTGTTACAGGTTCTTTGAAGTTCTGTGGTAAAATCAACAACTGTAACTTGAGTTTTCTCAGCACATTTGGCCACCCCTACCTCTTTTGATTTGATACCTGTCAACATTTCCCATTCAGTGCGGCGTTGAGATGTAGCAATCAACGTGGCATTGTTCTTTAGCTAAAAATGTTTGCTTTGGTGAAGCCCAGCCCAATGAGATTTGAAAAGTTTCTCCTTTGGATACCACTGAAGGGATGAGCCATATATATGTAGTGCAATGGGCCTCATCCTCAATATTATTCACAATATATATATAGCGATGTGTGGCTGTTTTCATATGGTTTCACCTCAGAACTAACTGAAAGCATAGTCTATTAAATCACTATAAGGTTCTGTTTTAAATAGCTTATAAATTGTCTTAAAAATTTAAATACCTTAATTTTTTAATTGTCCAGATCGTGAATTCAGTTTTCTGTTGCTAGTGAACATCTTTACGTTCTTTGGTTATTTATATTCCATCTTGTTTTAAAAGGAATTGAAAGGCAGAAAACTAGAGATGAGCAGAGAATACACAGCAGAATGTTTAATTGGCTATTGTGTGTTCATTGAGGGGGTGCACCTGCTGACATTACAGAAGCTGTGAAGCACATCTACACATAATACAAAATATCTGTGGCTCTTGAAAGGCATGATTGTAGCTGAGGGACCAGGAGGGTATTGTTTTTGAGCCAAGAAGCAGGGAAGAACATAGGTCCAAAATGACAGTCACAAACAGAAGGAAGCACTGCAGAAAGCCAGCTCTAGCAGCTAACAAAGGAAAGTTCGTACCGTGGAAGCAGAACGCATAATAACAGATCAATTTTTTTCCAGCTTCGCCTGCCCCCTGTATGGCGATCGTTTTAGTAAGGTCATCTTCCGATTTGAACAGCAGATTTTCCAAGGCATCTTTTCCATCTTTAATCTGGGATTAATTTAGCATTTTTTAAAGTGTTGTCATGATTGAACTGGGTGTTTCATGTATAATGTGAAGGAGCACATTTCTTGACACAACGTAATACTGTGGTGGGTTTTCAGCAGTGATGAATGTATAATTAATTTTGGTTTATGTTATTGAGGGCCAGATCCATTTTATTCTGAATTTAATCTAAAATATAATCATTCTTCTTTTTAGGCAAGAGTGCAGCACTGCATCTGCTCTGTAGCCAGTGACCACTCAGTGGGACTCCTAAGTCTGCGAGAGAAGAAATGCATTATGCTGGCATCTCGTCATCTTTTCCCTATTCAAGTAATCAAGTGGAGGCCTTCTGATGATTACCTAGTAGTGGGATGTTCAGATGGCTCTGTATACGTCTGGCAAATGGACACTGGTAAGAACAAGTGTTAAGAGATAGACTAGAAAATTAAATGGAAAATTAATTTGATTTCCTGGAAATTAAAAAGTCTTTTATGTGAGGAAAATAGCCTTAAGATGTAAAAATGGTTGCTGCATTTACTTCTGAGTGTTATCATTGTCAACAAAGAACTATTTAAATTTTCCTCTCATTTGTTGTACTATGCCAAATACTTTAGGGTAGCTCACTGATCTTCAAAGGAATGCAGTTGAAGACAATATACAGACTACAACAAGACAAAGGCAACAGACTAAAAAATAAGTGATTTCTATAGAATTCAAGATGGAAAATGTGAGCGAGATTAAGGAACCCATTTTGTATCAAGTTCAGAAACAGTGGAAGAAGAAAAAATTCTTTTATTTAAACAGCAGGAAAGCAGTATGAAGTAGTTAATTAGAGGAGGTAATTGAAACAAACGTTTCAAGATCTAGAGAGAACATTTAAAATTTCAAGTTTCAGAAATTTTACATATGGGGCATAATATAGAACAAGTCATGTGTAGCTCAGAAGTACACACGCAATTATGTGTAATGTTTATACACAGAATCTTAAGATTTTCCGTGGGAAATTTTTAAGTGTGTAACTAAACATTTTCTGCTTTAGACTTTTAAAAACACATTTTATTCTACTTTTACTCTTTTAAGTCATCTTCTATCAGTGATTAAAGCCTTTATATACCTAGTTGTACTATAGAATACTTCTACCAAATTTTCTTTTCTTCATCTTTCTTTGTTTTAAATAGTCCTTTTCCAAATCAGGCTATAAACATATTTCTGCCTGGACTGTGGTGCAATAGGGAGTTCTGCTAAGTCCTTCTGTAAAAATAGTCACAGTCTTCTTCAGGGATGTTATTAATGGTCCTTGTTTTAGCTGGTAGTGCATAGGCAATCTTGCCAAGAGGGAACATCTTGGAGAGTGTCAGACTTCTTTACTTTTATATTTAATTTTTCTTTTTGTTGTCTGATTGAGGGTCATACTTTCTGTCAAAATTTAAATCACAAGTGTATTAGAAAAGAGAGATGAACTGAAATCTCATTACTCAGTGATAAATATTAACATTTTAGTATATTTATTTCTGGTCTTGTTTCTGTGCATTTTTAGAAACAAAATTGCTGTCACCTACATATGTAACTTTGTATCTTTTGTTCATTTTTGTGGTATTCCCTCTGGTGGGCAGCACTGTTTCATATTTGGTGGTTTTGTCTGCCCCATGAACTAAATATACTGAGTTTGTGTTGGGCTCTGGAGTCAGACTACTTGGTTTTGATTTAGGATTGACCATTTATTTGCTCGTAATGAGATCTGCTGTAACTTACTGGACTTTTGTCTCTCAACTTACTCCTCTGTAAAATGGAGATTATAATAGTTCCTATCTTATGGTAGTGCTGGGAGAATAAAATGAGATACTTACCTGCTGTATAGTAGACATATGTAAATGTGTGTATGTGAAATTGAAATTTGTGCGTGTTCATATTGGCTAATAATGTTATTAATAACAGTAATAACAAGAATCCTGCTTTCCTTGTTACTTTGTTGAACTTGGGAATGTGATCTTACATTTAGAAATATTTACACTGATTAATATTAAAATAAGTTTTTACAGCAGTAATGTTCAGAAAGCACTATTTTAAAATACTATAAATATTAACCGTTGATGTAGCACAGATACTAGAATATGGTAAACTTGTCTAGGACTTTTAAAAATTAAAATATTGTAAAAGAGAATATCATTTTTTCTGAATGTTTCAGTACTTAAATAATTGTTATTTGAATACTTCAGGTACTTTAAATACATTTGTAAAGAATATGAATGTGAAATTCTTTACAAATGAGCTGTTACTGAAAGGCAAAGTTACTTTTCCAGTAATTTCCCTAGTAGGAGATGACAAATACCTCTTAACTATAGGTGTACTGGAGGATATTACTCTTATAACCAGTTTAGTGTAATTAAGCCCGTTCTTATTAAACACAATATATATATTGAAATTTCACAATTATCTTACCTTCAAGAGGATTTAGGTAAACAATCAGTCAGTGTGGTATTCTTAAATCAAAAGATAAAGAAGCAGAATTTGTTTTGGATTTAACCATAATAGGAGGTGTACATTCCTTTTTCCTCCTTGCTGCTCAGGCTTTAGCTAGTGATATAAAGGCCCCTGGGGAGTGAGTAAGGCACATCCTGAAGGTATTGACATTATTTATTTATTAAATTTATTTATTTATTAAATAAATAAAAAATGAAGCCAAATAAATCAGATTCAGCCAAGGTTTGATGTATGAAATGTATTTAAACTCTGAGGAGACACTTTATCTCTCTTCTTAACATTTTGGGGATGTATTTTTACAAATGATACACTAAAACAACTCATGCATGGTGTGCAATTTTCTGTTTGCTATTTTGAATTTTACTGATGTTTCTAGCTTATAAACACTTAAAAATGTCTTTATACTTTTATGCAGCATTTTCGTTTAGTTATTTTCCCCTTCAAATGGGTAGTTTTTATTTCCAGTATTTATTTTCCAACAAAATGAAGATGAAGCTAGTAAAACAAAATTTCATTAGAAAGACAGAAGTCCAGAATCTTTTGCTCTTTACTTATGTCGTCTTTATTATATGTAATAACAATTAATAGTGATGTGGAGGCCAGGAAAATTCTTATTCTTTCACTTCTTGGGTACTTAGAAAATTAGTCAAATAACTAGCAACAAAGATTGGCCGGCTGGACCTCTTGACTTTTACTTAGGAACTTATTACAGGTGGCCCACTGACCTAGGTGGTGGCTGCTTTTGCATGGAGCTGTTGATGTGCTTCAGGGACCAGCTCTCTCCTCTCCTTCATATTTGACATTCCCAGTAGGAGAGTAGAGTCCTTCCCATAGGCCTTTGACAAGGTCAAAATCCGGTCTGTTTGGGAAACAGTGGCATGCTGTTAGTAATGACTGATTATATAAGATGCTCTTATCTCACCATTACCAAGCTAAAATAGCATTTTCATGTGTCTATTTTTATCATGTTTGTTACAGAACAAAAGTGATTCTCACATCAAAGACATCATGCAGAGTCAGTCACTAGGTGTTCTCATACAGATGCAAATGCCAATAGTGCTTGCCATATATATTAGAAATTAGTGTAGGAAGTCCTGTCACTTTGCTGTGTTATCTTTTTTGTTTGGTTGTTTGTTTTCTGTCTCTGAGTTTTCTGAAATACTCTTGTTTTTACGTTTACTTTATGAAATATGCATTAAAGTCATTTTGTAAAAACTTAATTATCTAATAAAAGGTAGCAGAGAATTGTGAATCAAAGGGTATTCATGTCTGCTAAAAACAAGTAAAATTGGATAATCAAAAGCATAAGTGTCAATTGGATTTTTCACGCAAGTAAAGCCTTAGTATGTGTTATTCTTGCTTAATACTTTATTTATTTGAAATTGTCAATTCATTTTATTGATTATATAAGATGGCATAAATTTTCTGAAAGTCCTTGGTAATGTATACTTCAATCCTATGCAAAACATTTGCCTGTTAGTCAATTGATGGTATCTTTAATGGATTTATAAGTGCAATTTGTGTAGTTTAGTCTGTAAGTTTTATAAATATTTTCCTTTTTAAACATTTTTACTTATTTAAACTGATAATTTTGTCTTGTTACTAAAATTACCAAAGAGAATCAGGAAGTGGCACTTCAGCCCAATCTTTTGGTATTAGAGGAAGAGTTTAGTAGCAAGTATTTTCTTCACATTTTGACCCTTTGCCTGCAGTATTAATACAGTGGAGATTTGATTTTATGTTTCTGTTTCACATTGTATGGCATTATCATCAGCTTTTCTATATCTCCTACATTTTTGTTTTGTATTTTATTACAAAAATATACCATTGGACAGGCAAAGGCACAGAGGATGAAATGATTAAGAAAAAATGATACCTTTCCAAAATCATGGTAAAACCAGTATAATCAGTTTCTTTTTTCCCTATGGATGATTCACTCTGGAATTTTGAAGGAAGAGGTTCTTATAGTGGAAATATGACTGTCTCCCCACCAGGAGCTCCCTATAGAATTGTCCCTCCAGTTAGGTACCCATCAGTTTCCTTTTTGGTTTCCATAGTATTATCCTAACTCAGGACTTTATTTTTTCACATGTAGGCTATCTTTATTGGTTTTCCTGTCTTCTTTATCTACCTTCTAATCCATCCTGTACTGTGCTGGCAAATTAATCTTAGGAAGTGTAACAACAACAGCAACAACCTTTGGTTCATGTACTGTTTTAATTAAAGAAAAAAAATTCTTCCCTATAGCTTTTATGACAAGGCCCTTAGCAGTGTGGTATCTTCCTACCTTTGTCTTTGTTTCTTTTACATAGACCAGTTGCTCTGTGTGAAGAACAGTTCTTTTTTTTTTTTTTTTTTTGCAAAGAATAATTCTATTCAAGAATAATTGGGCTGTTCTCTACTACCTCTTATCTTTTATATCATCCCTATGTTGCTCGGGGTTTTCACTCATTTGGAACATCCTTTGATTATTTTTTCTTTCCTTTTTTTTTTTTTTTTTTTTTTTAAGATTTTATTTTTAAGTAATCATACCCAGAATGGGGCTCAAAGTCACAACCCTGAGATCAAGAGTTGCATAGTCCCATAACTGAGCCAGACAATGCCCTGGAATGTTATTTCTTTTTATTTGCTTATTTGTTTAAATAGTCTCTTTAAGAAAATTTGAATAATAATAACAAAATCTTGTATATTTAGCTGTGTAGTTACCATTCTATTGCTCTTTGTTGCTTTGCATAGATCCAAATTTCTATCTGGAATGATTTTCTTTTTGCCTAATATATAATATCTCTTGTAGTGCAGGTCTAGGCATGGTGAATTCTTTCAACTTCTTTGTGTCTATAAAACTCTTTGTTTCATCTTCATTTTTAAGATTTTTTTTTCTGGTTGGAAAATTCTAGATTGATAGTTTTTTTTTTTTTTCTTTTCCTTTTAATACTCCACTGTCTTCTTGCTAACATTATTTCCAATGAGATATCTGCTGTCACTCTTAGCTTTGTTCCTCTGTATGTGCTATGTCTGTTTTTTCCCAACAGTTTTAGGCTTTTTCTTTTATTCTTTATTATTTATTTTGAGAAGTTGAATATAGTTTTTTTCATATCATTTTTGCCAAGGGTTTGTCATACTTCTTGGATATGTGGGTGTCTGGTTTTCAACAAATTTGGAAACTTTTTCGCCATTCTCTATTCAAATATGTTTTCAATCCTTCCCTGTCTTTCCTCTCTTGAGAGGCTATAGTTATGTGTTTACTAAGCTATTTAAAATTGCCCGCAGATTCCAGATTGTCTTTTCATTTTAAAGTTATTTTTCCTCTGTGTTTTATTTTATATAGTTGCTATTCTCAGTCTTCAAGTTTATTAGCCTTTTATTTATTTTTTTTTAACAATGTGTAATCTGCCATTGTTCCCATTTAGTGTATTTTTCATCTCAGACATTGTAGTTTTCATCTCCTTAAGTGTGATTTTGGTCATTTGGTATCTTCCATGTCTCTTTATTCAAACTTTTGAACATCTGGAATACAATTATAATAAGTTTCGGTGTCCTCGTTTGCTATTTAAAAATTCTGTGGCAGTTCTGGTTTGATTTTTATTGATTTGAATTTTGTCCTATCAATTATTATTTTCCTGCTTTTTTCCAGAATAGCCTGAAAGTGGTTAAAGAGTAAGGGCATTGAGATTAGCTTTTATGCTATTTCCTCTAGCCAATAAGAGATGATGGATTGTTACACCAGAGTGGTAGCTGTGGAGCTGGTGAAAAGTGATTGAACTCAGTATATTTTGAAGGGAGAGTGAACAGGATTTGCTGATAGTTGGATAAGGGGCATAAAAGAATGAGATGGGTTAAAGATGATCCAAGGTTTTAATCATGAGCAACTCAAAGGATGGAATTCATTTCTGGACATTGAGAAGACAATGGGAAGAGTAGATTTTGGAAAGAAGAATTAAATTTTTTTTATATTGAGTTGAGTATTAGACATTCAAGTAGAGGTGTTGATTAGTGAATTGTATATAGAAGTCAGGGGTTGAGTTGGGGATATCAGAGCAGGTGATGTAAATATGGGAATTCTTAGCACAGAGAAGATACTCAAAGTCATGACATTAGATGCATTATAAAGAGGATACAAGTAGATAATAATTGGGGCACTCCAGGGCTTAGATATATTTCTGTGATGTGAAAGAAATCAGCAAAGGAGACTAAAATGGACTTGCCAGGAGAAAGAAAATGAAGAGTGTGATTGCCTAGAAACCAAGTGAAAAAAAAAAAAAAAGTGTTTCAAGGAGTAGAGAGGAAGAACAAGTATTGCTGATTCTGAATGATAGTAAAATGAGGACTGGGAACTAAACATTGGATTTAGCAACATGGAGAGGAGGTTCTCTGCATATTTGGGTGAAATCTGATTTGAGTAAGTTTAAGGAAAAATGGGAGGAGAAAAATTTGTAGGTAGCAAATACAGAGGATGATATAAAAAATGGGATACCAGCTGGAAAGAGATATTGGGTAAAGTGTGTTGTTATTGGTCTGTGTTGTTTGTTTTTTTTTTTTTTAGTATATGTGCTGCCGAAGCGAGCACTGTGTTGTTTTTTTTAACAGGTGAAATAATTGCATGTTTATATGCTGATGGAAATGATCATGTGCTGGTGGGAATGATCAAGTAGGTATGGGAAATAGATGATGAAAAAGGGGAGAATTGCTGAAATGACATCTGTGGGCAGATGAGAGGGATCAGGTTTAAGCTACAAGTGTGTTAGATTAGGTGTTTGGATAGTTCACGTGTAATTATAGAGTAATATGAGTGGAGATATGGTAGTGGGAGCTGGTAGGACTTCTTTTTAATTGCTTCTTTCTAAATGAGCTAGGAAACAACTTTTCAGCCAGGTGAGGGTGGAAAATGGAGTGTTGGAGATTGGAGGAGAGAAAAGGTATAAAATAATTAGGAGAGTAGGAAAATGAAAGATCTGTGGAAATGTGGTCACTATTAAGGACCCCTTGAGATCAGTGGTCATGAATTTCAAGTGGATCTTTTAGCATGTTCTTCATTCATATTCATCTTCATTGTACAGGTTTGGCATAGGTGGAAAGTTGGATTTAACCAAGGTTGGAAAAAAAAAAAAAAAAAAAAAACAAGGTTGGAATTTGCTTGGCTGGTGCAAGGAAGCGAGATAAGAACAGAGCTGCAGTTATGAGGATGGATGATGGAATTTTAGTTTATGGGACATAGGGAAGTGAGGGACAGGGCAAGCATGATAGGCTAATGAACTGTTAAGGAGTCAGGGCTGAATGAGGAATTATTGTATCAGAGGATTGAAGTAAAGAATGGAAGCCACTATCAGAGAGTGGCATTTTTGAAGTTGGGATCATAATGGGATTTAGTTATTGGTAACAAGAAGATTATAATGTGGCCATTGGCTGGGGTCAAGTGTAGGGCAAAATTTATTGGAGTAGAGGAACTCAAAGAGCCAAGAGATCAGGATGTGTGGAAGAATCATATGTGCTGGTGATTTTTGAACACTTTTGAACTTATAAATCCTGTTAGAGTATACATACTCTCCTTTTCATACATACACAAAAAGTTTCAGGTCACAAGTCCTTTCTGTGCTTTGCCTTCCAAAATATATTGGTCAAGATTCAATGAACTGGTTAGTAAAACAGTGATTTGTGTTAATACTAAAATCACCATGAATTAATTCCAGGACTACTATTGGAAAGGGGACAGTGAGTCCAAAGTTAAGCCCTTTAAGGAAGTGGAAGGGCAAACTTGAGTGGCATGTATATAAATACTCAGCATCGGGAATAATATATGTTTGGATACTAGCTCAAAGACACAATAAAACTCTTGTATTTTGTTGACATTTAAGTTTCTGGTGTTCTCTATGGTTATTTTTCAAAATTGATTTGTCCTCTTTTAGAATGACTCTGGAGGAATGCCCAGTGAATTAAAGTAAACTTAATCATTATTTCACTGTTCTTATTATAATCTTCAGAAGATTATGTACAAATCCATAGAATAGACCCAGCTGCCTGGTGTGATGGCTGTGTACTGTAGAAAACAAAGTGTACAGAAAAGCTGTCTGCGTTATAGGAAGGAGTTGTGCCTAACTTAGACATGAAATGCATAGAGATCAATGGAAACAATGGCCAAATGAAGAAGCTGTGAAGTGGTTATAAGTTGGAATAGTAGTTATTTTCACAAATATACAGAGAAACATTTGAATGGGTATAAACAATAAAAGTCAAGACATTTGCAGACAGAATGAGAAATTATAATTTTTCCTTGTTTTACAGAGATTTCCTAGAGAAAGAGAAGCTCCGGGAATTATTAAGGTAGAAAAAATGAGAATAGCAAAATTTAGCTCTTTTGTTTGGGATTGATAGACAACTTAGGGGAAGTTGAAGTCATAGAAATTGATATAGTAGAGTAATGATGTGGAGTATCAAGAAGACCGTCTTGGAAGTTGACAGTGGGAAAATTTAGGGGAAGTTGTTGAGGTCTCGGCTTTAAACTTGGCTTTCTTCGGTTTGGTGCCTGCCTTTGGCCCTGGGCATGATCCTGGAGCCCCAGGATCGAGTCCCATGTCGGGCTCCCGGCATGGGGCCTGCTTCTCCCTCCTCCTGTGTCTCTGCCTCTCTCTCTCTCTCTCTCTCTCTCTCTCTCTCTCTCTGTCTATCATGAATAAATAAATAAATAAATAAATAAATAAATCTTTAAAAAAATAAACTTGGCTTTCTTGTGAAGTTGTGGTTGGGGCATTACAGGAGAAATGATTAAGATAATGCTGCATAGAAGGTCATCAGAGGAGGGAAGCCCTGAGGAAAGTATTGACACATAAAAAAAGACAAAGCATTTTCTTTTCCTAAAAAATGGCCAGAAGCAGTTATAGTGTTATGTGCACTGACTGTGAATGTATACGTCTTCCAGGTGCTTTGGATCGCTGTGTGATGGGGATCACAGCAGTGGAGATACTGAATGCTTGCGATGAAGCCGTTCCTGCTGCAGTGGACTCTCTCAGTCATCCGGCGGTCAACCTAAAGCAAGCCATGACACGGCGTAGCCTCGCTGCTCTTAAAAACATGGCCCATCATAAGCTGCAGACTCTTGCAACTAACCTCTTGGCTTCTGAGGCGTCTGACAAAGTAAGTTTTGTATGTAGGTTCATGTGTATAGTCCCCATTCCACTCCATTTTATAACACAGTTTGGCATGTCTTAAGGAATACCTTTTGGGAGAGGACATTGAAAAACAAGCTTCTGATTTTTATCTATTCAACATCGTTTTTGCTATTTCAAGTATTTGACTTTTTTCTTTTTTTTTTTTGAAAAAGTAAGTATACTTACCACTTAAAATATTTAAAAATGATTCTTATGGAGTCAGGTGACTTCCATTTCTTAAATGAGAGCAAATATTTCTCTTATCTGTCCTTTTGCTGTTTTCCCGTTGAAAGATTGAGCACTAACTTTTATTTCTAGAAAGAAAACAATAATTTAAGTACAATTAAGATGTTTCTAATTGTGACTGCTCATTTGTTTTAAAAGCAAAAGATTCTGATTTTAGTAAGTTTAGGCCATTATAAGGATTTAGGGAGGATATTTGAGGTACGGTAGACTTGTGCAAGTGCTCTGGGACCTGAGATCAATCACACTTTCCCTCTGATATTCACATTATGGCAGCAGTTATCTCTTCAGTTAACAGAAGATTATCCTATGAAAAGAAGAACAATCTCAATTCATTAATGGGTTACTTGCCGTTAGTTTTATAGAGGCTAGCCACTATTTGGTTTGTGGCATTTATGTTCTGTGGTTAGAACTCGCTTGTCTCTGGTAATGGCTACATGAAACTTACAGAGAGTCCCAACATTTCATCTGAGTCACACCTTAAAATTCCCAGGTGCATCCAAGTATTCATTAGAATTTATTAGTGGGTAACACAAATACTGTTATTTTCATTCTCTTATTCCGGAATCGGCCCCCCCTTTTTTTTAAATGGTTAGACATGTGGCTACATAACGAACAACTTGAAAGGCTTATCTACAAACTTGAAAATTTGCTTGCGAATTAATGCTGAGAGCTGATGACATAAAATGCTCTTGGTGGTTCCAGTGACCCATGTCTTCTAGTAATTGGCAGTAATATTTGATCATTCTATCTTTCCCCAAGATATTAAATGCATTATTGGCTTTGCTGTATTATATGTTTCATAGATTAGAATTATGAAATCCTTCTGCATTTTCTTTCATATTTTCTGTCCTATGTTCTGAAGTTTGAATAGAAACCATGGCTTAAATGCATTTGCTGTGCTTATAATTTCTTTCAAGAGATCGCATAGTTATCCCTAGGAATTCACTATTCATAGCACATTGTCTGATATTCCAAAATTTTTAATTATTTGCCCATTTATAAAATAATATATGCAAGGGCAAGTATGTATGTTATATAATTTTCAAATATATGTTTTTTCTTGCTGGTATCCCCTAGAAATAGAAATTTGGAAAAATAATTATACAACTGAAAAATTAAAGAAAAATAAGTGGTACAGTAACGTTTATGAATGGCTTTTGTAAGTGGTCATGGTCCATTATGTGATTTTTACAATCTTGTTTGTCCCTGTTTTAATAGCGCATTTTATAGTGCAATTAGTGATAAAAGCACCAGATATCAGAGACACTACACTTATGTATTGTAAAATATATTGTCTGTGAACCTCCTCAGTCTTGTAGCAGTGGTAATTGTTGCCTGGCCTACAAGGAAAACAATTATAGAAGGGGGAAGGCTTAGGAAGCTGAGGCTGCAGAGGGTAATCACTTTATGAAAAATGTATGTTGGCTGGACCATTAGGGATTTCTCTATTTTCTCATGTTGGATTTGAGACTCCTTTTGAGGGGAATATTTAAAGAGCTGTCCTCTGGACGGCTTTTTAACCTCAGAAATAAAACCCACCCAAAGTTAAAACAAACAAAACAAAACATAACTAAGAGCCTCTCAGTGCTGTAGGATTGCCTCTAGGATATTGGAACTAAGTTTTTTCATGGGTTTCTCAATAAAAAGTAAAATCTCCATGGGAGTACTTTATAGAAAGAATCCTACCTTTTCTTTGTTAGACTAATGTTAACAGTTGGACTATTTGGGAGTAACACATATTGTATATTGCTAATTTTGTTAATTATGCCAGGCATGTAGAGCCTTGCAAACAAAGATAGGGGATTTACTTTCCTCTGATTTTTCTCTTTCACTGGAAGATCTAGAGGATGTTCAGTGGAATTATTCTTTACAACTGCACTGAATCCTTGCAAGATGTGTGTATCTGAACCCCTGTGTGTTTCTCTTAGGACAAGTATGTTAATTTCTCTTGTACTGTATTAACTTACATACTTTTCTGAGTCTTCCTACTGAAATTCAGCCTTCTTGCAGGCAGGGATTGTGACTTATTTATTGCTGTTTCCCTCATGACATCTAGTAGCAGCTGTGCAATAAATATGCATTGAATTGGATGATGTGTAACAGAAAGCGCTGATGGCCTCTGCTTCAGCCTCTTTGCCCGGGTCTTTTCCCTTCCTTCACAGTTGATTGTCTTGGCCTTGATCAGATCTATTCCTGTTCACGAGGCCTTAGATGTGGAACATTTATTAATCACCTTTTGCCCTCCATTCAGCTTTGCATTCTCCCCTTTGGTTTTGGTGAGCGAGGTTGTCCAGGCATAACTCATCCTCCTTTGCTATCTCTGTATTGTCAGCAGTCCAACACATCTTGCAATTATGTCCGCGAGGCCCTCTCCTTTAGGCTGTAGAGCAGGGTTGCTCGGCTTCAGCTCTACTGACATTTTGGGCTGGATAATTCTTTGTTGTGAGGGGCTGTCCTGTGTATTGTAGGATGTTGAGAATCATTTTTCCTTTACCCGCTGTATATCAGTAGTTGCCTCTCTTGCCCAGGCATGACCATCAAATAGGCTCTCAGTAATGGCCAAATGCCCTGTGTGGGGAAGAAGTGCCTCTGGTTTAAAACCACTGTTCTAGAAAAAAAAGGTTGAGAAATGGTAGACAGAAATGGTAGAGATCCTACATCCCATATCCTATGTTTTCTTTCCTGTCGTTACCTTTTCTTCTTTAATCCCTCTCCTCTGAGGTTAAGGAAGCCACCCCTAAACCTTAGCCTCTCTGCCTCCTGTGGCAGAATTAGTTCTTGCATTCTCTTTGTGCTCCTTAAATCACTTTACTTTGTATGGGTAATTTTTTTCCCTTTCATTAGGTTTAAGGACTGTCTTCCCTATTGGATTTTGAGTTTTTTGAGGACAGGAGCTGAGTTTCTCATATTTTTATTTTCAGTGCTTTACGTAGTACATGAAGCATAGAAAATACCCAGGAAATGTAGTGTGAAGTTAGTGAGGAGGTGTAGCTTGGAATCATGTTGTGGAGTCTGTTAGAATGCAAAGCTAAGGACTTACCTCAGTGGGCAGCAATATGATATTGAAGAGTCCTAAAAGGAGATATTTGTTCAAGAAATATTTTGCCACATCTGACATTTGTATGCAGGACACATACATATATTGTTTGGGAAATGAATTGTGAGGCTGTTGGGTTGATGGAATCAGTGGGGCCCAGGGTAGGAGTAGGGAGAGGAAATGTTGAAGAGGGAATGGCTTCGAAGCTATTTTGTGGGTTGAATAAATAGGACTGATGAGCAAGAGAAGAGTTGAGACAAGATGATTTCCCTGGTTGAAGGGAGAATGGCAGAGATGTTAACAGATACAAACAACTCACAGAATAGGCTTTGTGATTGTTTGTAATAGGAGACATCTGCCTCTTATAGTGTTGGGAGATGGAGTACAAGGAGAGCAAAATTCCTCCAGTAAAGAAGGGGCATGATAATGAGATAGAGGCGGGGTGGGATTTCTACCCCCCCAAAAAAAAAAATAAATGCTGGATTATAGAGCATGGGTTACACAATAGGTAACCTTTTGGGTGTGTGTGCTTTCATTAGGATATTCCAGATATGGGGTCTTCCTTAATTCTTACTACCGATAGGTGAGTTAGTTATTATCATCTTCAGATGATAAACCTAAAAAAACAGATAGAACAGGCATTGCAAACTTTTTCTGTAAAGCACTAGATAATAAAAATGTTAGGCTTTGTGAACACACAATCTCTGAACCACAGATTCAACTCTGCCATTAGAGTGTGATAGCAGCTACAGACAATAGGTAAAAGAATGAGTATAACTGACTTCCAGTAAAACTTTGTTTACATAAATAGGCAATGGGCTGGATTGGCTTCTGGGTCATAGCTTGCTGAACCCTGCATCAGAGATTGTCTTATCCACAAGGCTGTGGATAAGTTCTTCCATGGAATAGCCTTTGCTTCATTTTTGAAAACCAGTTCAAAGGAGTGGTTAAGAACCTGGGTTCCAGTGATAGGCATATCTGTGTTTAAATTACATCTCTGTAACTTGCTGCCTGTGGGTGACCTTGGGCAAGTAACCTGCAATAGCCAAGGTCACACATATAACTGAAAATGAATCTTTGTAAAGGAAGCAAAGGGTTATCAGTTGATCAGAGATGTGAAATATCATTAAGACTTGGGGAATAAAAAAAGAGTGGTTAGTAGTTAGGGATGTCATTGGTGATCATTAGAAGAGCTGCTTTGGCAGATTTAGTTAGGTCAGAAATCATGGTACAATGAGGTAAGAGTGAGGATGAGCTAAAGTAGAAGTGGAGAGGTGGAAGATGTTTCTTTTGGAGGGGAAAAAAAAGAGTAGTAGCTTCATTGGCTACAGGGTAAGAGCTGAGTTTTACTTTGTTAGGAGCTCACTGAACATTTACGTTAGTGGAGGAGGTAGTTGGTAGAGCCATATCAGAAGGACATGTGTTGATGATAGAGTTAACTGAAGAATTTACTCTTGACTAGATATTGCTTCCTTTTAATTGGTATTGATGAAAGAGATGGAGGTGAATTATAACCAAGTGATATTCAGTGGAAGAGGAGAAAAGTGGGCTGTAGTATCTACTAAAAGGAAGTAAGTAGTTTTTAATCCCTTGAAGGCAGAGTCATCTTTATTTTAATGCCCTGTAACACCCAATATAAGTCATGTCCTGTACTGGGAGTTACAAGATTTGTAAACTATGAATAACTAGTAAATCATAGATAGCACGTGGTAATATTTGATGAACACATAAAGAAATACGTTAAAGAGATGGTTTGAGCACATCAGGTGATCTTTTTGATGAACTTTCTCATCAAGCATTTGCCACAAACACTGGTATTTGGTGGGGAGATCTTGAAGGATGCCTTGGGTCAATGGAATTTTACTAGTGAAGCTAGAAAGCCTTTACTGCCATGAAATTCATTTCTTAGGCCTAGTGTGTACAATTTTCTATATGGTGCCTTTGTATCTTAGGCATTGTGTACCAATCAGAGTCACCCTATTTACATTGAAAAATTACGAGGTTGAAGAAATTGAAAAATGACCAGGATGATTTATCTTTTACGTTACATTTTTCTCTGTTGTCTAATTAGTCAAAAGCCTGAAAAAAAAAATGCATGGGCTATATTTGCAAAGGTCAGTAGCTTTGTATTCTGTGTAACTAGGTGAGAGAATGGAATTTAGAAGTCAAATCTAAACTACTGAGAACATGCTCCGTGTTTTTTGCTTACAAAATTCACTCTAAAAAAATTTTATACTGATTGAATTGACTTTATGATTCATTGTGAAAAGGGCACTGTAAGGTACGGACAGGGACAAGCCATATGACGTTATATACAGGATACCAGGCCTTGTCTGTTGAACCATTTATGGCCTTAGAAAAATTCTTATGATATGTCTGACCTTTGAAGAATCAATTAAACTTGCTTAACATTCTACTCCAAAACTTTAAAGAATATTTTAATAGGAAATAAGAATATGTTGATTGTTTATTTATTTTAGAAGTATATATAGACTTAGTTTTTGGTTGTTTTAAGTGGTTATTAGAATAAAAATTTCACATTATACTAATTGTTGTCAAGTCTTTAATAAATAAAGGAACCTTAGTGAGCTGTCTAGTCTTAAGAAAACAAAGGGATAAGGGTGCCTGGGTATTTCAGTTGGTTAAGTGTCTGCCTTCGGCTCAGGTCATGATTCTAGCTAGGGTCCTGGGATGATGTCCCACATCAGGTTCCCTGCTCAGTGGGGAGTCTACTTCTCCCTCTCTCTCTCTGCCCCTCCCCTTCCCCCTGCTCATGCTCTCTCTCTCTCTTTCTCTCACTGTCTCTTTCAAATAAATTAGTAAAATCTTAAAAACAACAACAAAAAAGAAAACAAAGTGGTAAATGTCTCTGTAAGAGGAGAATAAACTTCATTGAGTGCCTATGTGATGGGTGATTCTCTTTTAATGGGAATAATAATTAGAAACCAAATCTGGATGCCGCATGCATTCATTGCTCCCGGGATGACATTGCATCCAAGCCATCTTAGGAGACGGAGCTAGATAATATGTCTGTTTATCTGCACACATCTGTGTTCCTCTGTTTTCCTAGATATATTAAATACCATCAGTTAACACTGTTACTTCCACGTCTAATCAGACACCACAGTGTTTGTTCTAGCTTCCCTTCTTGATACACTGTTACTCTCTTCTCCAGCTGTGAGAAACCTCATTCTCATTGTTTCAGAGTGTTTACTGTCCCTTGACTCACAATGGGGTTACATTCCAATAAACCCACTGTAAATTGAAAACCTCTTAAATTGAAAATGCATTTAATGTGGCCCACCAGACATCCATCGTAGCTTAGCTTAGCCACCCTTACCTGTGCTCAGAACACTTAAATTCACCTGCAGTTGGACAAAATCATCTCACACAAAGGTTATTTATAACTATTAAATTTATCTCATGTAACATATTGAATATTGCACTGAACATGAAAAACAGAGTGCTGATAGGCACAGGTCGTTGGCAGCATGTCAGCCACTGACCCTCATGCCCACTGGCTGAGTGGGAGCCAGGTCGTCTCTCCCGTCACCAGAGAGAGTCCCACCCCATGTCGCTGGCCCAGGGCGAGATCACAAGTCAAACTTCCAAGTAGTTTCCACTGAGTAGTATCACTTTCACTCTATCATAAAGTCAAAGAATCGTAAGACAGGGGCCATTGTATTTGCTCAATTCACCCTTTATGTAAATAATTTCCTACACACCTCAAGCCCCCTTAGGTGTGCTAGCACCTTTTTTTCAAAGGGAAAGAGCACCATTTCTTTTGTATCCTTAACATTGTTCTTCTTTTCACCTTCTGCTTCTCTTGAGATATTATTGCTTGTGTGGATTCATTCTTGTGTTTCTTTCAGTTGAGGCTTCATTGCTAATGTGATATTTTATTTCTAATTCTTTTTGAGTTGTCATTTTATTTCTGAATTTTCTAATGCTCGTTTATGCTGTTCTTTCATGTTGACTATCATTTTAAAAAATGTTCTTCAGCTTGTTTTGAAATCAGCATATTCATGCTCTTTTAGCAAGTCTGTTGTTTTCCTTCTCATTCTTAATCTTTTTAATTATAATAATTTGACCTCAGTACTTTTCTGTTGCTGAATATTTTTTTTAAAGATTATTTATTTGACAGAGGGAGAGCGAGCGAGCACGAGCAGGGGAGAAGGGGAGAGGAAGAGGGAGAGGCTGAAGCAGGCTTCCTGCTGAGCAGGGAGCCCAATGGGGGACTTGATCCTGGGTCTCCAGGATTCCACCCTGGGTTGAAGGCGGCGCTAAACCGCTGAGCCCCCTGGGCTGCCCACCAGATAGGTCTTGTAGCTGTTTTCCATCTGCTTGAATTTTGGGATTGGTGGATACGTTTTGTCACCTCATTTGATTGAAAATATTCTCCATATGTTTGAATTATTATAATTGCTTTTTTCTATGTGAGGATTTGGAAAAATACAGTAACCGTGTTGCCATCAGCGTCATGATCTTTCCAGAATCCCTTAGACCTTCTATATTCTTGATGTTAATTGTAAAATTCAGTAATAAATTAGTTAAGGAGAAATTATATTAAGCATTCATTTTTAAATTTTAATTGTGTATTTATAATTGAACTAGATGAGGCATATCTGTGAATATGTTTTCTCCCATCTGGATCAGTTGTGGGTTTGAATTTAAGGGAGTGTATATGTGAGAACATCCTTAGCCTGCCAGCAGGTGACACACTCTAGCCTAGAGATTTCCTCATTATTGCCTCACCTACTGCCTGTGCCCACAGTCTCACAACATAGTAGTTAGGGAGAAGGACTTCAGACTTTACAGTGAACAGTTAGTGACTTTTTTTCCCCCACTTCTTCCCTCTGTGTTGTCAGTTGGTATCTAAACATTTCTAGAATGAAATTTTAGAATTTAATGTGAGGCTTTTGGGAAAGAGATTCCTTAAGGAATAATAAGCTTAAAAATTTTTTTGGAACCACAGATATAAAAGATTTAAGGCTATTGATTAGGCACAGGCATATAGGTAAGGTAATTAGGATCAGTTTCTGAACATGTGTTATTACATTGCTGTTATCACAGGCACCAGTAAGTCAAGAAAGTTAGCAAAATCCAGCTGTCCTGGCTCTATCTCCTCCTTTCTTTTCTTCCTTCTCTATCCTCCTTCCACAATCCATCCATCATATTACGTTAATCCTTCCTCCCTCTCCTCGTCTCTGTACAGGTGGTTCACGTATTTCTGTCCTGATTCTGTTGTCCCTTATTCTCTCTCCATATTTACCCCACATTCATGGGACTCTCATGTGTAGAATGTATGCTACATGTAGGTTGTGTGTGTGTGTGCGCGCGTGCGCGCACACGCACGCACCCATGTGCACTTGCATCTTGTGTGGATATTTCCTAGAGTTTGGAATGAATGCTTTGAAGATTTCCAACTCAGGTTATTTTTCCAACTTTTTCTCCAGTTGAGTGGTAACAAAGTTTGTTACTATGAATACCTTAAGGAATAAAAGTAAACTTTCAAAACTAACTACATATTTAATTGAACTTACTTTTTGGTGATTATAGGATTTTTAGTTCTCTTCCCTTTTTTTAAGGATCCATATATTAGGACCAAATTTACTGTGACCATTGCATAATACCATCAAATATGACATATATAAGGGAACCCCCGTTTACTGAAACTTAACAAGCCCTGTGGCTCTAGTGCCTTGTTGGCCCTCTGCCTTGTGCGTGATAGGTGTTCAATGGATTTATGGGTGGAATTCATAGTTCATATTAAGTGTAATTCATCATATTATTCTGAACCAAGAAATAAATGATCTTTTCTATGATGGTTTTAATTTCAGAACACTTTTGTTTCTCCTTGGAAGTACATTAACAAACCACACTGTACTCGAGAAGAAATTTAGATTGTTGTGCAATGTATGTGAGATACAGCGAAGGAGAAATTCCTTTTACCATCTCACATAATAAATCAAATGGCAGACTGCTGAGAGAATAGGAACACTAGATAGATTTAACCCTATGACCTTTTCAATAGCCAGATCTTTCCAGCCCTTGTGTATGATACTTTATATTTAACTCTTATTTGGGAACTTGAAGGTATTTTGAAGTAATTTGTTAGAAATATAAATATTTGTAGCTACATATTAATGTGTTAGTACCTTGGGTAAGAGATAATTTCTTCTAATATACTTGAAATATCTGTTCTTTATTAGACTATATAAAAGATTTTCAAACTTCTTGACTTTTATAGCCTCTGTTAGAAAATAATTGAATCAGTCTAGTTCAGTAAACATTTATTGACTACTAGGTACTGTGTTTGGCCCTGGAGAGCCAAAATGAATAAGACATGATACTTACCCTCAGGAAATATAAATAGATGAATACAATGCAGTGGAGTAAGTGAGATAGCTGTGAGAAATGCAGAAAATATTGCAGAGACCTGGACTTGCTGAGGTGATCAGGATTGGCTTCTTGGAGGAGGGGACGTTGAAGAATGAGTAGAATGTAGTCAGGTGATGGATGGAGGTAGGTTTGCAATATGTTCTGGGATGGCAGATGCAAAGAGAGAAGTGGAGAATATCATGTATGTTCAGCAATGCTGGAGGATTGAAGAGAGGAGAGACAGGAAGTGGTGTGAAATGAGGCCGATCCATGCTTACCATGCGAAGGTGCTTAAACTTTATTTTTTACCTCACTGGCTTTCATACTTTAAAAAAACAAAAGAGCATTAGAATCCTTCCTTCAAAATTTAAATGAGAGCAAGTATGTGCAACAGATAGTAGAGAATGTAGAATAATATAAATTCAAGAATTGTTTGGGAGTGATATTTGACAGCACCTGGTGAGTAGGTACAGGTGATAAGGTTGACTCACAGGTTTTCTGACTGGGTGATTAAATAGGATTTGAGTCTATTGAGTGTAATATTGAATGTAAAAACAGGTTTTGTGGGGTATGATGATGAGTTACTTTGTATATGATGGAAGGATGTGGTGTTGGAATCTCCAATGGACACTTGGTACTTAAGACCGTGGAAGCCCATGAGATTATTCAGAGGTAGCAAATGGGCTGAGGTAGACTCTTGGGATACTAACCTTAAGGGGAGAAAGTGGAAACGATTTGGAGAAGGGTGAAGAGTTTGAGAAGAGTCGAGAGAAGGTGCTGACTTGCAGACTGAGGGGATCCAGAGTTTTGAGAAGGGTAGAGAGTGATTACTGTATCAAATGCAATAAATGTTCAGTATTGGAAGGACTGAAATGTGTTTGTCAATGGGGTCATCATTACTCTTTTCCAGGAACATCTCTTCAGGGTGTTGGGGGCAGAAACTTGAGTGTGGTGGGTTTGGGAGTGAATGGGAAGTGTGGAAATAGAAATAGCACATGTAGGATACTTTTGAAAAGTTTGATCAGGAAAGGAGAAAGAATAGCTAGAGGAAAATGCAGTTTGGAAGGGGTGAGAATATTTGTGGATTCGGGTTAAAGAGACAGTAGAGAGAGGAACATCTAGATTAGGAAGGAGAGGAGGTAATTGATGACGATAGCTTCTCAGGGGATGAGAGAGTGGCAGATTGCAAAGGCTGAGGGAAAGAAAAACTTTATTTTCTGAAATGAAGAGAGGGAGGGCAGACTGGATGTCTGAGTGGGTATATATTTCTGTGGGTATATATTTCTGTGCATAGGGGTTGGGAGTTGAAGAGAGAACATTCCTAAAACCTTCACATTTCTCCAAGAAGTTATAGGTAAGATTGTTTGTGGGGAGGAAGTAAGAACCCAAGTAGGGACTTGACAAGAGAGGAGGAGATGAGGAAAGGAGAGGGGAAGCTAGGGATGAGTAGGAGGATTGACTGTGAATTTGTAGTTGTAACGGGCTGTAATTAGCTATAGCAAAAGATACAGGAAAAAGTCGAAGGTAATTTTACTGCTCCTGAATTGCAGTTCTGTAATTCAGAGGTTAAAGGGCATTGAGGGTAGTTGTAAGAGATTGGTATGATTAACCAGAGGTTCTGGGACTGTTAGTGAAAGAGGATGAAGCTGATGATAGTTTTTGAAAAAATTGTGGAATCCGAGGACTGAATGCCACTATGATAATGTTCCCAAACTGTTGCAAATTGCAATCATCTGAGGATCTTTAAAAACTACTGGTGCCTGGCTCTTCCTTACGAGCTTTGTAATTGAATTGGTGTTCATGCAGCCTGCACATTGGGAATGTGACTCTAACATGCAGCAGTATGTGAACCACTGCTCTGGAAGGTGGAAGAGCAGGTAAGGTGGAAGATCTGGAACGAGAGAAGATTGTGCTCAGTGTGGAGATACTAACACTCAAGATTTCTGAGGTGAGGACACATTCAGCTGAAGTGGACTGGAGTTGAGACAGCCATGGAGTTGGGAGGGCAAGTATGGTCTCCGTCTTCAGCCTGGAAGACCCTGAAGCCCACTTTCCCAGTACTACTTGCTTTTCAGTGGGTGAGGACTCTGTGAGAAGAGAGGGCAGTGCCCTCTGGCCTGCTGATTGGGGAACAGGGATTGAGGATCTGATTTAATAATAAGACAAACATGTCTTATTCTTGTTTTTAGAAATTAATAGTGCAAAACATCTTTGATGCAAATAAAAAAACCCCACAAAGTAATGAAGCTAATGAGAACTTATCTAGAAGCAAGAATAACAGCAGTCGAAAACCAGCACTTATGATGTGCTGATATCAAAATGTCCCTTTATGGGCACTTCGTATGTTCATATGCAGTAGAATCTTTGTACCAATGCTCTGCATCTTGTGACTGTGTGACATCTGAATTTAGTACTGAAAGTCTAGAAAGCTGTAGTCCTCTACTAATTTCAAATTATAAATAGTAAACTATAAAAATAGCACCTGTAGCATAATTAGCACACGTAACTGTAGTAAGTCACTTTTTTTTTACTAAGTGGTTCTTCCATGTTTAACATTGTGTCATTTGCCCTTGGACTTGGAATTCTCCTTAAATCCATTAGGAAGCCCCTTGCCCACCCATGGATCCAGACCCTAAGTTGAAAATCACTGACTTGGGGTTGCAGGCCCTACAGTTAACCTTGGATAGAAATATATTAATCAGACAGTCATCTCAGGGAGGCGGTTCATTGCAGTGTCCAAGGATAGGAAGTATGGTTAGTTGTAGTGGTTGTGGTTGAAATTCCATACTGTGCTCTCAGTAGCCTGGAATTGGCAATGTATCCAGGGGTCTTTCTGTGATCTTCCACACATCTTTCTCTGAGTTTGTATGAAGATGCCCATTTTTTCATAATTACACTCATACTCGGAAGTAGTCAGCCTTGGGTGAGAGTGCTGTTTTCTCATGGCAGTGGATGGGTGTGAAGAAAGAGGTAGGAAAAAGAAGAAAGGAGGGGATTTGTCAGCATAAATTGGGATTTCAGTTTTCCACAGTGCCCTGTAATTTGGTTCCCTGTAATTTGGTCTGTATTTTGATAAATGTAGTACTTGCCAATTGCTGGGCCTGGAATATCGGTGCCTCCTCCACCACCTTCACCTGGGAAGCTTCCCCTGGCTAGCTCCCACTCACCTGGCTACCTCCTTGTGCTCCCACAGGCCTCAGTTCTGTGACCACTGTCTCTGTAAAGAGGCCTGAAGTTTTCAGGTAATGCCACCATGTCTAGCAGTCATTCGGATCTTCTCTGATCATCTGGCATGTGCTTTACATCTCTGTCCCAGTATTAATTCTTTTTACCAGTACCTGAAACAAGATCAGTTTGTTTACACATCTGTTTCTGCGTCAGGGTTTCTTAAGTTCAACACTGTTGGCGTTTGTGGCTGGATAATTCTTTGTTCTGGGAGCTGTCTTGTACCCTGTGGCATGTTGAGCAGCATCCCCAGCCTCTACCCACTAGATGCCTCTAGCACCCTCTCCCAGTTGTGACTGACAGTGATGTTTCCAGACGTTGCCAGATGTCCCTTGAGGACGAGGGGTAAGTCATCTCTGGCTGAGATCTCGGAGGACTGTTTGATATTGTTCCTTTTATTTCCAGTGCCTGGCACAAACTGTTCATTCAATCACTGTGAATAACCCAGAATTTGAAGGTTGATTAATATGGAGTGGATTCATCTCTCCTCACCTCCATCACTAAAATCTCTGCAGAACTAATGCTGAGAAGCCCTTGATACCTAGAAATACATTTCTGGCAGATACCAGAGGATCCTGACTTCCTACATCCTAACCCTCTACTAGCTCTGCAACCTGTGTGATGGACTGGCTTGCCTCTTGGCTTCCATTAAAGTGGAGGCAAGAAGGTTGTAATGAAGTCAAATGGGCAACATGTTTTCACACATTTAGCACAATATGTATTCAGCACGCACTAGTTTAATACTTTTGATTGAGTGATTGTTTCATTCATTCTGCACAACTTGAGTGTGTAGTATAAGCTGGTCCCTGAGCTGGAACAGCTGGAGAGGCATGAATCACTTCCACACCCAGCAGGTCCTGGTGTTGAGGAGTTCCTGCTCTCATGAGCAGAATTGTGATGAGCTTTATATTACCTAAGGTATGAGCCAAGTGGGAGAGAGCCCTTGGGAGAAGACTGACCTGATGAGATGTTGGGAAGGCTTCTCTGAAGAGAGTCATTTGTGTAGAGGCTTGGTTTCAAAAGGCAAAGTGTAGAAGAGCATCCCAGGCAGAGAAGACGCTGTGCCCTGTGGGTGGGAGCAGTGAGTGCCCAGAGAGAGCATGGGGAGATGTATGCCAGGCTGGCAGCCATGAGAGAAGAGGGTGAAAAACAGGTAAGAATCTGCTTGGGTGTATTTTTGAAATTTGAGATTGCTCACCACCGTGACTGTGGGTGGATTAAAGCTGTTTTCTTTTTCTCCTGTACATTTTGCCGTTATTAGTCTTAGCTTTTTTCTTAGCAAGTTGGCTTTCCAGAATATCCTCTCGTTTCAGTCATTCACAAATGTGTTAAGGATTTGGAATACCCAGGAGGATAATTAGCCTAGGAGCATTTTTTTATTTTGACAGCTTGCTTGCTTGTTTTTTTCTTTCTTTCTTTTTTTTTTTTTTTTTTTTTTTTTTACAGTTTCTTTACTCCAGTTACTTTCACATGTGTCTTTAACATCCATTTGAGATAAAATGAGCTGGGTTTTATTGTCCCTGTTTACCAATGAAGGGAATACTGTTGTGTTACCTGTTCTCTGTTTGTAGCCTCTCTCCTCTGTTTAGGAGACAGAAGAATTGGTGTAGGGGATGTTACGTGAATCATACAAAGACTTCTCTAATGAAGGAGGGGGGTGCCCCAGCCCCCATGGCTCCTGGTCTTGTGACTTTGGTGACTTGGCCATTTGGGACGAGTTGCGGCTTACTCTCTTGTGCTGGTGTTATGGAACTTTAATATATTAATCTTCTAATCTGTTAATATATTAATACCATTTGGATATTATTGTTATTCAAACATTATTTAGTAAGCGATGACCTATACAAATACCTTTAGAAGATATTATCTTTATAAAAGATACGATCTAAGTGTTTATATTAATACATATATTTAACTTTTGGGTAATTTACATTTTATTTATGTCATGTGACATAAATTATTGTATAGTATCAAATCTTAAAACCTCTCAACAGGTTAAATATCCCTTTTTGGTTTATGCTTTTTAATGAAAACACATGAAAGTGAAATAACATCAATGAATATATTGTCATCCATGCCAATTCATAAAATCTCCTATTCCAAATCAAATATTTAAGATAAATATGTGGTCTAATTTTGTTTTAATGGGGTCTAATTTTAACTTTCTGAGAAAGAACTCTTATTAACCTGTGAGTATTAAGTAACAGCAGTACAACAGCAGAGGGCACCAAATATCCATTTCAGTCTTAACACATTTTCTTGATCGCTTCCCTTTCTTCCTCCCTCCCTTCCGTTTTTCTAATACAACGGACCCTTGAACTGCAAGAGTTTGAACTGTTTGTGTCAATTTATATGTGTTTTTTTTCCAGTATGGTACAGTATTATAAATGTTTTTTCTTCTTTATGATTTTTTTCTAGCTTTATTGCAAGAATACAGTAATACATATAGCATACAATATATTTGTTAATTGTTAAGTTCTTGGGGATCAGAAGTATACTGAGATTTTCTGCTACATGAGGAGAAAAGGGGACTCTGTGCCCCTCACCTTCATATTGTTCAAGTGTCAACTGTACTTAAAATTATTAATATTTAAACCATATATTTTTGTAGTAAATGGTGGGATTTTTCCCTTGGCTAATTTTAGAACATTTTAAAAGCACATTAAGATATCAGTGTGTTTTTTTATTCAAACCTTTTGCATTTAACATTATGTATCAAATTCTTTTAAAGATCTTTATTCAGTAGAATATCCTATCTATAATCAAGAATAAAATTTTTAATTTTTCCTACCAAAATATTCTTAGGTGATAAACCAGTTCTTTATACTATACTTAAGAAATCAAAAATTATTTAGACCATGCATTAGAAATATGACACCTCAATCATTACTTTATAAAACGCTATATTATTATTTGTCAAGTACATATTTTTCCTATATTCTATTTTAGGGCTTGGTTGCTATTTATAGACGCATGTACCTCTGTGTGTTAGATTATATATATAACATTTCCTAGTCTTAGTATCCTTGATCTCTGGTTTCAAAGCAGATTTAGAATTAGTTTTTTTTTTTTTTTTTTTTTTAATTATTTACTCATCTGCTTCACACAGCATCAAAATCAGCTGATGCTTAATGCTCACTGGTATAAATCAACTTTAGGTAGAAATCTGTACTATTTGGTACTATAGGTTGGACTCCACACTTTTTCAGAAAAAGTAATTATCTTACTAGGTAACTTTAGAAATAGTCCTGAAAACTGTGACTTTAGAAAATGATTCAGAAATAAATAAGTTTAAAAATCAGAATCGCTGAAGTGAATGATGCAAGAGTAAAATTATTGCCAACATTCTAAATTTTTCTAAATCATCAGATAAAATGACATATGCTTAAAATATAATTTTAATGTTGGTTTTAGGGGACAAAGCTACCAGGTGTTTCAGCAGACATGATTTAACCTAGCATATATTCACATACATAATAATAATAAATGTTATAACAAGGATGCATCATTTTCTCCTCTGCAGATTGTAAGTTGTTGTTTTCTTGTTGCTGGGGTGCTGTTTATGGTATGCATGTGTGTGGATATGCTGAAAAATGCTGGGCTTGAATAAAGATTCATCTCCTGTTCATAGTTCTGTCATTTTCCTTGGGTTTTTCACTTGCAGTACAATTTTACTTGCTACTCTTAATGTGATTGCTACAGGTTCACTTGCAGTGCTGAACAAGCAATCCAACAATTTTTTTTCTATTGTTGCATTTATGTAATATTTTAAGTCAAGTTCTTTATTTAGTATTTGAAATGGCTAAATCTGTATTTTCCTCTATACAGAAAATATAACGCTGTAATGGGCTTAGCCCTTAAAATGAAAATGTCAGATACATCTGTCTTACTAGCTTTTTAAGTACGTTGTATGTCTTTTGCACTTACTATTGAATTTTACTAGCAAATTTACTAGCAAATGAGACTGTTTCATTTGTATATATTTTATAATTTAGCTTTTCTTGTTGCCCTTTCTCAAGTAAGTACAAAGGCTTTATTTTCTTACAAGCATCTTACATATAATAGACACTCCACAAATATTCGTTGAATTTAGTCTTCTGCTGTGATGATGTAAAAGGGAATTTGCAAGCATACATTTCAAATGTTCTTAACATTTGAAACATATTAACAAGCGTATTAACATTCCTTTTAAAGACTTTCCAGGATTAGGTAGCCTATATGTGAAATTGTTAACTGTAAGATGATTTGAATAAATTCATTTGCTCTGGATTTGTGTATCTTATGATTAAGCTAAGAGATCCTTGCAGTTTGATAGATATTTCTGCTCATTTGCCTGTAGCTAATCTTAGTGTGAAATATTAGAATATCAAGTGTATCTGTGATCAACTGCCATCTCCATGCATTTAGCTAAAGTCTTGCCTTACAACTTTGCTGGTTATCTACATTTTATTGTAATAAGCCTGTAAGTCAGTAAAATCCATTGTCCGGTACTTGAGGTCATATGCAGGGCTTGGGGGGATGAGTCATTTTCTCCTTTTTCCCTTCAGTCTCCCTCTATTTTCACCTGCTTTTATTATTGCTTTCTGTTTTCATTCTCTTTTTCAGACTGTGGCTTGCTATACTATAAATTTATATTATACTCTTTAGATTCTTCAGCTGTGGTATAGAAATGATTTCCCACTTTCCTTTAAACTGATTCAGTTCAGAGCAGAGGTTTAAGCAAAGGAGGCAGAATTAGTAAATTGTAGGTAATTTTTGCCACAGTGACACAATCAGCACGGAGAGGTTGTGATAAGAGGAGTTGCACACAATCACATCCAGATATCTTGGTACCAGACACTAGATAACCTTTCAGTTGTCCACACACATGGGCTTTCTTCTGGTGCACCTCCGGAAAGAGACAGTACCAGAGCAGATCTCGGGGTGCTGAAAGGGGCCCAGATGTGGTTGACATCAGAGGAGAGAGATTAAAAGCCGACCTTGTATCCTCACTCTTGCATTCTTTTTTCTTCAGGCCACACTTGCTGCCTCAATAAGTTCCTTACCAAACATGTTTGATCTTACATTTTTTGGTAGTAATGATCTCCCTTTCTCCTAATAGAATTTTGTAGATCTTTACTGGAAAGACAGTATTTACTAATGTACTGTGGTGGGCTCTCAATTTTATGTGATGTTCCCTCATACATAGTGACATGTCTGTCTACCTAAAGTTGATGTAAGAGAATGTTTTATCTTTTTCTGTGATATAATGAACTGTATTCCCCAGCATAGTGCTGGGGCTATAGCAGCAACTTAGCTATCAATATTAATAATTTTTATATCAATAATATTTTAGATATAATGTATTATAAATAACTTTTATCATTCAGATTAACGTCAATTTTTGTATTACACCTTCAGCGTTTGAAAAAACAGATACGAAGCACAGTGGTGTTAGAAATAAAAGAGTAATGTACGCATTCTTCACCCCTTCCCATCTTCTACATTCTCAGTACTGTTGCATACTTTTATCTTCCCTCATCTGGATGGCTTCTGTTTCCTCCCAATTCATATTCATGACTCTGATCTTCTTTTCAGCCAACATTGCTGGTGGATAAACATCTATTAAATTAAATTTGATCATGTCCTTCCACTCTCTTAAGGCTTTTAGGTGATAGTTCTCAAACTTTACTGCATGACATTGTTTGAGTTCTCATTAGGCAGATTCTGATCCATCCAGGTCTATTCGTACTGATCCAGGCTTGGTATCAGGCCCAGGAACCTGTATTTTAACAAATAGCCCTGATGATTCTGAGAGAAGCACTGCTTTAATGGCTCCCGAGCCTCCAAGATGAAGTTCAGAAGCCTTTGTGTGAACCTCTGTGCTCTCAGTGAACCGACCCTTCATCAGCATTCTTTCTCTTGGTCATCTGTGGCTTCATCAACATCCATCCTGTCATGTCTCCTGCCTTAATCCTTTTTTACGTTTTGCTATCTTTCTGCCCTTTCATAGTTACCCCTTCAGAGAAGCTCTCCCTGGTCACCCAAGGTGGAGTTGGTGCTTTCTCTGTTGTGTCCCTTATTGTACCTTGCAATCCTCCTCTCTTTAGAGGACCATTCCTACTGTGTTGTCATAGTGTCTTTACATGTCATTCATTATTTGTGAGGTTTGAATTCCATGACTAGAAAGTCATCTTATTTGCCTTTGTATCTCCAGTATCTTGCACAAACACAGGCGAATGCCTAACAAATGAATTAAATATGGGAATAAAATGCAGGTCTTGGGTTTTTTTTAAGTCATATTTTATATACTATAAATTTATATTATACTCTTTAGATTCTTCAGCTGTGGTATAGAAATTATTTCCCACTTTCCTTTAAACTGATTTAGTTCAGAGCAGAGGTTTAAGCAAAGGAGGCAGAATTAATAATAATTATGGAAATAATTTTTGAAAGAGCAGCCACTTGAGACTTTTTTTACATTTTTCTTTAATTGAGATATAATTGACGTACAACATTACATTAGTTTCAGGTTTACAACGTGATGATTCGGTATTTGTATATATTGTAGAATGATCACCATGGGAAATCTAGTTAACATTTGGGAAATGCCTCTTGAAGGATGGGTAAAATTTGACTTAAGCGGTTGTAAGGAGAATGAGAAAGGAGCATCATCCTGGCATAAGCAAAAGCATAAACATGTGACACTGCATGGTTCTGGAAGATACAAGTGGTTTAGGGGCGCCTGGGTGGCTCAGTCATTTAGACATCTGCCATTGACTTAGGACATTATCCTGGGGTCTTGGGATCAAGCCCTACATCGAACTCTCTGCTCAGCCGGGAGTCTGCTTCTCCCTTTCCTCCTCCTCCTCTTCCTCCTCTTCCTCATGCTTGCACTCTCTCAAATAAATTTTAAAAAATCCAAAAGAAAAAAGATACAAGTGATTTAATTGGGCTGTAGTAGAAGATATAGGTGTTGTGGGTAGAGATGAAATTGGAGGAGTAGGCAGCAATATATTTTAGAGGATATTTTGGGCTTTGCAGAGAAGTGTTTGCTTTGCAGAGATTGTATCCTTGGATTAGAAAGTGCTATTGAAGCCTCTTCAGCTAGGAAGAAACATAGTCAGATGGGACGAAGATTGAGACAGAAGAAAAACCAGTTACGGGAATTTGTTATAATTTTATGGTGGAAGAGTTGATTAACAATTTAAAATAATTTTATGAATTTTTAATAATGTCCTTTGTTCATTCTGCCAGGTATTCTGTCTTACATAAGACGAGTAAGACATAGTTAGTTACATAGTTAGTTCCCATAGAGTACAGGAAAATGTAAATATATAAAATACCTAACTATATCAACACAGCCAAGGCATATGTGTTTGTGATGTATAGTAGATATAAAATGTTATGGGAGCTGGATTCATTGTGGACTAATTTTCCTTGGGAGAATTAGGGTCTTGGTGGAAGAGAAGGGATGAGAACAGAACAAAGAAGAATATTTTGCGCAAAGGAATATGTAAAACGATTAATGGATAGGGGACTGTGGTTATGGTATGAGAGCTTGTTTGTTAAAGCTGGAAAAATATTTGGTATCAGACTGTAAAGGGCCTTGAATGTTGTGCTGAAGGATTTTGTATTTTATCCTGGAGTCATATTTTCTGATTATGAAAATAATATATATTGACTGTATACCATAAGAAATATAGGGAAATATAAAGAAAAAATATTCTATAATTCCATCACAAAATATAATTACAAATATATTCATGTATTTCTTCCCAGTGTTTCTCACCATGGTCAGATACATACTTAAGCATTAAATAAATGAAATCAGAGCCACACTGTGTGTGTGTGTGTGTGTGTGTGTGTGTGTGTAATTTTATCTCACTTAAAATTCGAACAGGAGGGGTTCCTCATTCGCTCAGTCGGTTAAGCATTTGCTTCAGCTCAGGGTCCTGGGATCCAGCCTCGAGTTGGGTCCCTGCTCAGTGAGGAGTGTGCCTCTTTCTCTCCCTCTGCTCCTCTCTGCTCCCCTCCTTGTGCACGTATTTGTGCACACATTCTCTCCCTCTCTTTCAAATAAATAAAATATATATATAAAAAATTGGAACAGGAAATTTTGCCATGTGGTTAAATGTGCCCAGAAAGCATGATTTGTAGTGATTGCAGTATTTATTCTACTATATGGCTACACTTAAATTATTTATCTTTCCTTATTGTTAGATTATTTAGGCTTCAATTTAAAATAATGGCTACCATTTCACTGAACATCTTTGTACATAAATCCATGTCAGTATTTCTGATTATTTAGGAGAGAGTTCTAGAAATAAATGCACTGGATCAAACTGACTAAAGCCTTGCAATGTATTTTGCCACACTGCTCTTCTAAAAGGCTGCTATTTAAATTCACGCCAGCAGTGTGTGGGTTTGATTTTCATTGTACTCCTGATCTAAGTAGTTTTTAGTGTTACTGTGTGCTAATTTTATAAATGATATCTTGTAGTTATTTTAACAGTTATTTCCTTGACAACTAGTTTGAGCTGGTTTTTCCCTATATTTATTGACTCTCTGTTTCTTTTACTGTGAATTGTCCTTGATCTTTATGGTATTCTCCCTCTTACTTGGGCATTAGTATTTTTCTTGCCGATTTTAAGAAATATTTATATAGATTGTAACTCTTTCAGTCTTATTTCTGGGACATTTTCTGATTTCTTTTTAATATTTTTATAGTAGTGAATTTTAAATTTAAGAGTTTCAAAAGCTCTTTCTCATCTTGAGATCAGATATATTCACCTATATTTTGATTTAGCTTTTAATTTGTATTCTCCATTTCTCTTCATAACCCGTGAGAACGGCAGCTTTTTGGCAGAAGAGTGATGTGGTTGGATTTGTGCTTTTGTGGCTCTGTGGAGTTGTGTTGGAGTAGAGACTAGAGGCAGTGAACACTAGTGAGAGGAGAAAATAAGTGTCCAAATGTGGTACAGTGATAGTGGGGATAGAATGGAAGAGGAATGATTCTCCACTGATGGTCTGGGAGGCACAGCGGGTTCAGTGGCATCGTGGACATAAGGACATTTAGACTGTGAGGTGCTATGGGACATCTAGATACAAGCTGTTTTAAGTAGAGGATTGAAACTCCAGGAGGTTGGTCCTTCTGATGATGGAAATTAGGGAGCCACAGGTGTTAGTCTTAATGTGGGAGTAGGATGACTTTTCAGGTTTGCTGACTGCTGAGTAGAATGGTCAGAATTAGAAGGTTCACCGGGAAGGGAAGCCCAGAGAGGTGGCTTTTAACTTTTTTTTCCACTTAGGGTTTTCTCTCACTCACCCAACAAAAATAAGAATGTCAGATACTGCAAAGAGTGTTTCCTCGGATTAGCTTACTACTTTCTGTACATTTGGTTAAAAGGGGCAGTAGAGGTGGGGGGAGAGAGGTCAGTAGAAGAGGGAGCATGGTTAAAGGATAACACTTCTTGTTAGAATTTATGTAAACTTGAGCATGTTCTCTATTGAGGGAAAAGAATCTGTCAACAGAGAGTGAAGGTAAAGTAGAAAAAGGAGGAATTTGATGGTACAGTAACTTAAAGGGGTGAGTAGCCATGATAAGTGGATTCTTTCAGATGGACCAGTAGTTCATTCGCAGAAAGAGAATTTGCTTACAGGTGTTTGAAACACACTTTAATCTCTTCTATGAGTAAAAAAGACTACCTGCTTCAATAAAACATTTTTCTTGTTTTTTAAAAATTGACCATTTTATAATTGTTTCAGTATAAAGTTCTTGTATAAATTCATATCTTTTATGTGCTGCTACGTGGCAAAGTTCACGTGTTACTTTTAAAGATAGAGGTACCTAAAAAGACAGTCTAATAAGCATTCAAATTCCTCTATTACTCATTAATGAATGTATGCAATTAAACACTTCATATTATAACCATTTTTTAAAAATGTTTATTACAGGGAAATTTGCCTAAATATTCTCATAACTCCCTGATGGTTCAAGCAATAAAGACAAACCTAACAGACCCGGACATACATGTGCTTTTCTTTGATGTGGAAGCGTTGATTATTCAACTCCTGACTGAAGAAGCCTCTAGGCCGAATACTGCGCTTATTTCCCCAGAGAATTTGCAAAAAGCATCTGGCAGTTCAGACAAAGGGGGCTCTTTTCTAACTGGAAAACGAGCAGCAGTTCTCTTCCAACAAGTGAAAGAAACTATCAAAGAGAACATAAAGGAACATCTCCTTGATGATGAAGAGGAGGACGAGGAGATGATGAGGCAGAGAAGAGAAGAGAGTGATCCAGAGTATCGGGCCAGCAAATCTAAACCATTAACCCTATTAGAATATAATTTAACGATGGACACGGCAAAATTGTTCATGTCCTGTCTTCATGCCTGGGGTTTAAATGAAGTTCTGGATGAAGTTTGTCTTGATCGCCTTGGCATGCTGAAACCGCATTGTACAGTATCTTTTGGTCTCCTATCAAGAGGAGGTCATATGTCCCTGATGCTTCCTGGCTATAATCAGCCCACTTGTAAACTGTCACATGAGAAAGCAGAAATAGGAAGGAAGCTGCCAGCAACTGAGAGCGTAGGAAAGGGAACTTACGGAGTATCCCGAGCTGTCACCACACAACATCTCCTGTCTATCATATCTTTGGCAAATACGTTAATGAGCATGACCAATGCAACTTTTATTGGTGATCATATGAAGAAGGGTCCTACCAGGTGTGATTTGATTTTATTCTCACATTTTTTTTTTTTTAAAAGAATAAAACCTGTTTTATTTTTCTCACTGTTTTTTTTTTTTTGGCTCTGCCCACCTTAGCGTTTTTGTGTCATCTCAGTGTTTCCCCTTGAAATTTTAAAACACAACGTGCATGATTTAAAGCATGATAAAATTATATAGTTTAATCTTTACTCAAACATACTACTTAGCTATTTAGAAACAATTTTGGAATGAGGGCATAGATACCAGTTAAGCTTAACAAGTGAATTAATAGAGATGCCTGGGTGGCTCAATGGTTGAGTGCCTGCCTTCTGCCCAGGGCAAGATCCTGGAGTTCTGGGATCGAGTCCCACGTCAGGCTCCCGGCATAGAGCCTACTTTTCCCTCTGTCTCTGCCTTTCTTTCTCTGTGTCTCATGAATAAATAAATTAAAAATCTTAAGAAAAATAAGTGAATTATAGACTAACTCTTCAGTAAATATAATCTTAGAATTGTATACTTAAAGTTTGCATTGACATTTCATTCAAAATGTATATTTGGTTGAAATACTTTATGGTTTATATGTAATGAATGATAGGTGTTCAGTGATTAGAATTTTGTGAAAAGTGTGATCAGAAAATTTCAATTGGAAGAGAGAAAACAACTTTTTTAATTGTAGGAGAGTACATTTTAATATTTCAGGAATATCTAACCTGATTTGTTATTACCTATTTTCAGAAGTCATGAAGACAACTTTTTTATTTTTTTTAATTTTTTTAAATTAATTTATTTATTTATTTATGATAGTCACAGAGAGAGAGAGAGAGAGAGAGAGAGAGAGGCAGAGACACAGGCAGAGGGAGAAGCAGGCTCCATGCACCGGGAGCCCGATGTGGGATTCGATACTGGGTCTCCAGGATCGTGCCCTGGGCCAAAGGCCGGCGCCAAACCGCTGCGCCACCCAGGGATCCCAAGACAACTTTTTAAACTGTGATTTTATTATACTTTATTGAGAGTTGGTCATTTTGAGAAATTTTAAATAATCAAATACTTAAGTAGTACTTACCTTGTATCTGGTTCTGTTTGTAAGTACTTTATAGATAGTATTTCATTAATGCTCTTAACCCTATGAGATAGATACTGTTATTATCTTTTTACTACAGATTAGAAAATTGAGACACAGAGATTAAGTAATGTGCCCAAGATCACACAGGTGTAGTTAAGTGGTATCAGTAGAATTCAAAATGAGGCACATTGCCTCTGGAGTCCAAGATTCCTGCTGCCTTATTACCTTTTTCAGATTTTAAGGATGAATTCTTTTAGGCTCAGTGTATTCATGAATTCATTTGGACTAATGATATAGGGAGGGCCGAAATCTCAGCATGCTAATATTGAAGAATGAAGGACTAATTATGATATTTGTCAAGTGGTAGTATATTAAACTGCTCAGAAATATTTCTTAAATTAGTATAAAGCACAAATTATAGATGTAAAATTTTTACTTGATGTTTGCTAATCATTTAATATATTAAAAATAGGAAAGGAAAATGTTAATAGATGAAAAAGAGGGAAAAAAAGATCTTTTTGGAATAGTAAATTGAAAATGTTCCATACGTGTTTCTTTTGCAGTTCATTTGGAACTAGAAAGTTTAATATTTTAAATGGTTCTTGAAAGTATGAATGTATATATACGTGTATTTTCTTCTTTTTAAAGGCCACCTCGACCAAGCACCCCAGACCTTTCTAAGGCAAGGGGTTCCCCTCCAACATCCAGTAATGTTGTACAAGGACAGATTAAACAAGGTAAAATTAAATCTTATTAAGTAATTGACCTGACATTTCAGCTGTAGAAACTGAAGAGGCTTAGCTAATGTATAATCATAACATTTGTTTGTCTCAGATTGTTAAAAGAGAGAAAAGTTGTTATATTCCAGATGTAAATATGGATAATTAAGATGTCAGTTAAAAATAAATCAGATTTATTTAGAAATTGATAAATGAACATATTTCACATAATTTTATTGTACTGTCTTTGACCTAATTTTTATGCATTAGGGCACCTTAACTCGACAACACTAGTGCGTTAATTGTGTGTATCTTGAGTCTAAAAGTTATACCTGTTTTAAACTACATTTAGAAATGTTTAAATTCATATTTTCATACTGTAGCTATTCTACTGTTTGCCAGTAGTTCATGCCTTGTAATCCACAAGTGGAAATCTTTCCTTTATTTACATCATTATATACCTTAATTTTTGTTTACAGCTTTCTTTTTCATTAGCGGATATAAGAGAAAGTTGATTTTTTCTTCCATTATTATCTTTTATATTCATTACAAGAGTGGCAAATGAAGCAACCAGAGTTGGAGGGTGGGGGGTCATTTCTGCTTAGAGAGCTTTCCTTCAGGTGGAGAGTTAATGCTGACTCTCTCAGAATGTGATAGAAATGAAGAAATGAGCAAGAGAAGGGATGCTGAAGGTTTTGCTTGTAGGTGATGACTTTAGGGTCTTCTTTTTTCCATAGGTTTTTGTTTTTGTTTTAAGTTTTAAAATTGTTTTGCTTTTTACAATTTATCTCTTCCCTAGAACAAGTCCTTTTCTCTTTCTTAGCTTATTATTTGGTATTTACTTTAATATCTTTAAATATATGCCTGATTTTCAGTTTTAGGCACTGTCTTTTGGCTTCTCATTATGGAAGATAAGCTCCCACATTCTCTACCCCACTCCCATCATTCATCTAACCCCACATGCTCACCCTTCCTCTGATTGAAATTTATATAAACTATTATGAAATGATTGTATGTTATAGAAAAGGTTTGGTTAGATAACTTTTTATACTTGTGTACGTGTGAAATATATTTATAGAAAAGGGCGCAAAACAAAAATGTAGCTCAGTGACTTTTACATGCCTACCTTCCTTGTAACTATGTCCTTGGATAAGAATTCGAACATTGTTATCCTGCCGGAAGTTGCCAGTGTGTTCTTCCCAATCATTGTATGCCTCCTTCCAAAGGTAACTACTCTCTTGACTTTTGGAAAATCACTTCCTTTCTTTACTTTATAGTTACACCATCTAAGTTTAAATTCCTAAATACTATAGTTTAGTTTTTCTGTGCTTTGAATTTTATATGAATTCAGTCAGTCATGGAGTATGTGTTCTTTTGTGTTTGGCTTCTCTTGTGAGATTTATTGACGATGTTGCATTTGACTGAAGTTTACTCATTTTCATTGTTCATTTATTGCTGTATAGTATTCTGTGGAATGAGGAGACCACAGTTTCTTCATCCATTTTCCTATCAGTAGACATTTGAATTATTTCCAGTGTTTTTCATAATTCTGCAAATGTTCTTGCATTTGAATCTTTGTGTACATTATAAGTATTTCTGTTGTGTCTTTAACTAAAAGGGGAATTTCTGCATATGTTTATCTTAAACCTAAGCAGATAATACTATCATATTTTCCTGAGTGACTTAATATTTATCAAAATGGCTAAAGTAAAAAAGATGGAAAATACTGGGTTGGCTGGGATATAGAATGGGAAGAACTCTGATACACCACTGATGAGATGGGCCAGCCAACCCTGAATATTTACCATCTCTTTCACTTTAGCCATTTTGATGTATATGTAGTTTTCTCTCATGTGCTTAATTTACATTCCCCATTTCCCATTACGGTTGAATGCTTTTTTGGTATGTTTATTGTTCTTTTCTCTATGTTCTTCTGTGACGTGCGTATTCAACTCTTCTGTCTATTAGGTTGTCTTTTAAAAAAAAATGACTTCTAAGGGTTGATCTGTGACTGTCCTTGATATGAATGAACCTTTTGTCTTATGTATTGCAAATATTTATTTGCCTTTCACTATCTTTGAAATTCAGCATCTTTCAATTTCAATGGAATCTAATATATCAATTTTTCATTTATGATTAATATTTTTGTGTCCTGTTTAAGAAATTACCCTGATATCCCTACCCTGATATCATGGGGATAGTCTTCTATTTTAGAAGCTTTATTGTTTTGCCCTTTTTATTTAGATCTATAATCTGCCTAGAATTCATTTTTGGGTATAATGGGAAGCAGGGGTCCTGTTTACTTTTTTTTTTTCCCCTCCACACAATACCAGATTGGTCCAGCATGATTTATTAAAAAGATGAGTCATTCCCCACTGCTTTGCAGTGCTATCCTTGTCATAAATAAAATGTTCTTCTACGTGATCTGTTTCTGGGGCTGTTTGAGCCCATTGATTTGCTTGTGTTTCCATGTGCCTTAATTACTGTAGCTTAATGGTAAGACTTGGTATTCGGTAGATCAAGTCTTCCCACTTTATTCTTAAAAAAAAATGTCATGGCTATTCTTGTTTCTTTGAATTTCTCAATCATCAGTTTAGAACCAGTTTCTCAATTGTTAGAAGAACCTATTGTGATTTCAACTGCAGTTTTATTGAATTTATAGGTGAGTTTGGGGAGAATTAATATCTTTGTGGCATTCATTCATTCAATATACTCAATGTATTCAACTCAGTATATTCCTTTATTTAGATCTTATTTAGCTGTTGTAACTCCTTTATAGTTTTCTGTTAAGATGCCTTATATACGTTTTATTTAGATTTTTTTCTTAGAGATTTAAAAAATATTCTTGTAACTGGTATTGGATTTTGTTTTCTGTGCCTCTGGCAAAGAAATGCAGATGATTTTTGTATGGTGACCTTTAGCAGTCATGCTAAAATTCACCCATTATTTGTAATACTTTATTTGTGGATTACTTTGACTATATGGACAATCATGTAGGCTACTTTTTATATTCCCAACATTTTCCCTTTGGAAAGGGAAAGCTTTCATAATTATTATATTTTCCTGTATGCTTTTTGCAGATAATTTTTAAATTTTATTTAAATTCAGTTAATTAACATATAATGTATTATTGGTTTCAGAAGTAGAGGTCAGTGATTCATCAATCTTATATAATACTCAGTGCTCATTAAATCATGTGGCCTCCTTGATGTCCATCACCCAGTTATCCTATCCCCTCATCCCCCCACCCCTCTCCCCTCCAATGACCCTTGGTTTGTTTCCTATGATTAAAAGCCTCTTTGGGGGATCCCTGGGTGGCGCAGGGGTTTAGCGCCTGCCTCTGGCCCAGGGCGCGATCCTGGAGACCCGGGATCGAATCCCATGTCGGGCTCCTGGTGCATGGAGCCTGCTTCTCCCTCTGCCTATGTCTCTGCCCCCCCCCCCCCCCGTGTGACTATCATAAATAAATAAAAATTAAAAAAAAAAAAAGCCTCTTTGGTTTGTCTCTCTCTCAGATTTCGTCTTTTTATTTTTTCCCTATCTTCCCCTATCATCCTCTGTTCTGCTTTTGAAATTCCATAGATGACTTAGATCATAAGATAATTGTCTTTCTCTGAATTTTAAGAAATTAACTCTCCATTATTCCTTTGCTAAATGTTTATTATCAAAGTCTGTTGAGTTTTAGCATGCTTTTTCTGCATCAAGATGATAATGTAATTTTTCCTTTTACTCTGTTGTGATGTATTATCACCTTATATGTTGTTGAATTTGGTTTAATATTTTTTATTCAGGAAAAAGTTTTCTCTTCTTCCTCTTCCTGTTCCTTTTTTTTTTTTTTTTTGTCTTTTCCTTTGGCTCCATGCCTGACATGGAACCCAGTGCAGGGCTTGAGCTCATAACCCTGAGATCAAGAGTTAGATGCCTAACTGAACCACCCAAATGCCCTAGTTTTCCTTTCTTCTAATGTATAAAGTGTTAGGATTAAGGAATCTTTTCTCTTTTTCTGTTTCAGGTAGAATTTATACAAGATTGGCATTATTTCTTCCATAAATGTGCAGTGGAATTTGCTGGATTTAGATCTAGAGGTTTCTTTGTAGAAAGTTTTTAAATTATAGGTTTAATCTCTTTCACTGTCATCTGACACTTCAGTTTTTCTGTTTCTTCTTGTGTCAATTTCACTACATAGTACATATTTAGCAATTTTATTCTTTTAAATTTGTCATTTGAAAATATATTATCTTTTAAATTTATTTAATATCTGTATTGGTACCACCATTTTTATTCCTTATGTTAATCATTTGTGATTTGTGTCTTCTGTTTATATTTTCTTGATCAGTCTCATCAGTGACTTATGAATATTATTAGTTATTTTAATGAATCCTTTGTGGCTTTTTATCCTTTCTAGTGCATATTTTTTCCTATTTCACTGAAGTCTCCTCCTGTGTTTTTTTGGAGTTAATAAGCTATTTATTTTTAACTTTCTAAGATGGATGGTTGCTTGCCAGTTTTTAGCCCTTCTTCCTTTGGAGTATATGTCCAAAATATGTTATCTGTGAATAAAGACAGTTTTTCTTCTTTTCAGTCAGTTTCCATTTTATTTTTCTTACCTTATTGCACAGGTAAGGAGTTAGAGAATAATGTTGAATTGAAGAAGTTAGAGCAGACATCCTTGCTTCATTCTCAATCCATGGGATAAAGCATCCAGTCTTTATTTAAGTTTGATGTTAGCTGTAGGTTTTTCTTAGGAGATGGATGTTAAGAGAGTTCTCCTGTATTCCTAGTTTGCTGAGTTTTTTTTTTTTTTTTTTTTTTACTATGAATGGATGTTAGATTTCGTCAGATAATTTTTCTGTATCTGTTGAAATTAGTTGAAGATTTTTCTCCTTTATTTTCTTAAGACAAAATACATGAACTTTTGAATTTTATTTTATTTTATTTTTTTGTGAACTTTTGAATTTTAAAACAATCTTGAGATCCTAGAGTAGACCACACTTCATCATGTTGAATTTATTCTTATAGATTGTTGAATGTAATTTGCTAAAATTTGTTAAGAGTTTATGTTTTGTTTATGAAGGATTTTGGTCTACAGTTTTCATATCTGTTAATGTTTTTTGTTCAGTTTTGGTAACAGAATAATGCTGGTCTCACAGGAGTTAGGATGTTATCCTGTTTTTGTTTTTGTTTTTTGTTTTTTTTTAATATTTTCTGGAAAGGTTTGTGTAGAATTGATATTATTCCTTATTGATCTAATTCACTAGTGAAAGTATATGGGTATGGAATTTTCTTTATGGGAAGGGTTTTAACTACAAATTTAGATGTTTTAATAGATACAGGGTTATTTAGATGTTTTATTATTACATCTTGGGTGAATTTTGGAAGTTTGTGTCAAAGTTATTGGCAAAATTTAATATTCTCTTTTCTTTTAATATCATGTCTGTAGGATTTGAAATGGTATCCCTTCTCTCATTTCTGTTACTTAGTTTGTGATTTTTCTTTTCTCCTGAGTAGTCTGCCAATGATTGTGGATGTAATTATTCCTCCTTGCATTTTTATTAGTTTTTTTTATTAAAGATTTTATTTATTCATGAGAGACAGAGAGAGAGAGAGAGAGGCAGAGACACAAGAAGGCTCCATGCAGGAAGCCTGATGTGGGATTCGATCCTAGGTCTCCAGGATCATGCCCTAGGATGAAGGCAGCACTAAACCGCTGGGCCACGGGGGCTGCCCTTTTTATTAGTTTTTGCTTCATGTGTTATAAAATTCTCCTACTAGGTACATAAACCTTTAGAATTGTTATTTCTTACTGATTTTTAAAAATTTTTGTCATATGAAATGACTTCTTATATTTGATAATATCTTTTGCTTTGAAAATCTACTTTGTTGGGGCATCTGGGTAGCTCAGTGGTTGAGAATCTGCCTTTGGCTTGGGTCATAGTCCCAGGGTCCTGGGATCGAGTCTCACATCAGGCTTTTTATGGGGAGCCTGGTTCTCCCTCTGCCTGTGTCTGCCTCTCTCTCTCTGTGTGTCTCATGAATAAATAAATATTTTTTAGAAAAAAAATCTATTTTGTTTATAATAATATAGCCATTTCAGCATTTTTGGTTATTGTTATTAGCATGATATATATTTTCCTGTTTTCTTTTTACCCATTTTGGGTTTTATATTTTAAGTGTGTTTCTTATAGGTAATATGGCCTGCTTTTTTACTGTAGTATTTAAACCATTTACATTTAATGTGGTTGTTGACATGGTTAGGTTTGAATCTGTCAGTCTCCCAATATTCTCTTTTCCTCTCTTCTCTCTTTAGTGAACTCAAATTATACATATTTGCCACTTGAAGTTGTTTCATAGAACACTGGTGCTTTATTTTTGGAATTTTTTTCCCTCTCTGTGTTTTCATTAGGTAGTTTATGTTGCCATGTCTTCAAGTTCATTCATCTTTTCCTGGAAATATCCAATCTGCTATTAAGCCCAACCAGTGTATCTTTCATCTCACACATAATGATTTACATGTCTACAATTTTGATTTGGGTCTTTTTTATTTCCTCATTGTCTCTATGTAACTTTTTTCAATATATGAGTTACAGTTATAAAAGCTGTTTTAGGGGATCCCTGGATGGCTCAGTGGTTTAGTGCCTGCCTTTGGCCCAAGGCGTGGTCCCGGAGTCTCGGGATCAAGTACCACATTGGGCTCCCTGCATGGAACCTGCTTCTCTCTCTGCCTATGTCTCTGCCTTTCTCTCTCTCTCTCTCTCTGTCTCTCATGAATAAATAACTAAAATCTTTAAAAAAACAAACTGTTTTAATACCCTTATTTGATAATTTTGACATCTGTCAGTTTGGGGTTGATTTTTAGTTGATTTCTTCCCCCTCATTATGGACTGTGCTTTCCTACTTCTTTGCATGCCTGGTGATCATTGTTAAATGGCAGATATTTGAATTTTACCTGGTTGGGTACTAAAGATCTGAAGATTTTTATATTATTGTAAATCTTTTTTTTCTTTTCTTTAAAGCTATATTCTGGATGCAGTTAAGATGCTTGGAAACAGTTTGATCTTTTTCTGGTCTTGCTTCTATGATTTGTTCGGTGAGTTTGGAGTCATGCTCTGTCTAAGGCTAATTTCCCATTACTGAGCCAGACCTTCCTGAGTACTCTGTCTAGTGTCCCATGAATTATGAATTTTCCAGTCTGGCTGGTAGGAGCAACACGGTCTCTGGCCCTTAATAGTTTCCTCACACACCTGAACTGATCAGTGCTCTGAATATTCAAGGGGAATGTCTGAAGAACTTTGATCTTTTTTCTGTCCTATGGATTCTTTCTGCTCTGCTTCCTAAAACTCTCAGCTCTGTCTTCTCAACTCAGGGAAACTGTGGGGGCTCTTCCTTAATCCCTCTTGCTGTATTTTGGTCTAGAAACTCCCACCAACAATAAACTGGGGCAATCATATTGCTGTTTGTGTGCCAACTCCTGACTCTCAGTTCAGCATCATTTGATGTCCAGTGGCTTGAGACCATTGTTTTATGTGCTTAGATGGTAGTGGGCGAGTTGTTTTAGATGGGATTATGAATCTGTTTCGTGTTACTCCATCTTGGCCAGAAGTGGAAGTTCCTCTCTCTTTACTTTTAAAAAATGTTCTAAATATACTATTACTTCATAAATTAAAAATTCTTTATGTTGTATAGAGTTTTAGTATTTTTAGAGCCATTACTAAAGAGAGAAACAAACAGCTTCACAAGAGTAAGAGACTTGTTTAAAATATGGTTAGTTGTGGTGGTATGATTAGGCTACAACAGCACCTTTTAACTCTAGATCTGTGCTTTTTCTACAATAAGATGTATATATATCCTAAATCTGCTGAAAATACCTTCCAGCTTATATAATACAAAATCAGTGGCAGGGCATACTCTCCTCCATTTAGTTAGTTCAAAGTTTCATTTAAGATCAGTTCCTGGGATGCCTGGGTGGCTCAGCGGTTGAGCATCTGCCTTCAGCTCAGGGCATGATCCCAGGGTCCTGGGATCGAGTCCCGCATCAGCCTCCCTGCGTGGAGCCTGCTTCTCCCTCTGCCTGTGTCTCTACCTCTCTTTCTCTCTCTTTCTGTGTCTCTCATGAATAAATAAAATAAAATCTTAAAAAAAAAAAAGATCAGTTCTTGTTAGAGATATTATTTGTTGTCATCATCATTACCATCTTCATTATCATTCTGTATAGTTGATGTTTCTTCTCGGATTACATTTTTCTCCCTCTTAGCAGATAGAAGTGATCCACTTTAATTGGTGACATTGCCATGATGCACTGTGTACTTCACCACCATTATGATATTGAATATACTCACCTGGTCAAGTCTGAGGATGTTACAGTTAGAATGCTTTAACATTGCTCCTCTCCTAAAACATCATGTTTTGAGAGCAGTGAAGAAGGCACTGAGGATTGAGTCTTTTCCAGTGCATTTATTTAAGGCAGTAGAGTTAGGAATTTTCATTTGAAATAGCACAGCTGCTTATCTTTTAAAGTAAGTAGAAGTTAGCAGTCTGTAGTGAGAGTTACGTGGTAAAATACTATAGGATGGCATCATGAAACCCACTTTGTATTTGAATATTGAAAATATGGAATAATTACCTCTTTAACAAATATTTGTTAAGCCTTTTTTCCCCTCTAAACAACTCTAGTTAGGAGGTTAGAAAGATTAGTCTGATGTATACTTTCTTGAGTAGTTTACTTATATCTAGCAGATAACTCATGAACATAAACAACTGGTTTAGGGTAAGAAATGGGTAAGAGAATGGACAAAAGCTCTGAGTTCTCTGATTACACTTCAGTGGTTAGGATATTATATTTTTGTCCTTCTGCTCTGACTTCTCTTATATTGGTTTCCTTGCCTTGTAAACATTTTCCTCTTATGCTTTCTTTTCCTGACTCCCACTGCAGTGCACATTGACTCACAATCCATTTTTCAAGCTGGACTGCAAACATGAATATGCTCCTTTTCGATAAACTGTCACTTATATGTTGGCTAATACTCGTTCAGCTGCAAAATAATCTATATGGAGTAAAGACTTTAGCTGGGGATTGGACCTTTCATAGACATTTGGGTCTAAGAATAAAGATAATATAGATAGTTCAGATAACATAATTTCTCATACACATTATCAGGGTATTTCATTGGAAAATAATTTCTTCACAAGAGCTTAATTTTGTCTAGCAGTGGGCTTGTTAATGCAGTGTTTGCCAATAATTAACATTTATGACAGTCATGTACTTTTTGATAGAGATAGTTTTTACTTATTAAATACATGATTGTGTACTTTATAAAACATCTCACTTGAGAAAGAGATCAGAAATATCAAACTGAGTTTTTGTTCATGGTTATACAGCCCTAAATCCGCCCATAGCTGTAGGCTTTTTTACATTCTGACATACCATACTTTTCTTGATCAATTCAGTAATGTTATGGCATAAGCCTTTGGTCTATGTCTTTAGTGTTCTCTTGACCCTCTATCTATGTTAGTAGCATCTTTACTCAGTGGTAGGTTTGGAAACCAGTCTCAGCAATTTAAATATATAAGGTTATGTTACAGTATTTGCTATTTTATTTTTCAGAAATGGATTTAGAAGTAGGAGGTAGTCATTATTAAATTAAGAGTTTAATCAATTAACTAATCAGTAGTTTCTCACCATCCTTTTCCAGAGTCTATAGCAAGAAATATGGAGTACATATATCAGGTCAATGGATGGACCTCAAAACTCCTTAAAATTTTGTGTTTGAACTTTTATGCCTTTTAAAAAATTGGCTTATGACTTTGGTCTTTGGAAGCTCAAAGGGCAAGCATTTGTTCTATTCTGTTTTATTCACTGATTTAGCACAAGTTCTTAGAACAGTAGCTGATCTATAGAATACACTCAGTAAATATTTGGTTGAATGAATCTGTAGATACCTTCTTTTTATGCTTCTAGTGTTAATATGTCAGTAAGTAGGTGCTGAGACTATAAGGCTGACAAAACAGTTCTCTGCCTTCAAGGAGTTTATGTCTAGTGGAATAGATCCAGAGGAGTGCAGTTTATAATATTTTAATTAATTCTTTGTTTTTCCTACCAGACTCAGTAACTGAAAGCAGCATCTTTGGTCTTTACTACGTTTTATATACTTAGCCCAACATCTGGCACATAGTAGGTGCTTATTGTTAATTAAATGAAATAAAAAATTGTAATAGCCTTCAAATGTCTAATTCAAGTTAGTATGTTATCACTTTATCTTTCACTATAATAAACTCTTCCCCCATGGTACTTGGTCTTGGCTCATTTATTTATTTTAGATGTTAGTAATGAAGGAGACCTTTTACAGAAGCAAGATTTAAAAATTTTTAAATTTTAATATTTGGATTCTAGCTAGAGTTATAGGCCAAGATAAAATTCTCATTGCATCTCAACTTATTCCAATTCTGATCTGGAGGGTAAATAGTTACTGTATTTTTCAAACATTATTAGCATTTTTGTATTTTGCCTTAATGTATGTCTATCAGAATGCCATCTTGGGCTGTTAATTCATTCTGCTTCACAGTAAGTCCTTATCCTTTCTATTTCCTGGAACCTTATTACTTCCCTATTGCCCTTCGACATTTTGTGCTCTTCCTTCATAGCATTTTAAGGATATCCTTTTTCCTTAGAATGTTTGATTAATGATTTATCCTAATGCTTAATGTTGACTTAAAAGATGACGAGAATGCTCATCTCCCCAAGACATGATAGTATAGACATAAAGTTTATAAAAAGGCAGACGTTGCTCTCTAAGATCTCTATACTGAATGGCAGACCTAGTGTGGAATGCCTCCTCTGTCTTCCCCTCTTGAAGCTTTGTGATTATCCTGTAATGCTTCAGATAAAATGATTCATTATTAAATAGTTTTATTTATTTACTAGTGTTAAGCTTTGGAAAAACTTCTTTAAGCGTTACATTTGGTTTTACAGAAAGTTTTCTAGATTTTCATTATTCCTTTCTGAAAAATGTATTGAAAAGGCTGTTTGTGTTCATGTACCAGGAGGCTAATGAGGTTTAGACCAATAACTTGCTACCTAAAGTACGTTCACTTTTTGTGCTTTATATATTTTTCATGTCAAAATGGCAGTAGGGAACAAAGGAGTTCAGAATCACATTTCAAATGAAGACTGAAAGAGACCTATTAAAAAACTGAAAACCATGGATGTTGTAACATTGAATGCTAAATATATGCTATTAAGGGGGAGGCCAGAGCAGATATGTGCAGGTATATGTTGTCACACAGGTTCGTTTGTCTTTGTCTTTTCATGTGATAGTAAGTAGTTGAAGAGACTCTTAGCTGCAAAGTTTACTTTTCTAGGTTAAATAATAGAACTTGTGCCACGTTTGTCATCACTTGAAGCTATGCTGAGACTTTTGCACTTATGTTTTACTAATCCTTAATAAGATAAGCCAATTGATAATTGACATTGCAGCTTTTCTGTTTTAAAAACCAAATGCTCACTTATGCTTTATGATGTAAATTTTTTAATATTCAGTGCTACGTGTGGCTTCTTTCAGGTTTATTGTCATTAAGTCTTGAGCTTTTTGATTTGGAAGTAGTACTTTTTAAATTTCTTTTGCTGATTTCTCTATATGTGGAAAGTTTTAAAAGCTCAATGAGAGTTTAATTTGAATATTCTCAGTTAATTATAAAAGTAGTTCTAGGGACGCCTGGGGGGCTCAGCGGTTTAGCGCCTGCCTTCGGCCCAGGGCGTGATCCTGGAGACCCGGGATCGACCTGGAGACCTGGGATCCAGTCCCATGTCAGGCTCCCTTGCATGGAGCCTGCTTCTCCCTCTGCCTGTGTCTCTGCCTCTCTCTTTGTCTCTCTCATGAATAAATAAATAAAATCTTTAAAAAAAAAAAAAAAAAAAGTAGTTCCAGATTCTCCCATCTCAGCTATGAGGTAGTCTGAATGAAGTATTTTTTGGTGGTGATTCCAAGATTTTTAAAGCATAGTAAATCTGATTCCTTGATCTTATAGTAGTCTTGATTTTTTTTCTCGCAGGACTTATTAAAGGAAAATGTAAAATTTTTTTTTAAGATTTTATTTATTCATGAGGTAGAGAGAGAGAGAGAGAGAGAGAGACAGGCAGAGAGAGAAGCAGGCTCCATGTAGGGAGCCTGATTCAGGACTCGATCCCGGGACTCCAGGATCACGCCCTGGGTTGAAGGCAGGCACCAAACTGCTGAGCCACCCAGGGATCCCTAAATAGCTTTTTTTCTTATTTAAACAGGACTCCAAAACAGAGACTGTTTATTTCTCTCATTAAATATTAGTTTACATATTTTGAACATTATTCTATTAAGACCTATTACGCTTATTCTAGCAGTTCTTTTAGTAGCATTTCTAGTTTCTTTTGTGCTTGTGACTCACAGAAGATGGAGTTTAATCCCACTACTTACTTGACCTGTAGGGTAATGATTACTCAGTCCTGAACTTTTATTCATTTGTATTGAATTTCCTCACCTTTCACTCTACTGTTCTCTCATCGAAGAGTAAAATCAGATACAGGTACCACAGCCTTTTCGGTAATTTCAATAATAGTAATTTCTCCTTTTTTTTTTAAAGTGAAATTATAGAAAAGTTCCAGTTCTTGGAAACCACCAGAGGAACTTTATGAACAATTTTGTTGGCATGAAAGCTAAAACCTGAAAATTTACTCTGTGACATCCAGGCTTACCAACTTTTTTTGCATGAGGAAGTGAATATTTTATAGGCCATAATAACTGAATTTGTAATTAAAGATGATTTTTAAAATAAATTTATTTAGTGGAACTTAAAAATATTTGAGATTTCTTTCCAAGATTACAGTAGAATTCCTGTATCTTAGGAAATGTGCAGTTAAGAAAAGCTCTGTTTCTTTCATAAACATATTATTATAAAATCATTGTAATTTTATAAGGAACAAAAAGCAGATCTGTGATAATAAAAGCAATTATAATTTCCCAGATGAGACTTTCATGTGTGCAAAGATGTGCTTCTTAGAGTTTATGGAGTTGGATTTTCTATTTTTTATTGCTGTTCATGTACTTCTTTTAGTTCTACTGTTTACTGCCTCACACGTGCCTGATTGACATTATGATGCATTCGTGTGGAAATTATGAAAAGTTGTTTTCATGCAGCTGTCCTGTAGTTACAAAGGAACTTCACTGCATGAAAAACAAACATATCATTCAGTGGACAATGCTTAATCTGTTCAGGAGCCCAAACCTATTGCTGTTCAATGACAGAAGAAAGGAGAGGGATTAATTTGAAGATGCTTGTGCATGACATATGGTAATTTCTCCATAGGAAGGAAGTGTCAAATGGTGACCTCTAAATCTTAACATTGACCTCCAGTTGTAGAATGTGTGTGCCATACGGTCTTTTTGGCTTTTCATATGATAATTTAAGCCGAAACATTTTCCTGGTAACGTAACTTTTTTGGGGGTGGGGTGGAGTTGTTGCATATATTTTATGAGGATTAGAACATTCACAATAATTTTATAATATAAAACACTGGTATCATAAAAGTACTTTTTTAAAGTTCTAAGAAAGAAGCTATGTTAAGGTTCTTCTCACATAAGTTTAGTATATACTTTATAAGTTGACAGATTTTATTTTATTTTATTTTATTTTATTTTATTTTTTTTTATTGGTGTTCAATTTACTAACATACAGAATAACACCCAGTGCCCGTCACCCATTCACTCCCACCCCCCGCCCTCCTCCCCTTCTACCACCCCTAGTTCGTTTCCCAGAGTTAGCAGTCTTTACGTTCTGTCTCCCTTTCTGATATTTCCCACACATTTCTTCTCCCTTCCCTTATTTTCCCTTTCACTATTATTTATATTCCCCAAATGAATGATAACATATAATGTTTGTCCTCCGACTGACTTACTTCACTCAGCATAATACCCTCCAGTTCCATCCACGTTGAAGCAAATGGTGGGTATTGGTCATTTCTAATAGCTGAGTAATATTCCATTGTATACATAAACCACATCTTCTTTATCCATTCATCTTTCGTTGGACACCGAGGCTCCTTCCACAGTTTGGCTATAGTGGCCATTGCTGCTAGAAACATCGGGGTGCAGGTGTCCCGGCGTTTCATTGCATTTGTATCTTTGGGGTAAATCCCCAACAGTGCAATTGCTGGGTCGTAGGGCAGGTATATTTTTAACTGTTTGAGGAACCTCCATATAAGTTGACAGATTTTAAATTGTGTTTTTATAAAACAAGTATGGAAAATTGAAATGATCTCAGTGGATGTTGGTCTGAGATATTAAAAAATAATTTACACATAAGATTAGGAAATAAATTATTAGAAAAACGTAATTGGCAATATGAAGACCAATATAAAGTTTTTAGTATATGATACATTTTAAAAATTGAATTACATTTTGCTAATTCTGAATATGTCATTCTTTCCTTATAGCCTTCCTTGTTTTAGAACTGTTTTCTGTATTAATTGGTACATCGATAAATTAGATTATTAAATATATTTTGGTTTTAAGAGGAATTTGAACTACACGGTGATTGCTGTTCAGTAAAATTTATCATTTCTTTGCTGTAATCCTCAATGATCATGCCCTTTTGATTAAAACATCATTTTTCAGTTCTCCATTTACTATATTTTGCCAACTTTGTTTTTCATTCTTCACTAATACTGAGCTTTTTTTCAGAAGCTGCTGTACCTCAATTCTCTTCTCTTTATTTCTTCTGTTTTCTCTGCAAGTTCCTGCTCCTGTCATTTCCGCTCGGTCTGATGCTGATCACTCTGGCTCTGACTCTGCTTCTACTCCTGCTTTACATACCTGTTTCTTAGTAAATGAAGGTATTCTCTCTCAACTTTCTAACAACTCCCTTTCAATCTGTGCTTTATTCTGGTATGACATGTTCTTTTTATCCAATTTATACATTTATCTGCTTTGTTATATATGAGATCCTAAATTTTCCATTTTTAAACTTTTTCTGCTAATATCAATGATAAGGGCCAGTTATGAAAATGGAATGCTACTCCTAGCTGGTATAAACTGTTCCTTGTAATCTAGAATGTCATTAAAGAAGTGCAAAGAGGATACTCTTTGATGTGAAGTAGGTATTAAAAGGTGGATTGGTTTTCATAATGATATTTGCCATGTGATCTCTGGTGTTAGAACTAATGAATCTGTTTTATATGTATCATTACTCTGAGATTAGAGGGAGATGTGAGGGGTCCCTTGACATAATCATTTGAAAAGTCTTCAGAATGTTGATTAGCACCAGTGATTATAGAATGAGAGGAATTCACCTGTTTATTCTCCTTACTATTTCTGTTTTTGGATGAGGCAAAAATCTATTTTTTCGGTTTTTAAGATGTAGTTAGGCTATCATATTATCCCTATGGAGTTACACTAGTTGAAAGTATTTTTGGAACTCTGAAAATGTGAATGGAATCCACAAATCTTTTTTCCCCAAGAGCCATTATATGATTATTTATTCTGCCTGGAAGCCTAACGTGAGCTCTGCATTATATCCACTGTCTTCATTGTGGGTTCCGTCTTCACCAGTATGTATAATATAAAAAAGGAAGAAATTTACAGAATCTAAAATGTAATCAGATTGATTCTGACTCTTCACTAAAAAGCAGTATTACCAGTCCATTCAAAAAGAAAGAATGGTACAGTATCTGTAAAGTACAGAAACCATGTTTGGAAAGAAAATGTGGGAGCACGAAAGTATAGCTCATTTTTTGTTTGGTTTCCCTGTCATAGACAGATACTAAGGTTAATATACTAAGACTGAACATTATAATTAGGGACAAATTTGTTAAGCTACTGTGAAAGATAGGAATTTGTTAGTTAAAAAAAGGCTGTTGACTTTGGCCCATGGTGAGAATCATCATCCTATTAAAATTCAGCTCATAAATACATTTCAAACTTTTAAGAGATGTTAAAGCACTTTAAGAAATTCCTAGGTTGTAATTTTCATTTATATATATATTTGTGTGTGTATAAGTATATATGTATATATATCCTCTATATAAGTATATATATCCTCTATTGAAAATAAATTGAAATCTAAAATGTGTTTGCTCATACCTTAATTATTTAATTATATATTCTCATTTGATGAGAATTTCCTTACTGAAAGGATGAATCTTTAGATAGGTGGCTTGTCTTTCACTCATTCTCTCTTTTTTTTCTTTTGATCTCAGTAATTATTTTGAATTTTATGATAGGGTTTTTGTTGTTTTAGAAGATTGCAGTTTAGATTATTTCAGGACAGTGATTTGTTAAAATTCTGTGATCACAGATAACTCAATCTTGTATATAATAGTAGATAATTGGGATATTTTTTTGCATTCATCCTGATTATTTGTCTTTAAGTGTTGTCCCCAGAAGGTAATGGTAGTTATTGTGGATTAATAGTGGCTTCATACATGATTTGGAAAGAGTGAGGCATTTATTATGCTTATATTTTTCTGACACCTTTAAAACAGGGTTGAAATAATTATTATCTGAATACAGTTACTTTTAGATATTGCAGTGGCTTGCAGTTTGTTTTCTTTACATAATCAAATTCCAAACTATGGATTAGAATTTTGGAAAAAAATAACTTTTATTCCCATAGATTTAAAGTTAATGGTACTGAAGATTTTGTAAATTTTGGATTATCTGGTTTTTATTTTATGAAATGTCTGCATTTATTTTTCCTCTCAAAGGTGATGTTATGTTACTTAGTTATGATTGCGATTAAATATCTGATTCATTTTGTAAGAAAAGAGATCAATAAGTATTAATGAAAGGCTCTGTGACAGACAAGGGAAGACCTGTCTGTTGACTGACAAAGATGGTCATACACAGATGGCCAGACCTGAAGTGACAGGAGCTTATCTTTGGATATCTGTGTGAATGCCCTTTTAACTGGTTTCAAGTCTATAACTCTAATGCATGTTTATTTCTGTGTTCTCATCCCTGAGTATGTTTTATTTTAGAGGGATTATTTAGAAATATGTTTTCCCTATAGACTTTGTATATACTTCATGTGAAAGTTTATTTAAGACTTTAAAAGAGTTCTTTATGAGTACCAGTTACATGATTTAGAGATGAAATACATCTGATAGAGTTATTTGTATAAAATATCTAATGGAAATCCTTTGGTTTTTAATATATTTAAAGAAAAATCTTTGAATTAGGAAATGCCAAAATGTTTAAAGTATTTGTAATATATTACATTTCAACAGGATGGAGTCAGTTAGCTGCTATGCATTGTGTTATGCTGCCAGACCTGCTGGGATTAGACAAATTTAGGCCTCCACTTCTAGAGATGCTGGCTCGGAGATGGCAAGATCGATGCTTGGAGGTAATATTAATGTGATATGGATAAAAAACAAAAACATGAAAGCAATAGGCAAGTGTAAATTTGAAACGAAATAGTTAATGTTTATCTAATTTTTTTCACCTGTTTGTATGTCATAGAAAATATGGATTCATGATTTTTTTTCACTTTATATACTGAACAGTAATGTTCCAGCTGCATATTTGCTTACTTTTTAATCTGGTGAGTATCTGACCCAAGGTTTCATATACTTATGGGACTATTTCTTTGAGTATTGGTTTCTGTATAGATTGTTCTATATAGATTAACATACATGCATGTTCACATACATACACCCACTTTCTCCAAAATAACACACTGAGGTATAATCACATCAATCAAATTCTAAGTGAATAGCCATTGTCCAATGGAAGATACTGTGTTATAATAAGAGAAAGTCTTTAGAATTCAAAGAGACTCGGGTTTAAATATCATTTCTGCCAATTATTAACTTTGTGACCCTGGGCAATTTACTTAACCTGTTTGAAGCTCATTTGTAAAGTGAGGATAATAATATATTCCTCATGGGATTGCTGTCAGGATCAAATCAGATAATGCAAGTAAAAGAGTACAGAGCCTGACACATGGTAGGAGCTCAATAAATGGTAGCTATTATTTTGTGTTAATGGACTTATGCTGTATTAGACGTTGCTTGGAGTATAATATCACCAGGGACTGGAAATGTTTTATAGATAGAGATTTCCTTTATTATGGCATTTGACCTGTCTAGCTATAGCAGTTTGTATTATTCAAGATTTTAAATTTATCAAATATAAATATTTCCCTCATCCCGTTTCCCTTCCCTCAACTATAAATGGAATTGTAGCATACTAAAATTTTCATGGTTTTGCATTGAATTGTATTTGAATTCACTTCAAAAGTCAGTTATAATTAAAAACAATTTTCATTCAAACTCATATCAGGCATTGCTTATCATATCCTTTTCAATGATAAAGAGTTAATAAATTGATAACACCACTTGACAATTAACTAACTTCTTTGACCCCATGCTTGTGGTAATTTGCTAAAATAAAATTCCACAAAAACTGCAAAATAAACATGTGCTGCATTGAAAGACAAACTGAAGTGATGTAACTTTGAAAACTGTTTTCTTTCTATAGAATTAATGCCATTACAGAGGAATGTATTTTGCCTATTTGTTTTCAAACAAATTGTTTAAATGTGTCTTAGGTATCGTGCAGATTTATACATAATGTTTGTGCAAATACCTATTTAGTATATAAAGAAATTCACTGGATAAGGTTTTTTCAGGCTAAAAGAGAAGACAAATATAACAGTTCTAACAGTGACTTCTAACAGTAACAATTATATGGAAATTTTATTTTTATTTATTTTTAAGATTTTATTTATTCATGAGAGAGAGGCAGAGGCAGAGGCACAGGTGAGGGAGAAGCAGGCTCCATGGGGGGAGCCTGATGTGGGACTCCATCCTGGGACTCTGGGATCACACCCTGAGCCAAAGGCAGACGCTCAACTGCTGAGCCACCCAGGCGTCCCATATGTGAAAATTTTAAAGTGAAAATTAAAGTGCAAGAATATTAAAAGCTTTGGAAAATAAAGTTTTAAACCCAACACTGCATAAATCTACAAACATAATTTTGTCTGTTAGTGTTAAAATTTTCAGTGCAATCATTCATTAAATGTCTTTGATTTTGCTCACAGCCGGTTTATTCGGTACTTAATTCATTACTTGGTTTGTAGTATTTCTCCTGTAAATAAATGTGGCTTGTATATTTTCTAATTTTATTTTATGATGAACTTTCTAGTTTTTAAACACCTCACCAACTGATCTGCTTTCTGTTTTTTTGGTTTGGATCCGTTTCCTTCTCAGGTCAGGGAAGCTGCACAGGCCCTGCTTCTAGCTGAATTGAGAAGAATTGAGCAGGCTGGGAGGAAAGAAGCCATCGATGCCTGGGCCCCTTATTTACCACAGTATATGGACCACGTCATATCACGTAAGTGTTCTCTACAGAGCTTTCCATGCTTACATACAAAAGTTTTAAAACTCCCAGATATGCTTGCTACTACCTCTCAACAAAAGTGAGTCACTTGAAGTGAAGATAAAGGATGCCTGGGTGGCTCATTCATTTAAGTGTCTGCCTTTGATTCAGGTCATGATCTCAGGGTTCTGGGATAGAGCCCTTACTGGGGCTCCCTGCTCAGTGGGGAGTCTGCTTCTCCCTCTCCTGCTGCCCCTGCCCTCACTTGTCTCATGCTCTGTCAAGTAAATAAATAAAATCTTAAAAAAAAAAAAAAAATTAAAGTGAAAATAAGGGAATCCTTGAATTCTTTGCATTCATTTCCAAATCTATATGGTTTGGAATTTGGTTTAAAAAAATATATCTAGGGCAGCCCTGGTGGCTCAGCGGTTTAGTGCCGCCTTCAGCCCGGGGGGGTGATCCTGGAGACCTGGGAACGGGTCCCATGTCAGGTTCCCTGCATGGAGCCTGCTTCTCCCTCTGCCTGTGTCTCTGCCTCTCTGTCCTTCTGTGTGTCTTGTGAATAAATACATAAATAATAATCTTAAAGAAAATAAAAAATAAAAAAATATATCTAAATACTCTGATGGACTGACCCCTTATAAAATTAATCCTCAATAAGAAAATCTTACCATGTTTAACAGTAGCATTTGTCTTTTTGGCATGATTATGCTTGTGGATGCCAACTTGTAGACCGTGATCTGATGATGGGCAAGTGTAGTATAAAGCAGATAATTTCCATGTTGAAGTTGGAATTCTGGATCCTTAAGTGGTAAATATTGGGTAGAGTTAGAACAATGTACTATTGGAAAAGAAAATTAGCAAGGTTTTGATGGACAGATCTTTCAAAAGAATATAATTTGAATGGATTGGGAAAGGCTTGAGAAAATTTGTTGAAGTGCTTGAGGCTTTTTTGCAGAATCAAACCTTAGTGATCCTGCTGCTAGGTTAGATGGTCATTAAAAAAAAGTTGTATTATGCTATTGTAGTTTTTTCTTTTTAGAAAAATATACTTCATCCCAATTCGTTTGATTATTCTTCTAACAAAGAATTCAGAATTAAAGTTTTAAACTGTTTTATTGAGTATATGGTAAAATCAATTTTACTTTTTAAGTTAAATTCTCAATGAAACTTAAAACTTTTTACTATTGAAAATTTGGTCTAGATTTTAGATGGATTCATTTTATTTTATTTATTTTTTTAAAGATTTATTTATTTATTTGTTTATTTATTTATTCAGAGAGAGAGAGAGAGAGAGAGAGGCAGAGACACAGGCAGAGGAAGAAGCAGGCTCCATGCAGGGAGCCCGACATGGGACTTGATCCCAGGTCTCCAGGATCACACCCCAGGCTGCAGGCGGCGCTAAACCGCTGCGCCACCGGGCTGCCCTAGATGGATTTGTTTTAAATGATTTTTGCCAATAGCAAATTCTTGGTAAGAAGATACTATACATGTCAAGACAATACATGATTATACAATAAGGATATGAAAACAAGATTCAGAAAGGACTATAATTGTTATACCTGGTAGCAGTCTCCCAAGTGTTTGTCATTGGTGACTCTAGTGGTTGTTTATAGGTGTATATGACCTTGGACACTCAATGTTTCTCAGCTTCACTTTATCACAGATGAAATAAATATGGTAGACTGTAGGGTTATTCTGACTTTGGAATAAGGTAATTTTTGGTAAGCACATGGAACAATGCCTAGGCTGTGGTAAGCACTTTATGTTAAATACATTCATAATCTGTAAAAATGCAAATATGGGTTTTACATATAACCATAGCATCACACATTAACAACTCTAATTAAAATTCTTTAGTCTGTGTAGGTTACAGAATTTCCTGAGATAATACTGATTTTTGTTTGCTTACTGGGAGTTTTTCCATTTTAATAAAAGGAAATTTAAAAACCAGAGTCTTTAAACATGGACTCTGAAAGGTATTAGGCTTAAAGTTCTTAAATGTGCATAGGTTTTAATATCTTCTACAATGTAAAAAAAATGCTTGAAGGCATAAGACTAGGATGAAGAAAGCTTTGCTTTTGAGTATTTGAAGAACTTTGAACAGTGCTATTTGTTTAGTCACTTGTGGCTCTTAGCTTCATCATATTCTGAAAAACAGAATTAGCTCATCAGTTCATCATAACCTTATTGAATAAAGGATACTCTCAATTTAAGGACAAACTATGAGTAAAATATTGAAGACTAGATTGAAGGTGAAACAATAGCAAATCATTAGAGATCCTTTTGAAAGGACAACACTGCTATGAAAGTATAAGAAACTGTTTCAGGACACTGTTACTTAAAATGGACCACAGTGGGAAAGTGGACTGAAGTAGAATAAGTAGCTGGGAAGTTACTACAGAGGGGATGTAGGACCCAGGCCTGAATGTAGATAGAGTGGAATGAAAGGTATTTCTCAGGCTTGATTATAGATTACATGTAAAAGCTTTAGGAAAACACCAAAGATGTGTACAGCATTGTATTCTTGACAGTTTGGAAAGAAAGGAATCATCAGCAATGGTGGTGAATGCCGTTTTATTTGATTTCTTCCTGGAAAGAAGGGAATGAGTTAGCTACAAGTTAAAGGTGTAATGTGGTCTCAGATTACTCCCTGAAGCAATGATGAAAATGTATATGTTGCTAGATGAGAGGTCTATTAGAGGGCCCAGAGAGGATACAGTATAAGTAAAATAATGACAATACCTACCATTAATTGAACACTCTCTCTGTCAGGCTTTTGCTAAGTGCCTGGTCTGTGTTATTTCATTAAGCCACTGCAATAAGCCTGTAAAGTAGGCACTAGTGTCACTACCCTCTCCCCTTTCCCCCCCAGATGAGTTAGTTGAGGCCAAGAGAGATTAAAGAACTTTCTTAAGGTCCCCTCAATTACTAAGTGACTGTCAGACTACAACACTTATTTTCTTAACCACCATTTATTCCGTCTTGCTTCCTCCAGCATACTTAGATCTTAAAATGGTGTTGGGGGTAGAGGAATGAGTAGATATTTGAGCTAATCCTGTTTTCACACAATGTCATTTCTTCGCCGTATTAAATTTAACAGCAACACGTTGGAGCAGAAATGTGTAACTGTAAGAAAATTACTCTTGTAAGAAAATGGTTCTTGTCATTGTTTATTTTTTTAAAAATATTTTATTTATTTATTCATGAGAGACAGAGAGAGGGGCAGAGACATACGTGCAGAGAGAAGCAGGCTCCATTCAGGGAGCCCGATGTGGGACTCAATCCTGGGACTCCAAGATCCCGCTCTGGGGCAAAGGCAGAGGCTCAACCTCTGAGCCACCCAGGCATCCCCTCTTGTCATTGTTTAAGTAAACATGAACTAGGTTGTTCTTGGGTCAGATTTAAACCTTTCTATTTGTATAACATAATGTCCCTGGCATTTAGTTATAGTATCTTGGAGTACCTTATAAATTAACTGGATGTTGGCTTACTTAAAATTTTAATCTTATCATTTCCTGTTACTGTATTTTAGTGAAAGAATAAACATCCATCTACACATAACTAAAAGAGTTTACACTAAGAACTCTTTCTATAGTATGTTAATCTATCCTGGAACTTTTACATTGCCTGAGTAAAATTAGTTTTAGTTTGCTTTACTGAGAGCTTTCTACTTTAATAAAAGAATGTCAAACTGAAGGAGTAAGGATTCTGAATGTGTGAAAGGAGAAGAAAGCATACAACAAATAAGAAATGACCACATAGGGCTATTGAACAGATTTGCTGTCCAAAGGGATCAAAAGGTTATGGAGCCAGCTGGTGGACAGCCCACACCTGCCATAACGTGCTTGTAGTGGAATCGCTTCTACCATGGTCATTAAATGTTTGAAGAGATGATTATCGTAGCAAGTTAACAGCATAAAACATTCTCTTAGGAACTTAAAACTCATTTTCAGCATAGGAATCTTCTTAGTAAATTAGGTAAAATATTAAGCACTATGTTAAATACACCATTCATCAGATATTTTCTAACAATTTAATCCGCCTAAGCATTTAAACATGTGCAGTAATTGCCTAAGCAATATTGACAGCTCCTAAGTTACGACTGAGCTTGATCTAAGAGTCCCTTTGTTAGATATTTGAGACTCAGAAAATGCTTTTGCTTGAGGAGCAGAATGCCCTCCTAGGCTGATGGGGTGTGATAGCCCTTCATCGTAGGCATCTGGAACCTGAGGTTTAAAGTACCTTCCTCTGACTTCACAGCCAGTAGGTGAGCTGGGGCTAGGATGATGACTCAAGTCAACTGATCCTACTGACTGGGGTCTTCTGGAATTTTATTTAGATACATTATGTAATAAAAGCCTTTTGTGGGTTTGTCTGAGAGCCTAAGGAAAACAATGGGCCAGAAGCCAGGTTGCTTTTCTTAGGACTGTAAAGAGCAGTCCTGAGTAAAATAAAGGAGAAGCTTCCTGTACAGCATCCGGCACGGCGTATTATACGCGTAGTGAATGTTGGCTAACTGTCCCCTTGCCTTTGCTGTGCTGGTATCTGCAGTTCTGTTCTCCTTATTGTCACTGCCTCAGAGTTCACTTAAATTTATATTGCTCAGAGATTCTGGCAGTAGACCAGAAATCACTAGGGAGGAAAAAGGAGCAATAGTCTGCCTTAACTGAAAAGCCGGTTCACAAATTTTCTTAAAAACCAAGTCCTCTTGGAGTGATATGAGAATTTTGCTTCAGGTAATGGAGTTCTATCCCAGAACATGTTAGGAAAACATTTTATTCCTTACAAATGCAGGTCGTATGTAAACTTTTGATGCCTAATTTCTGATAGAAAATTTGAGGATAGATGCATTGTGATTCTTACTGTAATGGTAACAGGACTAGAATTATAAATATTGCATACATTCTTATGATAGTGACTTATATAAATAGTGTAAATGTTTTCTGAGTCACCGTCTTTCTCATGTATTTATAATCACTTTTATGTTACAAAATACTTTTTAGAAATTCTTTGGACTATTTTTACCAAGGAAGGGTTAATTTTATTTTGTGAAATGTGTTATAATTCAGATGAAAATGAAATGTTTAAGTTGTCTCAGATTTATTTTGAAGGGAAGATGTTTTGTAGAACCGACTTATATATTTCTTTTTGTGACATTCTACATGTAGCATTTTGATAATTGACTTTTTTATGAGGTCAGGCTCCTGCTAGTTTATGAAATATACCCGCGCTTGCCCTTCATTCCAGGCAGTGACTACTCGGAGGTAAATGCTGATGGTTCCTGATTTCGTTTGGCCTGTGATGCAGAGTGACCTTACAGGGCATAAGGTCACAAGCGTAATTATTTCTCGAACGTTGTATTCTGCTTGCGCACTGTGGCTCATCTTCTCCTTTAATTTCAGAAACATTAAACACATAAAAGTTACTACCATTGTATAAATCAAAATCTCTTCTAAAGAGGGTGCTATTGTAATTTTATGCAGTTATGACCAATGTAGTATTAATTTGCAAATTTATCATCTCAGATATTGATAGAAGGATGTATAACACATCGTGTTTAATATGTATTGATGTCATCAGAAAGAACAATCCTTTGTTCTTATCGAGTCCCTGCCTTTTTAGCTTCCTTTTGTGCTAAGGTTACCAGGGTTAGGCTCCTCTTTTTTATCCCCCTTGGAAACAGAATAGGATTTCTTTGTTCAGTGAAAGACACTCCTAGTAAATGTTTTGGGTTTGACTTTCAACAAGCCACACTGTAGTACCTATTTTAACCTGGAATTGAAGTCACTTTCTGATGATTATAAGGTAGTGGTCATTCTGAGCACAAATATGGACGGACCAACAATATACAAGAAGGTAAGATGGAACTATATATTATAGAGGTAGTGGATAAGTCTCTTGTAGCTAGAAAAATTTAAATATTAATGCCTTCTGTGTTAGGCAGATATTTTCAGGGTTTGCTGGGCAAAGGATGGGGAAAGGCTAGGAACGGGGTTTGCTAAATATGATTTAAGTGAGTCCCCCCCCCACCCCCCAAAAGGCCTTAATCAACACAGAATTCCTTCCTTCTTTCTTTTGTATATATGCTTCAGTTATTTGGAACTCTCTAACAGCTTTCTCAGGGATGATTTTCTAGATAACTGAGTGTTTAAAAGTTACTAAATGCTTGGATTTCTGAAAAATGTTAACCCTTCCTGTTGAAATATTTCAAAATATCTCTGGCTTTTTAAACATCTCCTCGATAGCCAGTTGCTGTTTTGGTCCATGCTGTAAAATTACCATCATTTGCTTATTGAAGAGTGCAGACCTGTTTATCTAAACATAAAAGGGCCCAGACTGAAATGCCTCTCACGTTTCTTATTTTTAAAAGATAACTTTCCTTCTTCCTCTTTTTATTGTCTAGGAATTGTTACCAGTTTTTGCTGGTGGGCTGTTGTGTCTCACCCCTAGGAGCTTCTGCCCCTGGTTTCTAATTTATTGTTATCAGTGTTTCGGGAGTGTGGACGCCAGGCAGCCAAACTTATTGGAGTTAAATATAAAATAAGAGTAAATTGGCTAAGAATAAGAGCTCTCTGATGGGAAACAAATCCCTGAGCTTTAGTGTAAGCACTTTGTGGTGTTTCTCTTGGCTCCTCACATTGTGCTTACTTGACTACTTTCTCAGGTCTTTTGTTGCATTCTGAGTGTATCTTTCTTTTTCAGAAGAAATATTCTAATTAAATTTGGGGAAAGAAAGGGAAAATCATTTGGTTGCTCACAAAGAACAAAGAATTCTAAAATAGTCCTTGTGTAATTAATGCCTACTTTGCGCATCCGCTGAAACGAAAGGATGATGTTTCCTCAGAAATATCTGTGGTTGTTACCTTGTCATGTTCACAGAGCCGGTTGGAAGTGATTGTGCATTGTCATTAAGAAGGGAAAGTATTAAATTATGACTAAGTGATCTATCGAAAAAGTACTTGATGTTCTGTGGAAATTTTTGTATTGAGAGGCAGAAGGGTTTGTCCTAAGACAAACTATTATGCAAAGTGCGCTATATCTATGCGTATCTGTTTGCAGTGTTAAGTCGGGACCTAAGGGATTTGTTTCTCTTTTTTCTTCTAGAGTGTCAGAGCTATGGGGCTTAAGTGTAAGCACTCTAAACTCATCATGTATTTAACAGCACAAAACTGTCTGTACTTATCTGTATTTGGCTACTAACCTAATAGAAAACAAAATTTCCTCTTAGTAACAACTATTTCAAGGAAAATCCTTTAGTTCCATGTGACTTGAGTTCTTGGAGGTGATATGTAATATCCTTACAATTTTCCTTAAATCCTTTACAAGTCTTGGAAATTAGGGTAGTAAAATGGCAAATTAAAAATGAAAGCATTACTGGATCAATTGGCTATTTGGACTTTACCTCTAAGTAAACAGAACTCTGTTATCAGGTAATGCTGTAGGTTAGGAACTCCACAGGAACTTTATGCTGCTAGGAAAGTCCTCTGTATGCTAATGTAGCCAGCAACCTGGTTTCCAGTTAACTGGGAGCCCCAGGACAGCCTCCAGCCTGTGGAACAAAGCCAGAGTGAGTGTAAGGAAATTGAGTTAATTTCTTCCTTGCATAAATAACAGGAATTGGGGGTTTGCATTAAGTGTGGCACTCCTTGCCCTCTTCTTTGTCTCATCCCACTGGCCGCTGTAGAAAAGCTTCTGGAGCCCAAAGGATTTGCAATAAGTTTTAGTCATTTTCTCACACCCCTTTCTTTCTTTTTCTCTCTCACGAGTCTGTCTCCTCCTCCTCCTCCCTTCAGTGCGGAAATTGGTTACCTCTCCTGGAGTTGCAGTTGGTAGCAAGACCCCTAGGAGGCATGGCTGACTTTCTTTGGGGTATTTGTGCACTCACTACCTGCTTTAAGGAGTCAAAGGCTCTTAAGCCTATGAAGACTACTTTATAAAAGAGAAACTCATTGAACCTGTGACACACTGTTAAAAAAAAGATGGTGTTCAAATTGAAATGCCTGATATACCTTTAGCTGAGTTTCTAGTGGCCTTTGCTATAATAAATGACCTAATATTAGTTGCTGTGAAGAGTATGATATTGATTTGTGCCATTAGTCTCTTGCTGATTTGCTGAGGAACAAAAAATTTATAATGCTAATGGAAATAAAGTACTTTACAAAACACTGCCCATGAATACCGGAACATGTCTTTGTAATAGAACTAGTGTCTAGTAAGCTTTCAAATATAAATTTTCCTTATTCTAGTACAGATTATGCCTGTAGAGGAGCTCAGAGTCCTGTTCAATTTGTTTTTACAGAACAAAAAGCAGAGTTGATTACCCTATGATGTTTTAAATTCCAGTCACCTAATGTGCATGCACAAATCCAATTTTGATTGGATTGTGAGACATTTATAATTTTATGCCGTATTTCTAATTTTATTATCTCTTTATATTGACTGAATATTATATGTAAGCGCGTTGTTTTAATATTTTAGTTCGAAGCTTTGTTGTGATCTGCATGTAACAGAATAGTTTATAGTTTGGAAGGAAACTAATTTAGGTATTGCAAGAAAATTATGTGAACTTATTTTACCTGTGATATTTTGATTTTAATAGCTAATTGTAGATTTTGTTAGATTAGAAGTGTTGCCTTTAAGTTCTGGGATTAAAATGATCAAAGTATATTAAAATGTCTGCTAAATCCATTCTTCCCTTCCTTTTCCTGCTTTTTTTGGGGGGGAAGTATGGTATTTTATATTTTATTTTTTTTTTAATATTGTCCTAATGATTTATTATTTTTGCTATCTATTTTTTGTTAAGCAGATTTTGATACAAGTAAGTGTTTTAATATTTATAAATGGTTTTATTGTGCATGACATTTGCAGACTTGGTTAATATTTTAGCACTTCTAGTACACAAACATAAAGAAAAAAATTTTTGTTTTATTGGTTTGAGCACCCGAATTGACCCCAGCAAGATTGAGATTGATCTGGTTTCTTTCAGCCTGTTAAATGCCAATCCAGTCATCTGTAACAATACTTAGTATTTTTGTAATTTTTCTGTACATATTTTCTGTGTTTGTTCTATACAACTTACCCATCACTTGAAAAGGTTTGCCTTGCTTGATTTAGAGATGAAAACAGCTGCAACCACCAATTTTATTGCTTGTTGTTTTAAAAAATTGTTGCTTATAGTTAGTGTCTGCGCTGTAATCACAGTTCTGTTTCTCGAAGCCTTATGAAAGGACTTTACATTTTACTGAGAAATGATGATGAGACTTCTGTCTGAAGTATGTACTTGTACTAAAGAACACTCAGCTGTAGGGAATGGAAATGGAAGGGATGGGCATTGTTCGTACTACACAAGTATTCCTGCTGATTTTAAGATGTCTAATTAAATAATATCCCTCTAATAGTTAAACAATATTAAATTCTGGCATAGCTCATGGGGGCAGAGACATAAATTAGCTTATTCTTGAGACATTTTTCTATCTCACATGTGAAGTGAAGAAGGCTTTTTCTTTATTCTCTGCTAGAGGGTGGCTGGCTGGTCTTACTCCGGTTTGGCTTGGTTTTGATTTTTGCTTGTTTGCTCTTTCCCCTAAAGCAAAGCTTAGTCTTCAGAACAAATAATATCAAAGTCAGAGGAAGTGAACTAGAAATGAATTCTCTCACCTGAATTCTGGGTGAGAGGTAGAAGATTGAGCATTTGTAGTCTTAACCTGAAGCATTGTGGTGCTTCTTAAAACATATCTATGTAGGGTTTTAAGTGACCACATAATCTCAGATGTGACCTATTTTAAGATGTGTTCAGGATTCCAAGACCATCTCAAGATTTCCCTGTATAGAAGTTGGTTGAGCACTTGGAAGCTGGAAGCCTTTCCCATTCCTTTCATCACCTGCCACTGCTGTAGAGAAGAGATTCCAGCGTAGTGATTCTCAGATGGAAGGGTGAGAGACAGGAGAGGTGAAATTCAAAAGGTGATTATCCCAAACATTACTCTCTCCTCAACTGAGGATCTGTATGCATTCATTTCATAGTTTCTCAGTCAGATGACAATAATTAGGGAGAAAAATACTGTTTTTTCAGATGATTTTTCTAATGACAGATAAGCAAATAATTTACTGAATCAGATTACTAGCTGGGAAGTCCAATGGAAAGGGGTATCAGAAGATCTGGCCCACTGTCCTGCTTCACCCTGTGAGAGCTGTATGAGGGCCAGAGAGATCATAAGCTTCTGTACATCCTTACCTAATTCAGTCACTTTTTATGCAAAAGGAGGGGATTGAACAAATCTATGTTTCTCAAGCTTTTCAGATAGTAAATTTATATATGAAATCTTAACCACAGTCACAGTCTATAAAACAGATAAATAGTTTCTTTAGGCAGTTTAAATCTTCGGTGGGGGATGGTTTAAGTGAAAAAGAAGTAATTTGTACATGGAAACCTTCGTGTTGTTCTCTTGACTGCTGAGGTTCTCCCTAGCACAGCCAAACACTGGTTCACTATCTGTTCTCTAAACGCTTCTAACAAATGACACCCCCATCGTACTCCCCCCCCCCCCCACCATACACAGTGATACAGGGCGGGGTTACAAACTTTCCCTCATATATTGGCAATTCCTAAAATTTGTTATTATGCGGGACAACCTTTAGTTTCTATAGAACTCTTAGGATTCTGTATGGCAACCTGTGAAGAATAGTCTTGCTGCTTCTCCAGCAAATGCTTGGGGTTTCACGGAGCTTCATTGCACTTGTACCTAGGGGAGTGCTAGCATAGTATGTGCTTTCAACATATTGCCTGAAATAGTTGTCTCCTGGAAGCACAGAAATAATTTTGAATATACTACATTAATGTTTGATTCGTACTTTATTATTTTGATTTAAAATGTGCTAATCTTTCAGATATGATTGGCCAACTGTCTGGTTTTAGAACGTATCTGTATAATGTGAGTATGGATTTATATATATTCAGTCATCTTTTTTTTTTTTTTCAGTCATCTTTTAATAGCCGTGATCTGCTTGACAAACCTCTATGGTAATCACTTTTTGCCCATGTCCCTTAATGAATAGTCATTGGATGAGGCTCAGTATGTTAATTTAGATAGCCTTTTTCCCCTCCCCCAGGCATAAATGCAGTAATGTTTCTATATGAGTGTATGTAATCAGTAAATTTACTTGTATACCTTCTTAAGCATGTTATTTGAGTTTTGATTTTTTTTCATTCATGCTGAATATTTAAAGACCCATTTACAAGAGATTTTGTTTTAGATTGAATTTTTGGTTAAGGAATTCTTATGTAATTCTTTACATTCTTGCCTTTTTAATTTAATTTTATTTTTTAAAAAACATTGGCTCCACATGGCCTGTGGCCCTGTGACTTGCATGGGATGATCATGATGCACAACAGGAATATTCATTCTTGAAGTTAACCATTCAGTCATATGAGCAGGATAACAGAGATGAGTTTTTTGTTCGCTTTTAGCCAAAGCATATTTAAATGCTTCTTAAAAGCAGGCTTACCATTTTCCTTTTTTTTTTAATTATGTGCCTAGAATCTTTAGTTGAGTGGTAGAGGGGAGAAAATACATCAAATAGGGATTGTTTTAAAGGAATTGTATTAACCTTTACCACTAATCAGTAAATCTTTTTTTCTTAATTCCTCTTGGAATCGCTGCCTAGAGATGTCATGATGGGTTGTGAAATGATCTGTTTGAATGCCAAGCATAACTTTATTGATTAGTTTTGGATAAAATATATATGTGTTTTCCTATTCAGTATTAAAAACTTTGTAGTTTGGAATATTTCAAACATGCATAAAAGTTGAGAGTAATATAATGAACCTCCGTATACCTGGTGCCTAGCTTCAACAGTTACTAACTCATGGACAGTCTTCTTTTATCTGTACCCCTCCAAACACTTGTCCCCCCATTTTAAACAGTTCTCAGATACAATATCCCCTTATCTGTAAATATCTCAGTTTGTATCTTAAAAGTAAGGGCTAGGGCAGCCCAGGTGGCTCAGCCATTTAGTGCCGCCTTCAGTCCAGGGCCTGATCCTGCAGTCCCGGCCGGGATCGAGTCCCACATCGGGCTCCCTGCATATGGAGCCTGCTTCTCCCTCTGCCTGTGTCTCTGCCTTTCTCTCTCTCTCTCTCTCTCTCTCTCTCTCTCTCTGTGTCTCTCATGAATAAATAAAGAAAATCTTAAAAAAAATAAAAATAAAAGCAAGGGCTCTTTTTATATATGTGTATACACACACACACACGAATGCAATACCATTAGAATGCCAAAAATAATTAAAACATATTTCTTAATATTATCTGATAACTCAGTATTTGTACTTCCCTCGTAGTCTCATAATTGCTTTTTTACAATTCATTTGTTTTAGGGTCAAATAAAAGTCCATATATTGCAGTAGTTGGTTTATATGTCGTTTATATTTCTTTTAATTCATTGGATTCCTAACAAACAATCCATCTATCTACTTGTCTCTGGCCACCTCTTTCCTGTGCTCGTCCTCGTGATATGTTTGTGGTATAAATTGGAAGTTTGTATTATTTTCATTAAAGTTTGTACTTTGTTTTCATTAGAGTGATGAATCCCGATTTTCTGAATTCTAACATGCCTTTTTCATTTGTTAGCCAGAGTACTTCTGTAAGGAGAATTTTACGCCCTTAACTGGTTGATACCCCGAGCTTCCCTTCAGGAATGACAGGATAAATGCTTGAGGTGATTTGTTTTATTTTTTAGCAGTATTATGAATTCATGGAGTGAAACATATTTATGTTGTGATCCATTTAGTTATTTTTTTAACGAGTATTCGAATTTTTCTGTCTTTGGTCATTGGGAGCCTCTGTAGTTAACTTCCGAATCCTTTTGAGTTGACCACAGTACTCTTTATGGGTGACTTGCTGATAGGATTTCTAGATTCACTGTGTGCATTTCCTGACTCATACTTGAGTCAGCATGTAGGAGCCCTCATCCTTTTAGTGGGAAATGGTATTTTAACTCACAAACTGAGTGCTAGAGGTGCTCTTTGCTATTTGGTCATTCTGGTGGACATATCTACGTATTTCTGTTTGGATTTAAAATGTATATAATATCATGAGTGTATATTGATACTTCCTATTAAATTTAGTATTACAGATTTTTTACTTAATTTCTTAAGGTTACACCTGTGTCTACTTACCCAGTTTTTACAATATAGTCTCTAGATGACGTCTGTGTAATCATTAATCTGCTTTTCCTCCACAGTAAGCACACAGCAGTTCAGAATATTGTCAGCACTACCACAATATGGTTACCATAAACATTGTGTGGTGTTTTTATATTTATTTTGCAGTTCTTTTCCCTAGTGTGTAATTCATTAAAGATGAATAGATGAATTATGCTGATTATACTATCCATGTGATACACATTTAGGTTCATTTGTTTCATTTCATTTTCAATTATTTATTTTTTACTTTCAATTTTATTTTATTTTGGTTTTTCAAATATTTATGTCTTTCAAGAATGTTTTCTAGTCTTAATTATATAGGTCAATTTTTAGGTTGACTTTTTAAAAAAATGTATTTTTTATGGCGATATGAAACATTTTCTTAATTCCCAAGTCAAAGAACAAAATACATTCAGAGAAATTTAGCTTCTTTTCTTTCCTTTGCCCTTTATTCTATTTCCTTTCTTTCTGAAGATAGTCATTTCATTTTAGTGTAGGGGTTATTCTCCTTACCTCCCATTTGTAGTATTTATAATTATGATAAAATAAATAGGACATAAATTTACCATCTTGACCATTTCCAAGTGTGCAATTCAGTAGTGTTTAATATGTTTACATTGTTGTGAAACCAATTGCTAGAACATCTACATCTTGTGAGAGTGAAACGGAAACTCCCCATCTCTCCCCCACCCCATTCTCTTTCTGTCTCTGAGGTTGACCACTCTGATACATCATACGGCCTGAATCATACAGTATTTGTGCCTGTCCTATTTCACTTAGCATAGTATCCTCCAGGTTCAACCATGTTATAGCAATTGTCAGAATTGCTTTCCATTTTAAGGCTGAATAATACTCCATTTTATGTACAGACCACATTTTGTTTATCCACTTATCTGTCAGTGGTCACTTAGGTCACTTCTTCCACCTGTTTACAAATGATCCTGTTATAAACATGAGAGCACAGGTACTTTTTCAAGACCTTGTTTTCATTTTTTTCTGGGATATATACCCAGAAATGGAATTCCTGAATCATATGGTAATTCAGTTTTTAATTTTTTTTGAGAAACTACCATGCTGTTTTTCACAGCAGCTGCATCCTTTTACATTCCTATCACAGTACACAGGGTTCCAATTTGTCCACATCCTCACCAACACTTGTAGTTTTTTGTTTTACTGATAGGAGCCATCTTGAGAGGTGTGAAATACTGTCTCTTTGTGGTTTTGGTTTGCATTTTCCTGATAATTAGTGATGTTGACTATCTTTTCATATGCTTGCTGACCATTTGTATGTCTTCTTTGGAGAAATATCTGTTTAAGTCCTTTGTCAATTTTTGATTAGATTATTTGTGTTTACTGTTGTTGAGTTGTGGGAGGTCCTTACGTAGCCTGAACATTAACCCCTTATTAGATAAATGGTTTATAATTATTATCTCCCATTTTATCGGTTGCCTTTTTACTGTGTTGATTGTGTTCTTTGACACATAGAAGTTTTTAAGTTTGATATAGTCCAATTTATTTTTACTTGCCTGTTTTTTTGTGTGTCCTAAGAAATTACTATCAAATCCAATATCATGAAGCTTTCCTTGTAGGTTTTCTCTAAAAATTTCGTAGTTTTGGGTATTATATTTAGGCCATCGAACCGTTTCGAGTTACTTTTTTATGTGGGGTAAGGGTCAGTTTCATTCTTTTGCACGTAGATATTCAGATCTCCCATCAGCTTTTATTGAAAAGACTCTTCTTCTTCACTTTTTTAACATAAGCAAATACATATATTTATCCATATACCCCCTTTCCTAAATGATGACGTACTTACACATATCTTCACCTGTGTTTTCTCACTTAAGAACATATCGTGGAGATCATGTACTAGGGACATCTCCTCTTCCTCTTATTGGTTGTGTGGTATTCCATTTTGTGGGCAGATCATGTTTTTTCCAACAAGTTTCCTACTGATGGATATTTAGGTTGTTTCCAATTTTTTTATATTATGGATAGGGCTGCTGTGAATAGACTTGTGTATATGTCTTTTCATTTGTTGACAGTATATCTTGGATACATTTCAAAAGGTGGGATTGCTGAGTCCAAGTATAAATGTATGTCTAGTTTTGTCAGAGATTGCCAAGTTATTTGCCATAGGAATTGTACCATTTTGCATTCTTAGCAACTATGTATATGATGACCTGTTTCTTTACATCATTTCCAATAGAGCATATGTCATACTTTTGGAATTTTGTCACTCAGATAAATAAGAAATGAAATTGTCTTATTTTGTATTTTTCTTGTTAGGAATGGGTTTTGCATCTTTTCACCTAAGTATCTTTTGTAATTCTTTGAAACTAACAGTTCATATCTCTGGCTTACTTTTATATGGGATGGTTTGATTAAACCTTTATCTATCTATAAGGTTCAGATGTTTTTTGGTTATTTTTCTTCTTATTATGCTTATGTGTTTCTTATTTTTCTCACAACCCAATTACTGACCCTTTTTGTCTTATAGTTTCATGATTTTATGACAAAATTTTGGGAGTTTACCTTGCTGTAGGAATTCTCCATATTTTCCATCATTTCCAGTATTGTTCCTCATACATGTCAGTTGAAATTGGTCCTGCTCAATGGTGTGAAGAATGGATATTATCTTTCCCTAGATAGCTATATACTTCTCCAGAGCACTTACTATACACTAAGTTTCTGTAGTTTTGTCTATCTTCTATTTTGTTCCTTTGGCCTGTGGCTAATTTACATTTTCATAGTCATGAAGGTTCTAGCCCCCTTTTTGAAAGTTCTCTTGACTATTGCTTGTTTTTCCAAATGACCTTTATAATCAACTTGTTTAGTTCCAGGAACAGAAAAATGTGATGGTGTTTTTATTGGAATTCTATTTAATTTAGAAACCAACTTAGGGAGAACTGGCATCTTTAAGTTGGATCCCATCCAGGAACATAGTAATGTCTTTTCATTTGTTCAGGTCTACTCTTTTGTTATTTAGGAGATTTTAAATTTCCCTCATATAATTTTGGACATCTGTTATATTTCTGTTTAAGTTGTTAATTTTATTGTTCTTCCATTACACCCTTTAACTGGTTTTTATTTGTATAGAATGCCATTGATGTTTGTTAATTATATAGCCTGATGTATATAATAAGAAAATTATTATATTTTCTTATATATATATATATATATATAAGATATATATATATATTAATTGCGTTTTTCCATTGATTCTTTGGGGTTTCTCAGATATACGTAATCATATTATTTGGAAATAGAGACAATCTTACCTTTTCTTTTTCAATTACTATGCATCTGGCTGCTTTCTTGTATGCAATTGGATTAGCTAATACCTCCAACACAGTGTTAAATAGAAACTATGAATATAACAAAAACTTTATCATGTAATACTTATGAATGTATTTTGAAGGTAAAATTTTTCAGTTTGAAGTTAAAACTACCATTTGGCTAACTCATTGAGTATATTTATAACAAGAATCATACAGATTATAGGATATACTATATAACAATGTACTTTGTAGATATAGAATTAACATTTACAATGTAAATTTACAATGTAAATTTACATTTACATTGTAAATTTAATTAAAATTAAATGTAATTATAATTTGTTATCTATAGTTTTCCCAGTTGGTGGGGTTCATAAGACACCAATACACACAGTACAACTAAAAAAGTCGTCTCTACTTAGGGACTTTACTGGGAGAGTATCTAATTTGATCTCCACTTGAAAATTTCTTTATTACCTCACCATTTAACCCATTTCCCTCTACTCAAATGGTCTCATGACTTTGGGGAAGTGTAAATATTGTTATTTTTATTTAAAAACAGAGTACCTGGAACCACAGATCTATTGACTATACATGGTTACTCAAAACTACTGATTTTAAACTCATCTTTTTTAGAAAATTCAACAAAGACTCAGCTGATATAGAGAGATTTCTACACTGATAATATGGTGGGATTTTACTCAAAGTATGCTAATCTTTCTAAGATTTTATTCTCTACTAAAATACTTTATAGTGTTTTACTACTAAAAATTTGATAGAATTTATCTGGTATGTCCTCTTGCTGGAGGATAGCTTTGTCTCAGTAATTAGATTGAATAATATAAAAGGAGAGAAAAAAAAGAATACTTACTAAATCCATGCAATGTGGCAGATGCTTTATACATTCTCATTAATTTTTTTAGATAAAAGTGTCCTAATGAGTCATCTAGGGTCACTGGGTGGCTTAGTCAGTTAAATGTCTGACTCTTGATTTTGACTCAGGTCATGGTCTCTAGTCAGGAGTTCAAGCCCTGCATCTGGCTCTATGCTAGGTGTGGAAACTGCTTAGGATCCTCTCTCTCTCTCCCTCTCCTTATCCCTGCCCACATGCACATGCATGCTGTCTCTCTCATATAAGTAAAGTGTGCTAATGAGTGATCTAGAAGAAAATACATGGAATGCAAATTAAAAGGTAAAAAGTGAACATCATCTTCAAATTTTCTATTAGAATTGTTTGTTTCAAATGTTTTGTTATTTTGTTTTTAATTATAAAAAGAGGAAAGAAAGAAAACTGCAACTGAACCCCCAAAGATTATATAGTCTTCACTTTGCTTGAACCTAAATAGAATCTTACAGGGAGAAAAAAAATTGTTCTCTACTGGTTTTATTGAAGATAAGTGGAAAACGTAGAGGTTCATTTTCTGATTGGAATTAGTTCCACATAGTTTTAAAAACATAATTGCCGTAAAGCAGATATAAACAGGACATATAGGAAATGAGAAGAAGGAATTCTGATTGAAGACCAAATTCATTAAAATGTTCTCATTTCAAATTTCTTTACCAGGTTGGTGATTATTCTCAGAGTACTGTATCTCTTGATTAGAGTAATAGACTTCCCCATTTCCAAAGAAACTATCCCATCTTGTGGATTCATCAGAATAAAGTTTTATTAATTTATCTAAAAAACATGTCAGCTAAAACATAAAACAGCGTTAGGTCATTTGACCAAATTGCAATGTGCACATACTCAGAGTATGGCATTGTTCCAGATACTGGGAAAAAAAATTTTTTTAACATCCCATTTAATTCAGTAGTCTCCATCTCCACTTGGATGTTTATAGGCACTTCAAACCTATCATCTTTACCAATAAATTCTTTTCTCTGTTTTTCTTCTACCACTTCCTGGCACTGCCATCACTTTTATTATTTATATGTCCCAGGGAAATAAATATACACAATTTTGGAAATGTTTCTATAACCTATTACATGGTGATTGATGGATCAAAGATGACGAAATTTGGCCCATGACTGAAGAACATTTGAAAAGAATGCCAGCCTGATAACATGTCGCTATATATGTATTTATGCTGAAAGAATTAAACTTATTTTTAAGATGTGCTGTGAAACCCTCCAAGGGAAATTAAGTGTTGGGAGGTGGAGTGGTTGCAAAATCAGATATCCTGCATTCTCATGAAAGCCAAGTGGATTTGAATCATTCCTTTAACCTGTCTGGAGCATGGTTATTTTTTGTTGGCATTCTCTGTAAGAGTAGTTGATCTATTTTTGTTAATCCTCTCAAGTTTCTTTAATGATAGGTTTATTTTCAGTGATTCTGGGTTACTTTTCCTGGTGCTTCCCCATTCCTGGCCACCTCCCACCACCAAACCAAGGGGAAAATTTTCAAGGTCTAATCCAGGAGTGACTGCCTAATTTAAAAACATAGTTAAAATTTTGTTTCTATTTGTGGGATTAGGTTAGAAAATGAAAATTTTTATTCTCTGCACAATGTAATTAATTTCTCCACTATCTTAGTCTTCCTCTGACTCATTTTTCATTCTTTTTATAACTTTGTTTGCAAATTAATTCTTTAAAAGCTCTGCCAGAGGCAATGATTGGTGCTCTTTTAGTTAATTCAACTTTCCATCCACTTCTAAATCATTGGTTAGATATGAATAGTCTTTAAAATGAATTGTGAGATTTAATCAGCGTAATGTAGTGGAATAATGATGTGCTTCTATAGATGCATTATGCTCATTACAGTGTATGAATACGTATATCTTCCGCAATTTGATACCATTTTGTCATGTTTCCAGGCTGAAATAAGTACTATATTTCATGTACCTGCTTACTTAGTTTTCTTTGAGCATTACCATTCTACTTCTTTATATTCCACATATGAATATATATTTATATTTTGAGACATAATTTGTATTTCATTGTGATCATGAAGCTACACAACCTTCAAAAAATGAATCTACATACTGTACTCTATACAGTAGTATGTACTTTGCTAAGATCTTGGGGTCAAGGTCCACAGCCTTATTTTTGGTCTCCACATGACCCAGCACCAAGCCCTTGGCAGACACTTCCCTGAGGAATAGACTTTATAATACCAGTGGTTGCTCAGATTATTCCATCATTGGCCGAAGGGAGCTCTCTTAAGTTGGCTTAAGTGTCGATATGATACGGTCTTGTCTTTTTAAAAGTACTTCCTTATTTTCTGGCTTAGAGCACCTCATTCAACTTGTATTTTCCCTGCCCAAATCCTAGACTCAGCTCCTTCCCTGAGGGCACCCTGGTTCCCTGTAATAGAAGTATTAGAAACTAAGATCCTGGTGCTGGGTGTGCTTGTTTTACTTTCGCTGCTGCCAGGTCCTCTCACAGGACAGAACTGGAAGATGTATATGTGCAGACTACTAACACATGTATACCCACACATGTATACCCACATCTGTAATGATTTCTGTATTTGTCTATATACTCAAACTGATATGAATTCACCCTTGTATCTTCCGTTTTAATCCAGTGACACTGGATTCAGTCCTCTTCCATTTAGCTTATGGATAATTTTATTCTCTGAACGTGAGAAAACCGGACTCTCATTATTTACAATAGACTTCCTTGTTTTTTCAACCCTGGTGGATATGAAGAATAATTTAGAATTGCTAACCTGTACCTCTGTGAAAAACCAGTTTACCAACTGGAACACAGGATTTTTGTACAATTCTTTTTGTCTTTAGTTAGCTTCACTGTAAGCAGTGTTTTGGCCTATTTTCCAGCTACCCAGGTCAACTCCTTTTTCCTTTATAGCCTTCAGTGAGGTTATGTCATACATCTATAATATAGTTATATTCATCCTGCAGTTCTTTCTGAGTTCTCTGGTATTCTGGTTAATCCATTATTATTATTATTTTTTCATATGCATGCAGTGAAGTTTACTCTTTGGGTGTATAGGTTTTTGGATTTTGACAAATGAGTAAAGTCAGGTATCTACCATCACAGTACCATACAGAACATTCTTAACACCTTGGAAATTACCTTTTGTAGCCCCTGTGCAATCAGTCCCACCCACCCACCCTTGGCAACCACTAATCTGTTTTCGATCCTTATGGTTTTGCCTTTTCCAAAATACTGCATAAATGAAATCATACAGCATGTAGCCTTTTGGGTTTGTTTTCTTTCACTTAGCAACATATGTTTAAGATTCATGCATACTGTTGCATGGATCAGTAGTTCATTTCTTTTTATTGCTAAATAGTGTACTGTTATATGGATGCACCAGTTTACTCACCTGTTTCTGGACTTCTGGGTTGTTTCCAGATTTTGGTAATTATGAATAAACTGCAATAGTTTTCATGTTCAGGATTTTTCATTATCGTGAGATTTTCTTTCAGGTCAACAAATATCTAGGATTGGAATTGTTAGATCATATGGTAAATGTGAGTGTAATTCTAAAAGAAAAAACAAAACAAAAAAAACCCTGCCTTACTGTTTTTCCAAAGCAGCTGAAACATTTTACATTCCCACTAGCAGCGAGCAGTAGGTATTTCCTGATGCTCTGTATCCTTACCAGAATTTGATGTTGTCAGGTTTCTTTTTCTTTAGCCATTTTATGTTGTGTGTAGTGATATCTCAACTGTGATTTTAATTTGCATTTCCTTAGTAATGATGTCGAGCAAGTTTTCACATGATTATTTTCCATCTTTTTTTAAAACACATATTATCTTAGTGAGTGAGTGGGAGGAGGGACAACTGCCCCTGCCTGACCTCTGGACCCTGTGATCATGACCTGAGCCGAAATCAAGAGTTGGACGCTTACCTGACTGAGCTACCCAAACTCCCCTATTTTCCATCTTTATATCCTCTTTGGTAAAATATCTGATTATGCCTTTTGCCTACCTTATTTTTTTTATTAGGTTGCTTTTTTTCTTACAGTTGAGTCTTAGGAGATCTTTATATATACTAGGTACAAGTCCTTTGACAGATGTGTAATTTTCAAATATTTTCTTTCAGTCTGTGACTTGTCATTTACAGAACAAAAGTTTTTTGTAAAGTCCAATTTATCAGTTTCTTTCATAATTCATGTTTTTGGTATCTAAAAATTCATTGGCAAACCCAAGGCCATGCAGATTTTCTTGTAGAAGCGATACATAGCTTTATATTTATTTATGACTTGGTTTTTATATTGATTTCTCTCTGTAAGTAGCATTCTTTCTTCATCCTTTTAAACACACAATGTATCTTTTAGGTCATTGACTTACTATCTGTACTTAACACATCTTAAGAGTTAGCCTAGTCTTACAAGCTACTTATTTATTTATTTTCTAGACTTAATAGGTCTTACAGGTTTCATCCACCTGAATGTTTTTCTTGTTATCTAAGGAGAACTTAATATTCTCAAATAATGAAGTCAGACCAGCACATCACAATGTTTAGTTATTATTTTGAGTAAGTATTGACATTTCACAAAAGCCTTACAGTATGATCTTATAGCATATTGCTGCCAATTAAGTGTGTCACCCACTAGGATATTAAAACAAGATACCTATGTCTTTATTTTCAAATCCATTAATCATTGTGTGTTAAGACATTAAGAGGTCAAAAGCTTTCCTACTCCTATGTGTATGTAGATACTTGAAAATAACGATTTGGCGGTAACAAGTAATCATAAGATAAGTTGGTTCTTTGAAATGTAAATATTCTGTTCTTGGCTACAAATGGCTTATATTTAAACAGATGTCATATGAGGTCTGGAAATATATCTCTAAAAGCTGGAAAGTGATCCTTAATCAAGTTAAAAATAGATATAAATAAATGGGTTCATCAAAGAGAAAAAAGGTTGAATATTGAATACTGATGGTATTAAAGTACTTCTAGATAAAAATTAAATAAAAATAACAAAGTAATAGTAATATTAATTATGGTGCTATTATTGAGCACTTCTATATCCTAGGTGTTGGGCTAACTTATGCCCCTTAATATTTGTCATTGAATTTAGTAGATAACACACCATGGTGTTTTATCCTGTATTCATTGGCTTGTAAACAAGGATACAAAGCATCTTGGCTAGGTTGCAGAAGTTACTGCTTTTCATTGGTTGCCTCTCTGAGACTGTCTGCCAGTATAGATCAAACTCTCTGCCTTCATAATTTCTTCAAACAGCTACTTCTGGCTCTGCACCAACTGAATTCATAGTCTACTCTGATGATAAGAAACAGAAGTTACAGGGTTATCCTTACCTATCCTAAAATCTCAAATATGAAAGTTTCTTTTATTGTCATTACATAGCTACCAATCCTGGCAATCTTGTGATTATGTTTACTACCTGGTGACCTGTTCTTTCTACATAGCACGATGAAGCTTTAAAGAATAAAAACATACTTCTTTCCTGCTTGATATTTTCTCATGGCACCCTATTTCTCACTGCCTTTAGGCCTGACCTTAAATGTCCTTTTTGCCTAATTTTTGCATCTCCTCACACTTCCTACACTTCTGCTGCCCAGTTCTGTAGAAACATCAGGGTCCTCTAACATTGTCCTGTCTACCCTGGAGTTTTCTTCACTTAGTATCATTCCATGATAAATTCTCATACATACTTCAAGACTCCACTCAAATGCTTCCTCCCCATAAGGTTGTTTTTGACGTGTAGTCTTTTCCTCACTTCTTCCCAAACAGAGTTAATTGATTTTTTTTTTTTAAGATGGACACGGTTTTCACTACGCACTTATAAATCTTTATTTTCCACATGACTATAAGTTTCTCTAGTGTGAAGTCCTTTGTCCCCCCACCTTCATTTTATTCCCTTTGTCCAGCAGAACCATCATTCAAAAAAAAAGTTGATGAGTGAATCTTCCTGGTCGGTCCTTCCCTATATTCAGAGCCCCTTCTCCTTCCAATATGTTTTATGTGAAACAACCTTGATTTTCTCCCCATTTATACTGTATTTTTTAAAAAAAATCTACATCAGTGGTTTTCTTTTTTTTTTTTTTTTTTTTCCAGTGGTGGTCATTCTACAAATGAAACTTTTATAAAATATGTATATGTATGTGCTTGTACACATATACCCACATATTAAAAGGCAAAGATGGGGGGCTAGAGAACTCATGGAGCTCCAAGCAGTATAGTTTTTAAATTATTGGCCTCTGCTTTTGAGTTCTTCCAAATCGTTGTTCACATTGCTTTAAGAGGGATCTTTCTAAAACACAAATAAAATTATTTCTAATGCTTATATTTCTTTAATGAGTCCCATAGGCTCACCTAACATGTGAGGTGCTTGGGAGCGAATGCTATGTCTCTCTCACCTCCATGTCTCAGTGCCTACTCTGGATTAGGTACCCTGTAGCCTGGGTGCTCCATCATTATTTAAAAGAATGGAAGGAACTTTGCATAGTTACCTATCTTCATCATTCTAATGGCTTTGCTTTACTCATACTGGCAGTACCACCAGTTCTCTCATTCAGATCTTTCCCAGTATTCAGGGCCAGGCAAATCTTCCTTATTTTAAAGCTCTCCTTAGCTTTTGCAGCATTCATCAGTTTCCCATTCTTTGGTTTCTAAAGCAGCATGCTGTTATTAAAAAGAACAGCATATTTATTGTACTGTATTTAGTACACTGTGTTATTACCACTTGGTGGTATAACCTCTCTGCCTGGGTAATCCTAGCAGAAGAGTGAAAATTCATAAAAGGTTTCAAAGATAGTTTCTTCTCCACAAGAATATATCTTGCCCAGTTCTAATATACAGAATTCTGCTTATAATTTAGGTTTCTAAATCATTCAAGGTCGTAATTTTAAGTTTATACTTTAGTACAGTTGTGTGTCAAGACAGATTTGCCTTTGTTTCTCAATACGTTGTAGGTTGAACAATAAATCTTTGTTTTATTGTGTCTTCTGAAACCAAAATTGGTGTTGAGTCAGCTCATAGCCTGCAAATCAAACAGAAATCTTTGAAAAAGTACATGCAATGAATTAAAAGTATTAGGTGTGATTTTTACTGTGGATCATTTTCAGGTTCTTGTTGGGAAAGAGGAACAATAAAGCTTTATACTCATATCATTATTCTGCTGATACAATTCCTGTGTTTTCTATTCCTTGTGTATATTTCAGTAAGTGTTTCTTTTGTTGCTTCCAGAATTGTTTATAATTACATTTCGTGTAAGAACAATTTTCTAAAAAAAAAAAAAAAAAAAAAATCAAAATGCCAATAGGAAGAATGTATTTCATTTCCTCAGAAATAACTATCAAAACTCATGTTACCAAATGATTATTATATTCTTATTCAGGCTTGAAGACATTTTGCTTATTTTATCTATATTTTTTCATCTAATTACTTTCTGGCCTTTAATAAACTAGCTTGTTTTTGATAAATTGAAATGATCTCTATTTAGAATAAGGGGTAAATACTCTCAAAATTTCTTATAGGAAGACTTTTCTTTGAGACATCTGTGCTGTTATATTTTATATTTTTGATGTTATTGCAGAAGGAAAAGTGGATACTGTGTCTTTAATGGAAAGCAAAAGGTTATCTTTCTCTGGCCTTTGTGTGTATGTGCTGATGTGGATGTAGGCAGCCAGACAGGCAATGTGTGCAGAGAGACTAGGGAACCCGCTGTGGATCGATAGAAGTGGTGTGAAGTGAATTAATGCGAGGCAGGCCGTCTGTCTGTCATAAGGATTGTGGGGAATGTGGGGCAGTGTGGTCAGTCACTGCAGAGATCTGCTTCCAATAAATTCGAGCCTTCTGCCTGAAAAGAAACTCTAGGTGCACACATACTCCTTTCCTTATTGTTAAATTGTACTTTATTCAAAGTAAATGCTCCTATCAGATTATCGCCTCTGGTATACTTTAATTGGACCACTGGAAAGCCACAGTTGTGAGAAAGTGATGAACTAAATATACCTGCTATTCTTTTAGATCTGTTTTTCACCCTCAGTGCAAATCTATATCACTACGGGAATGAGAAATTGCATTTTTGTTAATATTTATAAATATTGTGGTATATATTTTCTTGAATCCTAACAATGTTATTTATCACTTTCATCCATCCAGTCTTCAATAAAATAATAAAATTATAATGAACTCAAATGGTTTTATATCCCAATATGGATTAAGGTGCTGTATTTTAAATGTTACTCAATTAAAATTTAGTATTTAATCTTTGATTATTAAGTTAATCACATGACACAGATCTTGTGGGTTCGTATTATTTACCCCCTACTCAGATGGCATTAGCCAGGAGGATGAAAAATATTTTGAAGGTAATTTATAAGCCTTTGAAAGAGAAATTTTAGAATAAGGTACCTGATTTTGCTGATGTGGAGAGACAAGTGTTTTATTCCATTGATTTTGAAAACTGTATTCCATATTTACATTTTAAAAATTGTTTTTTCTAAAGTGATTAAAAATACTGCTTACAAATATGAAAGAGTGTGTGTGTGTGGGAGCATGTGTGTTCACATGTATATATGATCTCACAGTGAAAGTGATCTCAGTGTTTAGAATCCAGAAGATATGGAGGTCTTCTCTATCCTCTGTTTCTTACTTCTTGCTCCCAGGTTCAGCGCTACTCTGCCCCTTTCACTGTGGGTCCAAACTTACTCAGACCTGTTTTCTGTTCCATCCCATTCTTCCCTTGTTTTCCTGCCAATTCACAGCATAGGATCCATTTATAGGCACCTATTGTCCAGCAATAATATACATTCATGTATTTTATTTTGTGAAATCTGGATTTAGGGACTAGTTGGTTTTTTAAGTATCTCGTGTCTTTCTATTCTATCTCCTTTGTTATGGTATCTCTTTACTTTATTTCATCATCATCATCTCTTTATTGTACCTTTTTACTGTATATCTTCCCCCAAAGCTTACTACTTAACTCCTATTTTCTTAGTATATTTAAATAACACAATTTGTGTCATGGGACTGAAAGTATTCAGTTCTATTCAAGATGTATTTATGTTCATTATTGCCGCATATTTTGGGGATATTTGGGAAGTAACTAAGTCTTAAATTTTATGGTGTGGTTTGACAAATAAGCTCACTTACATCACATGTATAAGAAAATAGCAAAATACCACCATATAATTAATTGACAACCTTTGTAATCTTTCTTATTAATATGCAAGAAACTGAGGCTTTCCATATGAGTATTTTTAAAAATATTTTATTTATTCATAAGAGACACAGAGAGAGAGGCAGAGACATGGACAGAGGGAGAAGTAGGCTGCTCGCTGGGAGCCTGATGTGGGACTTGATCCCTGGACCTGGGATCACACTCTGAGCTGACAGCAGATACTCAACCACTGAGCTACCCACACATCCCTGTATAAGTATTTTCTAAGTGGACTTCATATTTCTCAGGAATAGTTCATCATCTTATTTGACAGTGGACAGTGATGAACTGACTTTTATGCTTCAAAAATTTAGTTTTCTATACCAAGAAGAAAGTAAAACAATTTTCTCTAGTCCTTGTGTTTCATGGAAAGCAGCATTATATTCTGGCTTAATCCTCTGTTCTCTTTAGTGACAGTGATGTAGTACTTTCTATTGTATCTGTTTCTTTTTTAGGGGAGGTATATTGAGGTTTAAAGTATATATAGTAAAATTTACCCTTTTTCGGGAATTTTATTGTTCTTTGGGTTTTAAGCAAATGTGAATAGTCTTGTCCTCACTTTCACAATCAACATATAGATTATTTCGGGGCACCTGGCTGGCTCAGTTGGTGGAGTGTGCAATTCTTGATTGTGAGTTCAAGCCCTACATTGGGTGGAGAGATTACTTAAAAAATAAAATCTTAAAAAAAAAACCTAAACAAAGAAAACCAGAGTTGGGGGCATCACAATGCCAGATTTCAGGTTGTACTACAAAGATGTGATCATCAAGACAGTGTGGTACTGGTACAAAAACAGACACATAGATCAGTGGAACAGAATAGAGAACCCAGAAATGGGCCCTCAACTCTATGGTCAACTAATATTCAACAAAGCAGGAAAGACTATCCATTGGAAAAAGGACAGTCTCTTCACTAAATGGTGCTGGGAAAATTGGACAGCCAATGGTGCAGAAGAATGAAACTAGAACCATTCTCTTACACCATACATAAAGATAAACTCAAAATGGATGAAAGATCTAAATGTGAGACAAGATTCCATCAAAATCCTAGAGGAGAACACAGGCAATACCCTTTTTGAACTTGGCCACAGCAACTTCTTGCAAGACACATCTATGAAGGCAAGGGAAACAAAAGCAAAAATGAACTATTGGGACTTAATCAGGATAAAAAGCTTCTGCACAGCAAAAGAAACAGTCAACAAAACTAAAAGACACCCTACAGAATGGGAGAAGATACTTGCAAATAACCTATCAGATAAAGGGCTAATAACCAAGATCTATAAAGAACGTATTAAACTCAACAGCAAAGAAACAAACAATCCAATCATGAAATGGGCAGAAGACATGAACAGAGATCTCACAGAGGAAGACATAGACATGACCAACAAGCACATGAGAAAATGCTCCGCATCGCTTGCCATCAGGGAAATACACATCAAAACCACAATGAGATCCCACCTCACCCCAGCGAGAATGGGGAAAATTAACAAGACAGGAAACCACAAATGTTGGAGAGGATGTGGAGAAAGGGGAACCCTCTTGCACTGTTGGTGGGAGTGTGAACTGGTGCAGCTACTCTGGAAAACTGCCTGGAGGTTCCTCAAAGAGTTAAAACTAGACCTGCCCTACGACCCAGCAATTGCACTGCTGGGGATTTACCCCAAAGATACAGATGCAGTGAAACAGCAGGACACCTGCACCCCAATGTTTATAGCAGCAATGGCCACACCATCCAAACTGTGGGAGGAGTCTTGGTGTCCATCGACAGATGATGGATAAAGAAGATGTGGTCTTTGTATACAGCGGAATATTACTCAGCCATTAGAAACGATGGATACCCACCATTTGCTTCAATGTGGATAGAACTGGAGGGTATGATGCTGAGTGAAGTAAGTCAATTGGAGAGGGACAAACATATGGTCTCATTCATTTGGGGAATATAAAAAATAGTGAAAGGGAATAAAGGGGAAAGAGAAAATGAGTGGGAAATATCAGTGAGGGTGACAGAGCATGAGAGACTCCTAACTCTGGGAAACAAACAAGGGATGGTGGGAAGGGAGGTAGGAGGGGCGTTGGGGTGACTGGGTGACGGGTACTAAGGAGGGCACTTGACGGGATGAGCACTGGGTGTTATGCTATATGCTGGCAAATTGAACTCCAATAAAAAAAGAACCCATATAGATTGTTTTCATTACTCTAAAATATTTGCTAATACCACTTTGTAGTCAGTCTCTTACCCATACCCCTAGCCTCCAGCAGTCATTGGGTTGATTTCAGTCCTGCAGTTTTGCCTTTTACAGAATGTCTGCTCTAATGCCAGTCTGCTAACATAAGATGGTAATATAGTATGTAATTAAACACTGTGGAGATTAGAAATAGAGAAGATATGACTGGGACTTTTTTTTTTAATGTTATTCCTTTTTTTGCAGATGATGATTACCATGCTTAGAGGAATTAAATAATAGTTTTGCTTGTCTTTTGCCGTAGCTGTGTGGTCTGAAAGTTCAGAAGGCACTTCTATCATTCCCTCAAAGTGAACTGTTAAACTTAGTTTTTAGTGATCTGTAACATTTGGATTTGAGAGTTGATGGTAGTATTGTGGTTCCCCTCCCCCCATTCCCATCATCTCTTCCCTTGTGATCTCCTAACAAGTTAGGGATCTTAGGTATTTTGTTACCAACCCAGTGCCCAGTTTGAAGTTAGGATAGTTATCTGATCTTTAAAAAGTGAAATCTGTATAATTTTGAAATAACCAAATCAATATCTCTTATTGATTGGTACCAAAATAGCTCAGTATTTTGACTGTGAAGACTAATAGACTGAGGTATACAAATGGTCAAAATTAAGAATATGATCTAATTTTTTAAAAAATTAAAAATGGGAGGTGCCTGAGTGGCTCAGTTGGTTAAGTGTCTGCCTTTGGCTCAGAGTCCTGGGATTAAGCCCCTGCTTGGATTCCCTGTTCAGCAGGGAGACTGCTTCTCCCTCTCCCACTGCCTGCCGCTCTCCCTGTTGTGTACTTTCTGTGTCAAATAAATAAATAAAATCTTTTAAAAATTAAGAATGGAACATTACTGCTTCCTCACACAAAATATTCATGGCAAATTTTGTTTTCTTACTGCATAAATGTTCTCTGTGACTCTTTTTCCCTCCTTTTTTCTTCAGCTGTGTGGTGGAAAATGTACCAAGAGAGTACACAGAAGTAGCTTGGTTTCTGTGGTTCATCTAGAATGTTAGAAGGCAGACTTTTTAAAAATAACTTTCTTGAGCATAATTCACATGTCATTAAATTTACCCTTGAAAGTTTGTAATTCGGGGTTTTTTAGTATATTCACATTGTGTAACCCTCACCACAATTCATTTTTAAACATTTTCATTACCCCCAAAAGAAATTCTATACCCCATACTATATCATTCCTCATTTACCCCAGTCCTCTCAGCCCTAAACAACCACAGAGGTACTTTATTTCCGTAGATTTGCCTATTTGGGACATTTCATGTAAACGAAATCATACAACATGTGTTGTTTTGTGACTGGCTTCTTGTATTAATACTTCATTTCCTTGTATTGCTATTAAATATTCTATTGTATGAATATATCACATTCATACATTTACCATTTGATGAACAATTCAGATTGTTAAACTCTTTGGCTTTTATGAATAGTGCTGCTGTGAACAATCATGTACAAGTCTCTGAACATAGTTTTCATTCCCTGGGAGTACAATTGCTAGGTTATATGATAACACTGTTTAACCTTTTGAAGAACTGCCAGCCTGTTTACTGTAGAGTTTTCAGAATTCCTTATAGAGGGATGCCTTGCTGGCTTAGTCCATAGAGCATGTGAATCTTGATCTTGGGCTTGTGAGTTCAAGCCCCACATTGGGTGTGGAGATTACTTAAAAATCTTTAACAATTAAAAAAAAATAAAAAGTTCCTTTTATATAGTTTACTACTACCTTGTTGGATATGTGATTTATGTATCTTTTGTACTAGTCTGTAGCTTGCTTTTTAATCCTCTTAATATGGGGTCTTTTGTTGGGCAAGAATTTTTAATTTCAATGAAGTCCACTTTGCTATTTTTTTCTTTTATAGATTGTACTTTTGATGTCATGTCCAGCTTTAGATCTCAAAGACTTTTCTTTTTTTTTCCTAAAAGTTTATAATTTTATGTTCTACATTTAAGTCCATGATCCATTTTAATTTTTATGTAAGGTGTGAGTCTTAGGTCGAGGTTCATATTTTTGTCTATGGATGTCCAGTTATAATAGGCCACTTGTTGAAGAGATTGTCCTTCCTCCATTGAATTGTTTTTGCACCTCTGTCAAAAATCAATTGCACATATTTGCATGTATCTTTTTCTTGGTTCTCTCTTTTGTTCCATTTACCTGAAAACACATAGTTTTAATAAACTTATATAATCAGTCTGGAAATAGAGTAGATGGGTTTTTTTCCTACTACCCTCCCCCTCCCGCTAAGTTCTCCTAGCTATTCTAGTTTGTCTTTCCATATAATTTTAGAATAATTTTGCCTGTATCCACAAAAAAATTGTGCAAGGATTTTGATACAGGTTGCATTAAACCTATATATCAGCTTGTGGAGAATTGACATCTTTACTGTTTATTGAATCTTCCAGTATATAAACGTGTTATGTCTTTCCATTTCATTTATTCAGGTCGTCTTTGATTTTTTTTTCATCAGTATTTTGTAAGTCTCAGCATACAATTCCTGTTTTGTTATTTTGTTTCAGATTTATTTATTTGAAAGAGAGAGAACAAGTATGCAGGGAGAAAGGGGTAGGGGGAGAGGAAGAGAGAGAATTTCAAGTAGACTTCTCGCTGAACACAAAGCCCAATGTGGGGCTTGATCTCACAACCTGAGATCAAGACCGGATCCACAGTCAAAATTGGAGGCTTAATGCCAGCCACTCAGGCACTCCTATATGTGTTCCTTTTAGATTTACATTTATTTCAGCTTTTTGAACCTTTATTATTAGTATTTTTTAATGTAGTGTCATTGCCAGCATATAAAATATAATTGATAAAACATATTTTCTTGTATTCTGCAAACTTACTGAACTCACCTATTCAGGTTTGGGTTGTTTTGTTTTGTTTTTTGAGGGGGTTTGTATATTCCTTTGGATTTTCTGTGTAGATGTTTTATCCTTAAATAGGGTCAGTTTATCTTACCCATTCCAAACAGTATCCATTTTCTTTTCATACTTTATTACACTGGCTAGAAGTTCCAGTACTGTGTTAAATAAGAGTGGTGAATATGGACATCTTTGCTTCATTTCTAATAATAGGAGGAAGGCAATCTATCACCATTAAGTACAATGTTATAGATTTTTAACAGGTGCTCTTTATTAAGTGAGGAAGTTCCCTTCTATTTCTACTTTTCTGAGAGTTTTCTTTTTTTAATTATGGGCTGGTGTTGAATTTTGTCAAATAATGGACATGATCATATGGTCTTTTTCTTCTTTAGCATGTTAATATTTTGGGTTAGGGTGATTGATCTTTGAACATAGAACCACACTTGCATCCCTGGAATAAATCTCAGTTGGTCACAGTGTATAATTCCTTGTCTATGTTGTTGAATATGATTTCCTTAACTTTTTGCTGGGACTTTTGGGACTAAGCAATATTGATCTGTAGTTTTCTTTTTTTTTTTTTTGCATTTTCCTTAAACCTTGGTTACTTTGAGAAGTACATGTTTGTTCTTAAAGCTCTGTCCCAAAAAAAAAAAAAAAAAAAAAAAAAAAAAAAAAAAAAAAAAGCTCTGTCCCAAGTGTTGACTACCCACAGCTGACTAGTCACCAGGTGCAGCACAAGAACTTCGTCCAGGGCTTTGACAACGTTGGTACTCAGTATTGTGTGAGTCCGTGAATTTTCATGCTATGCTGTGATATTGTGTCATGCCTCCTACCCTGCCCTGGGCAACTCAGTCCTTGGAAGAACTTCATGGTGAAAGGATTTGGGGGTTTGAAATCGAAAGACCTATGTGTCAGTACCGGTTCCCAAATTCAGTAGCTGTGTTATGTCGAATACTTAACCTCTCTGATTAAATGAGATTAATATAAATGGATTTACAGGGGCACCTAGGTGGCTCAGTCAGTTAAGCGTCTGCTTTGGGCTCAGGTCATGGCCCAGGATGAGGAGGGAGCCTTCTTCTCCTTCTCCCTCTACCTGCTGCTCCCCCTGGTTATGGTGTCTCTCTCTCTGTCAAGTAAATAAATCTTTTAAAAAAAATTTCTTAAAAAAATATAAAAATTTTTAAAAAATGGATTCATAAACTTGTTGCTACATACATACTAGCTTTCTTTTTATTGAATCCTTTAATTTTTTAGGAAAGGAAAATACTAATAAAAGATTGGTACTATCTAAACTGTTCCTTAACAGCTTTTCCCCATTTCTCTGATCATTTTCAAAATTATCAAGTATTAAGAAACAAGACTGAGAGGTTTCAGAGATTTGTATTTTAATATGACATAATCTTTGATTTTGTGTTTAAACAATAAATCTTTAGAAATGTGGCATTTACCTAATTTTCTGCCCCTTGCGGTTATTTTACTGAAAGCCATCTTTAATTAAGTAATTAACTTTATAATATAGTTTTAGTAATCTCCCTCCTTTTTTAGAAGTTTTATCCTGAAAACCCAACAAGATGATACTGCAGAGGGATGGCTTTGCCATTTAGCATTCATCAGCGACTATTGATTTAGCACTGTTCATTTTTTTGTCAGAGGAAATCTGAAGAAAGTGGTGATACTAGCATAGTGTGTCCTCCTCCCCAAATTGAGGTCAATAGGCCTTGGAACTATCTACTGGTAGATCTAGTTCTGGGTTTTTCAAATGGTTCAAGATGAAGATTTTCCTCTCTTGATGTCTTTGGTAAACCTGAGGCAGCAAGACTGAATTTCACATAGAAATGTTTAAGTTAATACACCTTGGGGAAAAAAGAAGTCCTTGAATATTTATAGCTTTTGATTTTTAAAATATTTTGACAGGTACTGTGTATGCAGTTATTGAAGTACTTATTTAAAAGATTGATTAGAAGGCTTAATTTCTAAAGTAACTTCCAATGGTGAAATTTCTGTATTTTGTGTTTTAGTAATACCTGTTGATAACTGTATGAAAAATATAAAAACATTCTACTATCCATTACCAAATTAGAAATAATGTAGTAGACAACAAAGTACACCTTCAAGGGCAGAAAATAGTATATGAACAGATACTTGTATCAGTTGGCAAGTTCTCAGGTGATTTACAGAATGGAAGCTTCTGGCCCCTGATCTGGTGCAGCCATCTGCTTCAATAAGATTCTTTCAGTGTGATAATTATCAAATCTTGTATTTAATTCCTCCATAGACAGAGATATAGTTGGACAGTGCATTTTAGGACTCTTACAGAGACCCAGAGCACTTGTCATCATCCCTCCTTCTGGCCCCCCAATTATAAACAAACATTTTAAAAAGAAGTAAACCTTTATTTTTAAAAATTTTTTATTTTTTAGAAGATTTTATTTATTTATTTGACAGAGAGAAAGAGAGAGTACAAGCAGGGAGAGTGGCAGGCAGAGGGAGAAGCAGGCTCCACGCTCAGCAGGAAGCCTGATGCTGGGGCCAGATCCCAGGACCCTGGGATCATGACTTGAGCTGAAGGCAGGTGCCTAACCAGCTGAGCCACCCAGGCACCCCCAAAGAAGTAAACTTTTAAAATGGTCTTGCACTTTTTAGGTTTTCTTTTCTCTGTGCAGCATAATCATGTCTAGATCACCTAAAGTAACTGAAGCAAAGATGTTGAAAGGAATTAAGTAAAATGTAATTTACTGAAGCATCCTTCTTCTGTTTTTCCTAGATCGCGGGTAAGTTGGTAAAGTTTGTACCCATATACATATATACATATAAAGAAATAGAGTACACATGAATATTTTGTTAATTTAGATCTCCACCTGATTGCAGTGAACATAGGTTTTTTTTTTTTTTTTTTTTAATGTATTGCATTTGTACCCATTAAGTAATTAAAAAGCTTTAAGAGTTTTGGTCCACCTTCCTTTTAGTTTTTTCAGACTAAACCTTGTGATTCCATTTGTTCTAGCTGGAGTCTCAGCAGAAGCCATGCAGACTATCAGCACTGCTCCTGATGCCCTGGGGCCAGAAGCCAAAGTCCAGGAGGAAGAGCATGACCTTGCAGATGATGACATCACAACTGGTAAGTAGGGACATCTTTAACATAGACAAGCTTTGTCCAATGTTGGAAAATGCTTTTAGATCATTTATAAGGGAATTTAATATGTTGATGGGAAAGATGGAAACTTGTATTGATGGAGTGTTTAGTTTTATGAGACTCCTTAATGTCCTTTTTGATCTTGAAGTGGAAAAAAGCAGAACTGTTTATTTGGTCTAGGTTTGCTCATTGTTGCTATAACAATGAACCTGCTAGCTGTGCATTTGATTTCCTGAAGACCTTCTAATTCAGAGGCTAGGATCATTACTAAAGCCTTGAAACGTGTAGAGGAATACACCTATTATGTTATGAAAGGTTTTGCAATTATAGGGTAAGCTGCAGAATACTGCAGTCCTAATGGCAATATATGCAATATAGGCTGTGTAGGGAAACTTACAGATACTCTCTTTACCTATAGCTTAGGTATACAGGTGACTGCTGCTTTTTAAAGTTATTTATGTTGTGTAGATATTGACCATTCTTACCTGTATTATTTATTACGTAAATAAAGACATAAAATGAAATTTAGCCATATACCAAATATGTTCCATATTCCATATGTTTTATGTTCATATATGCTCGGCCTATCTTTTTGTAGACCTACATCAGTTTCAGTTACCAGATCTCCAAATGTATTCAGCTCAATTTCTTTTAATGTACAGAGGATTAAAAACAACCCACTATAAATATTTTTATTGGTATTAAGAAAGATACACTTTTTTGTATGGATGGTTATTATATAAAATCTGGCCATATAAATCTATAATTATTGTGAAGCAACAAATAGTAACTTAATCAATAATTTGAAAAGAAGCATGCCTAGAAAACATCAGTACAATTTGTTGATTTTTTTTCTTCTAAAGCTCTGTGTGGCAGGTTCTTTACTGTTTTTTTCACTGGAAGGAAGTTGAGGGAGCCTAATGATCTCCCTTGAAAATTTACAAAGCATGTAATAAAAAACCTGGAGCCTTGTGCTACTGCTGCAAATAACTTGTTGACTAAAGTGGGGAGCATCTGGTTTTCAGTAAAAATGGTGGTGCTTATTACTTGCTACTTTTTAATCCTTTTAATGTGTCAGTTCATTGATTTAAAAAAATTTAACTTCAGTATAAATAGAAATGATTCCAGAAATTTCCAACTTTTCTGAAAGTCATTTATCACTTCGCAATTATGGAATTGCATCAGTAGCTATTAGAGGAAATTATTTCACTTGTGGATCTTTTAAAACTAGTTCTTTATTCTGTTTTCATTGCTTTTGTCTTTTTTTTTTTTTCATTGCTTTTTTAAATGTTGTAGATATCTTTTAATTCCCTGTTAATTTTAAGGCCCTCTAATAAAGACTGGTTTATTCACAGGGGAAACAAAGTTGCCTTTGAAACAGTAGAATAACTCAATTTGCATTCTGGAATAAAAGCTAAATTTTTGAGTCCTCAAGCACTTTTAAGTCAGTACATTGGAATTTTGAATTATGCACTACCAAAGTCATAAGACTGCAAATAGCACAGGACTGTGCTTTTATTTTATTGTTAAAAAAATCAAGAAGCTTAAAAATGAAAATCTAGTTTGGAGAATCAATGCTACATAAACTGTATTTTAATTTGTACGAACTTAAGTTAAACATATGTGGTGAATGGCTTTGATCAGTTGATTTATTCATTTCATGCCATGGCTACTAGAGGCAAGAATGTTCAAAGAATTTAGATAACTAAAAAAGCCTTCCTTAACATGTTGTCAAAGCAACTAGCATGCAGTCTGTAGATCGTTTAGGTTACCTTTGAATTGTGTGACTTGATTAAGATGTGGTATAGATTTTTGTGAGGGTTTAGAAGAAAACCATATTTCTTTTTATTGACTAGAATTCTATATAAATTACATTATGAAAAATATGGTAGGTGCTTTGAGAGAAGCCTGTTTCAGGCACAATAATCCTATTTTGGGATCTCCACCATTGTAGAGCACAAGTGTACTACAGAAGGGAGATCTGGGCAGGTTAGTTAGCCATTCACTTTGAAAAATTTGGGGTTTCTTTGGTTACTTAAAAGAAATTGCTCCACTAATATCTTCTCTTAAATAAATAGAAATCATATCATGGCAACATATTTGCCTATATTTTGAATGCATTCTTATTTGGAATCTCTAGGTAGGCTAATATACATAGTTATATTAATTTTATATTTGTAGCAGTCTGGGGCTTAGTTCTTCAATTACCTTAATTAAACAACTGACCAAGATACCAATTAAATATGAAATATAATTTAGTGCTTTAGACAGAATAATTATTTTTGAAATTTTTCTGTTTGAGTAAGAAAGAATGAGGTATGAACGTTGTCTTATGACAGGGATCTGAGCCTAGCAGGCTTTGTTAGTGTTTGCTTTATAAAAGTAGAGAAGCATGGATAAAGCTATGTAAGTGTTAGCTATGATCAATTGGAACTAATTAAATTTATTTGAAATGAAGTGTCTTAACTGGAAGAGAACAGCTGGAAAAACTGGGAAGAAAAAATTGAATCTTGATTGAGACAATTTAAACCTTCACCTTGTCATTTAAAAAATATGCGGCAGCTTCTTTCTATATCTTTCTTTTTAAAGCTAATATCTATTGATCGGCTCTACAAAGTAAGGCAGTGTGCCTTGGTCAACACACACACTCAGTTTTACTCAGCATTCTATCTTAAGGTTCATCAGATTCTTTCCTTTAACCAAATATTTTCAATTACAGATCAAAGCCTATATGAGCCATTTTCATAGATTAATATTATTTTTATGAAGAAAAAATATTAAAACCTATTTCGTGTAATTTTTTATATATTATAGTATGCATGGGAAATGTACTTTTTCATTCTTTTTCATTGGAATTGCTTCAGGTTTTGCAATACTCTATAAAAATCTGTTTTAACAACAATAATGGTATTTTTTTACAGCAAAAAAGAATGGCATTGATTTTTTTTAGCTTATAATTTCAGCATCACACAAATATGCTGTATATGTGTGATTGTTTTGTTTGTACAGTATAATTTTATTTTTAGTAGTATAGCTTAAATGTTTATTTAGATATATGGTCATTTGTAAATGATATGTTCTTGTTTTCCTTACAATATTTAAATAGGTCATAATTATATTAATAGAGTAAATCTCACTAAAAAATGACATATAGAAAAAATTTTACATAAGTTATAATCTTTTTTTAAGATAGACCTTTTAGTGGACTTAATTATCTTTATGTAGTTTTTATCATGGTAAAAGGTGGCATTCTGAGTGACAGTGAAGCTGTGTGTCCCTTAAATATTGCGTTTTAAAAACGGTTTTAAAAGGTGGCATTCTGAGTGACAGTGAAGCTGTGTGTCCCTTAAATATTGCGGTTTAAAACCTACCCCTCATTGTAGTTGAAAAGAATTTTGGAAAGATTGTATTCACAAACCTGCATGAATCCCTTTAAGAAAGTCGCTAAATTCTTCTGAGGGTCAAACTGCAGTATCCCATGCCTTGTTCAATACAGCAGGACACACTGTCCATATACCAGTGATAAAGGGTCAGAAGTCACTGACATTGTCAAAAAGAGATTGCTTGATAGTAGATCAGCAGGACAGTTGACACATTCAGCCGCTTACAACAAAAACAGCAATGATATGTGGATTTGAATGGGTGCGTTGACTGTATTTGTTATATTTCTCATAAAAAATAAATGACATTTGTAAAAAAAAAAAAAAAAGGAATGAGAAATGCCATGGAAAAAAGACAAAATAGAGAAGGTAAAGGAAATGGAAAATAACATTCATTGGAAATTTACTACGTACCAAGCATTTTACACTTGACCCTAACAACCGTCTTTGAAGTGGATACTGATACTTTTCCAGATATATAGATGAGGAAACAAAGTCAGAGAGGTCACTTGTGCAGCATCACATTTTTAAGAAATGGTAGATCTGGGATGTAAAATGAGTCCTGCCTGACTTCAAAACTCCAATCCACACTGCTTACTGTTCTTTTAAAGGTTTTTAAATTTTTATTTATTTTTTATTCATGAGAAACAGAGAGTGAGGCAGAGACATAGGCAGAGGGCTCCATGCAGGGAGCCCGTCGTGGGGCTCGATCCCCGGTCTCCAGGATCACACCCTGGGCCAAAGGCAGTGCTAAACCGCTGAGCCACCCGGGCTGCCCTGTTCTTAAACTCATTGAACTTCAGCATCTCTTTCTTTTCAAATGTGAGATGATGTCACAGTCTACCTTTTATAAAGCTTTTGATATCAGACATAAGCCTGATAATTGCTGGATGTCTATTTATATTTATATTTATATTTATTTTTTATAGATTTTATTTTTTATTTATTCATGAGAGACACAGAGCCAGAGTCTGAGAGGCAGAGACACAGGCAGAGGGAGAAGCAGGCTCCTTGCAGGAAGCCCGATGTGGGACTCGATCCCGGGTCTCCAGGATCACACCCCGGGCTGCAGGCGGCACTAAACCGCTGTGCCACTGGGGCTGCCCTTATTATTTAAAATATAAATGTGTTATTCTAATTTTAGACCAAAAGATTATCTCCTTTAGGAAAAATCATCACATATTCTTTAAATGTTCTTTTTAAATTTGTTCTTTAAATTATGTAGGACTACTGCAACATAAGGCTACTTAAATATAAGTGCTTAAGTATTACTTATAATAATTATTTATAAGTATAATAAGTATAATTAAGTATTTATAAGTAAATATAAGTAATACTTATATTTATATATTAACTACTTACTACTTAAATATAAGTAGTGTTTATAACTAAACATTGCATACATGTAAAATGCGATATTTATTGTTCTGTCTAGCTTTTTGAAGTCATCAATATAAAGCTGACACATTAACACGTCTTCATACACTAAAGTCAACATCTCTAGTATATTGAAATAGAGCTGAAAAGGACATCTAGTCTGAGACTAAATATTGGTTTGTGCATTTTACTAAGGGTCTTATTCATAAAATATCTCTACATTTATTTTGACTGAAAGATGGGAAATTCATCCTGTTAAAATACACAAAAGTTCCAAAGAACAAAATTTGGGGCATTATGAATTTAGAAATCCGAAGTACTTTCCAACACAGAGCCAGAGGCCTTATGATTATTAAACTAGAATAACCTTCTGCATTGCACCCTTTTCCTTTCTCATTCTTTAATTTATAATTTATGGTCTGAAAAACAGTACTAGATCTATGTGAATTTTAAGTCATTTATTCTAAATTGTTACCACTGCCCTTGCTTTTGACTTCAGAATGTTACCTGCTACAAAATCAGTTTACTATATTAAGGTCTTTGAATGAGTGTAAATTAGTAACACTCAGGTTTATTTACCATGCTGTTCTCATGAAAACAGATATCAAGAAAAACAAAAGTGTAGATTTCTGAGTGAAATACACCACTCCAAATAATTTACATTTCTGTACCTTTAATCAGGGGGAAGAAAATGTGAATTAAAATTTTGTATGGTATTTAACACTTGGCTTTAGTTGTATGTTGTTAGGGTGTTAAATAGAACATTCCTAAATATAGTATTTGAGAGTTTCTGATAAGAATATTAAAATACAGCCAAATTATAGCCTTTAGTCATTTGTTTTCTTTTCTCATACTTCCCTTCTGGATGATTGGATTTCCCTTTTCTTTGTTTTTTAACTACCACTTATGTTAATAACTATCAAATCTGTGTCTCCAACCGAGGCTTTTCTTCTACATATCATATTAACATATCACCTGCTGGACTGTCCTATAGATACCTATTGTATATTAATTTACAATTATCCAAAGTCTTTATTATACTAAACTCCTATTTTGTTATACTTGACATACCTGCTGAGCTTAGAAGGTATACATACTAGGTATGGTCTCAGATGAGCCCTACTTTTTACTAAAACTCATCTCCTTTTACATTTTTATCTCATTTTATATTAATATCTCATTTAAAGGTGTCACTATGGGTACCATCAACCACCCACCATCCTAAACTACAAATTAAGAGATAATCCTGGCTTTCCCATTTTCCAACAATGTCCACATGTAGTTAGTGCCAGTTCTTGTAAAATGCATCTCTTAAATATCTTCTGGTGATTTCCTTGTTCTCCATTTCCATAAAGAATGCATAGATCCAGACTTTCATTTTTTCTATGTCTGATTATTATTTTCTCCTGCAACCATCTCCCTATCTTCATTCCCTTGCTTTCCTTTTTAGTTTATGCCTTCCATTGCTCAGTGTTGGAAGCCATCAACCTTCACCCTCATTAAGTGCTGTTTAATAGCCTCCCATTTATTATAGCACAAAATCCAAACACCTTAACGAGGTGTCTAAGGCCCTACAAAGGGCACAAAGACACTCCTATCTCGAGCTTGCCTGGCTGCTATGGTAACACTGAACTTTGTTTCCCCAGAGTACCCTGCTGTTCCATGACATCATTTTAACAAACTCATCTAAAAGAATACATGTAAAAAATCAGACTAGGGTGCTTGGCTGGCTCAGTCAGTAGGGCCTGTGACTCTCAATCTCGAGATTGTGAGTTTGAGCCCCATGTTAGGTGTAGAGAGTACTTAAAATCTTAAAAAAAAGAAAAATCAGGGACTTAAAGTAGTAAGTATCACACCTCACTAGTATTTATTGAGTACCTGATATGTCAGGCTGTGCTCTAGGCTCTTTTTAATCCTCACAACTAATTGTAATAAATCCTCATTATCAATTCCATTTTATGAGAGAGGAAAGTAAGTAACCTTCCACATAAAGCTCATAGGAAATGGCAGAGTTAGGATTTGAATCCAGGCGGTTTGCCTCTATATCTTGTGCTCTTAAATAGAAGTAATTTATGTAAAACCAAGTCACTGAAAAAAAAAATCTCATAAGAAAAAAAGGAAACATATATTTATTGTGAAACATCATTTTCTCTTTGAAATATAGATACTTCTATTTTAATTTGTGATATAGTTTATTTTATATAGTGCAAATAAATATTTAATATGTGAAGAAAAGACTTCCTGTTTTCTTAAAAAAATAAACATAAGAGGTGCTTGGGTAGCTCAGTCAATTAAGCATCTGACTTCTACTCAGGTCATCATATCAGGGTCCTGGAGTTGGCCCCATGGCTGGCTGGCTCTGTGCTCAGCAGGAAGTCTGCTTCTCCCTCTGCCCTCCTCCCTGTGCCCTATCTGTCTCTCTCAAATAAATAAATAAGTAAATAAATAAATAAATAAAATCTTAAAAAAAAACCCACCCATAGACAATTAGTATAGGAAGGCAATTTTACATATTTTCTAGATAAAGTAAAAATTATTTTACAGTCATATAAATCCACACACATTAATACACCAGTACATATACACATTTCAATTTAATATTATATATTCTTTTTGATAAATTTATACTGAATAGGAAAAAGGAGACATACTTAGTTGGATAAGAATGTAGGAACTGTTGTTTGTTGTTGTTTTAAGCCTTCCGTATGAGTGAATAACCTTCAGGATGAACTTCCAGTTTGGCCTTTTTTGTGAGCTATGTAATAATACCTCTCAGATAATGAATTGCATTAGATTGTGGCACATTATTATATATCTGTATATTACATAAATTGCCCTTATAATTGATATCAAACCCATATGACCAAAAGTTGTAATTCACAAAAGTAATGACAACAATGTCTCATAATTCACAGACTTTATGTCATACCTGTGAATGATTACTTTTACTGTGCAAACCACGTTAAAGGGGGAAAACAGGTTTTAAAATGGATGTGGAGTTTGGAAGAGTTCTTCATGATACTTTATAATCATTTTTACTACACAAAAGGATAATTAAATTGACTAGCATTCTTGAGTTTCCCCATGATTTCTGAGATTAAAATTGTGAAGCATAAAGGCTTTTTACTCTTACTTTGAAATTTTTAATCACAAATGTAAGTATTTGAGGTGAAGACAGTCATGAACCTGTATATATTTGTCCTCATGTAGATATATAGAAAGAGGAGTCCTCACTCATAGATAGATAGGATAAAAATCGAATGAGAATATTTCATCTTAAAAAAAACAGTAGCAACAACTATGTATTTTTGTTTACAAAATGGAGTAAACGTAATTTAAAAGGATTCTGGGAAACTAAACCAGCTACTCTGTTTGCCCTTTATATACATTTTTTTTTCAGTGTCGCTGATACAACCTAAAAGAAGTATAAGGAATACTCAGTTTTACTCCACAAAAACATTAATATGCACCTTGTATTTTTCTGTCACATTCTAGGGAAGATTTGATAAAGTAAGCAGCTAGTTGAGAAGCTGATGACTTTAGTTGAAAGAGAGGCTGTATATATATGCATGGTACACACACACACACACACACACACACACACACACACACACTCCATACATGTACATGAGATAGACTTTAGGTAGGAGAATTCCAGGCACCAGGGATGAGTTAGGGTTAGGATTTACGTATGAGGTAGATCATGGCAGTCGTGCCAGGGGTGGATAGGCAGTGTAGAGACTTCAAAATGAAGACTCTTGAGAGTGAGGCTGAGAACAGTTCGGCTGGTATTTTTGAGCACCTACTAGGCATTGAGCACTTAGCAGACACGGGGGGTAGAGTGAAGTTCATGCTCCAGAGGGCAAGACTGATGACAGGCTATGTTATCTTTGTTGGGAAAATTTTCCCTGAAGAACACTCTTAATCATTGAAGGTTTCATAAATCCATGTTACCATGATGTAGAACTTAACACTTCATGTTTGTCTACGAGCGAATCTATTGATTTCATGCAATCAGAAAAATAAAATGGAACACAGTCGAGTCAATTGAATTGACAAGTTGGTCTGCAATAATAAGTATATATTTAGAATATTTTAGAAGAAATACGGTTGTGGCACAGGCTTTCATGTCTCATTGTCTGTGTTCAAATCTCAGCTTCCCTGCTTATTCAACTGTGTGTCTGTGAGAGATACTTTATGGTGAGAAGCCTGTTTTTTCGCCTGAAATATGAGGATAGTAAGATTGTTGTGAAGTTTAAATGGGATAATGCTTCCAACCATCTTAGCAGAGGAACTGGCCCATATTAAGTGCTTGAGAAGTATTGTATGTCCCCCTTCCTTGCTTCCTGACCCCTCATTGCCACCACTAAGTGATTTGCTTTAGTAAGTAGAATAAACGATCTGAAACTAACTTAGAAATCATTTATAAATCAGTTCTTTTAGATGACTTAATAATTATTCTGTGTAGTTGAACACTCCAAGAGATATAAATTTACTAGACAAATTTATACTCTATGTATAGATAAAAGATACATCCAAACTTCCATGCAAGTTTTCAGAAGTTTCTAAAAGCTGCCTCAGGAAATATTGATGAATTATTCTAATTTCTTTTTTTTTTTCTTTTAAGATTTTATTTATTCATGAGAAACACAGAGAGAGAGAGGCAGAGACACAGGCAGAGGGAGAAGCAGGCTCCATGCAGGAAGCCCGATGTGGGACTCGATCCCGGGATCATGCCCTGGGCTGAAGGCATGCTCAACCACAACCACCTAGGCATCTCAAATTATTCTAATTTCTTAAGCGCTTTTATATTTGACTTATTTTTTTTTTACCACATTTATTGTCTGAATTGAATCTTACCAAGAAGAGTGAATCATTTAATGAATAGGAAAGGACAGCCTTAAAAGAAAATACTAATTTATGCTTATAGTAGCTGAAGGAGAGTTAATTTGCACATTATACCTATGTTTGGCCAATGGTGATCAGTGTATCATGGGAAGGATATAATGATATAAAAAAGCTGTCTGAAAAAAAAAAAAAAAGCTGTCTGAAGACTCTGATATAGCCATTCAGTTGAGAGTCACTACTAGACTTAGAAAAGCATATTTTAAAAATGAATCTAAAGAATAAAAGAAAACTTCCATTGCAGTGTCATTAAAAGTCTTGCCAAGGAAGAAGAGGAGAATTTTTTTTTTAATTTACTTGAGTGACATTACACAAGTTTGGGGGGAGGGGCAGCGGGAGAGGGAGAAGTAGGCCCTGTTGAACAGGGAGCGTGATGTGGGTCTTGATCCCAGGACTCTGAGATCATGACCTGAGCTGAAGGCAGATGCCTGACTGAGCCATCGAGGTGCCCCAAGGAGGAGAAAAATTCACAGCCCTCAGACTTGCAAGGGATGCTTACTCATTAGTTCAGTTTTTAAAAGACCGTGTTCAAAAATAGAATAAGGTATACCACACAAAAATATAAATTCACTATGAGAGTATAATAAAGACATTTTCAGAGATTCAAGATCTCCAAAAAATGTACCTTCCATTCTCTTTTATCAGGAACCAGAGCTTCCTCTAGATGTGTTCCCCTAAAATAAGGGGGTAAACTAAGAAGAAGGCAGACTGGGATCCAGGGATCCAGATAACATGCCTTATAAGGTTTGGTCCCTGATCGATGCTTACAAACCCTGTCCCACTTTTTCATGAGCTGGTACCTCTTAGGAATGTAACCTCAGGGACCTAGCCACCCTGTGGATTGCATGGAGAAGAGAATTCTGGGAGACTGGCTTTTGTGTTTCAAGGTGTGGTAGCCCTTCCTTTATGAGAAGCATCTTAATCAGTGACTGGATTAAATTCACTAAGGTTTCTTTGAATGTATCAAACCATGTTCCAGATGTTTTGCAACATCTGACTGTTTCACTTCCCAGGCTGGGCTCTGGGCTCTCTTCTGCTCTGTAGCTTACTTCCTTCCCTGTGTTCCAGATTTATACAATTAGGTAAATTATTGAAAAATACAGAAAACCATCACCAACAAGAGATAATTATTATCTATATATAGGGCGGGGGGGAAAGTAGTATTGAAAAACTTAACCATGATAAGTCACATGGTTGAGCTCTGAGTAGCATGCACATTATGGTGAAAATATACTAAATGTTTATTATATAATAACTGTGGTGAATAAGCAGAGAAAGAAGGCAGACTATGTACATGAATGTGTGTGAGTGGATATGGGTGTGTGTGTGATGTGTGCAAGTAAGTTGCATATATGTGAGGGAGAACTCAATTTTCATTGACTGTAATAAGGAATTTTAAGCTTAAAGATAAGCCTAAAAAGGAAAAAAAAATTAGAAAGTAGCAATGTAAAAAAAAAAAAAAAAAAGAAAAGAAAAGAAAGAAAGTGGCAATGTAGGATTTTCTCAGTGAGCCAAAAGTGGTTGTTTTTGCAGAGTGGAAAATGGGGATGAGGTTGAGGGAACTACTGCTTTTGTACTAACTTATAGAACTGTTTGACTCTTAACTATTTTTTTTTAAATTAATTTATTTATTTATGATAGTCACAGAGAGAGAGAGAGAGAGAGGCAGAGACATAGGCAGAGGGAGAAGCAGGCTCCATGCACCGGGAGCCCGATGTGGGATTCGATCCCGGATCTCCAGGATCACGCCCTGGGCCAAAGGCAGGCGCCAAACCGCTGTGCCACCCAGGGATCCCGAACTGTTTGACTCTTTAAACAGTGTGTAGTTTCATAAAACTAAATTTAAAAGCACTAAATTTCTAAAAAATAGAACAAGGAAGCATATAACAAAAGGTGATAGAAGGGGTGAGGTGACTTGGGCAGGTATTTTGAGCATTTCAGTCCAGTGTGTGAGTTCAGGGATGCCCCCCAAAACATCCAGGGATTGTTAGATGTCCTATCTGGGAAGGCAGCAAAAGGGCTGAGAAGGGGTGGCAGCTTGAGTGTTAGGACTGTGGGATACAGGGATGAAAGACTGGATCTTCCTGTCCGCCCAGGGTGGGGGTGGGGGGCACAGTGTAGGACTTCGGTATTGGCCCTGCTCCTATAGTTAATCGGTCCATTGCTAGGAGGACATCAGATAATGAAAGCAACTAGGTGACTCAGGTCATGACCCCAGGGTCCCGGAGATCTAGTCCGACGTCAGGCTCCCTGCATGGAGCCTGCTTCTCCCTCTGCCTGGGTCTCTGCCTCTCTCTCTTTGGGTCTCTCACGAATAAATAAATAAAATAAATAAATAGAATTTTTAAATAATCTTTATTTAAATAATCTTTAAATAAATAAAAATTAAAAATGAAGATAAATAAACATCTAAGAAACTCTGAGCAGGTTAGTGTACTGTTCAGATATACCAAAAATCTGCGATGGATTTTATTTTATTTTATTTTATTTTATTTTATTTTATTTTATTTTATTTTATTTTATTTTGTTTTGTTTTGTTTTGTTTTATTTTATTTATTTTATTTTATTTTATTATTTTATTTTATTTTATTTTATTTATTTTGAATGTGATGGATTTTAAATACAATTTGGGGACACTTAGAAGAAAAAGTGAGAATCTGTACAGATGCCCCGAGCTTCCCCACACCCTTGAATTTTATCCCCGTGTTTCTGTTGTAGTAGTTTTGTTACCATCTATCACCTAAAACAATTTTGATGTTTTGGAGTAAGATGTAAACAATTCATCGTACAATGACATTTATACTCTTCTGTGGGTTTTCACTGCATACACCACAATGAAATGAGTCATTTTCCTGTTCATGGGAAGCTATTTCTCATGATAAATTTGGGATTTTTAGAATTTGGTTTGATATTATTTGTTACTATTTGCACAAGTATTTCTGCTATTAATGCTTTACTCATTATTTTCTCATGAAATGAGAAATTATTGACTGACTTAGGGATAGGGAAGAGAACTTCTGCAAAATAAAAAATAATCTATAAAGGAGGTCCTAGGATTACAGCCCAAGAAACAGCAGCACAGTAGACATCCATATCAGTAGTAGGAATCACTGCCAGTGTCACATCCAGATCGTCACCTCTGGACTTGGCATCTTTGATACTTGTGATACCAAGATGTATGTCTGACTTGTATTCATGTGGAAATCTTGGCACATTCCAGTAAACACATGTTATTTAAAAGGAGCTAGTTTGATGTCAAAGCAGAGTTTTTACTCTAAAAGGTGCAGAAAGTGGCATTTATTCTTTGCAGCATTGTGGCGTGTCTGGCCAATGTCTGCACCTGAAGAAGCAGGTGGTCTTCAGGGTGGCCCCATAGGTCTGGCGGAGTCAGTCCCCACGAGGGCTTCATGACACACTAGTTGAGCATCTTTGACCTTCAGTTTGAAACAGGCAGAAAGCATGGGCAGGGAGATTTTCCAAGCTGGAGCCAGGACTTGGGAGGGAGAGAGCCAGAGGTGGTGTAGCATTTTGGTGGAAGTGTCAGTGGTTCAGTCTGAATGCCTGTAGAGTGGGGCAGGGCCAGGACTGACCAAAGACTAAAGGGACTTCATGAAGGACTGAATGGGAGGCTAGATGATGAAAGGCTTTGTGCATCATGCTGAGCTGCTTTCTCTTTGTTCAGGGGACAATTAGAAACCATTGAGGAGTTTTAAGCCAGGTAAAGGTGTAATTTGATTTTCCATTAGTCAAAGCACTATGGCTGTAGTGCTGAATATATTGAAGATCAGTGCTGCAGCGAGGGGGGGTATACTCTTAATGAGAACAGGGAGACCAGTTAGGAGGAGAATGTTGCAGTCGTCCTCCAGCCAGCTGATGTGGGCCTGAGCTAAGGCAGTGCAGCAGCAGCTCAATAGATGCGTATATAGAATATGAAGATCTAAACTGAACACTCTAAGCTGCTTTTCTTGCAATGGTATTTAAATTTATTTAAGACATTCTGGTTATTTAAATTCCTCTAGGTTTATAATTAAAATAAGTTAATTGTTCCTTAATATTAACACAGTCCAATAAAAAGAATGCTAATATTTACAAATGTCAGCTGAAGTAAAGGGATTCCTGTTGTTGTGTAAGTGCTTATTATGAATTTAGTATAGAGATATTAGTGTCCTCCATGTGCCATATAAAAATCTCCCCCTGCCTCATTTTTGCTACATTTTCACAGGATTGGAAAGACCTAATTTATAATCTAGTAGCTAGATTCTAGACCAGTCTTTTGCCTAGTGCAAGGAATTCCTCGTACTACATCACTGGTCACAAAGGGTATCCAACCTCTGCTTATACCCTGTATTGCTTTTCAATTGCTACATGATAAATTACCACCAATACAATGGTTTAAAATAATCTCACTGTTTCCAAAGGTCAGGGGGTCCAGGCACAGTTTAGCTATATCTGCTGCTCTGGGTCTCACAAGGCTGCGGTCAAGGTGTTGGCTGCGGCTGGGTCTAATATGAGGCTTGGGGTCCTCTTCCAGTCTCTCAGTCTATTGGGAGAATTCAGTTACTTGCAGGTGTAGGGCTGAGGCGTTCAGTTTCTAGAGGCTGTCATGGTTCCCTGCCACATGGCCCTCCATGGGCATTTCCTATCATAGCAGCTTACTTCCTCAAAGTCACCAGGTGAGTTTGTGCATGCTTATCGTAACCTAATTATGAGAGTGCTCATACAACATAACCAAATTAATGAGATTAACATCCCATCACTTTGCTGTATTCTATTGGTTAGAAGCACGTCCCAGATCCCACCCACACTCAGAGGGTGGGAATGATACAAGGGTGTGAGTCACCTTTGGTTGCTCCCACCACACACACTTTTGCAGTTGTGGGACTTACTGCTTACACTTTCATTCCTCCCATCTTTCACTTGTTTTGTTTGTGTGTGTACATGTATGTGGGAAAGCATTTCTCCTCCTGTGTCGTCTTTTTCCTTCAGCAACTTCTCAGATGATACAATTTCTAGACCCTTCCCTCTTCTAGTTGTCTGTACCTTCTCTGGTTTATCAGTGATACTCCTTAGATCTTGGTACTAGCAGACTAGTATAAGTATTATGGGACTGTTGCTTTCCTTTATCTGGGTCCTGTAATTCTGAAAGTAAGTTGGTTTTCTTCAGAAAATGTCCACATTTTTGGCTTCTACTAAGTAGGAAATCACCTAAACTCTTCTTACATAAAGTGATGTTAATTCAAGTCTTTACAATGTAAAAACAGGAATTGATGTTTATCCTTTTTGATTTGTTTCTTGTTGGCTTCAGCCATCGTCCCAACAAAGATTCTTTGCTGTCCAGTGGATTAATTATTACTCCAGCTTTATATCCTCCATAACTGTGCTGAACAAACTTCTGTGTTGTCATAATGCCAAGTAATTCATTGTGCACCACACCCTAGTGAGACTGCTGCTGCACATGGCTAGGAGCTAGTCTACCTAATTACCAACCCTAACATTACTATATAGCTTCAGTTTTTTTAACTCAATACATGCCTTTTGTGGTATCACCTAACTCAGATTTCTCCCTCTTGCTCCTTTTTTAAAAAAGATTTTTATTTTTTAATTTTATTTATTTGAGAGACAGAAGGTATGAGCAGGGGATGGGGTACAGAGGGAGAAGCACATTCTCTGCTAAGCAGGAAACCTGACATGGGGCTTGATCCCAGGACCCTGAGATCATGATGAGAGCCAAAGGCAAGCACTTAACTGACTGAGCCACCCAAGTGCTCCTCTCCATCTTGTTCTTGAGAATACTCCAAGAGGGCATCTATGCTATGTCTCTCTGCCTATTTCTCTGCCTCTCTCTGTGTCTCTCATGAATAAATAAATAAAATCCTTAAAAAAAGAGAATACTCCAAGAGTTTCTTCATATGCCCTGCTGATGTCAGAGTACTTGCTTTTATGGACAGAATCGGTTTTAAGTAATGTGGTAGTGAGTCAACTTAGAAGCATTTAAAGTGATTTTAAATCATTCTTGAAATGCACTGAGTTGCAATGACATTGGAGTTATATAATTATTTAATTAGCAACCAACAGCATGACCATCCTCTAGATCTTTAAGAGTCATCTCAAGCATTATTGACTGGATGATTGTCATGGACAGAGCAGAGATAGCGATCTTTCATAGATATCAAGAAATTTTATATATATCTCAACAATATGTAAAAAGTATTTCTGACTTTGCATATGTTGTGATTGTCATGACAAATATTTATTGATGGGGTATGTATAAGAATGTGCAAATGCTTGATTTGCTCGATTTAAAGCTTAGATCTTACTGTTTTTAAAGTTAGCAAAAAGGCTTAGTAATTCAGATAGTTGTTTTTTTTTTTTTTTTAAGATTTATTTATTTATTCATGATAGAGATAGAGACACAGAGAGAGAGGCAGAGACACAGGAGGAGGGAGAAGCAAGCTCCATGCCGGGAGCCCGATGCAGGACTCGATCCCGGGACTCCAGGATCGTGCCCTGGGCCAAAGGCTGGTGCTAAACCACTGAGCCACCCAGGGATCCCCAGTAATTCAAATAGTTGTAAGGTTATTCATGTACTGTATTAAAATACCACTTTAAGAAAACTTGGTTTGGGAAAGGAAGAAAAGAATCCAAGCCTGGGCAGCCCGGGTGGCTCAGAGGTTTAGCGCCGCCTTCAGCCCTGGGTGTGATCCTGGAGCTCCAGGATCAAGTCCCACGTCAGGCTCCCTGCATGGATCCTGCTTCTCTCTCTGCCTGTGTGTGTCTCTCTCTCTGTGTCTCTCATGAATAAATAAATAAAATCTTAAAAAAAAAAAAAAAAGAATCCAGACCCTTTGGTGTTAATATGTTGTTTCTTTTTAATATTTAAATATTTGCAGTTGACGGCATATGATTCATGAAATATGTAAAGGAGCTTATATATTTGTAAATATACCATATACTGGTTGAGAATATTTTCTTTAAATATGAGCTATATTTTTAAAGCTTTATGAGTTTAACTGGAAAGAAAAGCATGAAGACTAATAGAAAGCTTTATATAGTCATTTATAAAGTCGTCAGATAACTTACATTTTATTGACACAGTAAAGCCGAACTTAGCAGATTTTTCCTTATTCTCTTCCAACTGGCGTTGGTTGTTTTTGAAATAAAAGTGACAGGTGCAGTAACAGTATTTTCCTCTTCTCACTGGCCAGTATTCACCTAAACTTTAGTGAAGAGTGAAAATATAGAACAAATGAAACCATCTGCCTCTCCCAGCCAACTAGACCCTAGCCCACTGTTGGGGACAATGCTGGTGCCACATGAGTCAGCCCATGGACAGGCTCCTGCTGGGCCTTATTTCAGGGGGTTAGGGCAGATCCTGTCAGCACACATTTCGGGACGTGATTCCCTCACCAGCCAGTTAGACCTCAAAGAAGCTTTTAATTTGCGTCTACTCCTTGAGAAACTATCCATCATATCCAGCAATAGCTATGGTATAAAAAACCACACAAATATGTACTTTTATTGATATCTGAAATAGACTTAACCTCTAAAAATATGAAATATGAATATATTCTTCCTTGCATCTTTCTTAATCTTAATAAAATTATAAATAAAAGAAAATAGTAAGATAATATGAAGAGAAAGGATTAATTTTAGGTGATTAATGCTTTGTAATAATTTTCATTTCTTTGAAAAAGATCTTTCAAATAAAACCTCTAAGAAGATAGTTTAGCCTCACCTGTTTGTCAAAGGGAATTTTTATACCAACATATAATTTCAAATTAGAAAAAATTAATAACATTTTCATGAGACTATTCATTGGAATTTTAATAGGGTTATAATTTTTCTTTGTGTATTCTTTTGTGAATTTTTACAGCTTAATAAAAATTACAAAGTATCTTCTAATCAGAGGTGACTGCTCAGAGCTGTGACTGATAAACATCTGTCACATCACAAACTTATATAAGCAGCTTGTACTTTGTCAGGTTTATGAGTTGACATCTGCTTGAATGACAGATGTCAGAGCAGTTAAGATGCAGTTTAATTTGGAGGCATTAATCTAAAAGAGGCTCACATTTTAGTCATTTGCATCTTAAAAACATGCAGCTATTGCCGTTAATGTAATTGATTCCTTAGTAAAGAAGCATAAACACACAACACTAGTAACTATCTGGGTCAAGCCTTTTGTGGGTATGGCCTATAAAGGGATCTCAGAGTTAGTCATTGTGACCATTTTGTGAGCCATTGTGACCAGTGAGAAAAGAAGTCTATCGATTAGCAATGGCTGACATTTCAAAATGGCCGTGTAGAAAAATGTTATTGGATTTATTAATGTTTCTCATCAGCTGTAATCACCAACAAATTTAAGTAAAAATGTCACAAACTGAATCTGTTTAACAATTTACTATTGTAAAATTTTAAACAAGTTTTATAACCTCTAATTTTGATTAGTATATTAAAAATTCTACCTTTATCAGATCATTACTAATAGACTTAAGAAAAACATATGGGAAAAATAAGTGAAAAAAAATAACTTGGGAATAAGTTTAGATATTGGAAGATTTTAATTTTTTAAATAGGTGAAATTCATGTAACACAAATTAACCATTTTAAAGTGAAAAATATGATTCATTTTTAAGAATAGAAAGACAAGCTGGCATACTGATATGGATGTATATCTGTAAAATGAAAAAACTAGAACATTTCTATTCAGGCAAAATTTAGAGAAAGATATTTAAGCATTTGCATCCTAATTACCAATGTTACAAACAAAAATAAGGTTATTTCAAAACACTGTGCAATGATGATGATGTACAAAAGAAAATCTAGGTTTGCATGAATTTTAAGGAACTCAGCAAACAGTGTGGGGAGTATATGTTAAAATTTCTGTATCAACACAGCTTTATTTTGCCTGCCTTTTACTTTTTTATACCCAAAAGCATGTTCTTTGATCGTTAGGCACTTTATTCTTAAGCATGAGTGTACTGCTCAGAGTTAAGATTCTCTGATGTTTATTGAATAGTATATGGTGGTTGTACCATACTGGACCTACCACCTTTGAATAATTAAATGACATGAGGAAGGTAAGTGTAGATTTTCTTTTGACAGTTTTGGATATCTACTGGTGGGGTATGAATACAAGAATTTTAATGACTAAATATGTATCTGCTTCTGAGTTTATAATTTATATTTATTTATTTATTTTGATTCCAGTGCATACTCATCATTTTGAACAACAAAATTGTCCCCATCGCAGAAATCTTTTAAAAGTTTTCACTGATTAAATTATTTGGTGCTAATTTCCGTTTTGGTGCATGTACTCAAAATTGGAAAAAGATGAGATATAGGCTTTGTTTTAAGGTCAGATGCACAAATTCTCATTATTTTGCATATTCGATATGTAGAACCACATGTTAACCATAAACATCACTTTAATGGTTTGAAATTTTATTTCATCAGCTTTAAATTTTTATTTTATAGTGAGATACCCAGATTAAGTAAAAAATCTAGCAATATCTAAAATTTGGAATATATTAAAGTCAGACTTTTATTATTTTCATGCAAAGACTGTATACACTTATTTTTAAAGGTTATAAGGTTTCTCTGTAATTGGCATATATTTATTCCCTATCTTGTTTATGCTTATTTAATGAAGCTAAACACACAGAAACCCAGTTTAATTCAGCATAAAGTATTTTTATTATATAAATCTTTAAGCATATAAAATTGGAATAGTGTAATGAATGTCCTTTTACTGATTACCTACTTCGATGATTGTCAACCTGTAGCCAGTTTTATTTATTCTTTCTACCACTGGACTATTTTAATACAAACTTCAGACGTCATACTGTTTTATCATTAATACTTCTGTATGTACCTCCTGCTCATAATAACCCTCACTCACAATGGGGTTATTTAGAATTATTCTTTCTTTAATATTATCTAAAACCTAGTCATAGAGTTGGCCAAATTTTGCAGAATAAGTCAAACTGTAGTAATCTAGATTCTTCTGTACCTGAAAAACCTCATTAGAGAAGAAAATAACAATAAAAAGCAAAAAGCTAAAGCTATGATAATTAGCCACTTACTTTTGAGGTTGACAAACTGTTTATGACATATGATTGGATGCCCCTGGTATGATACGGTTTTCTCCATATGAAGTATTTTTAAATGATGAGGTGAACATATGGAAATAGAAGACTAAAAGAAAAAAAAAAAAAAGAACAACAACAAAAGAATTTGTGATGGCAAGAAAGGAAGCTGTGTACCATTGCTACCAGGTCAGGAGCCAAGAGGAGAAGGGGGTTAGCCCAAGACAGAGACAAAGAGGACAATGAGGGATTGTGAAAAGAGAAGTGTCTGTGACACTGGATTAGTGGGTTTCTCTGGAGAAATGAATAATTCTAAAATGGAAGTGCAGTGGAGAAGTATAGAAAATAATGAGTGAACCACAATGATCAAGAGAGAGAAAGGTGGAAAGGAGAAAAAAAATCTTTTAAACCAATGCTCTAAAAGTGGACCTACTGAAGGGCTCCAGGCTATGACTTTAGTTCCTGTTATTGCCAGTCATCTTCACAGAGAAAACATCTTTCTAAATTATTTATTTGAGAGAGAGTGTGTGAAAGTAAGTGGAGGAAGGTCAAGGGGTGGTGGGAGAATCTCAGGCCGACTCCCTGGTGACTGCAGAGCCCAATGTGAGGATGCTCAGGACCCTGAGATCATGACCTGAGCTGAAACCAGGAGTTGGACGCTTAACTGACTGAACCACCCAGGCACCACAGGAAAACATTTTTTGTAAGACTACAAACAGGAGTTCTACCTCCAGGTAATCACCAGATGGGTACCTCAACAATCGAACTTCATGACTTAACTACTCAATGTCTCTAAGTTCACTGGGGCTCAAAAGTTGAGGAAGGTCCAAGCCAAAGGAAACTTGGTCATTACTTCAAAATTTGGCATTAGTTTCTGCTTTCATCAGAATTATGACTGTGAAGTCCTGCCATATGATGGTATTAGAAAAAAAAAAAACAAAACTATGTCATTCCTAAACAGGGCAGAAAAGGAATTTTTGTCTTCATTTTGATATTTGAGTTTGCTGGAAAACAATTGTTGTGTCTGACTGCATGACAGCATAACTGTAATGTGTGCATTAGGAAACTCTATGCTGACAAAACACCAGCTTAAACCTTTTAGGATTATAAGCAGTGTTGCTCTTCTCATTTGGGGAAAAACAAATCTTTACCTATACTTAAACTAAATGAAGCTTATCACTTTTAACGATTTAATTTTTTTTTAAGATTTTATTTATTTATTCATGAGACACACACACACACACACACACACACACACACACACACACACACACACAGAGACAGAGATACAGGCAGAGGGAGAAGCAGGCTCCATGCAGGGAGCCCGACATGGGACTCAATCCCGGGTCTCCAGGATCACACCCTGGGCTGAAGGCAGCGCTAAACCACTGAGACACCCGGGCTGCCCACTTTTAAAGATTTAAATAGAACTTAATTCTGCCAGTAATCTTTTTGTTTGTTTGATTTTGTTAATGTTCTAAAAACTCTGAATATAGGGGGCAGTCTTTTTGATTTGCTGATAAAATAATAATGGTTACCATTTATTATATCTTCAGTATGATGAACTAGTTGCTTGTCTCTTTAATCCTAACAAACTAATCAGATATATGTTGTCCACATTTGAGTGATGAGGAATCTCAAGGTCAGAGGGTTTAAGTATGTTACTCAAGTTCACTGAGCTTGTATGCAGCAAGGCTGTAATTCAGATTCGGGCTGGCAATGCCAGGGCTTGGACTCTATGCCATAGCAGCTAATATGTGTAAAATACCTGATATAGAGCCTAGGACATGGTAGCTAGTCAAAAAAGACTTTTCTTTCTCCACCAATGGTGGAGAAACTGATCTAAGTTCTCATACAAACAGACTCATGTTCACTTAAGTAACCCTGGAATGGCACAGAAATACTTGTAGCCTCTTTCTAGACAGTTGGGGCCTCAGCTGGCAAGAGAGCTTGGATTAGAAGTTTTTCTTTTCTTTTCTTTTTAAGATTTTATTTATTTATTCATGAGAGACACAGAGTGGGGGCAGAGACACAGGCAGAGGGAGTCTCCAGGATCATACCCTGGGCTGAAGGTGGCGCTAAACCATTGAGCCCCCACCCCGGGCTGCCCAGATTAGAAGTTTCTTATCCTGTTGGTTCATTCATTGTATCCTGTAAGAAGGCGTCCAGGGTACCTCCTTTATAGTAAATAACAATTACTGTCTGTTTTAGTGCCATCTTAGATATTTACTACATTTTAATATTCACCTAAATATCAAGAAGTTAGCATTGCTTTTACTATTACCAGAATAATCCTTAAATTTTTAGGCCATTCTGGGGGCACATTGATGTAGTGGCTTAAACAAGTATATTGCAAGTATAAATGTAGTTCATGTAGTTTATGAAAAATACATATGTACATATTCATATATGTACATTTGTACTAGAGTATTTAGCTTACTGAATATCTGTGGATATTTACATTCATTTGAAATAAAAGTGTAAACACGTTTGCGGATGATCTTAAGGCTTCAACTAATAAGTACCTTAGTATGATTGTATTTTTCAAAAAGTTTTCTATACTTTATTGTGTGTGGGTTTTTTAAAATTTTAGTTCCAGTTAACATTCTGCACTTTGGATTATACGTGTTGGCAGGTTCTAACATTAAGTTATCATGGTCACGCAGTTTGTTTGCTCCTTAAATATGCAAGTAGATTTAAATTCATTGAATTATTAGTGAAGTTGTAGATGTTAGTTACTGGTTTATGGGAAAATGAAGGACTTGGGCAAAATATGAAATTTCCTTAAAAAGTTTTCCCTTTGTGTGTATGAAGTTTTAAATACTTCTTAAAATTACAAAAGGAATGTAAATTACCTTGCAGAAATTTTAGAAAACAGAAAAGATAAAGAAATATGGAATACTATTGTCTCAACACAATAACTGTTAACATAGTGATAAATTTCCCCGTCTTCTTTCCTATGTATTTTTAAAGTTATTATAGGGAATTTATAATTCTGTGTCCTAATGTTTTATCCCCTACTTAACTTTGTATCATAAGCATTATTCTTAACTTTGATTTTAATGTTTTTAAAAGGTTGTATATGGTGTATGTAAATAATTTGCCTTTCATTTCCTGTTTTCTTTCAGGATGTTTTCCCTATTTAACTCAGACACCCAAATGCAACAGAAACCATCATCATTGGTCCATTAAATTAAAGGGCCTGTTTCATTGATCTAACTTAAAATATAGTTTTCTATTTATCAATTAGCTAATTTTAATCACTCTGTCACACCTGAACCCACCACACCACTCAAAATATTACCAATCAATTATACCTACATGTGTGTTCTTGCCCTGTCCCATCCTCCTGCCTGCTTTTAGAGGTAACCATTCTTTAGAATTTCATATCTATTGTTTCCTTGCTTTCTGTTTGTCTCATGCAGAGTTGCCTCAATATATTTAGTTTCACTTGTTTTAAATGTTATAGAAAGCTGTTTCAGTATATATAATCTTTGGTACTTGCTTTTTTTCACTTAACATTGTGTTACAAAGAGTCATTTATGTTGTATGCAGCTGCAGTTCAGTCATCTTTGCTACTTACTAATAGTAAATTGGAAAAAAATAATAGTTTTCTGTGAGTGGGCATTTGAGGTATTAGGGTTTTATGTTTGGTTTTAGTATTATAAACAGTGCTGTTATGAACATCCTTATCCATGTATTTTATACACATTCATACGATTTTCTCTTGAGTGTATTCCTAGGGCTATAATTGCTATGTCTTAAGTTATGTAAATGATCAACTTTATGAAATGGTATCTTACCATGGCCTTGGTGTCCTTGCTTACTAATGAGTTTAAGCATATGTTTCCTTTTCCATGAAATGCCTGTTCAAGTCTTTTGCCCATTTCTTTTAATTGGTCATTGTCTTTCAATTAATAGAGGTCTTTATATGGTTAGAATACTAATCTTTTGTAACTTTATTCATGGCATGTATCTTCCTTTGGCTTGTGTATTATATTTTCACTTCTATAAGGTGCTTTGATGAAAAATTCTTAATTTTATGTAATAAAATTCATCCTTCTTTCCTTTTTTGACTAGTGTTTTTAGAAACTTAATAAATTCTTCCCTATATCATCATCTGTGTTTTTGTCCAAAAGTTTTAAACTTTTGCTACTGACATGTAAATTTTTAATCCACCTGTAGTTGATTTTTGTGTCTGGTTTAGGTAGAGTTCCACTTTTATTTTTACTCATATAAATAACCCTTTCTTTCACGTGATATTTGTGTATGTTATCCAGATTCTGCTTTTTTTTTTCGGATTCTGCTTTTTGGCTCCTTATTTTATTCTGTTTGTAAATTTATCCTTGCACTAATACCATGCTGTTTTAGTTACTCTAATTTTATAACTAGTCTTTATATCCAATAGGACATATCTTCCTTCAATTTCTTCTTCAGAAGTGTCTTCGTTATTCTTGGCCCTTTGTTCTTTCATAGTACATTTTACAGTGAAATTAATTATTCATCACAGCCTATGCTGAAAAACCTCTGCCTTTTGCCTTTGTGCACCTGCTTCTGTAAAACTCATAAGTTGGAGAACAGAGCCGAATGCCCTCTCTTTACAAGATATCCCAAAGAGAGTGGAAGGAGCTAAACTCCTTAAGACAAATTCCATGTCCTAGACTCATCCATCAGAAAAATAATTTTATTTTTATTTTTTATTTTTTTAAAGATTTTATTTATTCATGAGAGAGAGAGAGAGGCAGAGACACAGGCAGAGGGAGCAGCAGGTTTCATGCGGGGAGCCCAATGTGGGATTCCATCTCAGGACTCCAGGATCACACCCTGAGCCAGAGGCAGACACTCAACTGTTGAGCCACCCAGGCATCCCAGAAAAGTCATCTTAGTACCTGGGAGCACTGAGTTAAGGATGGGCCAGCAAGCTGTGAGGAGCTTAGGGAAAATCTCTTGAATGAAACTAGAGAAGTGGTGGGTAAGACTTCCCCCTAATTTCTAATAATTTCCTAACATTTCTAAGACTGACTCTGTGGAAATAATCACTGTGCCCTGACATATTCTGACCTCTCTGGCTTATAGCTATTGGCCCGTTATGTGTATTTGTTATACTGAAGAAATGAACTTCCATTTTGGTGAGGATCTTGTAACTTCTATAACATCTTCCTTGATTTAAATAGGAATATCCACATTTTACTTAAGTAGAAGATTTATTGTTAGTTTATATTTCTAGACTGTTAACCTATAATTACTAAGGCTTTCCATATTGATACCTATGACATATAACAAAGTACTGAATAGCGTTCTGTACTTCCTAAAATTTAAGAAAAAAAACAAACAAACACTACTTTAAAGCCAGAGGTTAATGGCATTTTACTGTTCTTCCTCACGCTTCCCTGGTACATTTTTGAGAAGTAGAGATTATTAGCTGAGACCAGAGCTATTCTAGAATTTTGCTTATGGCTGTCTTTCCCCATCATGTAATTCTTTTTGTAACCTAGAAGGAGAAAGTTATGTCATATGAAGGAGATGTCTGCCTTTATACCTTGTAAGTACTTCTTTGTCAGCTTAAGTTAGCACTGAGGACCCTATGAAAATGTGTCTAGAATCTCCCGGGAAGGAGACAAAATCTGTGGGTAGTGTTGGCTTTATAATTGTAAAATCCTCTACTGGTTCATTACCAACATTCAAGAATAATTATCTTCCTTTCAGGCAATATGTAGAGCTTCTTGGTTCCTTTTTTTTTTTTTTTTTTTTTAAAGATTTTATTTGTTTATTTATGAGACACACACACACACACACACACACACACACACACACACACACAGGCAGAGGGAGAAGCAGGCTCCATTCAGGGAGCCTGATGTGGGACTCAATCCCGGAACTCCAGGATCAGGCCCTGTGCTGAAGGCAGGCGCTAAACTGCTGAGCCACCCGGGCTGCCCTCTTGGTTCTTTTATACTAGAGAGAAAAGGAAGTATTAAATAGTGCTTTCTGATATGTATTTCCCTTGGAACATGGTCCTCCATGGAAACTAGAGACATATTGGCAGCAGAAAACTCTTGTGCACATATTCAGACACACATACAAAAATAAATACATATTGGCAACACCAGATCTTTTACACACACTCAGACATTTCTATACTCATTTACACACACACACACACACACACAGATGTGTGTGCACATGCACACACCTTGGGGGCTTCTGCAGTAGGCTCTGGCAAATCACAGAAAGGCCTTTTAATATTACCATGGGGCTTTGCACTAAGCAGTGTGGGAGCGCAGAGGTCGGGCCAGCTACCAGACCTGACTTTTCAGGTGCAGCTTGAAAGGCTATGTAAAAAAAAAAAAAAAGTAAAAAAAAAGTAAAAAAAAAAATAAAAATAAAAAAATAAAAAAATAAAAAAAGAAAGGCTATGTAAAGATTTGTCAGAATAAGAGAGTAGGAAAGGGATCTTCCTCTCCCACATTCTCTATGTTCCTTTTCTGTCTTCTAAAGTGTAATAGTAATTAGGTTTTTCCCAGAGTTCTCTCTGCTCAGTCCACATCTCTGTCCTTATTTCCAGTAAGCTCCACTCGCCTCACCACATTACTTACTACCTGCCCAGGAGTGGTGTGCAGTGTTCTCTCTCCACAACTCATCTTTGCTGAGTTCCATCTAGGCTGTTATTTTTGGGTGCTTCCCTAAATACCCATAAGATATTTTAAACTTCATTGTGTTTAAAATGAGCATATTTTTATTAATGACACCATTCAATCAGAGTTGAAACCTTAAAATTGTTTGACTCTCTACCCACTTGTGCCTCTTAATTCTATTAAACACAGAGATACAATATAAAGTTTTTATCTATTACTGCATTAATTAGTATCTTTTCTTTTACATTTTCACTGCCACTATCCTACTTTGTAGCCTTTACTATCTATTGTCTCACATACCTCAGATCTCTTAAATGTGCATTTGTCAGTGGATCTTCCTAATAATCACAATGTGAAAATTTTCACTGGCTTTTCATTGCTTTTAGGATATAATTTAATTGTCTTAGCCTAGATTCATAGCCTCTATTCTAAAACTATTTAACATTCTAGGCTTAGGTCCCACTTACTACTTTTATGATCTTGGGCCAAAAGCAAACTGGTTCCTGTTTCCCATGTGTGACTAGAACTGTTCTGCTTGTGCTCTTTGTTAATTCAACAAATATTTTTTAAGCATCTATATGCTGGGCATTGTGCTAGGCCCTTGAGTAACATCCATAAATAAAATGACAGAAATCTCAATTCCTGTCTGCAGGCAGCTTACATTTTAACAGGGAGTGGGGGTTGCAGAGGGCAGGATGCAATAAACATAAGAAATGAGTATGTTTTATAGTATGCTAGAAGATAGTAGGTACTATGGAGAAAATAGAGCAGAATAAATAAAGGGGAATAAGTGGGAGGCCATTAGCAAGAGGGGGTGAGATGGAGCAGTGGTTGGGCCAGGCCTACTTCTGTATAGTTTCTTATTCTTTTACTGTGCCGCCCGTTTCTTCTTAGCAAATCCAAATGGATTTGGGTACCTGTTTTAATGGCACCTCCTCTGGGAGGCATACTGTCCTTCCAGCAGAGGTCAACTTCCTCTGAAGGTCCATAACTTCATATTGCGATTGCCCTTGCTTAATGACAAGTATTGTTTTCTTCCTTCTGCTTGCGTTTTTTGTTAGTTTATCTTTGTTTCCCTATTAAGTGCGGAAGTCTCTGAAGAAAGGGGATCTGATACCTAGCTTTTATTGTTTCTTTAAGGTAGGGTTAAAAACACCAGTTTGCATCCTGGCTCCATCGCTTACTAGTGAGACCCGGGCAGCTTATTCCAGCTCGTTGCCTCGGCTTCCTTATCTCTGAGCCCTCTGTCTCAGGTTGATTGTTGTCTGCCTGATTTCCTAGCTCGGTCTCTTGTTTGTCTCTTACATTATCACACTTTGCAATTTGTAGTCACCTGTCCATGTGTTTGCCTCCGTTCCCTGAATGTAAGCTGCGGCAAAACGGAGAGAACGCTGGCTGTCTTGTTCTCTGTTATGTTGCCGTCTCACTGGGAAGCCGTGCATGTTTGCAGGAGTAATATGAAAGTGTTGGAACACTGTGTATTTTACATCAATATATAAAACCCACAGATATGGTAGGAGATGTGCAGTGAGCATTCGGGACCATTGAACACAAAGAAGTCTTTTACAATACTCAGTAATGAAGAAAAATAATATCCCTTCTTCACATAACTTCTACTTTGTTTTATGTTGGGAAGTCTTGGTTCTTCCACTTAATCTTTTTCCTTCTCCTATTGCTCATAAAAGTCATAGAGGCATTCTCTACATTAATGTCTTCATGGTGTTAGTTACATTGATTTTTGTTAGAAGTAACTAGTAAATGATTATAAGGTATTTTGTGATTATAAAGGCAAAAATGTAATTTATAATAATGGAATGGAGAAGAGAGAAAGAGAAAGAGTTTCCATACTTGCATTGAATTTCAGCCCCTTGACTATGTGGTAATTCCTGGAATGATGGTTAGTCAGGACTCCTCCCCAAGCCCATTGCCCTTGCTGACTGGAAATACAGAGTGATGGGTCCAGGCTTCCAAGAATATGTGACTGTCCTTGAGGGAATACTAAAATTAGCTTGTATTCTATCCAAATTCTTATAAACCATTAATACTTTATAACCACTAATCTCCATATGATTCCTCTATGTAAATCAACCATGGATGCATAGTTCAGTACATTTACTATTGAAAGACTAACATGTAAAAAGAGTCATAGGTCATTCTGGCCAAAACAAAATGGTTCAGTTTTACTATCCCTAAATTTGATCTATGTTTACATCTGTTTATAAAATCTGAGCATTTCCCCCCTCGACCTAATGCTTCAGTGCTCTCTTCTAATAAAAAAATCAATATATGCATCCAGCACTCATGAGTAACCCTATAATAATAAACAGAGTACATGCAATTGAAAAAAAGTAATTTCAGGAAAAAACTGATTAGGATTGTGTTCAACCACAGTCTTCTTAAAAATAGAGGTTATGCAGTGTTAGGAATATAATAATCCTCTTTTTTTTTAATTTTTTTTATTTATTTATGATAGTCACAGAGAGAGAGAGAGAGAGAGAGGCAGAGACACAGGCAGAGGGAGAAGCAGGCTCCATGCACTGGGAGCCTGATGTGGAATTCGATCCCGGGTCTCCAGGATCGCGCCCTGGGCCAAAGGCAGGCGCCAAACCGCTGCGCCACCCAGGGATCCCTATAATAATCCTCTTAATTTGATTATACCATTTTGAGAAACTCCTAATCCTAATTAAAATCTTTATTAAAATGATGTATGGTGTTCTTTCCCTTCATACAATTGATAATGCAGTTAATCTAAAGAATTCTAAATTAAGATGTTTTAAAATTTCTGATGCAATTCAGTTTTATAATTGTTTTTCTGGCTTTCTGTATTTGATGAATTTATAAAGGAATATTTGCATTCTAAATTATCACTTTCATTTCAAATAATAAATGAAAATATTTTATGGTGACAGCATATTTTTTTTTAGAAAAGTTTATCTTTATTTTCCTAGAAATATACTTGCTCTATTTTGCTGCTGCCTACTTAGAGTTAGTAATTTTCTATTTCATGAACTTTTTACATTAGAAAATAAAATATAGGTGGCGGGAGGTAGGGAATAAAAAAAAAAAAATAAAAAAAAATGTTTCAAATTTGAATTCTTTATACCTTTGCAAACACATCAATTGCTTATGCAAAATAGGGAATATACACTTTTTTATTATTCACTCTTTCACTAATCTTTGATGGTTGCACTTGGATAAATAAATAGATCATCTAAGATTCAATAGGCCAATTGCAGCATATAATAGCTATTCAGAGGCAATTAAACTGCCTTTTTTCATGCCGGCATGTGTGCCGCCCTTTCACAACCTTCAACTTGATTCGTGGTGATTCAAAATTAACTTAAAAGTCTTGTTTGCTGACAGCTTAAAGCTTAATTGACTGAAAGCCAAATAGAGTGTGTTCTGTATTCAGCACTAGGGCTATTGATAAAGCCATGTGTAAATTGCGCGTGGTGAAAGACAGCGATTGGGCCCCCTGTTCTTGTATTAGTCCACAACTTAGCATTGCTACACAGTCAGAATTGCTTTGTCAAGTCTTTTATCACACCAGGTTAACTCTCTCTGGAGTTCCTCCAGCAGCAGAGCAGTCCAGTATTGAGCTTCTACAATACAGTGGGGCTTGCTGTAATTCTGTTACTTATTTGTGGTTTCATTTTTTTCCCTTTAATATAGTATTGGCCTTTCATTTCTGAACAGGACTGTTTGTAGCATATTTCTAGAAGCTACTGATTTTCTGTATTTGTCATTTTAGGAAAGAGCAGGGTATGTAGGTTTAGGCATTTTGAAAAATATTTTAAGAAAGACAAGTATGATATTGATTTGTCTCTCTTATGAAAATTAAATCTAGCCATTTTGAGCATTTAATTAGGATAAGGAATGCATGCTTAATAGCCTCAAGTGTGTAATGTAAACTATTACATTACAGCAACAATTACACTGTCAGATGCTTTCAATACTTCCATACCAAAAATATTTCAGTGATTATTGTATCTTTTAGGTAGCTGCATTTCTTTTTAAAAAATTGATATTTAAGGAATAAATGAGATGGATTATTAATATATTAGTATATTTTATAATTTCCATAGTTATGCCTTTGTAAAAGCGTTTGTAGATGCAGTTGTATAGAAAGTACAAGACAGTTTGCATGTAAATATGCATTAACCAATAATGAAAAATTTAGAAGCAGAGCTTAAACAGTTTTCAGAAGCACTTTACTATTGTCATCTATTATTATGTTTATATATCTTGGAACTCTGTAGGCTTTTTTTTTTTAATGTGAGGCATTTGATCTGATACTTATTTAATAACTTAAAGATGTAAGTTTGCCATGTAATGTGGTTTGAAGATATTTCACAAGTAATGCTTATGCTTAAGTTTGACTTTTCTGGATCTGTGTGCAATGTATTTATGTTTGTGATGCACTCTATTTTTTGCTTCCTTTTTTCCCCTACTTTTTCTTAATTTTCTACAGTCAACTCTTAAATTCAGCATAGCAAATTTGGTACATTTTTTTTTTCAAAATATTCTCATTTACCAAATGTCTATGTTAATAAATATTTGAAATGTGATAAAGCTTAAATTGCCTATTTTATATCCTTACAATTTAGTATAGGTTTTTGTTTGTTTTTAGGACATTCAAATGACAAATATAAAATAAAATCCAATTTCAATAATATTGTTGGAAATAATGAAAATAATTTTTTTCATTGTGTTTCAGGTTCAATATAATGGCATTAAAATATATTCTGCGTCTTAAATATTGTCCTGCAGAAATATTGTCTTTTTTATTTTAATATCTTTTTATTTTAGCATCAGAGTTAGAATTGAATATTGCTGTATCTCTTATTGATATTCTGGTAACCATGACTATCTAATTTTACCTGCCTTCCAATTGATTTCCAATAAGAATCTAGTCTATTCATAAACAATCAGGATAAGTTGCAACTTAGTTTCAAAATGACTATAATTTAAAATAGTGTGTTACTCCTGTATACTTTACAATAAAATAGTAATCATGCTTCAAAATATAAAATCCAGAAGAGTACTGGTTTTATTGAAGTTTTACCTATACCCAGTGAGATTTGACAGTTAAGAATGAATCGCTTTTATTGATCATGTTTTTGTATTAACAGTTAATCTAACATATCTTTAAAGGCATGAATTATTTGAAAACATTTTGTTTCTTTTTCATAATGCAGTTTAGTATATACAAAACAATTGTTATGAAGAGCAAATAAATTCCTTTTCTTATTTTTACCTTTAAAAAAAAGAGGCTAAATTTAATCATAAAGATAGTAAGTCTACTTTGTTTTAAGTAATTGTAATGATTATAAAGCAAAACTTATTACTTAAAATTTCAGAAAGATAGTATGGTATGTTGAAATATTGATTCCTTAGTCAGTAAGAGATTAGCAGTAAGAAATTCTTGGTACAGATTCTGCAGGGAATGAAAGCATTTTGTCAGGCCTTACTGACTTTGCCAGCATTGTTTTATAGCTGAAAAAGGGAGAATTTACCTGAGGTTCTGAAAGAGTTTACCAGTTTTGAGGAGGACTAGATCAGTGTCAAGTACAGTGGTGCGAATTTTGTGTATGATGCATTTTTTTAAAAAAAATACTGCATTTTCTGGCAAATGATGATAATTGCAAAACTTTGGATTTTTATTTATTCCAAAACACTATTTTCAATTTTTTGAAATTCAAGGCTTTCTTAGGAACGTGTGACTAACTTGCATTCATGATATTCATGCTAACTTTGGATATTCCCCGTTTTTCTTGTTATTTGCAATTATATTTTTATATAAGTGAGTTTTAGTTTTACTATTTTTCTTACATTTTCCCAAAAAAACTGTCTCCTTTATAAAATTAGTAAACTCTTACTTTGTTTTTAGTTAACTATTTGATTGTTTGGTATAATTATTGTTGTACTTTAACCAGTGAAAAGGAATGTCCCATTTTATATTCGAGAGTATATTGAAAATGTGTCTCAATTCAGTGCAGCATGTAAGTGAAAATTTGACCATCTGTGGTGAGATTTGGTTTTATTTTATTTTTTTTTTTTTTTTTGAGATTTGGTTTTATATTACCTTCTTTAATTTCTGAGTCTTGAAATGTTTTATAATTAGAATATAGTATGATATAGTATGATACTACATTTACCTAACTATCCAAGTAATATTGTACTTGTTTGATCTTAGCGATTGAAATTTTATGTTGGGGTATTGATTAAATAAAAAATAACATTATAGATCAAATAAAATGATAATTAGAATACTATAAAGTTTCTAAATATAACAGGTTGTATTCAGTGTATTTTAAAGTACCTAATAGCTGAAAGAATATTTTTGTTTTGTATGTAGTTATCCAAATACTTCTGGGAAAATATCAGAGGTCATCCAGTTAAATAAAATGTCCATATAATATCATGACTCTCATTTAGGTTGAAATCTATATTAAAATTGAAAGTGATAAGTTGTAAAACTGGAGATGAGATCCTAAGTATCTGGCCGTATATTTTTATTTGAGCTTTTAAAAATGAAGAATGAATTAATGTCTTCAGAAATGACATCTTCATTAGTATTAGCTTGAAATTGAGAGGATTACTGTAATGCCTACAAGGATTAACTTCTGATAAATTTAGAGAAAATTACTTTGACCATCAAATTTATGCATATGACCCAATAACATTACTAAATATGGATCATTCTATATTATTTACTTAATCTTCCAGGTAATAGAAGATAAATGTATCTGAATTTTCTCTCTCTACTTAGTGATATCTAAAATAATACATGGTGCATTATAGTAGATATTCAGCAGCTGAGATGATCATATATTGAAAGTGAAACATGAATAGCATTGATAGAAGAAGCATTATTTTAAAATACATTCAGGATCAAAGCCAAGATGACTTCCTGATGAATTCTCTATTGTGATTAACTTGATTTTATTTGGCTTATATGTGATGCTGAATTATATATGATGCTGAATGGTAGGAAAGACATCAGGTTTTATTTGGGTAGATCAAACAGGAAAGAGTTTATTGTAACTTTATGAATTATGCCATGTTATCCAAAAGAGACCGATCATTATGTTAATGTCCTTTTTACTAATCATTTATATAAACTGCCCTCTAATCTAGTGGCAAATTATAGGTTAATATTTGGGGGTATTTTTTTTTGATAAGACAGTGCCCAGTTAAACAGAGTGGTTGAAACATCCCTAAGTGCTAATGAGTACTTACTTGGTAGTCTATACTAATGCTTTAGTGGATGCTGAACAAGTTTAGATGTTAAGCTTTTTAGGAAGAGTGAATGATGGCTAATGATTATTTAATGACAGATCTCTGGACTGAAAGGCATTTAGCACTCAAAGTATACTGCAAAGCCTATTTCTCAAAGCTTCAGACAGGTTTATTTGGTCTCACCTTGAATAGAACAGTGCTGTATTGATTTCATTGGTGTGGATTTAAACACACTATCGGCTTAGAATAGCACTAGTATGCAGTAGAAAATGATTGTCTTAACCCTTATGGTGACTCTAAGCTATTCTCTGATATTACAACATGAACTTCGGAAATGATCATGAATTTATTTGCAATATTTGGAGTTTGGTATCTGAGTTTGGAAAACCTTTGTTCATGGGAGCTTATAGCAGGTATTAACTTTTACTGAGACTTATGGAGAGGTAACTAAACCTAAAGTTATATTTTCAATTAATGTTTTCCTTTGTAGTATTTGAAGAGTTTTTCTTTGGAAATCGTTGATGTTTCTGTGGATATTATGCCAATTTTATTATCCTGTTAGATAATACATTATTTAAGTTTTTGGTCTCTGAATGGTAATAATGTTTATGCTTAGTACTTTGTATTTTTTTGTCTATTTGCTTATTTCATGTATTTTTTCCCACATAAAACCCACTTGAAACTAGTTAACTTCATATGCTTGATAGAATATCTCCCCCTAGTTTTTTACATTTGTTCTAGATTGCCCAAGTAGGAAATATATGTAATATTATTAGATAGTACAGACCAAAACTTAAACTTTTTTTAATTATAAATTTTGTTTGTTTGTTATCTTCTTTGAGAAACATTTTTAATTATACAAGATTTGGAGATACCTAATAAAGATTCATCTTGGAGTTGGTGTCAAATAGTAGCTAGTTTCTATGCAACATATGCTGACTTAGAGACCAATGAAGATTCTAGAGATCGATCTGGGATGGTGTTGCTATGAGTGCCCACTCTCATCGTGCCCTTCACCTTGTCACTTGAACACGTAGCCTACCTGACCTTCCTTATCTATAAAATAAAAATATTGGTTTGGTTAAAAGAGTTCTGTAATACCCTTTTTCTCTAAAATTCCAAAATGTCCTAACAGTTATCTAGTCTTGGACCTAGGAAATGTTTTACACATTTCTGATTTGTTTTCTTTTCCTTTTTAATGGTATATCTTTTTTTGTGAAAGAATTTAGAAAGTGTTGTAGACACATAACTATGTCATTATAACAAATAAGAGTATCAGTGGATATGTGAAACACCCTAAGTAAGCAGGTGGAATTTGTATGGATCTAACATTCTTTTGATTATTTAAGGATAGGCTTCAGGTTTTCTGTTGCTTTATGTTTTCTAAATGGGGAATCTTTTACCTTGGACATTTTTTTTTCATACATGAGTAAATGCTGTTTCTTATTGAGTATTTTGTAAAAATCAAAAACAGAGGATAAAGTGTTAGAGATATTATTCAGTTTTTTTCTTTTGCTAGTAAGAGAAACTGTCTTGAGAAAAATGATAAGCATGTTAAATTCTTGCATAGGGGGTCACCTGGGTGGCTCAGCGGTTGAGTGCCTGCCTTTGGCTCAGAGTGTGATCCTGGAGTCCCTGGATCGAGTCCCACATCAGGATCCCTGCAGGGAGCCTGCTTCTCCCTCTGCCTGTGTCTCTGTCTCTCTCTCTGTGTCTCTCATGAATAAATAAAATCTAAAATAATAATAATAATAATAATTCTTGCTTAGGATTGTTTTCATCTGCCTGTGTTCAACTCTTCTGTGCTATGTTATGACCTTGATATCGGTACTCATGGTGTGGGAGTGGTGGTGGGAGGAGTTCTCAGTAAATGTTACTGTCTTTTGATTTTATTCTCCTTTTTTTCTTCTGCCAAAAAGTCTCAGAGCAATTAAGTACAATAAGAGCCATCCTGGATATATGTGTCCCTCTTTTATTTATTTGCATGTATTTCCAGGTTTTTACATGTGAAAGTATCTCTCTAGTCTTTTTTTTTTTTTTTTTTTAAGATTTTACTTGAGAGAGAAAGAGCGAGAGACAATGAGTGGTGCAGTGAGCAGAGGGAGAGAGAGAAGCACTCCCTGCTGAGTAGGAAGCATGACATAAAGCTTGATCCCAGGACCCTGAGATCATGACCTGACTCAAAGGCAGACACCTAACCGACTGAGCCACCCAGGCACCCCAGTATCTCCCTAGTCTTAATAAAGATGAATAAGATAAGACTATAAAACTATCTCTTTGTAACTCCTGAGTAACCTAATGACTAGCTAATTGGGAAAAATTTTGAGGAGATGATTATGTGTTAGAGCAGAAACAGATTTTTTGAAAACCAGTCTTTTCATATAGTATGACATCTTACAAACCAGAGTATCTGACTACATGCATAAAGAGGTTAAAATATGAAATTTTTCTCTTAGTGTTCATTTCAAGAGTAGTGGCTTTTCCAAATCCACAGTAGTAACAAATCAATGACCGATTTTCAGGATCTGTAGGCATATGTACTTAGCTTTCTTGGGTTAAACACTGGAAGGATTATGTAAAAATTCAAGGCTCAAGGACTGTTTCGATTTGATACATACAGGTTAGGCAACTCAGATCCAAGTTATAAATGGAATTTACTAGTTAATAGGAAATCATATGAAATAACTACATGGAATTTTAATATCAATATATTTGATACCTGAGAAGATGTCATATAACCAGAAAAAAAGGTCTGAGAAAAATAAATTTGCTAAATAACTGCAGTCAATTTGATAGACTAGTTATCCTCTTCATAAAATGAGGAAATGTAAAAATTTTAAAATCATCTATAATAAACTAATCTATAATAATTTCAAAGGCACATAGTTCTCTCTACATGGAGCTTAAAAATGATAAAAGCCGAGGATCCCTGGGTGGTGCAGCGGTTTAGCGCCTGCCTTTGGCCCAAGGGTGTGATCCTGGAGACCCGGGATCAAATCCCACGTCGGGCTCCCGATACATGGAGCTTGCTTCTCCCTCTGCCTGTGTCTCTGCCCCCCTCTCTCTCTCTCTCTCTATCAAAAAAAAAAAAAAAAAAAAAAAAAAAAATATGATAAAAGCCTGAATGTGTAACAAGATCAGAAATGGCAATCCTGTTTAACTATCTGATAAATTCAAGCTTTCTATGTTTTTAAGCTCTCTGGAGCTATTTAGAAATCTCTTTGAAAATGAGCTAAAATTAAAATGTCTTTTACACATGTGTATTTTAGGCTGTATAAATGGACTACTTTTTCTATAGGTTCTAGGCTAATAACAAGTGTACTTTTAATGGTTTGAGGCTGTGGTTTATTTTGTCATTGGCTTTTAGACTTTTAGCGCAAGTGCTCAGTTTGTCTTTGCTTATTTGTCTTTTTCTTTTTCAAAGTTTTACTTTCTTGCTCATCTGTTAATATGATTAGTAAATTAAGTCAGAGTTGTCAATGACCTTTTTATTTCTCCTGTAAATTTATTTCTCCTTATTTCTTTTCTCATTTTTTCTTCTTTAAATTTAAACAATTTTCCTTAATTTTTATTATTTTTTTTTAGTTTTTAAGAACTGTACCATATGTTAATCTACATCAAGTTTTAATAACTCACAGGATGCATAAAAGAGATAAATCTGATGTTTTTCTGCTAGTTGTCAACTGTTTTATTAAAATCTTTGCTATAAAACGTTTTGGGATTAACCACCACAACTTTTTTCCAGATCTATTACTACTTCAAAGGCCTGGCCATTAATTTCCACAATATTGGAATTCTGTTGCCCCTCATGCTCCATTATTTTTACTTAACTTACCCTATAGAAAGAAAGCAGAAGAAAAAATAACCTGTGAAATAAGGTGATCATTTTTCAAAATCAGAGATAATATTATAATCTACTAAGAAAATAAAAGCAAGAAATACCATACAGGTTCTAACTTACTGCAAACAAACCTGTTAAAAATGGTAACTTTGGGTTACATGGCATTGTTTCATTATTGTGACCAAATGTATAATAATTCAGAAAAACGAATACTACAAATACTTCTTATAAATGAGCTGATGTTCTACTTCTCAGTAGAACAAGGATCCCCTTTGATCTGGTTTTGTATTAACAAGTTGATAAAGATAATAACTTAGGTGAAAATAGTTTTTAAGTTTAAGAATCTAATAAATGGTTTGTCATTTTATGAATAACAGTGACCTCAGATGTAACAGTCTATTTCTCACTGTCCATAATGCCCGGGTGTGAAATTGTCATGGATCCACCCTAACAGTGCCCCAAATGTTAAGTCTCATGTGTCCCATTTGATCTCTTAAAGAAACACATCATATCTACTCCGGTATTTTTATAGGTGAATCTCACCGCAGGTGTTTTATTCTGCACATTACCTGTATGAGAATTTATGAGAATTATTTGTCATATTTTCAAATTTCTATGACTTTATATGCCACTAACCACTGTTTTTGAAATATTTCTTTCTTCATGAAAAAGCTAAAATGGTCTTAATGTTACAATTCATAGTTTTTAAGACTTGACGTGTTATCTCAGATTCAGCTTTGAAAGGTAAAGTGAACTTGAACATTATTTTTGGTAATTATTAATTACAGGATTTCTGAGTGCATGGATATGATAGATCTTTGGAATTTTTTGAATCGCAATTTTCTCTCAGAGTATTTGCACTAAAAGTAAAAACAAATTGACTTGCAGATGTTTAAGTAGAGAATGGGGGGGGGGACAAAATAATGCAGATCATGGGGGGAAAGGATAAAGAACTTGTCAGTGTGAAGAATAAGAAACTGTTACAAGAATTACTTGAAAATACAAGTTGCCTTCAAAGTTTAAAGTTTCTGCTTATCAAAATTATCAACATAACCTGCAAGCAGTATCGTGATTAAGTTGCCTTTTAAAGGAAAATCATTTTGGAGTGTTTATTTATCTGATTTTGTGAATAATGGATTTGATATATTTTGTCAAGTGCTCATGCACATATATATTTGCAAGAGACATTATTTTAAAATGGCTTATTCGGCAGCAACAGGAGATACGCGTTTGCAGAACCTGTTGTGTTCCAGCAGGGGGCTATCGTGCATACATACAAATGAAGAGCTTGTTTGTTTACTTCAGCTTTCAAGGGAGGGGGGCAGGACATAGTGCAGCAGCAGCAGCAAAAACAGGGAAAGCCTCATAGATTTGGGGGAGCAGCTTCCATATCCCTAACCCCAGTAGGTATGAGGAAAACACTGACAGATGGGTCAAAAAGTAAACTAAAATGTTTTTAAACTACCAGAGGAAACCTATGTTGGTAAGAGAGGTGAATTCTGAAAGTAGTCTATGTACATGCACCTGCATTGGTGGTAATGTGAAAGTTTGGAAGTAAATGTTCAGGTGCCTCGTGATTGTCATTTTTAATCAATTTATCTTTCTTCCCAAAGAGGTAGGTTGGAAGATTCAGAAAACTTTCACGTTTTATTTACTCAATGGTGCAGCAGAAATTTACATGTTGGCCATATAACCAATCTGCAGTTTTTTTTCCACATATCATTGGAATTTATACACCTTATTATGTATAAAAATTGCAGGATTTGCAGTGCTCTAAGTTGTGTCAACAAATGAAAATACTATGCAATATTCATATAAAAGCACTTGGCTGGAGAAAAAAGGAACTTAATTACGTTTACAATGGTGTTGACCCATAGATTCTCCTTATGAGCTTATGAAACCCAGATTCACCACCAAGAGACTGAAGTCTTTGAGTCCTTTTTCACCCATTAGATTGTACCAATCAATGTCTTTTTATGTTTCCATTTAACAGATTCTTCTTTAAAGTATTTGACTAAGAATTGGGATATAATGGATAACTGAAATTTGGTTAGAATACTGTAGCATTTTAAATTCTTTTAAAAATTATTTCTAAAATATATTAATATGAAAAGATTTTTGCTTAAAGACTTCCTCCTCACACCCTATTGTTAATACTTTCTTGGAAGATTACTGTTACCTATTTGGTTAAGAGTTGACATCTTTATGGCATTGTACTTTATCAGTCTTATACTTAAGAATATCAAGTAGGGGGCAGCCCCGGTGGCGCAGCGGTTTAGCGCCACCTGCAGTCTAGGGCATGATCCTGGAGACCCTGGATCGAGTCCCACGTCAGGGTCCGTGCATGGAGCCTGCTTTTCCCTCTGCCTGTGTCTCTGCCTCTCTCTCTCTCTGTGTCTCTATGAATAAATAAATAAATAATCTTAAAAAAATATCAAGTAGGTATAGAAAATGTTCAGGCCAAATATATGTGGAAACAGTTTACACTGTGGAAACTCCACTGAGGGTCATTTTTCTCATTATGATTCTAAAACTTGGATAACACATTTTAATATCTCAGAAATACAGTTGTAGCTCACTCAGATTTAAATTCTAATGTCTTGTATATGTAAAAGCATATTTGGTTAGCACCATATAATGATTATTAAAAAGGCATATCTTAAAAATACTATTCCATTAGGCAACCACATTTATCAATTTCAATAACAGGAGACAGTTGAAGTTATTTTGTTTAAAGTACATCTAGAAAACAATTTGAACTCAGTTTGCTTTTGAAGATCTAATTTCTTTTAGATACTTCTGTTTATGTTCAGTAATGTATTAAAATATATTTTGGACATATTTCACCATCATACTATTGTAAAGTCATCTTAATGTTTTTCATAGTATCAGTTTATAATGCCACATAGGGATCCCTGGGTGGCGCAGCGGTTTGGCGCCTGCCTTTGGCCCAGGGCGCGATCCTGGAGACCCGGGATCGAATCCCACATCGGGCTCCCGGTGCATGGAGCCTGCTTCTCCCTCTGCCTGTGTCTCTGCCTCTCTCTCTCTCACTGTGTGCCTATCATAAATAAATAAAAAAAAAAAAAAAAAAAAAAAAAAAAAAAAAATTTTTATAATGCCACATAAAGTATCCTTAGGGCTAGGAAAAGAGAAATAGATAAAAATAAAAATTTGGAAGAATATTTCACCAGTCTTAAAAATTTTTATAGTTTTATTGACATTTATAAGAGCTTTGAATATATATATGCTGACTATTCTAGCTGTATGCAATCTTTGTAAATAGTAAATCATGTCCTAATTATGAAAGTTTCCAGGGATCCCTGGGTGGCTCAGCGGTTTAGCCTTGCCTTCGGCCCAGGGTGTGATCCTGGAGTCCCTGGATCGAGTCCCACGTGGGGCTCTCTGCACGGAGTCTGCTTTTCCCTCTGCCTGTGTCTCTGCCTCTCTCTCTGTGTGTCTCTCATGAATAAATAAATAAAATCTTAAAAAAAAAAAAAAAAGAGTTTCTCTGTACTCAAGATTGCCAATATTAACAAAGTTCACTTTATTAAATTTATTTTTTAATAATCAAAACCTAATATTAGGAAATATGCTTTATGGCAAATAAAACAAAGTTATAAAGAATCATAATAGAGACTATTATCTAGCTTAATCCAACTTACTATTTTAAATAGTCTTTACGTGCTGCCCTTTAGTTCTCTGCTGTAAGATATTGCAACATATTCTCTGATCATTCATATAGAATCCTACAAAGTCACAGTTATTAATATATAAGATATATACCTTATTGAATACAATTTTTTTGCTTTCTGAGGCAGTACATAGTAACAGCAGTTTTTCTATACATAAAATTCTAAAATAGATTAAATACTGAAAGAGTAAAGAAAAGTATTTAAATTTTTATTCTCATTTATCATGAATAAATAGATATTACTGAAATTCCAAAGGGGTGTTTTGGAGTATATTAAAATTTATACCAAATTTAGAAAACGTTGATATCATTGTGAATGTCACTTGGACTGTATCATATAGCAGAAATTTCTGGCATAAAATTAGTATGCTAAGCCAATCTGAATGTAATGTTTTGATTTTAAAAACCCTAGTGATGTGTTTGTGATACGGTTTTAAGTATAGTCATGATCATGAAGTGAATTATGCCTGAATTCAAACACATTATTTCATTAATGTTTATTAGAGTTTTAAATATCAAACATATGTAAGTCGTCTATGGAAAGCATTCTGATACTCTATCTAAACAAAGAATCAAATTTTTGATAATGGTTTTTCCAGGTCAAACCTCACCGTTCTTACACTATATTCTCAGAGTAGTAAATTGGTAGTATCTTCTTATCTAAGGCTTAATACCTAATACAATAACAGAGCTCCATCAATATATGGCTAATCGCAGATATAAAGTATCTGCTGGTAGTCCATCTCTCATAAAACCGCCGTTAGCCTTAATTCAAATCCATTGATTCCTATTCCAGTTAAAACTGAAGAACTTAATATGTCTTTTAATCCTTTTATTGTAAGCTAGGATAAAATTAATTTTACCCTGGAACTGCACAAAGCCAATTAACATGATCTTTAGAGTTATTTAGTAAAGTGCTTCAAACTGTTAAATTTATCTTGACCTCTTGGTTGCACTCTCTGACTGCTTTTTAAATGAGGCAATCAATATCTCACAGCCCTTTAAATAGCTTAAACTTCTCAAATATTTTACCTGTGTTCTAGTTAAGCTGTAAGTAAAGTGTTTACTCCTATTCGTGTAAATCTAGAGTCAATTATGCTAAATCTAAAGACAATTAAGTACTTTTGAGGAACACTGAATTAAATGGTTGTTTTAATAAAAATCAAAGGCTCATATTTTGTTTAAAGAAACCCAATAATGAAGAAAGCTGCTATTTTTACACGGAACAGGTATCCTATTTGCAACTTAAAATGAAGAACATTTTTGTCCTTTACCACTGCATCCAGCTTCTGTTTTCCACACAGGGCTAGTCGAAGGTATTAATTTTCTTACTGTGATAGGGTGATCAACCGTCCTGTCAAGAAAATGGATCTCCATGTCACCCTTTAGCATGATTAAATGGAGGCATGTCTCTGTGAAAAAATACCAAATTTTCATGAGACAAATGAAATTGTAGAAAGGTCTACTTTTACAGAATTATTTTATTTTTAATATCTCAAAATCTCCCATTTGGTTGTGTCAATTTATTTATAGGAAAACATTGCAGCTAATTGCCTGTGTCTTGTATTATTTAAGAGCAAACCCAGGCAAAGCCAATAATTTTAAATGTTTCCAAATCTGAAAAATCAAAGAATCAGAAATTGCTATATGTTGCTGTTGGAATAGTAGTAGGATGGGCATCTGTACCTTATATAATCACTAATCAGTCAGTGTCTCTTTTTAGGTGATCCTTTTCTTGCTCTTTTTTCCTTGTTAACAAAGAACTATCATATTTTCAGATCTGAGTACTGATAAAAATTACATACCAGAGAATTTCACCATCAGTAGTATTAATAGCCAGTTGGACAGTGTTCTTCTGAGCCTGTGCGCATGCCAAACTTTAAATTACACCAAGTGATGTGCTTGACAGCTAATTAAGATTTCATATTTTGGCCACTTAGCAGAGAGCACCTGTTATGGTACTTTCTATTAGCTTCAGGATAAAATTTAGAAATGGCTGTTTTAAAGCACATTGTTTAAACTTCCCTAAAGTCTTAATTCCTTCCCGAGAAGTGGGAGTTAAGACAAGATTGAGGTAATTAAACAAAAGGAACATAGGGAAGGTAGGAGACCAGAGTGGAGGCGGAGCTGTCCAAATGCCCCTGTTGTTTAATTTCCTACTGGAAGCAGCCCATGTGTGCTTCTGGGGCCCCCTCCCCCTTCAAGCAGTGGCCGTTGCACAGGCTGAACGGCTGGGGTCAATGCCTTGCCTATTGATCAGTATCCCTGCAGTCCCTTGCTCCAGCAGCTGCTTCATTGGCTTCTTTCAGGGCCTGCTTCAGTACATTAGAATAGAAATCCATAACCAGAGCTGTGCTCATCCAAGCAGGGGAAGAAACTAAATTAAATGGTATAAAACAATCTTGGATCAGGAGTTTGTGCCAATTCATCTTGATCTAAGATGTCACACCGGGCTCTCTGTCTGAGCACCTGGGCTAGAGGCAGCCATAGTGAAAATAGATGGAGCTGCGATCATTCATTTGTCAGCTAAGGAGCAAGGCAGCGGTTAGCAATTCCCTTCTGCAGAGGTCAGCTGACAGAACAATCAGTGCAACTGCAGAATAGAGCTTTCCTTTGAACTATTGTTATGGAGCATGCTCTTGCTGAGACATGGGGGGAGGGGAACTCGATTTGCTTCCTGTTTCAAGACTACTATGGAAAGAGTGAAATATCTACTACATGAAGCTAGATGCAGTTGCGCCGAGCTCTCACTCGTGTGTGTGTGTGTGTGTGTGTGTGTGTGTGCTTGTACTCAAACAAAGTTGGTTTTAAATGCATGTACTGAGATACAAATTCTCAATCTGTTAGATATTCCTTTCTCTAGAATTTGGGTTCGTTTTCACCCTCCTAAACACAGGGGCAGTGGTTATTGATTTTGTTTCTTCTTAGTATGGGTAAGCTTTTAGCTTTCTCCCCTACTTTCATTATTGGAACTGTGACAGATCAGTGGCACACTTGGAATCTGTCATTGCCCATACGAACTAACACTCTTACTAACACTTTTTTACCTTTAAAAAACTAGAAGAAAACCATCAAGAGAGAGAATCAGTGGTATCTGTTTAGAAGATATTTCTGAATATTACTTAAATATTTTTGAAATGTTAATTGAGCCTTTTTTATGAGAAATGTGAATTCATGAAATAAGAGTGATCATGACCTTGGAAGTGATAAAGTAATTTTATAAGGCTGGAAGGAATATTCTTGTAGCCTACAAGTGGTTTGAAATAGACTACAAAAAAATTTAACAAATTAGAGTAATGAATAATAACTAAGGTTTTACATGAAAGAATTACAATATTTTTAAAGATCAGTGTATTCTCTGGACTCATTTTGGCTTTTGTCTTTCTAATACAGTGCGTGAAAACTAATGGCAAATTTTCAGAACTTTTTTTTAAGCAAAAGTGACATGCAGAAGCTAAGAAACTACAACAGGAACAACAAATCTTTCTTTGTACTCCGATGAACCAAACTCTTCTTATTTTCCAGATAAACAGTAACCACTCTTTGATGTTACCATCTTAATTTTCTTAGTTTTTTTATAAGTACTTTAATGCCACTTTCTTACACAATTACTCTTTTCCAACTATTAAATTCTTTGTAATATCTGCCACTTCCTTTTCTAAGGCTCAACTAGGTCTGCTCGCTCACACCCATTCTGCCTTTCAGCACGGCTAAATAAATGCAATTTAAAGTTTATATTAAAGAACTTTGTGCTCTAGGTGGTTTTTTTATTAAGCTTCTGGAAAGGCCATACCTACTTATCTTGAAAGGATTTCTTTTGCTTTGCTTTTACTCTTGTTTTAATTAACTTTTGCCAAAATTCTTACTAAATATTTTACTTTTTGTTCTAATTTTGTTTTAATTAATTTTGTTAATTGTCTTAATTTAGATTTTTAAAAGAACTTAAGGCATGACATCTAAAATCTGCAGTGTTTTCACCAACTTACTCAGGACTCACCGTGGATCTTAAAGATACCCACTTCTCTGCATCTCCTATTTACTTAGCATTATTTGACATCCCAAGACCAAACTATTCTTAATCTCTCACTTTGATTTCCACAATATCCTCTGAACCCCTAGATCTAATTACATCACTCTGTGGCTTAAATCCTACCTTGGGTATCTTCCTTCCTGTTGTTTATAGAATAAGAATTAAAATGTGAATATCTATGATGCCATCTGTGGTCTGGCCCTTGCCTGCCTCCCTTGCCCATTTTCTGTCTTTCTCTTGTCTCATAGGCTTGCAACCCAACTACTGCTTCTTGAAATAGAAGTCAACAAATTGCTTCCTTTTTTAGGTTCTTAAACATACTATTCTCTCAGTTCATAATGTTCTCATTGATTCTGTAACCTATTTCTGATTCTTATTTAGTAGCCTTTAAGTTCAAAGACGACAGTGAACTTGCTTTTCACATGTCTTTTCACAGCAAGCATGATGCCACGAATACACCAGATCTTCAGTTCTTATATTGAGACTGAGTAACTGATGGAATTAATGAATTCCTACTACTACTGGTACTTACTATTTTTAACCTGATCGTTGCAGGAGTCTTCTTTTGGTTCTACTGGACATGTCTTATTTTACCTCATAATCTGCCTCCCGCCTGCCACTATCATGATCTTTCTAACAATGAATAAATCTGATATCACCACCTTATATGAAATTATTCAACACCTTTCCACTAACCAAAAGTTAAAAGTCTTCAGCTTGCCCTGCAAAAGTCTCTCTTGATTGGGTTGGTCTACCTATAGCCTCTCATATTGTCATTCCTTTGCCTTACCTCCAGTTAGTTTACATTGAAAAAGTAAATGAAGAGACAAAATAAAATAACATCTAAAAGCATTCAGAGGTTCCTGCTGTTAATTTCCTATTTGGCATTCTGAGCTCTGAGGGCCCTTTGTTATATTGATTTTATTAATATAGAGACAGGCTACTTGAAAGGGGTCAGAAAAGCTGGATGGATGGCTGAAAAGAGTAGAAAGCTGACCTCCAGTGAAGGTGTCTCCAGAAGTTCACTTTTTAAAATTTTTCTGTACCAAATATATAGCGATGATGGATAAGATATACAAACAGAAAATCAAAAAGACATAACTAGTCTCCAGAAAGATAGATATCTCTGTGGACAAGTAATAAAATAGAAATGATCTGGGCTGAAACCCTTAGCTGCTTTCCAGAAGCAGGCTTTTGGCTCCTGTGAGCTAAAAAAGACTTAAGATATATCATGAGTAAAGCTTAAAGCCAGGATCTAGGCTGTAGATTTGCCAGTTCTTGGAAGGACCCTGAGAAGATGTAAACATATCACTACTCAGTAAAAATTGAAGTTGTATTATTAAAGGAGAGGAAAATGAATGTTGATACTGTGATTGGGAACATTAACCATAATAGGTTATGAAAATAAGTGAATTGTGTTTATCCTAAGAACCCGGAAACAAAACGGGTGCTTGGCTGGCTAAGTGGGTGGAGCTTGTGACTCTTGATCTCGGGGTTGTAAATTCAAGCCCCATGTTGGGTGTAGAATTTACTTAAAAGTAGATTTTTAAAAAGAACCTAGAGGGATTCCTGAATGGCTCAGTTGGTTAAGCCTCTGCCTTCAGCTCAGGTCATGATCCCAGAATCCTGGGTCAAACCCTACATTGGGCTCCCTGCTCAGCAGAGAGTCTGCTTCTCCCTCTGCTTCCCACCCCACACTTGTGTGTGTGCTCTCTCTCTTTCTCTCTGTGTGTCAAATAAATCTTAAAAAAAAGAACCGACAGAGAAAACATGAAGGAGGAATAATAAAAATAACAACAGAAATTGGTGAAATAAAAGAAATGAAATATTAAGATCAAAACTGGAATATTTGTAAAATTTTTTGAGAAAGAAAGAGCATATGAGTGGGTGGGCATAGGCAGAAAGAGAGAGAGAGAGAGAGAGAGAGAGAGAAGCTCATGCAGACTCCCTGTTAAGCGAGGAGCCCAACACAGGGGCTTGATCTCATGACCCTGAGATCATGATCTGAACTGAAGGCATCATCTAAGAGCTGGATGATCAACAGTCTGAGCCACCAGACACCCCACCAAAGTATTTTTTGAAAATCTAGTAAAATATATATTTCTAGCAAAACTGATCAAGGAAAGCATAACAAGTATTAGAGAAGGCATAAATAGTTAAAGGGAGGGATCCCTGGGTGGCGCAGCAGTTTGGCGCCTGCCTTTGGCCCAGGGCGCGATCCTGGAGACCCAGGATCGAATCCCACGTCGGGTTCCCGGTGCATGGAGCCTGCTTCTCCCTCTGCCTGTGTCTCTGCCTCTCTCTCTCTCTCTGTGTGACTACCATAAATAAATAAAAATTAAAAAAAAATAGTTAAAGGGATCCATAGGAATGATACATTTGAAATATTTTCATTATAGAGAATACTACAGATAATCTCACATCAAATAAGTAATTCCTTTAAAAGTGCAAGCTATCAAAAATGACTCAAGAAGAAATAGAAAGCCAAACTGAATAAATAACTGCCAAACTTTTCTAAAGTACCTTTTTACATTTTCACCTGCAGTCCATTCATTTTGTTCATACTTGACAGCACCTCTTAGAATCCTTTTTATTGCAGCTATTCTAGTAGATGTGAAATGGTATCTCATCGTGGTTTTGATTTGCATTTTCCTAATGACCAGTGATGTTAAGCATCTTTGATATGCACATTGGCCACTCATATATCATTGTATTTCAAATATCTATTCAAATTGTTTACCCATTTTAAAAGTTGTAGGAGTTTGTTGTATATTCTGGATACAATCCCTTATAGATACTTAATTGACAGTACTTTCTCTCAGTCTGTGTGTTGTCTTTTTACTTTCTTGATTCTGTCATTCAAGTGTAAAAATTTGTCATATTGATGAAATCTAGTTAAAGAAATTTTAAAAATTACTTGTGCTTTTTGTATTATATCTAAGAAATTATTGGAGATCGGGAATCCCTGGGTTACTCAGCGGTTTAAAACCTGCCTTTGGCCCAAGGTGTGATCCTGGAATCCTGAGATTGAGTCCCATGTCAGGCTCCCTGCATGGGTCCTGCTTCTCCCTCTGCCTGTGTCTCTGCCTCTCTCTCTCTCTCCCCCTCTCCCTCTCCCTCTCTCTGTGTCTCTCAGGAATAAATAAATAAAATCTTTTTTTTTTTTTTTTTAAAGAAATTATTGAAGATCATGAAGGTACAGCTGTTTTCTTTTGCAACTTATTTTGTTTGGGCTCTTATATTTAGTACTGTGCATCTATTTTGAGTTGATTTTTTGTGTAGTGAAAGGTGGAAGCCCAAATTAATTCTTTTGCGGATGGATAACAAGTCATCTCAGTACCCTTTGTCGAATGGTATTCTTTCCTGAAAGAGTAATCTTGAATTTTTTTATTATTACATGTCTTTTGTGTATTGATATTTTTAACTTATACTTTGTTTTCAGGTTGCTTGTCAAGTATTCCACAAATGAAGAAGATTTCCACATCTTATGAAGAAAGACGGAAGCAGGCTACTGCTATTGTTTTACTAGGAGTAATAGGAGCTGAATTTGGTGCTGAAATTGAACCTCCTAAATTGTTGACCAGACCTCGAAGCTCTAGTCAAATTCCTGAGGGATTTGGCTTGACTAGTGGTGGATCCAACTACTCACTGGCCAGACATACTTGTAAGTTATAAAATTCCTAATGCTGATCTATTAGTTTCAATATATATGTTTTGTTAACAAAACCTCAGAATGCATATTCTGAGTTTTAACTTCAATAGGATGCCGACAAAATCAGAAAGCAGTACAATCTGTTTGGCACATTACCCTTTGGTTGTAGTTATCCAAGCTTCCTTTTAAAATTTAAAACATGGTCTTGAAAATGCTTTTCTTAAAAAACACATTTCTGATCTTTGTGTTTGCATATTTTGGTTAAGATTTTAAACTAAACTTCTCATTTCTAAAATAATTTCTATAAAACTATGCAATATGTCCTTAATGAGGTTTGAAAAGTCAGGAGTAGGGATGGATTAGTTACAGTTAGAGCTCAAATAGCTTGTATGGTACTGCTACCTTGTATTCTGTGGTTGGGGTGTTTAATACGTTAAAGATATTTTAAAATGTCTTTTGGTACTTCAGTGTTGGAACTCCTTTAGGTAAAGTCAAAATATTCCTACCATATTGCAGAATTATTTCTAACAAATTGTGTCATTGTAAGAACCAAATATAGTCCTACTGAATATATTGCAGGTATTCTTTATAGAACAAATTGCAGTGTGCTTTGGGGTTTGGGCCCTTTAAGGAAAGGAAAAAGATATTTGTTACTTTGTTAGTTACAACAGCAGAAAACTTCCCTGGATTGTTGTCCTGTACTTATGCCACAAAATCATGGAGCCATACTAAGCTTTTATTATTAAAACCCTCCTATAGATTTAGCTGCCTGTCCTTGCCCACCTCCTTTTTTTTTTTTTTTTTTAAGATTCTTAATACAACAAAGACTTATTAGTGGTTGGTATTCTCCTGATCCCTGTTTGATATTCAGAATCAGAGAGTAATCATGACAATACCACCACCACCACCAATAAAGCAACTAATGCTTTGAACATGATTTTAAGCTCGTTTACATACATTAACTCACTTAATCTTCATAATATCCCTGTTAAGTGGGCACCTCAATTACCTCTACTTGACACATAAGGCTAACTGGGCACAGAGAGAGTTAGTCACCCAGGCTGAGAACATACTTCTAGGAAATGGCACTTTTTGTTTCAGCACAATCTGTTGGGCCCAGAGCTGGTGCTTTGACTGTTATGCACACTGCTGCTGTTCAATGGCTCCTCGTTGAGAAGGGCTTAATGACCAACCTGTGCTGTTACTCCAAAATACAAGAAGAGTTTTCCATCCCCTCGTTTAATCTTCTTCAAAGTAGCTCAGCCAAAAGGTGGTACAATCTCAATTTAACTCAAGCTTCTTGGGACTTAAAAACCCAGGCCCTTTGCATTTTCCACCTGCACACATCTGCTCTGCCTCTCTCCTGTGGTCCTGCCAGCTGTGGGCCCCTCCCTCTCAGCTCTAGCATCTTTATCTTTTCTCAAGTTCTGCAGGTTCTCTGCTTTTAATTCATAAAACCCTGCTCAAATCTCACCCACTCTACAAAAGGTTCACCTCTCTATGTCATTCCAGGATTTATGTATATAGAATTTATGTGTATAGCTTCTTACTTGGGAGTATTGACACTAGAATATTAGAGGTTAATGAAACTTTGGCCCGAGTTAGTCTGGTGGCTTTCAAACTTTTTTCCCCCCACTCACCATCTCTCTAATGAGGATCAAGAAATGTCTGATTCCATGCGTGTTTTTATGTTGACAGCTGAAACTTTCCAACAATAAAGTTAAGCGTTTGCAAAAGATGTTATTTTGAGGGTAGTGTGAATATTGACATTTAAAAATAAAATACTATTTTTATATTCAATAGAATATTTACCATAACTATTTGATAACCATCATCATTCATGTTTAAAAAAAAAAATGTGACAGACTTACCTTTAAAAGTCAGAAATCCCAGTGCCTGGGTGGCTCAGTCAGTCAGCATCTGACTCTTGATTTTGGCTCAGGCCATGATCTTAGGGGCATGAGATCAAGTGCCACATCTGGCTCCACACTGAGAGTGAAGCCTATTTGTGATTCTCTTTCCCTCTCTTTCTGCTATTCCCTGCTCTTGCATGTACCTGTGCACACACTTGCTCCCTCTCTCTCTCTCAAAAAAGTCAAATCCTACATCCTTGATTATTTTCCTTAGAAAAGTTCTGCCCTCGCACTCGCAGTTTTAGGAAAGGTATTTATTTGCATATTTAGCATCCAAAAATCAGTTCCTTCAAACTAACAGATCTTAAAACTATTTGTGCTTTTAAAACCATGTATTCTTGAAAAATCTTACAATGCCCTCATTTCAGGGTTTACATTCCTTATTTTGAAGACTACAAATTAGTCCAACCTTTGTGGTATAATATCTTAAGAGGTTTTTTTGTGTGTTTTGTATTTTCCTGGACATAAATGGAAAAGGAAAATGGGCATAAATGCTGTTTCTCAGGAATTTTCACATAACTCAATAGAAGTACTTATACATAAATATAGAAACATCATAAATTAATAAATTGCTGACTGACTCCACCTAAGTCATTGGCTAGTTGCTAGGCAGATTGGTCTACATCACTTTCTCTTAGTTATCTAGGCCAGTACTGTTACCATCCTTTTCTAACTACAATTCATCTTTATGCAAAATTCTGATATTCATGAATTTTCTTTTTATTTATTTATTTTTAAAGATTTTATTTATTCATGAGAGACACAGAGAGAGAGAGAGGCAGAGACACAGGCAGAGAGAGAAGCAGGGAGCCCCATGTGGGACTCGATCCCAGGATTCCAGGATCACACCCTGGGCCAAAGGCAGGTTTTAAACCGCTGAGTAACGCAGGCATCCCAGAGTTTTCTTTTAACTGTAATAATTTCACTTGCAAATTGTGTCTACTGTAACTACAAAAAGAGGAAACAGGTTAGTAGAAAAGCAGGAATTTAAAAAGGTGTGGCAACATAGAAATAGAGATTTTTCAAAGAAGCCTTGGAAATTGATTTTAAAAAAATGATAGGGTGTCAGTGTTCTACTCTTTGGGTTTGTTAGGGGACGGGGAGCTGAACTACATATAAGGAGATCCCAAAGGCTATTTCTGACAGAAGGGAAACCCTGGGATTTTCTACAAAATGTCTATGTCATTTTGCATAATGACATCTTAACTTTCCCAAGCAAAATAAATAGAATTTACCCAAACATTGAAAATATTTAAGTATTTTAAAGCCACGTTTGTTTCTTGAGTATTTTATTCAAAATAAAACTCTTTATTCAAAGAACTAGATGTGGGAAGGGCAGATGGTAATGCTTCTTTAGCAAATATTATTTACAATTATTTTATTGAAATAAAAGATTCTGAGAGATTTCCAGCCAGTGAGAAACAGTATATAAAAATGAATGAGGGGCGCCTGGATGGCTTAGTCGGTTGGGTGTCTGATTCTTAATTTCAGTGTGGGTTGTGATCTTGGGGTCCTGGGATCATCAGGCTCTGTGCTTTGTAGGGAGTTGGCTTGAGGATTCTTTCTCTCCCTCTCTCCACCACCCCCAACATGTGCTCTCTCTCTCTCTCTCAAATAAATAAATCTTTAAAAAAGATTATAAGAATAAAAGTGAATGATATGGGGCACCAAGGTGGCTCAGTCAGTTAAATGTCTGACTCTTGATCTCCGCTCAGGTATGGATCTCAGGATCATGAGTTTGAGCCCCATGTCATGGAGCCTGCTTGAAAAAAAAATTTTTTTTAATTTAAAAACAAATGAATACCTATAAAGAACCAGTTTAAAATGTGTAAAATGTCCTTATTATAGTTGCCCTAATTTTAATTTAATTTATTTTTTCATTTATTTATTTATAAAGATTTTATTTATTTTGAAAGAGAGAATACATGAACAGTGGGGGAGGAGCAGAGGGAGAAGGAGAAGCAGATTCCCCACTGATTAGTGAGCCTGACTGCTCTATTTTATTTTAATAATTATAAAATATTTATCAGTTTAAATCTTGCTCTCATGATTGGAAGCAATCAGAGGTCTTAAATATTCTTGTGCCTTCTTGGCTCTTTTTGATCAGTTATGTATAATATTAACTTGTTACAATGTTCACCTGATAGAAGTCACTATATGTATTGCTATGTTATTTATGTGACATTTAGAATGCATTGCAACCATTAAATATTTAGTCTTCATGGCATCCTATTGAATGAGATAATAATTATTATCCTCATTTTGAGATAAGGCCATTAAGACACAATATTTGATGAATTTTAATTGCTAATGTAGCTAGAGGTGTATAGATAGTGAATTCTAACCTTCCTTGTAAAACTATTCTGTTCTGTGAATACTTTTAATGTAGTCAATTCCCAATTACCCACCTTAATAGGAGGGAAGATGATACTACACTGATGCCTAATTCAAAAGTCATACTTTGTTTTATAATGCATCTCATACTTATATTTGAATATATATAAATCTTGTCTTTTTTAAAAAAAAGATTTTATTTATTTATTCATGAGAGACAGAGAGAGAGAGAGAGAGAGAGGCAGAGACACAGGCAGAGGGAGAAGCAGGCTCCATGCAGGGAGCCCCAACATGGGACTTGATCCCAGGTCTCCAGGATCAGGCCCTGGGCTGAAGGTGGCGCTATACCGATGAGCCACCCGGGCTGCCCTGAATATATATAAATATTTTGCAGAAGTTTCACACTGCAAAATTACACTTTGTATAAAATATCAAAATCACATATTGAAGCCCAAGCTGAAGGACTCTGGAATTTCAGCCTAGATTAGAGGGCAGCCCGGGTGGCTCAGCGTTTTAGCACTGCCTTCAGCCTGGGTTGTAATCCTGGAAACCCAGGATCGAGTCCCACGTCAGGCTCCCTGCATGGAGCTTGCTTCTCCCTCTGCCTGTGTCTCTGCCTCTCTCTCTCTCACTGTCTCTCATGAATAAATAAATAAAATCTTAAAAAAAGAAAAAGAAAAGCCTAAACTAGGCCACTCTTTCCTTGGTGGGAGTTGCAGTTTCCTCTTGTATAAAATAAAGGACAGAACTGTTCTGTCTTCAAAGCCCCTTTTGGTCCAGTTAGTCTCTGCTTCTGAAGTGAAATAGAGAGGATCTCAGGAAATTTACCTTCATGACCTTCTCATTTTCCCCTTCTTGTAGGGATAGACACACTTATTTCAACTCAACTTCAGTAGAGATCACTTTTCATTTTTATTTTGATCAAAAAATGAGTCACTGTTGGGATATTTTAGGGTAGCACTTAAAATGTTGCCTATAGGTCTTTTAGTTCATTCTTTAAAAAAGAAATTACTTATTTTGGAGGAAAGAGAGCAAGAGGGGGAGAGGGAGAGAGAATCTTAAGCAGGCTCTGTGCTGAGTGCAGAATCCGACTTGAGGCTCAATCTCATGATCCTGAGATCATGACCTGAGCAGAAACCAAGAGTTGGTTGCTTGACCGACTGCACCACCCAGTACCCCTGGTTCATTCTTTCATTTGGCCTCTTCTTCTTTATTCTATAATTGTGGAATTATGCTGGCACATGTGTAGTAAATCCCATTTTGAATCCTCATTACCTTTTTGACCTTGGACAAGTAGCATAAGTCATTTCCCCAGGCAGTGGATTCTGAGACAGATTTGTGTGCAGGAATACTCTCGGGATCAGTAGTTTTAGGAAGTAGAAGAAGGACTGGGTAGAGGAAAACATTGAATAGTATTTCAGTTACTTAGAAAGCTTCAGCTCATCCCAGGGAACTCTGGAACTGAGATGGCCCTTCAAAGTTGTCCTTGAATTGGAGCAAAGGGCTTGGCCTTCATATCCCCATATTCAATCTGTGGATCTGGGGTGTCCTGGGAAGGGAGTGTGACCTTGGATGAGGTAGCTTTCTTCATCTTAGCACAAATCCTACAGGGGGAACTCAGCTGAAGCTTACCAGCCACTGACACTGCCAAGAACTTGGGGACAGAGTGAGTACTTCAGTTGTGGAGGAGAGGAGATGAACAGCCTCTCCAGACTTCCACTCAGCATGTTACTGACTTATGTGCATCCCAGTTCTCTCTTCTATCATCAGAAATGGAAAGAGGGACTACCTTTGAACATGCTTTTTACTTTAACTCTTAATGTATCTCTTATAACCCTGCAAGACAGCTGTTAAACTCCTAGCACAATAGGAGGCCCATTAATAATAGCTGATTATTGAACATTTACTCTGTGCCAGGCATTTTGTTATGCACTTTACATATAGTATCTTATTTAATCTTCTAATCCTATCAAATGGATACTGTTACTGTTAACATTTAGCAGAGGAGGAACCTGAACCTTTGCCCAGTACTCACCAAAGCTTTGTGAGATTGGATTAAACTGTCTTCATGTAGACACTAAATGAGGGCGTAGGTTAAATATGTTAAGATCCTACTGCTGAGGGAAGCCTGGTTAAGCATGTGCTTTTAGCTCAGCGCATGATCCTGGAATTCCTGGATTGAGTCCTGTATCAGGCTCCCTGCATGGAGCCTGCTTCTCCCTCTGCCTATGTCTCTGCCCCTCCCCCTCTCATGAATAAATAAATAAATAAAATCTTTAAAAAAAATCCTGCTGAACCTGGAGTTAAACACATATTTTGCAACTTTAAATCAAAGCATTATCATCATTTCACATAGTTGTCTTATGTTATAAGCAAATAAGACTCAGAAGCAGTGCTGCTAAAAAGAGAGGGAAGTCAGCAAGTACCAGGTCACTTGTAAATAGGGACATCTGTTGACTCATTCGTTGGGGATGTGCTGATATCCTGGAGATAAAAATGCACAAAATTTTCATCTCTATACTTAATGCAATGGCTTACATCTATAGTGTGAAATATTTCAATTAGAGAAAATGAATCTTTTAAACAACAGAATTATATTCATCTTGATTAGTTTATAATACCACCAAATGGAAGGACGCCTCAGACACTACCATAGGAATATTTTAATTCTATGAAACTTATATTTAGACTTTTATACTCTAGTACTATTACTATGTTTGATTTTGCTTTGTTATAATCTACATCATGAAAATGTGTCTCCAGTATTTCATATGTTTTCTAACCATGCATGTTTTATTTAATGACTATATTAATACTGGTTGAGGTTGATTTTATAATGAACTTATTTCCTAAATTTTAAGGTAAGAAAGTTAGGCCAAATCTCAGATGTTTTGTCAAGATTAGGACAAAATCACTGAATGCAATTAAGAGCAAAACTAGTGGTATTTTCACATAATGAATAAAAGTAGCGACAAAGATGAAGAACGCATCATGCCATTTACAAGGAAAAACAGTGACAAAAATGGGTATTTTCACTGTTCACCAACAAGTCATCAGATTGTGTTCCTAAACTGCTGCTGCGCCACAGAGACTGTCTTTGTGTTTGCTTTCCGTTCTGTTGTTAAACTGGGCTTCCTAGCACTGGGGAGTAATCCTGCCTTCTGTGTTCTTACTGCACTATCCACCTGATTCATTCATTCCTCTCATTGCATGAACTTAGTGTCTTGTTCCTCACCACCACTTCTCATTTGGAATTTTACCTTTGAAATCATCAGATGCCACTTGTCTTGCATTGCTAGTACACCTTCTCTGTTAGGAAAAGTAAGTCATCGCTTTGCCTGTGCACTAAAATCTTATGTACAGTGTTTTAAAAATGAGCCTTACCCTGAAGTTCTTATTCAAAAAGTCAGAAATGAGGTTTGGGTATCTATTTGATTTTAAAATTTCACATGTAATTTTCATGTATAGCCAGAGTAGAGACACCCAGAGAATATGGAATCCTTTAGTTCTTTTAAATTGAGTGTTCTCTGGTAGTTCTGGTCATTAAACTACCTTAATGCACAATATATATTGTAATTTTCTTTATATTTAAAATGGAAGAGATAATGGGAACTAATCTGAGTGAATAAATGACATTTATATCACTCTCAAAGCTAATTCTTCAGGTAGTTCGGCTTTTTTATTGGAATTTTATTATTCTGGATTGCTTGGGGTTGAATCTCAACACCACTCAGTAGCTGTGTTGCCTTAATTGCTTCATGGCTGAGTTTCTTTAACTAAACATGGTGATAACAATAGCACCTACCTCACAGACTTATTGTGAGGATCAGGTAAATTAGTGCATGTAAAGCACCTAAAGTGCCTGGCATTTAAGCTTTAGCCAAAAATTAGTACATGTTAATGTTAAAAGAAATGCCTATCGAAGAATAAAGAAGGGAAATAACTCTGTTTAACAGCTCTTTGCTAGGACATTTATAGTGTTCATACTACTTTAAAAAAATCTTCCTAAGGACCTTTTGGTAAAGGTATTACTATCAACATTTTCTATATGAATGAACTGTTAAAAAAAATTAGCAAATTCCTCTAAATTATCTGTCTTGTAAGGGATTTGAATCCAGATGCATTTTTTTTTCCCACAAAGGGTCCAGGAAATCCTTTTATACAACACATGCTGATTCTGTTGGTGTAAAAGCCTATTAGTTCCTAGAGGATTTATGTAAAAATACATTTTTTGGGGTCATATTATTATATACATGTTTAAATAAAACACTGAGTATTTTTGTAATTATTTATGTGTAATGGGATAAGTTTCCTAATGCTTATCACTTTGTTTCCTATTTTAACCACATCAGTGAACTAAGATCAAATGGAAATTTTCATTTCTCCATTGTTTTTCTTGTAAATAATTTATGTTGCATAACAGCTTTATCATTTTTTTAATTGAGATCTGACACTTGAATTATAGACTCTGGTCAGTGATGTAATCCTATCCTTGTTGTCCAAAAATAACTTTATTTATTTTTTTTAAATTATTTATTTATTTATGATAATCACACAGAGAGAGAGAGAGAGGCAGAGATACAGGCAGAGAGAGAAGCAGGCTCCATGCACCGGGAGCCCGACGTGGGATTCGATCCCCGGTCTCCAGGATCACGCCCCTGGGCCAAAGGCAGGCGCCAAACCGCTGCGCCACCCAGGGATCCCCCAAAAATAACTTTAATTTGCAGTTGTTTTTGTTGTTGTTAATTAACTATTTTAGATTCCTCTACCATAGAACAAGGAAGTTGGACAAGGTTATTTCTTTTTTTTTTTAATTTTTAAAAATATTTTATTTATTTATTCATGATAGAGAGTGAGAGAGAGAGGCAGAGACACAGGAGGAGGGGGAAGCAGGCCCCATGCAGGGAGCCCGACGCGGACTCGATCCTGGGACTCCAGGATCATGCCCTGGGCCAAAGGCAGGCGCTAAGCCACTGAGCCACCCGGGTATCCCCTATTTCTACCAAAATTATAGGGTTCCATGAAATTATTACTGCATTATTATTATATAGAGTGCTTGTTTTTATTGCTGACATGTGAATTTGACTATCTTATTTTGATTGCTTTGTACCAGTTTTTTATCTAGGCTCCAGTAGTCAACAGCCACACCATTGAAGCTGAGTATCTTTAGAGTATTTTTCTACCATCCTTCTTTATGGGTGCCTCGTATCAACTTACAGGCCACAGGTGTTTCTGTAAAATTCATTCTCTACACATATCCAGCTTTTTGGACATGTGTTGTGTTGAATTTATTTCAGTAGATAAATGTAACATCTGTTGTAGTTTGAGATCTATAACCTTATAGAAATATAGTACAAAGACATTACAATAATTTTTTGGTAGAATGTGATGTGACATTGGCATAAGACTCTGCCAACCATCTAATGTATATACTAGTTACCTGAATTGAGTTTTCAATTTTATTTCAATTTTTAATTTTCTTGATTTCTTATCACTGCACTGGCTGAATTGTAGATTCAGTGACAAGTCTTAGCATTATTGCCAGTGGCAAGCCCCTGTCTTTTTTTTTAGTTTTGCACGGGACATTGTAGTTTTTAAATAATCCTGATCTGAAGTTTTCTGATAGCTCTGCAGAATGGTTTTTTCACATCTGTGTGTCTTACTATGTGTGTTCCAGTGTCACTGTAATTAATATATTTAATTCTATAGGTTCAAACAATTTTAAATCAGAAAGGGACAATGGAGAACATCTAGTCTAATCTCTTCAAAAGTTGTAGAACTTGGGGTGCCTGGCTAGCTCAGTCAACAGAGCATGTGACTCTTAATCTCAGGTTCATGAGTTTGAGCCCCACACTGGACATAAAGATTACTTAAAAAAAAAATAGTGAATGCATGCACATACACACAAGCTGTAGAAGTTTTGATAGTTCTCTTATAAAGCCTTTCTTTTTTTTTTTTTTTTTCTGGTATAAAGCCTTTCTATAAGGGGCAGATAGGTTTGTCAGTTAAGTGTCAGATTCTTGATTTCACCTCAGGTCATGATCTCAGGGTCTCGAGATAGAGCCTTGTGCCTGGGTTAGAGCCTGCTTAAGATTCTTTCTCTCCCCTCTGCCCTCTCCCCTTAAACAAAAGCCTTTCAGTAAGAAGTGAACAGGAACATTTTATGAACTTATTTGCCATATCCTTAGAAGACACCATTTCTAGGACTCTAGTAAATGGTAAGATGCACAGATGTATGTTACTGCTTTCCACTCTGGCCTCTGTGATCATATGACAGGAGCTGGTGAACATCTTGCTGCCACCCAGGCCACTAGAGGAGACCTGAATGCTTGTATGAAATCGATACATGTAAAGTTCTTTCCTGATACTTTGGGTTTTCAAATTATGTTCTGCAGAGCCCTAGGGCTCCACAGAGGAGGCTTGGTGGCTGTCTGGGCTTTTAACACTACTTAAAGTACAGTGATTTAGAAGTTGAAGTTTGTACCTGCAAAGAGAAACTGTCAAAGGCAGGGTTAGACTCTACCAAACAGAGAAACATCAAATCCATCAGTAAGTGTTAGTGGCTCTATCTTCAAAATACAGCAAACATTCAGCTTACTACCTTCACTGCTGTCACCCTGGTTGGCTAACTTCATTTTTCACCATTACTGCCAAGCCTTCCAGCAACTACCCTTATCTCCCTTATAGTACTAGCTTTTTAACATAGTAAACATGGTAGTAATGCTTTACTTTTTAAAAAAGATTTTATTTGTTTATCTGAGAGAGAGAGGGGGAGAACAGGAGTGAAGGGAGGGGCAGAGGGACAAGCATACTCCCTGCTGAGCATGACTCAGGCAGGACAGGACTCAATCCTAGGACCCTGAGATCATGACCTGAGCTAAAGTCAGACGTTTAACTGACAGAGCCACTGTGGTGACCCAGTAGTAATGCTTTTAAAACCAAAAGTAGGTCTTCTCACTCACGGGTATCCAGATGACTAATCAGCAAGACAAATACTCAAATATCAGTAGGTTTTTAATCTACTAGTGAACAAAATAGAAAATGTAGAAAACAATGATTTTTTTAAAGACACGTCGAACTAATAAGACCCTAAAACCAAGAGAAACAAACAAACTGGAGTAAGACTACTGTTAGGCATTTAGCATGGAAAGAATGTAGATGCCAAAAAAATAGCCAACTTACCCAATAATTAAAGGAATTGGGGGATAGAAAGAATTTGCTAGAAACACTTGTTTATTTTTTTATTTTTTTTCACTTGTTTGTTTAAAAGAATTTTAACAGTAAGTGGATATTGATATAATGAAGATGATAAATGCTTATATTTCAAATTAAAATCTCAATAATTATGTCCTTTAAAAGAAGCCCCATAACTAAGAATAAATTTAAGAAATATAGAAGAAATTATAATAATTTACTGAGGGAAATAAAATTTGAGTAAATAGGAAAGCATGTAGTTCTTTGATGGGTGAATCCATGTGGTGAATATCTCAGCTATTCCCAAATTAATGTGTAAATCTTACACAAACACAGTAAAAAATCTCAACATCATTTTTTTAGTAATCAAAATTATCCTAAAATTAACATACCAGAAATAATTGCAATTATTTGATTTATTTTGTTTTATTCAATAAACACATGTATACCAGTCACTATTTTAGACTTTACAAATAAATTAACTCTTAAATCTCATTTATAATCCTTTGAAGTTTAAAATTATATTTAAAAAGTGAAGTACTGTAAAAATATAAAATACTAGGCATTAACTTAATATGTAAGACTGTTATAGAAAAAAATTGATTTTGTTTAAAAGCATTTTTTTTTAAAGATTTTTATTTATTCATGAGAGACAGAGAAAGAGAGAGAGAGGCAGAGACACAGGCAAAGGGAGAAGCAGGGTCCATGCAGGGAGGCTGACGTGGGACCTGATCCCGGGTCTCCAGGATCACACCTCAGGCTGAAGGCAGTGGTAAACAGCTGAGCCATGGGGGCTGCACATTTAAAAGCATTTTTAAAGACCTAAATAAATAGGGAGATAGACAGTTTTATGGATTGGAGTATAATCAGAATGGGAATTTTTATGTATTCAGTACCATTCCAAACAAAACACCAACAGGATCTTTGTTGTTTTCATTATTGAACTTGACAAGCTGACTCTCCAGTTTATGGGATAGAGCAGTGAGCTAATAAAAACCAGGACACTTTTTTTTTTTTTTTTTTAAGATTTATTTGAGAGAGCCAGCAAAGAGGAGGGACAGAGGCAGAGAGAGAGAGAATCCCAAATAGATTCCATGCTGAGTGTGTGGAGCCTGTCTCGGCACTCAGTCCCAGAACTGGGAGATCACAACCTGAGCTGAAACCAAGAGTTAGACAGCTAACTGACTACACCACCTAGGCTCCCCAAACCAGAACACTTCTAAAGAAGAGCAAGGTGGAGAGATTTCCTTTACTTTATATCAAAAGTTATTATAAATTTATAGTACTTAATATGGTATTATCTTGGTGCAGAACAGACCAAAAACTTAATCTATAAAACAGAATAGCACAGAAATGGTTCTAAGTCGACATAGGAATTTGATTTCATACAGACCTAGCATTGTAGATCAGTGAAATAAAGAATAGAATTTTTGATAAATGGTAGAGGTACCCTAGGAAGAATAATAAAATTGGATCCCTAATGCCCATTATAGCCAGCCTCCCAAAAACAAACAACAGCAAAACCCCACAAAACTATGTGGATTAAAAGAGTTAAATATGAGTGCTAGAACCATACTACTTTAAAATGATTGCACAGGAAAACATGACCTCGGAATGGGGCATCATTCTGTAAACAGGTGATAGTGTAACCAAACAGAAAAGGTGACTAATTGAAGTACATTAAAATTACAAATTTCTATAACCAAAAATACCTTTACAAAAGTGAAAAGTAAAGCCACATAAAGGGAAAGGTCGAAAGGTCTTTTTTTAGCACAGGTAACTGACAAGAGCTTCTTAAATACATTTATATTAGGAAAAAAATATAGAGAAGAAAAATGCATAAAGATTGGAAAAGCACTTTACAGTCAAAATTAGAATGGCTAATAAACCTATGAGAAGATGCCAAGCCTTGTAATCAGGGAAATGCAAATTAAAAGCAAAATGAACTATCATTTCTTATCTACCAAACTGAAAGCTTAGTCTGATGTTACCAAATTTTGGTGAGGATTTGAAGCAAATAGAAGGGTTTTTTTGTTTTTTGTTTTGTTTTTTTTTTTTTTTTTTTTACACCTACCGTGGAGTGCAAATTGGCTTAAGCTTTGGAAAACAATTTGGTGTACTATCCCTGTGGGTCTGCTCTTTACTTCTTGTAGAGAAACCTTTCTACCTGTGAAAAGAGTGTGTGAAACCTCTCCACCTGTGAAATAAGAAATCTCCTGTGGATTGCCTTTTGGTTACCTTACCAGTGTGTTTCAAATAACACAGTTCTCTGATTTCAATGAAGTATAGTTTATCAGTTATTTTGTAGTTCGTGCTTTTTGTATTCTAAGAAGTATTTGCGTACTCCAAAGTCTCAAGGATTCCCTCCCACTCCCCCGTGTTTTCTTCTGGCAGTTTTAGCTTTGGCATTTAAGTGTATGCTGTTTGAATTCATTTTTGAGTGTGATGTGAAGTTAATATTTTAAAATATTTTTTAAACATATGTACGGAAATTCGGTTGTTCCAGGAACATTTATTGAAAGCATTGTTCTTTTTTTTGCTCCCATTAAATTAGTTTTTTTTTGAGAATCACTTAATCCTGGGTGTTTGGGTCTATTTCTAGATCCTCTATCCGCTTTCATTAATCCTTGTTTATTCATTACTATTACACTGTCTTGATGGCTTTAGCTTTAGAGTTAAGTACTGAAATTAGGTAGCATAGGTTCTCCAATTGAGTTCTTCTATTGTTAAATTAGTTTGGCCAGCCTAGGTCATTTGTGGTTTGATAACAATTTTGGAATCTACTTGTTACTTTTGTTTAAGAAAGCAAAAAGCCTATAGGGAATTTTGATTGGAATTGCCTTAAATCTTTAGATGAATCTGGGGAGAATTGACATGTTAACAATATTATCTTCCAATGTGTGAATGTGGTGTATTGCACCATTTATACCTTTTTTTATTCCTCTCAGTAGTATTCTGTGGTTAATTCTCTGTGAGACCTTTAGGAATCTCAGTAGAAGAGAAAACAGAATGGTCAAAAAAAAATGGCTAGTACACCAAATACATTTGAAGAAGTAATGGCTGAAACTTTCCCAAATTTGCTGAAATATGTAAATTTAGAGATTTAATAAGTTAAGCAAACTTTAAGACAGTCGTACTGGGAAACGTTATAATGTGCAACTTGTTTCCAGTTTTTACAATTAGAGATGCCCTGTTACAATTGCCACTTCTGTGTTTGTGCTTGTGGGTGTGATAACTTCCTAGATGTAAATCCCCATGTGAAAGTTTAACCCTGCCCTAATCTGGATACTTATGCCAGGTTGTCCTCCAATTGAGTTGTATCAGTTTACTCTTCTGCTGTGTCTCTATACCTTTTTAACTCTGAGGGTATTATTTTCCTTGTCTGCCAATATGATTGATAAGAAATGATATCTATTTTTACTTTAATTTGCATTTTAGACCTTTTAGGTTGATTTTCTTGTTTCGTGTTTACCATTTTTTAGTTGTGAATTGCTTATTCTGTTGTTGTTTTTTTAACTGAGATATAATGGGTATACAACATTATATTAGATTCAGGTGTATAACATGATTTTATATTTATATATTGCTAAATGATCATCACAGTAAGCCTAATTAACACATCACACACAGTTATTTTTTTTATTTTTTTTTATGATAGTCATACAGAGAGAGAGAGAGAGAGAGAGACAGGCAGAGGGAGAAGCAGGCTCCATGCACCGGGAGCCTGACGTGGGATTCGATCCCGGGTCTCCAGGATCGCGCCCTGGGCCAAAGGCAGGCGCCAAACCGCTGCGCCACCCAGGGATCCCATCACACACAGTTATTAAATTATATTTTTCCTTGTGATGTGAACTTTTAAGATCTATTCTCTTAGCGACTTCCAAATTTGCAATACAGTATTATTAACAATAGTCACCATGCTATACATCACATCCCCATGACTTATTTTATAGCTGAATTTTGAATATTTTGACCCCCTTCACCCATTTGCCCATCCTTCATCCCTCATGTTTTTTATCATTCTTTACTTTTGTATTATCTATATTGCAAATATTTTTTCAGTTATTTACATTTTCTGATTCTTTGTATAGACATTTATAATTTTTATGTACCCGGATTTTTACTTTTATATTGAACCAAAAAAAATAAGGGACATAAGTATATACATTTTTGTTCAATTTGGTAGTAAGTAATATATATTACTTATATATAAGTGTGGGATAATAGCGACCAAGGTAATAAAAGTGGTTTTCCCAGTTACAAGTAAGGGAAAATACTAGAATAAACCTTGCGATAGCAGTTGAACTCATGGATTTTGGTATGCATGAAGATAAATACAGAAATATAGATATGTGTGTATATGTTGGTTACTATGTATACATAGATTTCCTAGCTCTGGTCACTGAAAGGGCCTGGGAGCAGTAACAGTGTATGTATACCCAGAGCTCAGATATTGATTTTTAAATACCACTCTCGAATAAAAAGACCCAGGACTCCTTGGGGAAGTGGTGGTTCCAGGGCTGGCACAGGGAAGGTACAAATTGACCCTGAAACATCTATGATGTCAAAAATTAAGAAAGGGGGACGCCTGGGTGGCTCAACGGTTGAGCATCTGCCTTTGGCTCAGGGCGTGATTCTGGAGTCCCGGCATCGAGTCCCACATCGGGCTCCCTGTGGTGGAGCCTGCTTCTCCCTCTGCCTGTGTCTCTGCCTCTCTTTCTCTCTGTGTCTCTCATGAGTGAATAAATAAATAAATAATCTTAAAAAAAAATTAAGAAAGGGCTTAAAATAGATGGAGGCATGTCATAAGGACATGGGAGCCAACTGGAAGGTGCTTTCAGTAGCCAAAACTAGAATAATTTAGGCAATAAAATAAATGATATATTTTATGGGATTATAACCCATAGAACAAAATAAATGCATCCATACTAATGTAACTTGATCAAGAAAGAAGAGACAGCTCTTGCAGAAGAATTTTAATTAAGAAATACAGAAGTAATGAGGAAAATACTAAATCTCCATTAGGCAAAGACCATAGTAATCATTGTCGCAGACCAGATCCACTAGTAGGTGCTAAAATCACTATATTAACACAGCCTTAAACTATCTCCTCTCAAGATATTTATCAATTAGAAAGGGAAATTGGAACTCCACTGTAATTGGTTACCTTCACTAAGTGATGAAAGTTAACATCAGTAATAAGATGCTCATCCTGATATAACACACTGAGAAGGACTCAACATCACTTGTGTGGTCTTCTGGCCAAAAATGCATAGCCTTGGTGTAATTATCAGAAAAGATCAGATGAACCTCAGTTAAGCGACAAGTCTACAAAATAACTGACCAGCATTCATCAAAAGTGTCAAAGTCATGAAAGACAAGTGGAAGGACCAGTCACAGATTGGAGGAGGCTACAGACATGACAGCTAAATAAATACATGCAAGATCCTGAAGTGGGTCCTGGAACAGAAAAAGGACATGATCAAAATTCAGATAAGGTCTGTAGTCAGTCTACCAGTGTGAATTTCCCAGTTTTGATAACCATATGATTGTTTCAGGATTCCTTTTCCTTTCGTGCTCGTGGTTTTTGTTTAGCCGCTTCGAAGAAAGAAGAGGTAGATCAGACAAAGAGGGGTGACAGCAAAGCAAAGTTTATTGGGCAATAGTGCAAAGCTCCTGAAGAGGGAGGGGACCCAAGAGGGTTGGTGTCAGAGTTTCTCAGTCTAGGGTTTTTATGAGATTGTTGCCGGGCTGTTTTAATTTGATTAACCCTCCCTGCACCTGTCCTCCAAGTTTTTGTCTGTGTGTTCATCTACCTACCAGGTAGTTGCTGACATAGGAAAGGGTAGAGGGCTCCTTCCTTTAGAGGTGGTGAAGAATAACAGGACAGGTTCCTTTTCCTTTTAAGGGTAGATTCCTCTTTGGACAATCCCCAAGCAGGGATTGTCCCTGCTTGCTTTCCTCAGACTGTCCTCCATTGGATGCTTATGTAAATTGTTGACCTTAGAGAATAGCTGGGTGAAGGATTTATATGAATTCTCTGTCCTATGTATGCATCTTTTCTATAGGTCTAAAAATATTATTTCAAACTAGGAAGTTTTTAAGAAGCTGTTCTTAGGAGGTAGTATAAAGATAGATTTATGTTTTATAGTGGTATAAGTAATACAGTATTTTAAATTAGCTGAGGATGTTCAGAATTGGAAATCGCAATTTTATTTTTTCTGGCTTTCATTTTCAATATCCCTCCTTCCCCAGGTTCCGAGTGTTATACAGCTCTTGGGCAGAAAGTTTAGTACGGTTTTATTTATAGATTTAAAAATAAAAGCATAAGGATTAGAGATTCTTATTAGCATATATCATTATATTAATAGATAAGCTTTGGAAGGCAAAACAGATTTTTTTTCACATTCAGTTTTATTCTATGTTCATTAAATCTCAGTGCTTCTTACCTATAACTCATTGTTTAGCTAGATGTGTTTGTCCCTGGAGTATTATATGCAATTAACTTGAAAGAAAGTATCAGAATAAATATTTCCATAGCTGAATTTTGTTTATAGCTAGTCATAAGGAAAACAAAAAATCTTTCATGCTATTCTCAATAAAGTTTTTAGGGTCTTTTATTAGAGTTATAATGGTGTGCTTCTAAGATATGACCCTAAATTTCTGAAAAAATTTTAAAAAGATTATTTATTCATGAGAGACAGAGGAGGGGGGCGGGCAGAGAGAGAGAGGCAGAGAGAAAAGCAGGCTCTCTGAAAGGAGCCCGATGTGGGACTCATCCCTGGGCTCCAGGGATCACGCCCTGAGCCAAAGGCACACACTCAACCGCTGAACCACCCAGGCATCCCAATTTCTGAACATTTTAAGGCACCTTTTGTTTTATATTTACAAGTTTTTCTTCCACTTGAGCCTGTTCGATTAATTGTTGTGCTTCTTGAATCCTTCATGAAGGATTGCCTGTGAAAATAGGTCCCAGTACAGTATGCTTCTCTTTTATTGTCACTTTTTATTTTACTATTAAAAAAATTATTCTAGTACATATGAAACTACTGTAAAACTCTATGTTAACTACACTGGAATTAAAATTAAAAACTTATTAAAAATGGAAAAAAGACCATTCTAAATTATACAGGTGAGAAACTGATCTTGAACCATACCTAACGTGTAATAACTAGATGGATTTTATGTTAAGTTTCTAAATCATCATATAATATCCAAAAACAAGGAGTGTTTCATTTCCATTGTCAAAGTGTTAACATGTTAAGAAACAAATATATTGGGAAATAATGGTGAGAATTCAGACTCATATATATATGATGTTTTATATATTTATATATACAGATTATGTTTTATATGTTCTTTTATACATATATATGTACATAGTGAAACTCATCCCTGTATGTATGTATGTGTGTGTGTGTATATATATGTGTGTGTGTGTGTATATGTATGTATAAAAGAACATCATTCAGTTTTGTGAATGGGACTGTGATTTAGGCATCTAGTAAATTTTAGTAAATTTTCATTGTTACCAGAAATTTCGTTTTGTCATCTGTAAGTTAAATTGAGCTAGACATTTTGGAGAATTTTCATAGTGTCTAAAATGTGCTACTTCTAGATTGTGTGAAGAAAGGAAGAAGTAGAACCATCTTGAAGACCAGGGAAGTTGTATAATTGTCTCCATATGCAGCAGTAAAAGCAGACACTTTGGGATAGTATGGTGTTCTTTCCTGACAACTCTTGAAGACAAAGAAGAAATACATCAGTCATTTATCTGAACAAGAAAATCATAAAGAATTGCTTCCTGGTAGAAAGTGGTAAACTGGTGGGAGTAGCACATGTGAAACAGCAGCTACTATCTTAGTCTATGGAGAGGTGAAAATAGATAACAAAGGAACTAAGGCCTCTTCTCCAAGATTAGACTTCTTCAAAGAGGGAAGCACCTGGCCTACGGGAGGTGGAGAAACTTGCCAATGGTCCTGGTCGAGAATGGCCTACTGTTGCCTCAGGGGCAGTGGAGGGAGCAGCTTAGAGCTGGTCCTGACCTTGCTGGAGGCATGGGGGCCCGGAGGCAGCCTAGCTGGAGGGCAGGAGCTGATCTAAGTTAGCCTGTAGGAGCAGTCTGCCATTTTCACAGACAGGGAAGTGTCTGTGCCCTTGCAGGATCACTGTTGACCTCCACTGCCAAAGCTTAACATTTTGCACTAACTGACAAAGGAGGTGTTTTCAGAGGCCAGCTCTAGTATTACGAAGCAGTGGATGAAAACAATGGGTTTTTAGCTGTTACTACAAATTGAAAACTGACCCAGAAGGAATCATTTATCATAATTCTAAGATATAGTCTCCTAAGTCAGGACAGTCAAATTTCTAAAATGCCATTCTCTGCTCGGTTCTTTATAACGAGGTTATTATGTCCTCTGTAAATATATTTAATACTTTCCTACACTCAAACATTATTCATATATTTTTATGTTCAGAAAAGCACATAGCTTCTAAGTTGTAGAAATGTAAACTTTAAGATAGCAAAATGCAGCCCCCCTCAATACTGTAGTATTTTAAGTTCTGTTAGAGCAACAAAGGAATTGTTCTCCTTTCTTCTTTCAGAGAGGGACCCTTATCATTGCTGTATAGATCTCTAGGCAATATCATAGAGCTGGAAGGAGCAGGTTTAAAACGGAGAACTAGACCAGGCCTCTGAACCCTGAGCCCCGCCTGTGGGTGGGTAACTGGACTAACCCCATTTTGCATTTACAGATAAATAAATGATGGTTGGTGACTATTGTCCCAGATTTGCATTTCAATGGCCCAGTAATGTCCCATCACTTACCAACCAAGGCACAGGATGTTAGTGATAAGGAATAACTAATGATTTACTAACAAGATCAGATCTTTGATAATTATGTACAATAGATGTACAAATTCTATATTTAACTTTTATTTGCCTTTTAATTGCTATGGATTTCCAGGCTTCCTGCTAGCTACTTTATCAGACTGAAGACATGGTTCCTATAATCTCTCATCCTCAGACCCAGTGGACATTACAGTGTATTTTCTCCAAAACAGAAAAGGCAGCCCAGTCCCATTATATGTGGTGAAATGTTGCAGTGCCATCCATTTTAGCAGCAGTTGTCTATTCACTGGGACAGCATTCTGTGACTTGCAAAAAATAAATAAATAAAAATGGCAAGCAGGGGATTTACTAGTGTTTTCGTGTCAAGTGGCCTAAAGGGGGAATTCTATGGACAGATGAAGAGAGAATTCTTTGGACTTTTTCACACTAGAAAATAATTTGGGGCCAACAGAAAGTAGTGTATTAAGCCCAAGCTCATTTAAAATTCTGCTTTGTCTGACCAGCCATCACATTACAGAACAGTCTGTTCAGAACATATCCAGTGTTGCTTCTGTGACCTCCCAGAGCTTCCTGCAGCAGCTAGCTTGAGTAGAGCAGGCCACTCTGCTTCTGGGAAGGAAGAGTTCCGCGCGAGTCCTAAAATATTGATGTGACCACTCCGCAAGTATAGCAGTGTTATATGGGTTATATACAGTATGTCATTCAAGCTGTTTTCATTGCCCAGAAATCGTTATGCTGAACCTATAGGTTGTCAATCAAGTTAATTTTGGGAACTGCAAGGTAGAATTTGCCTTTGTGGACATTTATACATAGGATATATATATATATATATATGTATGTATGTTTATATAATATGCTTTCTTCATGGATGTAAAAGCTTTAAAAGTTACTGCCTTTCAGACTTACTGCACCCTTAAATCTTATAGTCACTGAAATGCAAACAAAAGGAAGTTTCATTTGATTATTCTCTTTAAATGTATGTGTTGGCTGGTGTAGTGATAGTGAGGACTGTACAGTACCAAGTGTTAGCTTGTATCACATGAAGTTGCCATTCCTTAAAATTGACTCTGAAGTCAAAGAGGTAAGATATTGGCAATTTCACCTGGTTCATCCTAATAAAGTATCAACTCTGCTATGATATAGAAGAGCACCAAGTTATTAAAGCAAATTATATAAGCTGGAACCCAAATTAACAACTGGACAAGAGACAGAAATGATATAAAGGAAAATACAGCTAACAAGTAGTTTATGACAGTCCTGTACCACGGTGCAGAACTGAAGTGTGATCCTCATCACTATATTGGCAGAAAATATTTTGGTCAACAGATTTTTCAGTCTCTGAACAATGTGTCTTATGTCTAGGATTATGCAAATCCTTGCACATAAGTTATTTCACATTTGCTTACGTGGCTGCCATCTTGACATACCTACCAGCAGATATTTATTTCTGTACTCTTTGTTGTCTTTCTGACTTATATACCAAGGTGATTGCCCTTTGGTGGTATTGTATATTAGTGCCTCAGGTGGTACTTGTGTAGTTAATGACAGTCTTACCTGAAAAGATGCCAGTGGAAAGTACCTCATCCACTTTTGAGGCTGTGGATTTTCTGATGGTCTGATTTTATCTCCTGATATTTTCTAATGATGAGAGTCAGTGGGGTCTTTTAGTTATGTGAATGAAACCGAAATTAGTTTGAAATTTTCAATAATCTTCATTCTTGTGGTGAGATGTAGAATTTGGAGAATTGAACTGTGGATAGTAAATGGCCATACTGGTATGGCCAGTAGTAAAACAGTGACCAGTTGACATATTTGTTTTTCCATTAAAAAAAAAAATTTTATTTGAGAACGAGAGCGCATGCAAGAGTAGGGGGAAGGGCAGGGGGAGAGGGAGAAGACTGACACTGCACCCCCCAACCCCCGCCCCGAGCACAGACCATGTGGTCTAGGCAGATCCTATGACCCTGGGATCATGACTTGAGCCCAAGACAGAAGACTAAGCCACCCAGATGCCCTTTGTTTTGCCTTTTTTTGTTTTTTTTTGTGTGTGTGTGTGGGGGGGGGGCGGTTTGCCTTTTTTTTTTTTGGCCATTTTTTATAGAAGGTGGCTTTGGGGTTCTGTCAACTTCAAGAAAAGTGCTACAGACAGCGTTAGACCCAACTGCCCTCTCACTGGCAATGAGCAGTCACTTTTTCTTAGTGTCCAGAAAGTAATTTATTTAAAAATTTTTATTGGGACCTAGTCTGATTCAATCTTACAATAGTTCACAATATATTTAAATTACAGTGAGCTATCCAGAGAACTCCTTTGTAATGATTCACAGTTTTCCATTTAATGTGCAGTTAATGCAATGTTTGTAAGTTAATGGGTTGATAAATTTGTAGAACTTTTATCTTGAGTATGAAAATGCAAAGACTAACTTTTAATGCAGTATTATATTTCAAAACCTCAGCTGTTAATGAAGCTATTAATTAGAAGTGTTTTGCCCTTAATCGCTTTCAGACTTGGTAACGACATTTGCCTAACTTTTTTGGCAATTATGTATGTTTCATGGCCTTTTGATTCCAAGATACTCAAATGATTTAACACGGAGCATTATCATAATTTTCACAAAACATGCCCATGTGGAAATTAGAGATTGGCAGTTATTCTTGGCTTCCCCATGTGGAAATCAAGTTAAGTTCATTACTAGGAGAAAGGAATCTAGTATGCAGAATCTTTTTCTCTCAATTGTAATTTTTAAATGACTGTGGAAATTCATGTTTAAATGCATTATCATACTGAGGAAACTTCATTTTCAAGTATCCTTTTCTTTGGCTTTTTCCCTCAAAATGCAAGAATCTTTGTGGTATGGTCATTAAAAATTTTTTTAACTTGTTTTGTAGAACATTGAGAAGATTGGAAGGGATGAAACAGGTTGAAGAGGGCAAATATTCTGAGTGCAGAAAAAAGACTGAAAGTTAAAATTAAGCCTAAAATCTAAGAAATATCTAAAACAATTGAGAAACTTTTATGATGTATTAATTCCCTTTTTGACTATAGATAATTTTTAGGAGGTGGTATTAGGATTTCTGTTTTGTTTCTAACAACTTTTATTCTGATGGATATAAAAATACAGATGTTAGTCCCTAAGAACTTAGAATTTAAGACATGCAAGCTATTTTCTATTTAGTGTTAATGCTAACTACTTGAGATTTTATTTATATTTGTTGTGAAATCATACAAGTGCTCACAGAAAACTAATCTGATGTGGAAATACCTCTGTACACAATGATTCAGAATCCAAAAACATATTCTGTATTTATGTATTTGTATAAGATACCATAAACAAAGTTAAGAAGCAACAAAAATAGCAGCATTGGATTGAAACAGAGAAACACATAGATTTATTTTGATTCAAGAGTTCAAAATGATCCTGAGGGGGAGGAATCACGCAAACTTCCGTGTCACTTTTGAATGATGCTAGAGAATTAGCTTGTAATTTTGAAAATTTTGGTAAATAAAGAGAAATATTTATCCTATGTTTTCTGTGCAGATATAACTCAGCATAATCTAAATGGTTGACGAGAGAACAGTGTTCTAGCCAATACATGAAAAAGGGGTTATAGAATATCACCACTTTGCCACCCTGATCAGTTAATGGGCCTGAACAATCACTCCTAATGACCCTCAAAAAGAGACAGTCACATGTTGTATACTTCTGGATGGAAGTGCATAACATCTAAGAAATAGTAAAAATAAAAATTCAAACCTGAATCTGTTTAGCCAGTTTATAGGACATACAGAGGTTAGACAAATATGGAAATTAAAGGAATAATGTGTAGGATCCAGATTTTAGAAAACTCTGTGGGACAAAAGAACTGATTTCTTCTAGAAAAGCAGGAGTTGGGCGGTAACCTATAGATTTTTTTTTTTTAAAGGAGGAGAAAGAAGGTGTGTGCCTGCACGCAAAGGGGTGGGTAGGGGCATGCAGGGCTCCATCTCATGACCCCGATTTAGACCTGAGTCTAAATCCAGAGTCATACACTTAACCAGCTCAGCCACTGAGGTGCCCCTAGATTGAGATTTAAGAGACATATTTGGATTATGATTGGAGAGAGAAATGTAGATAAGTGAAGGAAGGGGAAAAGATGAGAAATAGGGAAGAGAAAATCAGAAAATCAATAAAATGTGAAAGCTGATAGACTATTTGATGATAATGGAATTATTGATAATTTTGTTTATCTGTGATAATAGTATTGTGATTATGTTTATTATAAGTGCCAATCTTTTAGACATATATATGAAGTATTTGTAGATGAGATTTACTACAAAGTCATTCAGGGTGCTGGGGAGAGTGAGTGAGGGTATAGATGCAAACAAGATTGGCCAGGACTTAACAATTCTGGAAGCTGAATGATGGTTACAACAAGGTTTACTATATTCTTCTTGTATATGTTTGAAATTTTACGTAATAAACAAGATGTGTCACAGTGGAATTGACTGCCCCACAGAGTAGTGAATTCCATGCCATCTGACTCTGCGTTCTAAATTTGTAGGTCTCCATGAGGCCACAAATTTGGGTTTTCCTTAAGTTCATCAAGTGATCCTAAATATCAGGATTGGACACTTCAGGGCCAGACTATCTTTGAAGTCTCATCTAATTCTGAGCTTTCTAAGTCTAGTATTTCTTGGAATGGTATCAATAAGATGTACTCAAGAAACTCAGGGACACAGTAGTTAGGAGTGACCAGCAAAGCTTGGTAAATAAAGGAGACTTTGAAAAATAGTTGAAATGTGGATAGTGGAGTGTGAATTAGGTCCATTCATTCCACAAATATTTTTAATGCTCCTTCAGTGCCAGACAATGTAGTATGCCAGGCGCTGAGATATGGTTGTGATTGATGCAGTTATGATGATGATCATTTTGAACCTCATTTGTTGTAGAGATCTTCTGTTACCCTAGAGGGAATACTGGTTTTTGAAGCTGGAACTTTAGCTTCTGGACAGGCCATAGCACTTGCTCTGTAATGTAAAGGAAGCCACACAACCTCTCTGAGCTTCTCTTTTCTGATCTATCATAATGAGGTTGGACCATTCCAGCTCGTGACTTTTATGAAAATGTGATGGGTGAAGGTATTTTGCTCTGTAGCTTTCACTTTATGTGTAGATGGTGAGGTCTGTGAGACTCTTTTTTCTTTTTTTAACCCTATTAGTGCCCATGAAATTTGCTTGTTAGTGGGGTGAGTGAGGGTATTTTCTCTTTTTCCTGACTCTGTAATATAGTTCTGTGAACATATAGTTAAGCTAGCATAATTAGATTCTCTCCATAAACTGAAACAGGTCTGATCTTAAACTCATTTACTGTCTTAGGACAGAATTGATCTTGCTTTCACATTTGATTCACCCTCTATAGATTTTGAGAGGAAGAAAAATAGCATTGCTGGCCCAGTTTAACTAGCCCAGAGTTAACAGGGAAAAGGTTAGAAAACTAGTGTTATAATACTTGTTTGCCTTTCTCGTCTTGTTATGTGTTAATATATGCAGATTACTCAGATAAACAATTTCAGCATTCCTTAAGTGGCTCTGCCAGTTAGGCTTTTCACTTTCCATACATGTTAAAAGGATTCAGTGGTTGCTGCATCATCATGAAGCCAATTTATGGTTTCTGGGATTACCAGGCAAGATATAATATGGTGTATTTCATTTGCAATATTAAACAAAATCATTTGCAGATATCATCTTAAGTCTGAAATATGGTATAGCCTATTATTTTTGTAATAATTGTATGGAATATAATGGACAGAATAGAGGATTTTATGTCAGGTAAACCCTATTTTGGCATTATTCATAGTACGATCTAGAATAAGTTATTTAAGGTTTCTGAGAAACGGTTTGCCTCATCTTCAAAACTGAAACTAATATATTCCTCTCAGGGTTATTTTCAGAATTAAATGAAGTCCTGTAGGTAAAGCATTCAAAACAGTACATGCCACCCACCAGACCATGAATATAATTTCCCTTCTTACCCCTTTCCTTGCTTTCATTCATTCATTCATTCATTCATTTTATTGGTTTTTCTGTTCGGTAAAATGCTTGATATTACATATATTTAAAAATTTTTTTAAGATTTTACATATTTGAGAGACAGTTTAAATGGGGGAGAAGGACAGAGGGAGGAGAGAGATTCTGAAGCATACTCCACGCTGAGCTTAGAGCCCAATGCCATGCTCGATCTTATGACCCTGAGATCATGACCTGAGCCAAAGTCAGACATTTTACTGACTGAGCCACCTAGGTGCCCCTTGATATTACATATTTTTAAAAGGACTAGAGTCCCACTAGTTTTCCTCTTTTAAAAAAGTCCATTTTTTGTAGTCTTAGGATAATATAGAAATAAATATCTGTGATTAAGGAAAATAATTAATTTCTGTGTAATTATATTCAGGAAGATGGAGGAAGAATTTATCATGAACTTCCCTCATTCCAGGCATGATGCATGTTCTGTCATTTAGTATTCCTGTCAACTCAAAAATAGGTCTTTTCTCCATCTCATTTGATCTCAGATGAGGAAACTAATACCCAGTTCATGTTACTTGAGATTGTAGGTGTAGGATTAGAATCCAGATCATACTTCATAGCTCTGTATTACTTTCCATGGATTTTCAGTCATGGGACGGTGTGAGGGGTGGGATAGGGTTGACTTTGGCCTCCTGCCTGGAAGTGGCAAGGGCAAGGTATGAAGTGGGGTAACACATCTGAATCACCTGGAGGGCATCTTCAAATTATGCTTATGGCACTCTGCTTCCCTCTAATTTTGCTACCCCCATTCCATCACAGTAAGAAATGGTTTGGTAATATGTCACATTCTGCAAGTATGTTGGGGTAGAAAAAAGATTGAGGGGCAGCCCAGATAGCTCAGCGGTTTAGTGCCTGCCTTCAGCCCAGGGCGTGATCCTAGAGACCCGGGATCGAGTCCCATATCAGGCTCCCTGCATGGAGCCTGCTTCTCTCTCTCTCTGTGTCTCTCATGAATGAATGAATGAATGAATGAATGATAAATGAAAGAAAAAAGATTGAACACTATTGTCTTGTGATACACTGCCTAGATATGAAATTATATACATAATTACAAGTATGGATTTAATGTATGGATGTAGTCCTAAAAATATTCTGACCACCTTATTTTTCTTTACTGCTTCTAGACAATTTAGAAATATTTGGACGTCTTTATATGTTCTCTGTATAAAAGAAGTAGTAAATACTGTATATTTTTTTCAGGTTACACTTACCTGTCAGTGACAATAAAATAACAAAAACATGTATTTCTTATTTTAGTTTGCAGCATTACTTCTTGGTTCATCTTTCATTGAAAATGAAAACTGGTTTATAGTGCTTTTCGATCTAAACCTAATTATGTAGAAGAATTAACTAAGGAAAATTAAGCCGTATACAGCTGTTTTGCAAATTTAGTAGAAAGCTGTATGGGGGGAAAATATTAAACCATACACTGCCCAATAAGGTATGAGGAAGCTAATTGCTTCCTGTCCCTTTCGAAATTACTCAGCCTGAGAAAAGAGAGCACATATTGATTTACTGTATAGTAAATGCCCCATGTCTCTCCTCCTCTAACACCCAGACACATACTGCACATATGCACACGACAGGAGTGGCAAGGAACTGCATATCTAACCACCTCTACCATCAAACTTACGTAATGAAGAATTGGGATAGAACATTTTCTTCCTTTGTAAAACACAATAGCATAAAATTATTAAAGCACGTAAAATGAATGGCAGTGTAGTATTTATCTTGAATGTGTTTGCTTTTAAGCTTAAAAGAAAGCAAGTTTCCAAAGGAAAATGTATTTTCTGGTAATATGGTCTCAGTCTAACCTACTTCTGTGCAAATACTAGTACCAATTAATACATTTATAGGCATGTAGAGTTTTAGAAGCAGTGTTAAAACTTAGCCCATTTGACAATTTTTTGGGAAGTTATTATGAAGATTATACAAATTCACATTATACTCTCCAACATGGTCTTTTGCTTTATTTCAGAAATGATCTACTAATTGAGAGAATGGGCATTTTATTTATATATGTTGTGTTTTAACTCCTGTGTAGGTTCTGTCCTGCTATTTGTGATTTTTCTATAAGAATCTGATTTCTTTTTCAGAATAGACTTTGAAATGATAGTGTTGATTGTCCCAAAGCCAAATCAGTAAATTAGTGAGAAGTTTATTTTTTTCTTTTTTTTTTTTCTTTTTATTTTTTTTAGTGAGAAGTTTAAAAAAGAACACACACAGAAGAACTTACAGAGCAAACGGCCTTCTTTTTTTTTTTTTTAAAGATTTTCCTTATTAATGAGAGACGGGGTGGGGGCGGGGCGGCATGGGCAGAGACACTGGCAGAGGGAGAAGCAGGCTCCATGCAGGGAGCCCGACGTGGGACCCCATCCCGGGTCTCCAGGATCACGCCCTGGGCCAAATACAGGCGCTAAACCACCGAGCCACCCGGGCTGCCCTCTGAAGGACAATTTATAATTACTCATGTAAATGTATGTATTTTATTTAAGATTTTACTTTATTTATCCGCGAGAGAGCACGAGCGAGGGGGAAGGGCAAAGGGAGAGGGAGAAGGAGACTCCCTGCTCAGCATGGAGCCCGATGCGGAGCTTGATCCTGGGACCCTGAGATCATGACCAGAGCCAAAGGCAGATGCTTCACCCACTGAGCCACCCAGGCGCCCCTAAACATGTATATTTTAGAAGTGTAATAGCATGTGTGCTTCTTTTTTTGTCTTAATGTAAATTATTTGCTATGATTTTTAATTGTGACCACGATTGCCTCTACAGCTTAGGAACTCATCATATTACAGTGTCTTGCGCTTTATCTTGAAAGGGTCGGGGCATCCTTATTTTGCAGATGGGAGCATATTTTGTGATTAGAGTGAGTTTTCCTTTGTCTCATCGTATGTTACTTAGTATATTGCAAAGTTTTTTGTTGTTGCTAAAAAAATATTTTATTTGGAAATAGATATTTCTTTGGAAATATATTTGCCTCCTCCGTTGGACATTAATTTCTATTCCTCAAAGAGCTCGGTTTCCGCTTTTCCCAGGGCTCTGTTGTTGGCTTTTGTAAGCCTCCCTCCTCCTGGCGCCCCTTGAATCCCAGAACTCTGACGCAGGTCTAGCTGCTGTAGCCTGGCTGCTGTTTACTAGCGAGTTCCCATTAACATAGCCACCACTCCTGGGCTGGATAATGGACTCAAAGGTTAAGAGCAGAGGATCTCAACAGCTCCAATCAGCAGGGCTTTTCCAGGGCTAATTACCTCTTTACTGCGCTGACTCTAATGTGACATGTTTATTGCCTTAACTAACAACTCATTAGCTTAGTTGATGTTTTTGTCAATATTAATTCGTTCATTTAAGCCAAGTCAAAGCTTAAACAAAGATGTCCAGACTGAGAAACGGGCAGCAGAGTGACTTTTGTTTGCTCATCTTTTTTTTCCTCCCTTACTCAACTTCAATAAAATAAATGTGTAGAAAGGAAGCATTTAGCGTGCTCGCAGTGAGAATGTTGGCATTTGTTTATTTGCTCGCATGTAAAGCAATTCTGAATTAATTTCTCCTAGGGTTACTCTAGTCTTCATCTCACAGTTTACTTAATATTTAGTGTCCACTAAGGACAACTGATTCTCATCTTTGATGATCTATCTGTGAAGGGTTAAACATTCAGCAGTTCCATGTTCAGGTGAACGCTTTACTGTCGTTATTAGAAAAGAAATTAACTAATCCTGCCTGTGATTTTCATCTCCACTAGACTACTTATAAAATTACTTTGAGATTATGCTAACTTAATTAAGTTAATTGTGTGAATTATTTAAAAAGAGTATGCAATTATGAAATTACCATGAAGCATTTCAGTTTTTGCCATAGTTTTGATTAACTTTAATGGTATTTTTGGGAAAATGTCATTGTTTTTGATTTCATGTATTTTTTTTAATAATTAAATTCTAAAAGCCCTAGACAAATGGGTAAAATAACTGAGCATGAGTCTTTGATCGAGCAGTAAGTCAGTTACTTTGGAGAGGTACATCAGCACCTTCAGAACCCTGTAATCCATCTGGTGAGCCCCTCTCACAGGATGTTTAATGGTGTACAGATGACCGGGAAAGGTTACGATGCATTCCTGTTCAGACATGAATGAAGCTGCCGTCATGGGGGGAGGGGGTTCGTCTCTGGAAAGACCATTGGTTGGTTCCTGGAAGTGATCAGATCCAGAGAAGGCTGTAGAAGCTATGCATGGAACACGTTGAGAAGTATGTCCCATAAACCAGATACTCCTATCTGTTTCCTCCATTGTCTGTATCTACAGAAGGTTACATGAACGCTGCATTATTATCAGTAGGTATTCAGAAGTCCGGAAATTATAAATACTCTAGTCTACATAATTGTACACATTCTGCACTAAATACTCTGATTATGTTTACATTCTTTGCTTTCTTAGCCTTTTTTTTTTTCCCTGAATCTGCTTCGGTCAGGCTTTTCTGACTTTCACTCTCCTGAAACCTTTTCAGTAAGGTAACCAGGGACTTCATGTGTTGCCCAAGTCAGGAAGTAATTCTCAGCTCTTGTCTCTCTCTCTTGGTAGCCAGTAATTCCAGCTATGTTGAAACCTGCGACTCTGCTTAGTTTCTGTGACGTTGTTCTTTCCTGTTTCTCCCACCTCATTAGCCACTTGTACCCAGACTTGGTGTTCCCCCTCTTTCTTCTGTACCTACCCTCATTCTTTACCAATTACTGCCAGTCCCGTGGCTTCAGTGCAGCATATACAGATGATTTTTAACTTTCTGATTCCAACCCTGGTTTCCATGCCAATCTCCAGACGCATATGTCCAGTTGCTTATTTGAACTCTACCTTCAGATGTATCTCAAATTGGAAATGCCTAAAACTAAAATTTAGATTATTGCTTCCACTTCAAAAACAAATAAAAAACTTCCTTGTCTCCTGTTGCTACTCATTTTAGTGAGTGCCACCGTCATTAACATAGCCATTCCTGCCCAAATGCCTGGAATCCGTTTTACTTCTCTCTATATCATATATTCACATCCAATCCCTAAATGAATCTTGTCTGCTCTACTGAAGTTACTTCAAAAATCCAGAATTTACAGGGTGTGAGAACTGTGTCACTACCGTTTTAGTCCAGGCCTTTATTATCTCTTGCTTGAACCATTTTAAGAACCTCCCAGTTGGCCTTCCTGATGTGACCGTCTATTCTGTATACAGCATCCTGATACTTCCTGGTTGACAGCGGGTCATGTCACTCTCCTCCGTGTAACTTCCATGAATTTCTCATAATACTTAAAACCCCACAGGAGAAATGCTCATGTGATCCATCCCACAGCTGCCTCTCTTATTGTATATCCTTCCACTTTTGTCCTTGTCCACTGCCATCTAACCACTCTGGACTTTTGCTGGCCCGAAGATATCCCGTCCAACCACAGGGCCTTTGGTGCTGTTCTCTTAGCCTAGAATGCTTCTCCCACTGGTGCCCCCATGCCTCTCTTTCATTTCACTCAGGCCTTTGTTCAAATGTTACCTTCTGCAGAGTCCTTTCCTCTTGTCAGTTTTTAGGCTTTTACTCTTGCTTTTTCTTTACAGGACTTAGTTCTGCTTGACATATCTATTTGTTCTTCTAGTCTGTCTGGCTCAACTGGAATGTAAGTTCTGTGAGAGCACAGATTTTGCTGACCTGTGCTTAAAAACAATGCCTGGAACATAGCAAGTACTAGTAAATTTTGAATGAATAGGTAATCACTTAGCTAGTAGGCACTAGAGCTAGAACTTCAACCCTAGAGTACTTTTGCCACCCACCCATATGGCCACCAACCCACTGATTCATGCTGTTTAACCATCCTACACCTTTTAGGATCAGGACATAGAGGTATTTGGACCTCTATTAATTAAAGATTTAAAGATTTAATTAAAGATTCCCTAGATTAATGGATTTTAAAATTTTACTTCTTTGATATCATAAACACCGACTTCTATTATTTTACTTCTTTATTACTGACCCTCAAACTGTCCAAAAGTCAGGACTTTTTACATTCACGAGGCAGAAAAAGACTATATGCAGTAAGTAATATCTCTTTCTTTATAGGAAGGTAAGATTCCCTAATTTTAGTTTGCCATCCAAAATATATAAAATACTAAAAAAGCCAAAATGACTTTAAATATCATTGTATGACATAATTTGAAGTTCACTAAAACCGACAAAAAACATACTTTGAATCAAAGAATGTTTGCATTTTAGAGTCTTCTGATTCTAGAACAAGAAACAGTGAATTACACTGAAATAGGACTGTTTTGATAAAACTGATAGATGAATGAGTTTTTAAATATCTTTGTTAAATTGGCTTCCTAATTTCAGAGTTACTTTACACTTTTTATTTAAAAAATTAAGCTTCTGTGCAATGAAGGATGTAAACTGTTTAACAAGCAGTTTTAACAACTGCATTAATACAAGGCATTTAGTTATAGAAGTGTTTGTTAATTAGTCCATATCCATGAATAACGCACACAACATTGGAATTATTTTTAATTAAGTCAGGTTTCTGTATAAAGCAAAGGAGTGGAATTCCAGATGGCACTCTGCCATCCTTGTTCTTTGATGGACATTAACAAGTGGGAAAAGGCTTCCTTCACTTGGTTACACTTTGAAATAAGTGGCCAATCATTATTAATTCATTTTGCACTCATTGTAATGGCATAAATCATCATAAATTCATTTGGTTTAAAGTGCATATAATGTGTTCTCCCATAGGAATTTCCTTGTAATTGAACTATTAATTAATGCATTTTTTTTAATATGACCTTTTTTCCCCCTCCTGTGCTATTCAGAGCTAAGGGTGATTAGTGGCCATTTCTTCATTTATGATATTTTTTAAGTAAAAGGAACAAAGGTCTAACTAGGCCCGATGACTGGCCTAGGAAGGACCAGACAGAGCTCAAGAAAATAGTTTATATATAACCTACCAATGGGATAGCCATAATAATTATGAAGGACCTCCGAGGACTCTGAAAAATTCTCTGAAATGCTATGGTTTTGTAGTAATTCCAGTAAGAAAATTTCATTCTCCTTTGATAAATATGGTATGACTCTAGCTTCTGTTTTAGTTTCCAGTTCTTAAAACTCCTTCCTATGGCCACTAGTTTTCTGAAAGCATTGGCTGCCATAAAATCCAAGTTCCCCTGCCTGCAGCAAGGAGACACTCCATAAAGTAGGTCCCCATTTCTGCCCTCACACTCAGTCGTTCCAGTGCTTTCATTTATCCAGTGCTATTTCCTTGTACAGGGCGTACTGGTTGCTAGAGGGCTTGTAATAGCTCGTTCTGGAATCTGCCTATGAGGTCTTCAAGCTTCAAGGGAAGCATGAGAGGAAACAGCCTTCCCCTAAAGGAAATAAAAATTACAAATGGAAAGCTGGGAAAAAGTACCAATTTTACAACTTTTTAGGTGATCCTTTCCTATTTAGTGCTATTGCAGGACAATTAGGAACTGAGTAAAAATTACTACTGCATGATTCAAGTTCATGTCATGAGCATGTCATGTTAGTAGGATCTGTGGTTGTATAAAAATAAAGGTTTGAGTTAGTATTGCAAGTGTTAATATTGGTGTATGTAACTGGCCGTTGATCGTGTGTGTGTGTGTGTGTGTGTGTGTGTGTAAATAAAGACAGTCTAATAGGCTGTAGAGAACTCAAGGTACTCCTATCAGGCTCAGTCCCTACCTTCGTTAGAAAGGCAAGAAGGGGAAAAAAGTGAGATAACAATATAAAAGTTATCTGTTATCAAATGGTGCTTAAAATAATACCCAGTGCTTATAGAAATATATAACTATAGTTTTTTATGGTTAATATTTTCGTAGAATAAGTATTCCATAATGCTTAGGGTACATTAATAAAGTAAGTCTACACTTTGTGGTAAGGATGAATAAATGCCCCAGAAGACAAATTCGTTATTACCTAAGTAATTGTGTGTGTGTGGCGGGGGGGGGGGGGGGGGGGGGAGAAAGAGATGGCTTGTTTGCTAATCTTTTGAAAGAGCTAGTCATCATTACCAGGCAGATAAAACAAAAATGTTTTGAATTGGGGTCCTCACTGGTCATTTCATGATGGGACAATATTTATTTTGCAAAAGCAACAACTTAGTCATGGTAGAAAACCGTCAGCTCTTTAATCATTGCTCTCGTAGGCTTTATTTTGCTCTGTCTCAATCCTTTCTCATTTTTAGTGTTTTGCTGTTACAGCAAAGCATAAATATTTTCTTGCCGCTTTGCTTTTATGTAGCACTTTTAAAAAAACAGTAAGAATAAAGTTGGAACCGTTTTCAAAAAATTGCTTGAGTTAAAAAGCTTGAGATAAGATGGCACTAATATATGAGCTTTTGTTATTACTCTTGACTGCCCGACAACAGAATTCAAACAGCCAGAGGGCCTAAGTTAATTGTGATTTATCCAATGCTAGATTTTAGTGCTTTCTGCTTTTCAAAGCATTTTGTTGTATTTTGATTTGTTTTCGACTGTTCTGAGCATGTGTGCATTTTTGGTAGTTCATTTATACTTTTGGCTAGACATCCGTATGGTGATGGTGGTGTGCTATATGCTAGATTCCCACTATAAAGCTGCCACAGTATGTATTACTTATCTCATGGGTGAGAAACACTAGTAATTTGATAAATGGACTTTGAATATGGCCCCAGAATTATTTGAATAATGCTGAATTCTATACCGTCAGCTTTCTACCACTTCCTGCCTGCAAGGTGAGTGCAGTGCTAGATGTGCAGTAGACTGTTTTGTGACCACGGTGCAACTAAGTTAGAGCCAAGATGATTGCAAGGATCTTACTATGGTTATATTTAGATGTCGATCCAGTGACAGCAACTTTCTCATTATACAAGAAAAGATGAAGCATTTAATTCATTTAATCTTCTGTTTGCGGGAGACACTAGTAACTGCAGTTGAAATCATGCCTTAATTCAGAAGGAGGAAGGTTATAGTTTTGAATCCCTAGTTGGGTAGAGTGTCATGAATAAAGAAGCAAGTTGTGTTCAGACCTGTACTGGCCCTATGACACATGGCCTGGGCCACAGAGGCCTGGACTCCTTTCCCAGGCCTGCAGCTCACCCCTTGCCTTCTACAGTTCTCAGTTATCTCATGTGAAGCACAGGAAGGGATGCTATTGTTCTAAAGTCCTTTCAGTCTGAAAATTCTAGGATTCTAATTAATCCATTTGGCTGGGGATGAACAGATCAGAATTAAACAGGTAATAGGTCTTACCCTTTCTAGCATAAGACAACCCAAGTGTTGATCTTTCTAAATGAAAATCTAATCAAACCTCCTTTGCTTAAAACTTTCAGTAGTTTCCCATTGTCACCAGAATAAACAAACTTCTGGCATGACATATGAGGCCCTTTGTGATTGGGCTCTAGTAACCTGTCCTGCCTCATTTCTCACTGTTCTGGTTCATCCAACTTGTCCTCTTTTCTCCCTTGCCCATCACCTCAACCTCTTCTTTTTTTCCCCAACAAGATCGCCAGCCATGTTGAGCTATGTGTAATCCCTTGATCTGACCCTGTTCTTTCTCATTTCCTCATCATGAGACATACTCTTTTCTCTGTCTGGAATGCTTTCTTTCCATAGTCCTCTCCTTTGAGTAGTTGACTCCTACGTACTCTTTAGGTTTGGGTATAGAAGTCACCTTTCCCTGGAAGCCTTCTCATACTCTCTGGTGGAGTTAAGTGCCCCTATTAAGTTCTCTCTGGATACCTTATGCTTTTAAATGCTCTAACAATACTCGGAATATATTGAAATGACCTGTTTGCTCAACCATCTCCTGAACTAGAATCCGTGTCCTTGAACTTTTTATTATATTTATTTTATATATAGTTATCACAGGAATCTTTGGATGGCTAGGTTGGAACCAAATTGTGGAAGACTTTGAAGAATGTCAGTCCAGTTTGTTGAACTTTTTCATACTGCTACTAGGGAGCCTTTTATGATACAATCAGTCATGGTGTCAGATGAGAGCATCATTCTGTGCCTTGCTTACTATTTATTTTGGTACAAAATTAGATTTCCTCTTGCACAGATTAAAATATAACTATTATTGGGTACCAAAGGTTTAAGGAAAATTCTGAGAGAGAAAATTCATAAAATTGTCATGAGACTTTTTCTGGCAAAAGAGAAGTACGTAGGTATCTTAATTTTAGCTTTTTTTTTTTTTTTATCACCTTGGTCCATGTTGCAGAGCTGCTATCTGTTATGGAATCATAAGTCAGATAAACCCTGAAGTAGAGAATACAGTATAAGTCAAAAAAAGGAATCTTAAATTTACCTATCCCTTTTTATTATTGTAACAACTATTTCTTAAAGGCTCATTCCTTTATATCATCAGAAGGAATCTGTGATTAGGAAGTTTGAACCCTTAGGCATCCGAGAGTGCTCCTCCAGAACATCAGTGTCATTATTCCTGGTAGCATTAAAGTCATAAGCATCTTATTAATCAACAAGGCTAGAAATCAAAATGTTTACTTGAAAAGCCTCTTCATCTTCTCTTATTTACACATTTTGCTTGGAATAAGTTGTCAGGTGTGGAATTATATAGCATTCTTCTGTCTTTATAATTCCAAAACAGACCAGTGAAAAATAATCAGACTCTAGTTAGTGGATTTAAAATGTGTGTGTTAAACAGACCATTCTTCTCTTGGCTTTTCTTGGTGCCCCCTACATCGCCTGCCAGAACTGTGGGGGTTTTTACTGTATGTTACCCAGAGACTGTGATCTGAACTAAAGAAGGAGAGGTGCTATAGGAGAATTTTACTTATAAGATCACTGAATGAAATAGTGATTTAAGAGAGGCGATGGCATGCCAGAGGGAACCTGCATTTCCTGCTGAGCTGGGTGGCATCCTCACTGTGAGGGTAGACCATACTTTGCAGGGGAGCAGAAGATACCCCGAGGACCATTGCAAGGCCAGGGGTCTTTTGAAGTCTGCCTACTGAGTCTTCCTTTTCTGTCATTTCGTTGCAAGGTGAGTGATCACAGCCCCTATGCTGTCCTTCCTACTTTGTTAGAAAAATGATGGAAAACATCAAGAAACTGGCCACTTAATGGTTTACTTTTGCTTTCAAGATAAAATTGTCAGAGTGGTGAGGAAGCTGCCTCCAGAGTTCCCACACAGAGGCTGCAAGAAATCAGCCCTCCCTGGGATTGCCAGAATGCTCCTGCCTGTAATGAATACAGGAATAGTGGAGTGCAGTTAAGGGAAATGATGATTGAAATGCTATAAAACATTGTACTTAGGAAACCTTTGCCCCTTCACAAAACTGCTTCCCAAGGACACAGCTTCAGGAAGCCCTGTCCCTTAGACTGGAGCCATTGCTGCTTGTGCTTCAGGATGTCTGCAGAGAGCAGCACTGGGGTTTTCTCTGCAGCTCTTAAAACTTCCTAGAAGTAAAGAATGACAGAAAAGTGGTGGATCTCTTGACATTTTGAAATACCATTCTGACAAACTGGAGCAGGGAACTGCATTAGAGATGTACATGCAGTAAAGGCAGATGTATTTCCATCTTAGGTCTGTAATGTGTGCAGAGTGCTGTGCTTGGTGATCTGGGAGATGTAAAGTTACATGCACCATAGTTCCTACCCTCCAGGAGCAACAAACTTGATGAGGAAAAGGGAAATTCACAGAAAGGCTTATATTTAAAAATATCGTGTGGTAAGGGATGAGTAAGTGCTGGCAGAAAATATAAAACAGTGGGTCACGATTTTTAAAAGGGGTTTATATTTTTATGATCCACAAAACTTGAAGCTAATGTAGGACATGGCTAAGTGGGAGAGTAAAATTTTCAAATACGTGTATGAATGAAGTCATGAATATCAACATGTCTCCTCCAGGAGGCTTTCCACGTATACGTACCTTTTCAGCTTCCTGCAAGACTTGTTAACCCAAGAACCGTGGCCTCCTGGAAATTTTTGTGTGTGTGTCATTTGATGGATATGTACATGTATTATATGTAGTTTCCTGGGGAAAAGACCAATGGTTTTCAACAGATTTTTCAAGGGTTCTACAGCAGCAGGTATTCTGAACCACGAACAAACAGTGCATTGGCAGACAAGAGTCTGGGCTTTACAGCATCCTTCATGTCTCTTCACCTCCAGTTCAATCCATTCTCGTTTAACAATTGGCTAGAACATAAAAATGAGTAAATGCCTTTATTTGTTAACTGCATTAAAGTTTATATGCCACGTTCTCAATTTTGAAAACAGGCAAGTTCAACATGCTTTTCGTGACTGCCGTTTGAGGAGCCCTCCCGGGTGCTAGGCACATGGCAGTGCACTTTGTCTGATCAGCCCAACACTCTTGCTCTGTGAGAGTGAGCTGTTTTCTCATTTTACAGACAAGGAAACTGAAGCTCATGATACCTTCTTCGGCCTGCCCCACTAAGTTATGAAACTGGTTACTTCCCTGTCTTAAATCTGAAGCCTGTGTATCCCTTAAGCAGTCCGCTATACTGTTCTATGATGTGTAAACAGTTTTGTTTCTTCCCCTCAAGAAACAAACAGCCTCTTCTAAATTGATATTTGCTCTTCACAGTCCCTGTTTTCTAAATGTCAAAATGCCTTTTGAAATAGGTGAGCTTTTACAGCTTGACGGCCATTAGGCTTATGTATACAAATTGTTAGCATTATCTTCGACATAAAGAAATACATGTTAATTAGAATCTAGATGATTTCATCAGATTTAAAAGTAATATCAAACTGTCTTTTCATTTCTTTACCAAACTTGTGTGAAGAATTTACCACATACTTCACATCATTGTACTGGATCAGCATAGCAGAATATGGAGAAACATAGATGCTTGTGGGGGAAACTTTTTAAAACTATATCTGTGCCTTCATCCCTGATCCCTGTTGGGATATAACAAATATAACATTATTTGAAACCATCTCCATTTTACAGAATGCTGAGTAGGAAGAGACCTTGTTTGGAATTTAGGATCACTGATATATTTTGAAATTATATATACTTATTTATACATAATTCTTATGAAATTAAAGCATTTTAGAATATGGTATAAAATATTGTAACCTAACTTATCTTCTTTAAAGTATGTGGCGGGATCCCTGGGTGGCGCAGCGGTTTAGCGCCTGCCTTTGGCCCGGGGCGCGATCCTGGAGACCCGGGATCGAATCCCACGTCAGGCTCCCGGTGCATGGAGCCTGCTTCTCCCTCTGCCTGTGTCTCTGCCTCTCTCTCTCTCTCACTGTGTGCCTATCATAAATAATAAATAAAAATTAAAAAAAAAAATAAAAAAAAAATAAAGTATGTGGCTGAGCGAACTGTAAACTTGAGATCTTTTATAGTCTTACTGCTCAAAAACCCCTTTTAGTTAAAGAAAAAAAATCAAAAGTGATTTATACTTTGAAAATGTCTTCGAAAAAAATCACAAAAGTAAAATTACTTTATTGCTTTGCTTCTTATTTTGTAATTTTAGGTAAGGCACTGACATTTCTTCTGCTGCAGCCCCCCAGCCCCAAACTTCCTCCACACAGTACGATCCGAAGAACAGCCATTGATCTAATTGGACGTGGTTTCACGGTCTGGGAGCCTTACATGGATGTGTCTGCTGTCCTCATGGGGCTTCTTGAACTTTGTGCTGATGCCGAGAAACAGCTCGCCAAGTACGTGCTCAATTCCAGTTAATTTGTGGAGATTTTGTTTGTGTTCTGTCAGTTGGTATTTTATTTTTGTTTGAGGTCATTGATTGCCCTTGATAGATTATGTGTTTTTAGTAGATAATGAAACCCCAAATATCTCAATATATGAAATTTTGGTTATAGATAAGGAAAGGGAAATCTATTTATGTAATTTGGGCACACTTAAGATTTAGCATTGAGCCAGTGAATGGCTGATCTGTGACATAGTTTCTAAATTGTGCTTATTGTGCCTTGACATATTATTATCTAATAATAGTGTAAACATATCACTTACAAGGAAAATTGTGTATATACCTGCTCAAACATTTACTCATAGAATACATGACAGATAGTTTGGGGAATTATTCCTTCACACTCATAGTAATTTTTAAATTAAATTTATTGAGGTTTCACTTGCACACAGCCAAGGACCAGCTGTAGGAGGTTGCAGAGATCCAGAGAAGCAGTGATGAGAGTAGAGGGAAAGGCAGATGAGCTGAGGGAGCTGCTGAAATGAAGTAAGTGGGAAGCCCTTGGTAGCCAAGTGGCCAAGAATGATGGGAAGGCAATTGGGGGTGTGATGATAGAGGTTCTAGCTGACTTGAGAACTCAGCTTCCTAATTCTTGGAGGAAGGTTTTTGTTTATTTTAATTTTGCGATTTTATTTTTAAAATTTTTTTTTAATTTTTATTTATTTATGATAGAGAAAGAGAGAGAGGCAGAGACATAGGCAGAGGGAGAAGCAGGCTCCATGCACTGGGAGCCCGACATGGGATTCGATCCCGGGTCTCCAGGATCGTGCCCTGGGCCAAAGGCAGGCGCTAAACCACTGCGCCACCCAGGGATCCCAGCGATTTTATTTTTTAAAAGATTTTATTTATTTTAGAGAAAGAGAGAATAGGGGGAGAAACAGAGAAAGAGAGACAAGCAGACTCTGTGGTGAGCATAGAGCCGGAGGCTGGGGCTCAATGCAGTGCTCAGTCCCCCTACTGTGAGATCATGACCTGAACCAAAATCAAGAGTCAGACACCTAGCCAACTGAGTCACTCAGGCGCCCCTGTTTTTGTTTTTTCATGACTCAGGTGCCCCTGTTTTTGTTTTTTCAGTATCGCCATCCTAGTGTTAGGAATCTTTGAACTGGCCCATGGTGCCTCTCTAAATGTAAATGTTATCACCTCTGATTTTCTCATTGAATGGCATTTCATCTTATCTTTGTTGACCTTGGAAAAAACTAGAATTCTCTGCCCTTTTCTTTTCTTTTTTTTTTTTTTTTTTTTTTTTTTTTTTGTCCTTTTCTTCATGGTTGTCTTTCTTATATCCCATAGTTCTCTTATGATCCATCATGGCTCTAGGCTCAGGGAGTAGAGATCAAAGAAGTTATTAAAAGGCTAGACTGGGATGCTGTGGCTTTGTCTACAGATTGGACATTCTCAGCCCAAAGTCCCAAGATGGATTGGTAGAAGGTGGTATTTATTTCCAATTTAGGCAGCTGCCCGCCCCCTACCTCCTATCATACTGCCACATTTCCTAAACATTTACTCTCTGTCTTCCTAGCTGTTTGCTTTTCAGCAAGTCATTTCACCTCTTACCTCAGTTCCATCTACAAGTTGGGGCTAATTAAATACCTACCTCATAAAGTTGATATTAAATGTGTTTCTGTTTGCAAAGCACTTGGAAGAATACTTAGCACATACTAAAAGATTAAATGGGAATTCCCTGTATGGTGGTAGTAAAAGTGGTGATGCCATTGTCATTGTTTCAGAGTCAGCAGATCAAGAGCTGCCTGGTTCTAGAATGAATAGTTTGACATAATGGCAGCCAGGATAGTTTTTGGATGCAGAAGGCCTGAAGGTTCTTGATTGACTTTAAGAATTCGGAGGAAACTGAGCCTGCGAGTTTGAAGCAATAGTAAGAGGCAACTGGCCTTTGTGCAAAGCCCAGAACATATTTTCAGCCCTCTGCCTTCTTCTGCAACTGCCTGTATACCTTCCAATTTTGTTTTGACCAATTTTATAGTCTATTTTCAAAGCTGATCTAAACACCATTTCAATAGTATGCAGTCTTGTTTTGTTGCCTAGGAGAAGTGATAGGCTTTATTTTAGACATAGTATTTAATATTTTGTTTTATTTTGTTTTTAAATCAGTTTACATGAAGCTTATATCAGCAAACATAAAGATATACTGTGCTTTATCTACATGTAGTATGTCCATAGACACTTTAGTTCTTCAGTAGATAATTTAAATCCTGCTATTACATCCTTTTCTGTCATGAAGATTAGTATAACTCTATACACAGCTCTAAATAAATGAATGTATCAGCATGTAGCCTTGAGGAGTCCAATGTAATTTTCATCATGATAAATTGCATAATAAGCAAGAAAATGTTTGCTTATTAATCTATAACAAGATGTAGATTGAAAATGGCCTGTTACATCCGTGACACCATTGGTACAGGCTGTAGAAGGACTGAGACAGGGTGAAACAGAGCAGGGATGTGTGCCTCCTACCCACATGATGGTGCCTACTGTGCCTCCCCTTTGTGCCTGATTTACTCTGTATGTGATGACAGTGCTCAGCCACCTTGCCTCTAACTGCTGCGTTAGGCTCGCTTTATGAAGAAGCTTTTATGTTAGGCTTGTGCTTTTTAAAATTTCAGTTCATGTTAACTGGAAAAGAAAAAACAGGAGCACCTGAGTGGCTCAGTTGAGTAAGCATCTGCCCTCAGCTCAAGTCATGATCCCAAGGTCCTGGGATCGAGTTCTGAGTCAGGCTCCCTGCTGGGTGGGGAGTCTGCTTCTTGCTCTCTCTCTGCCCCTCCTCTCCCCATGCACTCGCTCACTCACTCACTCTTTTGTGTTCTCTCTCTCAAATAAATAAATCCAGTCTTAAAAAAATAAAAAAAGGGAAGGAAAAGAAAAAACGTACAGAGTCCTTCCCTCTTTAATACTGTTCTTGTGAGTTTATGAAAAAGGGGATTGAAGGGGGAGCTAACTCAGACTGCTACCTAGTTCTGTAAGACACATATGATAGGAGAGTTTCTTTCTTCCTCTCTCTCCCATGTATTGACAACCTCTGTCAGAGATTATTCCTGAGAGGTCTCCTGAGAAACTATAGATGGCTTAATTGATAGGGCATTTTTCCAGAATTAAAATGCCTTTATTTTAGAAATAGGACTGAGAATTTTACATCTTTGAAATCAAAATAATGCCAGTTTTCTAATGTGTTTAGCTATTTTACCAGATTTTAAACTATGTTTATTAACTAAGCAAGCTTTTATTCAGTAGTTAATATATGGAAGGTACAATATTGGGTATTATATTTAGTTACAAAGTTGCATCAGACAAAGATTCTGTCTCCAAGGTACTTGCAATCTGAAGGAAGGATAAGATCTGATGATGCAAAAAGAGAAGGAGAGTAAAAGGTAGGGACACTCAGAAGATGGGGAGGTGAGTCACAGCTGGGTGCTCAGAAAGGATGCCAGGAAGAGTTTTATTTGCATCTCCCATTTGAATAATTTTGAGGAAAGGCAAAAGGACAGAGGTGGAAATGTATGAGCATGCCCCACAGATGCCGAAGAGCTCTTTAAAACATATGGCAAATGACTGTAAACATGGTTTTTAACCAATTTTATTTTATTCATTCCTTGCAGAACTTAAACTGTGGGGAGTGCCCATCTAAAAGTTGAACATAAGTTCTTTCCCAGTTATCTCAGGGGAATAGAATCAGGGTTAAAGAGAGGATTTTCTCTTTTATCTTATAAAATGATTATAAAATGATAATAGAAGTTTATAAAATGAATCTGAAAGAGGTTCTGTCTCTTGTCCACAGAAATACTGGTCATTGGAAAAGGTGAGCTTCAGACCTAGGTCTCACTGACCCCAAGAGCTCTGCTCCTACCCCTGTGCCATCTTGCACCCACACAGCTACAGATCAAGACAATATTAAGCATAAAACAGCCTATTCAAAGGATATAAAAGCTGCCAACTCAATTGTCAGTGTACTTTCAGATTTTAAAAGTATACTGAATGAAATCATTTCCATGACAAATTTTGTACCTTCTAGAAATTAATAGCCTATTTAAATATCATTAAGCTCCTTGAGTGCCTGGTTCATGTATTATGCATTTATTCATATTTATTCATAACACCTGTCACATGATTTGCATTTAATAAACATTTAATAATGTCAAAGAATTTTAGAGATGAGCATCTTCAACAGTATTCAATCCAGTGCTTTCAGTATGCTATCCAATAAAAACAAGGTTTAGAGAGATGATGCAACTTACCTGAGATCTCACCAGTACTAGAAAAGCTAAAACGATCACCCAGGTCTCCCGACTCCCATTTTGCTTCTCCCATACCTGTATTGTCATGCCACCCTTTATGTGACAAGTGATCCACAGGGAGACTCTCGGAGGAATTTTTTAAATTAATGATTATGGGCTGCTCATTTGTGATGGACTGTTTTTGTTTTTGTTTTTTGATGGACTGTTTAATAGAGAATGCAGACTGCTCTCATTGAAATCCTAGATAGAACCATTCCTAGCTAATTGTGAGAAAAAAAGAAACATGCAGTATTATGAATTTTATAAATCCTTCCTTTTTTTGGTCACCATGGTTATGTACATATGGATAAAATGTTAGAAACAATAGAAAATCCTACCCTGTAAAAGAACAGAAAAATCCTTGTGCTTTTTAAAGACTAACTCCCTTCTGTACATGTTGTGGTCTAATTCTGATTCTGTTTTCCTAGTTCATATTGCAGGGCCTTTGCTCTCAAAGAGAACAGCAGAGCTGTGCTGGCTACCATTGCTGAGGGGGGCAAACTCTCATCTCCTATGGCTATGATGGAAGAATATTAATGAATTACCAAAAGCCCACTGCTTTTCTGCAATATTCAGTTTACCAAACTTTTTTTTTTTTTTTAAGATGTTATTTATTCTTGAGAGACAGAGAGAGAGAGAGGCAGAGACACAGGCAGAGGGAGAAGCAGGCTCCCTGCATTGAGCCCAATGGGGGACTTGATCCCGGGACTGTGGGGTCACGTACTGGGCTGAAGGCAGACGCTCAACCACTGAGCCACCCAAGCATCCCTTTACCAAACTTTAAAAGAGAAACATAGTCAACTAGAAACCCCGTGCTTTGATTAACATACAGATAAACCCCATATGTTAGAAAGAAATGTTATTTTTGAACCATATACTTGGAGAAAAAGAATTGACATTTTAACTCAAATTTTAACCATACTTTTTAACTATAAGACAGGGGGTAGAGAATATATCATATAAACACTAAGGTATTTTTAGGATTTTATATTTAAACTATGTTTCCTATTCACCTTTATTTATTTAAATTTTTTATTAATTTTTTTTTTTTTTAACAGAGTGTGTGGAGGGGGAGGGAGGAGCAGAGGGAGAGGAAGAAGGAGAAAGAGAATCTGAAGCAGTCTCCATGTCCAGTGCAGAGCCCAATGCAGGGCTCAGTCTCAGGACCCTGAGATCATGACCTGAGCCAAAACTAAGAGTCAGACGCTTAACTGCCTGAACCACCCAGGTGCCCCAGACATTTATTTTTAATAGAAAATGTATAATCTGAGGAAACCACTTAACTAAATTATGTTAGCATAGTTTTTACAACTCATAGTTGTAAATGTATACAACATATAGGAAATAGATATAAAAGCTGGGCACTTGTTGGGGGAATCACATTTGTGTTTAGGAGACTAATGCTACATTTGAGTTATCAAATTAAGGTTTAATATAACAGACAAGAATTGATGATTCCTTGATACATTAAAGACACTTGCTAGTAAGTGTCTGGAAGGGGTAAGATGGAATTCTCAGTTATGAAACAAAGTATGCATTTCCAAAATAATTCTGGTCCCTGTTTTCCATGAGGAATGTTTTCCGTGCCCTGTTACTGTGTATCTTCGTTGGTTTGGGTGACTGTAACAAAATAGCACAGACTAGGGACTTCCACAACAGAATCTTACTTGTTAGAATTCTAGAAGCTGGGAATTCCGGGAAGGAGGTGCTCACAAGGTGAGTTTCATTCTGAGGCCTCTTCTCTGGGCCTGTAGATGGCCGCTGTGCCGCTGCCTGCTCACGCAACTCCTTTGGGAGTGAGCCAGAGCACGTTTTCTGGTCTGTTATACGGCAGGGATCCCATCATGAGGGCCTCACCCACCTGGCTCCTCTGACCCTAAGTACCTCCCTGAGGTTCCGTCTCCAAATACTGTCACAGCAAATTTTCAGGGGACACAAACATTTAGTTCGTAATACTGTTTGGCCATGATTTGTGGGTTATTCTATGAAAGATTAAGTGGTTCTTCCCCCTGAATATTCTCTTACAGTATTCCTGAATTTGACAGATGGGGAAGTCTGACAATTGTAGATGGTGACATTTAACTATAGTGGTCTGACGTGTGACTTCTAAAATGCTTTTACCACGATGGAGTAAGGGTTAGAGCAGATTAATGAGCAGTCACGTGAGGAATGAGCTCAGCCTGAGTGGACTGTTTCTCTATTCATGATTTTTATTTACAGTATCTGTCATCACTCGCGTTTCATGTGGGACGGGTATACTGAAATGCTGAGTAAAATAGAGAGTATGTCCTATCCTATTTTTTTAACTAAAGACCCATCTTAAAACCCTATATAACCAATGAATTGCATAACAGCCAAATAAGCAGGATGCGATGAAGATCCCAGAATAAGACAGACACCCCTTTAATTTCACACCTCTGATAGTAGAATCCTCCTTCATTCAGTTAGAATCCCACATTAAAATATATCACATACACAGCGCACCTTTGACTTTGAAGATAACTACGTGTAGAATTAGACTTTGCCTGTTGGGACGACTAGATCAATTACTTTGACTTCATTGCCTGGTCAGTTCAGTCAAATAACTGGCTTAAGCGATTTTTTTTTTTCCTGCTGGATTTTCCAGGTAACTTCATTTAGCGCATAACTCTCAAGCTACCACTACGTCCAAGGGGCTGCGCTGGGCACTTTGGGGGGATCACAGGATTAGAAGGCATAGTACCAGTCTGCATAGAGTTCATGATACAAAACTAATTCATAATGCTTGGCAGAAGCAGATCTAGTGCTAAGAGCCTAGGATAAACGGGTTTTGTTGTTGGTTGGTTTTGTTTCAATAGATTGTAATTGAATGCTCTAGCAATTGCAGAACAACTCTTGGCTTCCACAAGAACTGAACAGAGGGGTGAGGAGAGCATGCTAATGGGGGCAGTGGTAGTGGAGGAGCGTAAGCCGTGTACTCTAGTCAGAAGAGGAATGGAATTCTAGGGACCAGCTTTGAACTTAGCCTGGCCTCAGGAACAGAGGTGTGTTGCAAAGACGGAGTCATAAATTAGTGAAACTAGATTATGGACGGCCTAGAACCTCAAGCCAAGGTTTTAAGATTTTTCTTAGAAGCACTGGTCCCCACTGAGGTTTTTAAGCACTTTAACCATGAAGTAAAGTTAGTGCTTTTGGAAGATTACTCTGATGTGATGCATTAAATAGGCTACAGAGGGGAGTCTTCCCCTGTGCCTTGGCAAATCCTCTCTGTTCCCACACTCCCAGCCCCCCTGCCTGTGTACCATGGATGTGCTGAATGAACCTGTGCAGACGACTGACCTCAGAGCAATAGATGTGTCTGCATCCTGAAGTCCTGCACTGCAGCCATCAGACGCTGATCAAGAGAATCACTCAAATGTACCCTCTTGATGCCTCTTACAAATTGTTGGATGTTCCAACTTCCACTGAATTCATGAGCAATACTTTTACTGTCTTTGGTTACTTGCTGCAGCTTCTCTTCCAGACGCCAAACTTTTGCCATTTTTCCTACCACAAGAAGTGTGCCTATTTCCCAAATTCACAAGATTGTTTGCTGAGATGGATTAAGGGTATTGTATGATGCCTTTAACTTGAAACCAGTGACCTGCTGCAAGTTGATCTCATTTTCTTTTCACTTTGTTTCTATTTATGAGAGTCATCTTGGGCACAACAAACATCTATTGTCTGTATAATATATATAGGTGAGACATAGGACTGAGGTTTTTACATTTGCCTGCTCATTTAATCATCTCGTCAGCCTTTTAATCATCTCGTCAATTTCAAGTTGTTATTTTAATAGACCCATTTTACAGATGTTGTGCTTTACTCAGGCCAGGTTGGCCACAGGGCACAGCATAAGGATCGGGGGACAATATCCATTTGTCATCCTTAGGTGAACACATACATGCAGAGTCATTCATTCTCATTCTTTCCTTCTCTTTCTCTCCCTCCACTCCCTTCTTGGCTTCCCATTAAACTTTTTACTCCTGAAGGAACAAAGAAGGTCTGGAAGAGAGGTGGGTGGTGCAGTTGGTAGGATTCTGTTTGTGTGAGTAGAACTCTGGTTTCCAACTGCAAGCCATCACAACAGCACACAGCAGGGAATGGACGGGACTTTTCTGGACTCCAGGAGATGCTCTAACACTTGGTCTGCAAAAGGGAGATCCCATCTCTTAGAAACTCGGGAGATAGTATAGCCACCCATAGGGAGTGTGGACAGGCAGCCAGAACCATGAAGCTCAGCAGGGTCAACATGTTGTCTTTCACCCTATTTCCCTTGTTACAACCTAGCCCTTTAGGGAAGCCACATTATTAACACATAGGTGTGGTTCAGCTACAGCCCTCAGTGCCATTCCCTAAACTTGGTCAAGCAGTATATTGCCTGCCCCATTCCCTTAAAATTGGTCATTTGAACCCACACAATAAGACTTCTTTCTTGGGACGCCTGGGTGGCTCCACGGTTAGGGCGTGAGCCAAAGGCAGTCTGGGGATCGTCCCAGCCTGGGGATCAAGTCCCACGTCGGGCTCCCTGTGAGGACCCTGCTTCTCCCTCTGCCTGTGTCTCTGCCTCTCTCTGCGTGTCTCTCATGAATAAATAAATAAAATCTTTAAAAAAAATACTTTAAAGACTTCTTTCTTGAGCCCAATTTGAATTTGATCTTTCTGACTTTTGAATCCCAGTTCTGCCACTTAGTATAGTTACTTTCCATTACAATTTTATTTCCACACCAATTGATAACCGTGCAACTGTATCTTCAGTTATTCACAATTGACATTGGAAAGAACAGAGATGAAGTCCGCGTGTCACAATGGACCACTGGAAACCTCACCCAGGGATGCCATCTAGCTACTCACCCAAAGTCGCTGAGTTTAGTCATGTTACCATTTCATTAATCCAGTTAACCATAATGTGGGCGAGCCCCCTCCCCTTTATTTATACCACCATTCAGCTGTCCGAGAAGACATCATACCTTGGCACCTCGATGAACTCTGGACCCAGTTTTCTCCTTCATAAAAATGCTGGTACCATTGCCCTCTTTAGGGATGTTCTGGGCAGGTGCAGGAAGACATGAAACAGCACAGGAAAGCTCAATTTCAAACCTAGACCCTCAGTTCCACCTCCAGTTCTTTCTCTTCTCTGTCACACCTTGCACGCGTAGGTCAGGCTGCCCAGGAGGTAGACATTCCTGCTGGATGGCTGGCTGTTGGGCAGGGAGGTTGCCTGGGGATCTTTTCCAACTCCCAGCATTCTGTGATTTTATTGATCTTAGGAAATTTGATTTAGGTTTGCTCAGAATTTAGTTAACATACCATTTGAGTTTCAGCCTTTCAGTATTACCAACACCTTTTCATGCTGACGAAAGAAACATAGAATATCTTAAAAATGTAATTAGCTTTTGAATTTTTTAAAACTTAAACTATGATCTAAACTCTATAATAATTAAGCAATCTAGGTCAGCATGCTCATGCCTTTGTGGGATCTCAGTAGTAATGTTTAATCCTGAAAAGAACCTGGCTACCTACTCCGCCCTGCTATACTGCTGAAGGCCCCTCTTCCAGTCCCCTACTGGATCTCGAGCATCAAGATCTTCTGTGGAGGTGATGTGGGCACCGACGGCATCCTTTCTGTTTCTTGTTCAGAATGTGTGTGTTTTGTCACCTAACATCTTCCTTTTTAGTGGTGAATATCAGAGGACCCCCCTCCATCCTCCTGAGTTCCTGCTTTGTATCTACTCTCAGTTATTATCAGTCAATGTAGCAGTCACTAAGAAATTATAGGCAGAATTTCCTAGAATCAACTCACCTTCTTTAAACAGTGATAAGAATGTCCATGTAATGCGTACTTACTTTCATCTAAAAGTTAAAATAATGATTCTTAGACGAATCTGTAAAAACATTTGTAAACATTTTGAGAATTTTTAGTAAACAATCCAGTTTACACATGAGGTATACAGACTTACATAATTAGAGCAGTACAGATCTTCATATAATTTCATATGGATATTTAAGAATGAAGATTATGTGACTAGAGGGAGAAACTATAATGGATCACGTACTGAGTAGCAAAACGCTCCTTGTGTATAGTTGACGAGTAGATCACATTCCACATTTTAATGAAGAGTCTTACTAGTTTTCACAGGAGTCTATTATATAAAATATACAGGAAACTTACAAACAGAATATCATTTTTATGTTTTAGGGGTAGGTAGCAAAAGAATATAACATCACTATCCTGATCAGGATGTTCTCACAGTTCGGAAAGATTTATTTTGTCATGTACATACTCTTAAAAATAACCTGGACAATGCCCTGCCCATGATCTTTATAGAGAGAAAATAAGTGTCCATTAATAATTTTTGCATCAACACAAAATAACTATTGGCAGAACATTGTAGATTGGTTCTAAAAGTATTGAGCATGGGGTAAATTAACAGTACTGAGGATATTTTAAACTAAAAATAATATTAAAAACTAAAAATAATTTTGCAGTTTTGAGTTCTTTTGATAATTATATGGATGGAAGTGAATTTTGCTTCCTTTCAGGTACACGTCCTTAAATGAAGCCTTTTTCTGTGGCCTTATAAACAAATTATTACCTCTAATTTTTTTTTCTTTTTTGGCAAAAAATTTGAAAATACCCAGCACAGTCTTCTTTCTTGCCTGATTCTGAGCTTTGTGATATGCATTCAGTACTAGTTCTTGATAATTTGTTAACAAGGCGTTTTTAACACTTTGGACAGATGCACATACTGTTTTCAATCTTCACGGTTAATTATTCGATTTTGTATTTGATGCCAGAACACCCTGACTCCTAATCACTGCTCATTGTTGCAAGTCCATTATATTCTAACTGTTTGAGTGCTCCCATTGACCTTGAACTGACATTATAAGCTGTGTCTAATCTTTTCAGTCTATATTTCAAATGCTTCTTTTCTTTTTTCCTTTTTTTCCTGATCCCTGTTTAGCATCACAATGGGGCTGCCTCTTAGCCCTGCAGCTGACTCCGCCCGCTCCGCAAGGCATGCCCTCTCGCTCATCGCCACTGCCAGACCACCCGCCTTCATCACAACTATAGCCAAAGAGGTGAGCAGAGCCTCTCTGTGTGCTCCATCTTCTCATTTAAAGGAATTATTACGTACTGTGAGCTGAGGGTCCGTATCCACAAATAATCCTTCCAATTTGTTCTACAACAGTGCAAGTTAATAATTTAGTGCTAAAATGAATACATGCGTACCTGTATGCATGTACCCTGAATTCCACAGCAACGCATTCCTTACTTGTGCTTTTTGTATTCATTTCTGTTCTCAAAGTTAACTCTCTTGCAAATATTTGAAATCAATTTTTCAATCTGAAATATAACAGGCTTATTCAAATTAAAATATACTAAAGATATTCACATTTTATAAGTGTAAATATCTTCCCGTAATCAACACTGAACTTATTTAACATTGGCTCTTCAACTGTAAACAAAAATGTAAGTCATAAACTTGCTAATTGTTTTTCCTATTACATGTCACAGATAAAGACTTGAATGCCAATTGATTCCCACATTCTTAGTGTTCTAACTAATTGCCCACATCTAACTGAAAAACTAGTAAAGAACAATGAACCAATTATAGAATCTTTCCTGTAGGTCTTAGTAGTGGGAGAGAAAGCAAAGGATGATAAGCCCCTACATTTTTTCTTAAAGGTTTGTTCCATTTCAGCATAAATAATGTGCACACTTGGTGTCCATGGGGTATGAACTCTGTCCGAGTTGTTTTTCCTGTAGCTATGATGAATTTTTAAAATACTAAATAAATACCTCTGAGTCTACCCTGATGACCTGAAGCCTGCTGGGCCCGTGTCTACCTAGAGCCATTCTTAATAGGCATGCAGCAAGTATTTGTGACGTGAAAGTAGCTTTAGAAGGGAGGAAGGAAGGTCTTGTTAATAGCAGATTGTATGGGTTTATATGAGGTGGTGGGACTTTGAATTCATACCTAAAATAAATTTGTAGAGTAAAGGGGGTGTGTTCTGCTGTTAGTGCATAGTGTTACAGAAAGGTTGCATTGTGTTTAAAATATGCATGTGTATGTTATAGATCTATGATTTGTAGATATTAATATTTATATGAAGTATATATTTATAAATGAGCAGATTTATTAGCCTGGAATTTCTTACCAGTTTTTCTTATCAGTTGAGTATGCATAGACAGTAATATTGAATATATTGAATAAGTCTGGTCTCATATACAAGGTCCTAAAAGTACCAGGCATAAAACTGCCTCTTTAAAGAGTAAGCAAGTATCTGTGTCGATTATGTTTTTGAACTTAATTTTCACCTTCTACATCAGTTTTTTTTAAATTTATTCATGAGAGACACAGAGAGAAAGAGGCAGAGACATAGGTAGAGAGAGAAGCAGGCTCTAATATGAGTATTTTTAAATGAACTGTTAGAATAGCCATGCTTTTGATTTATTCTACTCCAACATTTGGCTAGTAAGGTATTTTAAAAATATTTTAGGGACGCCTGGGTGGCTTAGTGGTTGAGCGTCTGCCTTTGGCTCAGGGCATGATCCTGGAGTCCCGGGATCGAGTCTCACATACGGCTCCCAGTGAGGAACCTGCCTCTCCTTCTGTCTATGTGTCTGCCTCTCTCTCTCTGTGTCTCTCACGAATAAATAAATAAAATCTTTAAAAAATATTTTTTAATGTTAATGTTTTACTAATTGCCAGTTGATTTCCACATTCTTAGTGTTCTAATATTTCAATGTGATAGTTCACATTTATTATCTTGTAAAAATAAATTTTCCACTTAGAGTTTTAGATTTAGATCCTAAAGTATTTCTATTTCTCACTGTTTCTGTCCTCTTCTCCCCCCACCCCTCCCCTGTCATGCCCATTCCTCCATGGCTAGCCCAGCACCTACCAGTGTTCTTTCTCCTCTGAATGATTAAGACTTACAATTTGTACAGGGAAGAAAAATCACAGTGAACTTATATTTACAATGCTTATTATTTTTGGAGGCATGTTCATTTGAATTTCTCAACTTAATTATATGGCACCAAGAATGGTACCTGGGACACAGAAGTCTTATGTAAGCATCATTTACTGTTATTACTTGAGAGCAAGTCTCATGTCTCTTACTTGCTGGTGTCTTCTAACTGCTGTCTTGACTTCAGCATCAGATATGCCAAATCCACAAACCTTCAGTGTGTCTTTTGAAAAATGTCATGATAGTATTATATTAAAGTCTCCTATTATACCCAAGAACTTACAGGATTTTATTAGAGAATACTTAGTTTTTATTTTACTAAAAACTATATTTTAGGTTTTTTTTGTTTTTGTTTTTTGTTTTTTGCAATCAAGTGTTTCCTGACCCACCCCAAGAGATTTGTTTTTGTTGATTCTCTTTTTCTTCCCCAGTTGTATTAACAAGTGAAAAATAAACCACTGGCTAGAAATGCATAACTGAATCAAGTATCAGCCATGTCTATAGCATGGTTATGTCTTCACAGGTACACAGACATACGGCTCTTGCAGCAAATACCCAGTCACAACAGAACATGCACACGACAACTCTTGCACGAGCTAAAGGGGAAATTCTGAGAGTCATTGAGATTCTTATTGAAAAGATGCCCACAGATGTTGTGGATCTTCTTGTGGAGGTAAGATATCCTGCTTTAAATGTGACAGCACAGCCTATATTTAATGTCCATGTAGTAATATAAATCAGCATTTTTATTTCCAAGGAAATAAAAAGAGAGCCTTAATAGAATTATCTAAAGAAAGAGAGGGAGATAATTAAATGAATTAACTTTTGTACCATTTCTAGGGACCTTACTTAAATTTCATTAAAAGTCAAAATGATAACTGTGTACTTATCATTCATAGGGAAGTAGTCTGTATTGGAGTACTTTTTAAAGGGTATGTTCTTGCATTATAACTAAACAAAAACTTGTAGTGTGCGTGAATAAAAGGTACCTATATTGTACATAAATATGCATTGGCTTTGAAGTCAACAAGTTTTGTTTCTGTATGTTACTGCTCTTTTTTTATAATTTTCACAGATAAGAGAGAGAATATCTTACAGAGTAACTATATTGTAACTTCAATGAATATGCTATAGTTGTAAATATTGTGATCAAACCATCTAGAATTTTCATGCAGCTGAGGCCTTAAATAATTTGTATTTTGGAAAATTAAGTATTTGAAATTAATTTTGGATTTACATCTTTTCTATAAAGGTAATGGACATCATTATGTACTGCCTTGAAGGATCTTTAGTTAAAAAGAAAGGTCTTCAAGAATGTTTCCCAGCCATCTGCAGGTAAAGAAGCCTTCAATAGCATGCAAAATAAATAATTTTTACTAACAATTTTGAAAAAATTTTTAGCAGGATGAGTTAGTAGTTTTGTTAGTTAGAAAACCGGTTATAAATTAATATCTGCTTACTTTCTGAAAACAATTTAGGCAGATCATAGTAAAAAGCACAGGTATAATAGAACTAGTATTTGAAACTGGGTACTGATGAAATTTTTTTCAAAACTTAAAAAAATGAGTAAGAGATAGCATCTGTTTAGTATGTGTGTGTTCATATATTCATCACTGAAATTAGCATTTACATTATAAAAGGAAGAGTTTAGGAAGCTTCTGACTTAGAAAGTATACTATTCAGTCAAAGGAACCTTTCCTACCACATTTTCACATTTTAAGTTTTATTTTTAATTTAAAAGCATTTTTCATATTGTCTTACTAAGTGTAGGTGTTTTCCCTATGAGAAGGCTGGCCAAGAGCAGTTAGAATTGACATAAATAATGTTGCATATGTTAAGCATAACCAATAATTTTAAACATGTATAGCATGTAATTGTTATGAAATGAAGGGTTTTTTTTAAATGTCAAATGTAGTAGTGTTTATTTTCCCTTTAAAGTAGTTTATGGTTCTTAAAATGTGTATAGCTTGGGGAACATTTTGTTAGGAAATGTTTTACCTCCAAGCGGTCAGTGGAAATAGTGCTTAAATCTATTGAAAATCATTGTTTTTAAGAAAACAGAACAACCAGTTAGTCATAGCTACATAACAGTTTTCTTTTTAAGACAAATTCCGTGACCTCCTTACTTATGTTTTCTCAGTTCTACGCACATACAGTAGAAAAAAGCTTTATTTTAGACTATAAGCTTCCCGAGAGCAGTGATGGTATATGACGCATCGTTGTCTTCTGTATCTCCTGGCATTTCAGCAGGTGTTTGCTGAATTACTTGTACTCCATGAGTCTTCCAGTATCTTTTTCCATATTTACAGTAGGCTTCATATTGTAACCTCTTCGTTTTTGCTGCTGCTGAGTCATGCCACCCTGAATACCCAAAAGGAAAAGATTATGCTAAAATATACATGTGCACAGATGTATTTTCTTGTGGTACAGATTAGGTGTGTTAGAATCCAGTCATTTTTTTTTTTTAACATCATGCCACATTGTCTGGTTTGTGTTCTTTTTTGTTAAAACTTGTACATATAACATCTTTTTATGCAGTTAACTGATGAGAGTACATGTAGCTGCTGTATTCCTAGTCAGTCCTTCTCTAAGGAAATGCCTATGTGAAAATGGACATTGGGTTGTGACTTTATAGAGGCGATGATTATCACAGAGCTGAGTGTTAGCAAAGGATTCCTTACAGCACCAGTCTTGGCAATATAAACTAAGCTTCCTGGAAGTTAATGTGAGGAAATGGTCGAGTGTTTCAAGGGCCTGTCTTTGCCCTTGCTGGAAGCCTGCCTGCCACCCAGTGGCACCCTCAGTTCCTTAAGTTACCCTAGTCTGCTGGTGTACACTTTTGTTTGCTGTTGTTTCTTCGCCAGAGGCTAAGGATTCTGCTCGGATGCTAAGAGGCATGCTCACTACCAGATTTTTCTGATTTGACCGAAAGCGATTGTATTTTGTTTATTAATTTAATAACACCTATTGTACACCTACTGTGTGCATCAAGTACTAGCTAGGCCTTAGGGAACAATGATGGGGATAAGATGATTTCCTTGAGGAGCACACAGGGTCTGATAGGGTAGGTGATTATTAAGATAAATAATTCCAGGGTGCTATGTTCTATGCTGGAGGAGAATAACATACCAGAGACAAGGTTGGGCAATAAATGGCGGTGCTTAACTCTGGGTGGAGGAGGCTTAGAAAGCTTCATAAAGGAGAAGTAATAATAATAATAATAATAATAATAGTAATAATAGATTCTTAGAAAGTTTCACAGAAGAGAAGGCAGACTAATAATAATCTCCTTTTATTAAAAGAAGAACATTTTTTTTTTAATTTTTATTTATTTATGATAGTCACACACAGAGAGAGAGAGGGAGGCAGAAACATAGGCAGAGGGAGAAGCAGGCTCCATGCACGGGGAGCCCGACGTGGGATTCGATCCCGGGTCTCCAGGATCGCGCCCTGGGCCAAAGGCAGGCGCCAAACCGCTGTGCCACCCAGGGATCCCAAAGAGGAACATGTTTTAATAAAAGTGACCGCTAATCAGAGTGAAGGATCTGTCCCCCACAAGATTTTGGGTTGGTGGTGGTGGATTCTAGAAGAGCCTCACAGAAGAGTTGATGGAGCGAGATTTGCAGAATGAACCGGTGTGTAACATCTGAAATTACAGAAAGAACCAGATCAACAAATGTCTAGAGACACAAAAGTATATGGTGAGCTTGGCAAATTCCTGTGGTAGTGGCTAGAATGTAGGCTGAGGATGGGAATCTGATACAGTGTCAGAGGGATAGGGCTTTGAATTCCATACAAAGGATTTTGGCCATTATTCTGTAAACAATGGAGAATCAGCAGTGTTTAAGCAAAAGCATGTAATTCTTTGGCCAGGACATAGTTGGTAAGACCTAATCTAATGAAACTTCAGATTTATAACAGTTCACTATGAGATTAGGTTAGATGTTATACAACTGTGAGAATATAAGTCACAGAGGCCCATTTATGTAAGAATTAGTCCATAAGCATAGAAGGGTGATTAGCACTATAAGGTTGTTGCTTATGCTAAATGTTAGTTGGAACAGGCAGTAAGTTATGGAGAATGTCAGAGAACATTAAACTTAGATGGGGCCTCAGAAGTTTTACTGGTCGATGCCATGCTACCTATTAGCTGATTTGTACTAGGCTGATAAATGAACAACAACAAGGATACCAACATATCAACAGAAGCTAAAATTATTTTATTGAATATCTGCCATGTCTGTGCCATTGTCCTGGGTGCCTTACAGCACTTGTGAGCTCTCTACTTATAAATGCCTTTCACTAGATATCAAACTCTAGTCAAAGTCAGGACGTACGTATCTGCAGTCTGGTCATGTGGCATTTGTTTTTACAATCTTTATATAATATTGTAGTCTTGTTGTTAATTTTTCTTTTTTTTTTTTTACCCTATTTTTTTATTTCTTTTATTTTTATTTATTCCCTTATACTATTTTAAAGATGCTGTGGGTTTTAACTTAGGCGAAACTGTGTAATGTTGCTGTATACCAATACTCAATTGTTACGGTTGGTAGATCAGATCATAAAAATATATTTAAAAAAACTTCATTAAGTATTCGTTTTATTTTTTTTTTAAGTATTGATTTTAAAGGAAATATTTGTCAAAGCACCCAGCAGAATGCTCATGATTTAGATGTTCAGAGAATGTTAGTTTCCTGTGGGTCTATCTTAATAATAATGTGGAAAACGGAAATGTATATAAGAAATTAATGAAAATTTGAAAGTATTTTATATACATACAGACTACAAAATGGCATTATTTTCATAGATGTGAAAAAGTTGGTTTACTTCTCAAAATATTAACTAATTTTTAGTCAATGTTATAAAGGTGATCTTCACATCTAAAGTTGTATTAATTCAATTAGGAGCTAATATGGTATCCAGAAGTCATCAAGTATTTAAAAATCAAAAGTACTCTTGAGTTGGGTTATACATAAAATTCAGTTTTCTGTGAGTACCAAGACAAAGTAGCATCCTTGAATGCTGAATAATCCTGAGATTGGTTTTCTTGGTGTTTTGTTTTGCTTAGTTTTTTAACCTTGACCACTGGGCTTAATGATTCTGATATGCATCTACATTTTGAATTTTCAGTTCAGGATTTTAAAGCTTTAACAAATATTCATTTGGTAGTTTCTCTAAGATTTTCTTTATTGTTGGTAATTTGGCAGCTATTTCTCAGATTGCATATTACAATAAAATTTCCATTTTACTGTTGTAATGAAAGTCAAGGGTTTTAACTTAGTCTGACCTCTGTGTGTTGTTATATACCAAGAGTCCATTTTATTCAGGTTTGCTTATTTATTCATTTATCTATTCAGGTTTATTTCATGATTATATGACTCCATAAATAATTTAATGAGTGGTGGATTCATCTACTATGTTGTTAACTGAATTTTTGTCCTCTGACATCTTTATTCAAAACATATTTAAAGTTTAAGCTATAAATTGTAAATTCATTGAAAGAAACGAAGAATAATACAAAAAGTTTGATTTATCTAATTTGGTTTATATAATAGCTTTTCTTTCAACTGTTAAAACTTCTTTTAATATCTTCTGCTTGAAAGTAGGGATGCATTAGAACACATGCCAGTAAAATTTGATAGACATTCTTTCTTATCACTGACCAAAGCTCACTTACTGATAGTAAAACATGAGGTTACAGCAAAGCATAAATGCATAATTTGCCAGAAGTAGGCCGTTCAAATCTAAATGTAGCAGCTAGCATGCAAAGAGGCACAGACCATCAGTACCTAAGTCACAGTGTTCATAGGGTAGAACAGTAGTTCAGAAGAACATTCCTGTTCATAGCCTGAGATCAACATGTAATTGAGGGTCCTCATATAAAAGACATAATAAAATGTGTACGTAGTTTGTAGACGCTAGAATTTTAGAGATTTTGTGGCTCTCAAGGGCATGTTAGAAGGATGCTCACACAACTGAATATTAAAGCACAGACAGTTGAGAGAACTAAGGACACAGATAAGAAGGTGAAGTTTAAAAACTGGTATTGAGGGTTCGTTCTCTCCCAGGTAGGCCCTATGAGGAATAATGATCTCTAAGTGCAGTTCCTAGACCATCTTTAAGAGAATTACCTGATTTATAGGCTCCCCTGCAGAGATTCTACCTCAGACGATTACGAAGCCTGGGAAGCTGCATTTAGCAGCCTTCCCTGGTGATTTTTAAGTACACTGAAGTATGAAAATGAATACTCTAATAATCCAAAACTGAGAAACACAAAACCTGAGTCATTGTTCTTGGTGACCATGTCCTGTTATATAAAACCTTGGATCCTTGAATACATGTTTCTATATGGACTAAACTCAGAGGAAGGCCAAGGAAACACCTGAAGACATTGCTTCACTGCCTCCGTTCCAGTGATGCACCATTAATTTTAACTTCAAACTGGTCATCGATTGGCTTTTGTCTAAAACTCATTTGGGAGAAACAGAATACTAAAGAGCTTGTTTGAAAAACATGTGGTCTGTCCTAAAGCTCACATCATGGTCCTGGGATCCTGGGATCCAGCCCCAATCGGGTTCCCCACTCAGCAGGGAGTCTGTCTCTCCCTCTCCCTCTGCCCTTTCTTGGTTCTTGTGCCTTCTCTCGCTCCCTCTCGAATGAATGAATGAATGAATGAATGAGTCTTTAAAAATAAATAAATAAGTCCAAAGCCTTTAAAAATATATAAGTAAAAATAAAAAACACATAGTCCATCAAAAAATAAAACCAACAACCCAGCTGAGTGAAGTAAGTCAGTCGGAGAAGGACAAACATTATATGTTCTCATTCATGTGGGGAATATAAATAATAGTGAAAGGGAATATAAGGGAAGGGAGAAGAAATGGGTAGGAAATATCAGAAAGGGAGACAGAACGTGAGAGACTCCTAACTCTGGGAAACGAACTAGGGGTGGTAGAAGGGGAGGAGGGCGGGGGGTGGGAGTGATTGGGTGATGGGCACTGGGGGTTATTCTGTATGTTGGTAAATTCAACACCAATAAAAAAAAAAGGGGGGGGGGAGAATATAATATTCATGATTTAAAAAAAAAAAAAACCAACAACCCAAAACACATGGTCCATTTATTCCTCTACATGTTTGAGTTTCTATCCCGAGAGTGAATTACATCAGGGGAGCTGCCTTGCTCGGACCACAGTGCCTGGTCTCCTTTGCAGTTCTGTCCCTGAAGCTCCTTGTCAGGATTGCGCCTGCAATTTGCATTAAGGCATCTTCTGAGAGAGTGTCGTGGGAATATTGCCAGTGCATTTATTGTAGGGCTCATGTTGCTGATGCCATGTAGCACTTAGCTTAGTGTCCCTTCTGTGAAGACTCAAGACATTTCTCTTGAACACAGATAACAAGAATTTTTTTGTTTATTTTGTCTTAAGGAGCTAGTATGTGTTTTGGTTTTTGTTTGTTTTTTCTTCCACATAACCGGGGGGTTAATCTAAAAATTTTGGTGTGGCTCAAAGCCAAATCTTAGGCAGCTCAAAGCCAGATCTCTGCCTGACTCTCAGAAAGTCATGTCTTAGACCCCCATTGTCCTTCCCCTACCCCATCACACCTCAGACCACTCTTTCTTTTCCATCTTTTTACTGTATTGTGTTCTAGAAGTTTCTCTAAGTCCTTTATGTAATATGTGAATATATATCTATGTATGTGTGTATGTGAAATGGATACATATTTTAAAACTTATTTCAAAAGCTATGGAAACAAAAATAATTGTACACAGAATACCAACTATAATTATTTTCTAAAAACTATTTTTAAAAGTCCTTCTTTTAAGTATCCTAGATGTTCCCGGAGTAGTTTATATATCTAGATATTTTTCTTTATATATTTACTGAAAGATACAAAAATCACGTCATTTTAACTGCTGTATAAACTCTATAGTCATAGATTTAAATATTTCCTAATACTTTACATTTTAGGTCCAGGGATATTATTAATAATATAGAAGCATCTATTAATAATAAAAGAAAATTCCTTAAATTTCAGTGCCCTCAAGAGACTGTAGAACATATATCCTTCAAAAAACTAATTGACAAAATAGTTCTGCTGCCAGATTTTTTCATCACTATAACAAATAAGGCTATATTGTTATGTTAGAGGAAGTAAGCACAGATACATTAGCAGTAGGATTCTTGAAACATTGAATTACAGAGGTACAATCAGGTAACTTGTTGAAGAAATGAATTCCTCCACAGAGGAATGATCTTCAAAGAGGCCTCATCTGGCACTCTATAGATAATTGTTGGAGGCAAAGTACAGAAGACTCCACATTTAATTGCCAGTTTATAAATAATACAGTGTCCTTAGTTAAACGTACCCTAGACATTAAGAGAGTAGAACTAACTTTTTTCAAGGAGTGGAAGATAAACTTCAATGGAGTTTTCTCAGAATTCCTTGTTAATACGTGGTTACCAAGTGCCGTGTTGCTGAACTTGGATATCCTTGTGAACCCCCCCCCCCCCCCGCCAACAACAGACCAGTCAACACTGAACATGCCGTACCTGACTTGGTTTGAATAATTTTCCTCTTTTGGTCACCTTGTAAACACTGACTCACTTTACATGACTATATTTGTTACAGCAGCATAAAAAAATCAAAGTGTAGAAATACACAGATGTTACTGAACTAAAGGAAAAGCAGTATAGAACACATATATGTGTCATATACTTGTTCTAAAATGAATATAGGTTTCTTATGAGTTTGTAAAAATATTCTTTTGCTAGTCTCAGAATAAAAAATTTAAGTTCTTGTAAGCTACCGCCTATCAAAACTCAGTTAGAAAGGAAGATTAAATACCTCCAGAAGTAGAATGAAATTATAATGTAATTTTTAAATTTGAGGCTATTTTATTATGTTCTTGTGGACTAGGAGTGACATAATGCACAGCAAATGAAAGATTAGGGATTGAGTAATGAAGTTGTAGGTTGATAGGAAAATATGATTATATTTAGAGATATAAAGGTTTCAGGATTTTTTTATAGCAAGAGTTAGATACATATGCCTCTAAATGCAATTTTTAGTTACTTATGACTCCTCAGTTATGCAGATTATCAGTAGCTTGAAGGGGCTTTTATATCCACTTCCTGTATGGTGCCCTTTAGCAAGTAGGAGAGGGCTTCTCTGGCCAAAAACCATATGCCCCAGAATTCCCAGATAGGTCCTTATTTCATGCATTTTTATTCTTTTAAGTTGAGGCAATTGATTTGACATATCACTAAGAGTGATTTAATTTTTATGCCTTCTAAAGACTTGTCAACTAAACTCACAGATTCAAAAGAAATCCTTTGGTGGGCTCTGTCCCAATTTTTAGTTAAGAAGGTATGAACATTTGGTATAGACACTCAAGAACTGAGGTTTTTTTTTTTTTTTTTAACTTTTTTTTTTTAATTTTTATTTATTTATGATAGTCACACACAGAGAGAGAGGCAGAGACACAGGCAGAGGGAGAAGCAGGCTCCATGCACCGGGAGCCCGATGTGGGATTCGATCCCGGGTCTCCAGGATCGCGCCCCGGGCCAAAGGCAGGCGCTAAACCGCTGCGCCACCCAGGGATCCCAGAACTGAGGTTTAATAATAATACCAGCTATGCCACTTCATATGTTCAGGCCTTATTTTGTAAAATAAATAAATGGCACCAATTATTTCACTTAAGCAGTGTAAGCATCACGTATTCCTGTCCTTCATTTACCAAATGGACAAACTTAAGAACATTTTTATGTTGATAGATGACCATGAAGCCCAGCTCTGCTGAACAGATCTCACACCTGCTCTGTGTGCTGCCCGGGAAGAGTCCACAGGCGTGGACGTGCGAGGCAACACACACAGCTGTGTCATCCCGTCAGTGCACAGGATGGCTCCTGTTATGTTCCAGGCCCCAGGCTCTTGCTGCTGCATTCTTCCTTCCATCCTCTCTCCCCTCCTGTTGCACTCTGCTCTCCAGAGGACCTGCTATCCCATTATCCTCTCTTCTCTCTGGCACCTCATCCTCAGCCTGAAAGTGGGCTCTGTTGTGTCTCACTGGACAAACCTCCCTTACCTCTACATCTCCTCTATTTCCTGGTCTCTCATCTCTTCTCCTACAGGAGAAGGAGTCAGCACTCTGTCCATTTTGTCACCTCTTGTGTCCTCTCGACCTACTTTGATCTTTTCTCCCACTATTTTGCTCATCTCTCTCTCTCTCTCCCCTTCTCTCTCTTTCCCTCCCTCCCCCTCTGGTTACAATTTTTTTTGATTGTCCAGTGTTTTTCAGTCTTTAGTGATTCTCAAACTTTTTGGTCTCAGAACTCCTTAAAACTTAAAGACCCAAAGAGTTATTTGAAATACTAACTACAGGGGATCCCTGGGTGGCTCAGCAGTTTAGCGCCCGTCTTCAGCCCAAAGCATGTTCCTGGAGTCCCAGGATCAAGACCCATGTTGGGCTCCCTGCATTGAGCCTGCTTCTCCCTCTGCCTGTGTCTCTGCCTCTCTCTCTCTCTCTGAGTCTCTCATGAATAAATAAATAAAATCTTTTAAAAAAATGAAATACTAAATACAGTTCATGTTGATATTAAAACATATTTTTTAAAGATTTTGTTTATTTACTCATGAAAGACAAAGAGAGGCAGAGACACAGGCAGAGAGAGGAGAAGCAGGCTCCACGCAAGGACCCTGATGCAGGACTCAATCCTGGGAATCTGGGATCACACCCTGAACCAAAGGCAGACACCCAACCGCTGAGCCACCCAGGTGTCCTGATATAAAAACATATTTTTATGAAAAATAACTACTTTGCCAAAACAAAAAAAAAAATACTGAGAAAGTAGCATTCTTTAACATTTTTTGCAGATTTTTCTTTAATGTCTGACTTAATAGGAGACAGGTGGTTTTTCATATCTGTGCCCGTCTTTAATCTTTGCCGTATTTTTTTTTTTTAAGATTTTATTTATTTGAGATAAAGAGAAAATGAGCAGTGGGGAGAAGCAGAGGGAGAGAAAGAGAAGCAGACTCCCTGCTGTGCAGGAAGCCTGATGTGAGGCTCAACCCTAGGACCAGGAGATCATGACCTGAGCCAAAGGCAGACACTTAACCGACTGAGCCACCCAGGCAGCCCTGGAATGTTGTTTTAATTGGGTATGTGGTGAAAAATCTGGCCTCACTTAGAGTTGCAAATAGGAGGAGTGTTTCAATAGCCTTTTAAAATCCTGTTGCATCTTCTTTAATAGTTCACCAAAACATTAACATGTGGCCCTTTTTAAAGGTTAGCCACAACGTAGAGTATGTAATCATAACGAACTGATTTTCATACTATCGTATTTAATCCCTTGGTATAGTTTGCACTTTGAGTAGATCTTTTTCCCATGTGTAACTTTGTAACATTATGCATTTATCTTTGGAAAATATTGGTCACTGAGTTATGTGGGTTGTCCATATATTGTCACTTTGTAACATATGATATAAAAAATCACTTTTTGCTAATATTACTGATGATATCAAAAAGTCAGTGAGTATTGGGAGGCCAGAATTCTGATTTGTACCTGAAAGCTTGAATTTTATTATTGTCAACAAGTTCTGTCAGTTACGTTCTGAGGAATAAAATAGTTGATTTTCAAGAAAACGTCTGCCAGATACCCAAGTCCACATAACTGCAGTTTGTCTCTGGGTTATACTTTCAAGTACAAATGGTATCATATGAAAAAACAAAAAACAAAAATCAAAAAACCCAGCTGGTTTAGCTTGCACCTGGATCCCACAACTCTTTTTCCCTGAGACAACCATCAGATTTCAGTGTACAGTAGAAATGCTTTATTTATGTGCACTTCCCATTTTGTCATACTGATTGTTAAAATGACATGTACTCAAGGGTCAAAATGTAAGTAAAGTTAATAATTTTTATTGCCACATCAGGGAGATTCTTAAGTGAAAATGCCTTGTGGTTTATTTAGTTCTGTTTACTCACAGGGCATGGCCATGAAGACATAATGACTGCTGGTAGAGTGCGGTGCCCCGGCTGTGCTCCAGGCCGACACCCTGGCAGCTTTACCTGTCGTTGCTTTTACACCATCAGTGCAAGGTCAACACAAAGAACAGATCAAGCAATGTCTGTCTCAGTATCTCACAAAAGTAGTTTTGATCTCACAAACTTCCGAACAGGAGCCTGAGGCCCCCAGGGTGTCTGCAGATCACCCTTTGAGAACCACTCATTTAGCAGAGCTTTTGGTTGCAATGAAATGTGAAACATTTTTCTTCTTAATTAAAGCTCTTCTGCTTTCTGCACCCTTTAAATCCCAAAGATTGATAGATAGGTTACATCATAACCATTCCTGGGATCCAGTGCCCAGGGAGGAGGTAGGCTAGACTTCAGGAATACCAGGGATTAGTTTTTCTGAGGCTCAGTACAAATCCTGAAATCGATTCTACTTACTTTAAAGGACCCTTTGCTTTTCTAGGGATTCCTGGCTCTCCCTACAGTCCGGTGCTGCTGCTCCGGGAAGGGGGCCTACTTAACCTTGGACTTTGCGTGTTATACAATGCACTGCAATATATCATACCTGGCAGCAAAACTGCCCATCGTTTAGGACTCACGTTACAGATGGTATTATATGAAATGGGTTAGACCTGCATTCTTCAAATCCCAATCTCAACATTCACTGTGCTGAAGACACTGGTCTTTTTTCTGTTCCTTGAATAGAGCCACACTTATTTCTCCTTAGGACTTTTGTTCCCTCTCTTCCTTCTGCCAGGAACACTCCCTTTAGATCTTGACATGGCCCATCTGGTCTCCTCATTCAGGTCCACTCCCTCTACTTCCCTGTCTCACACAGCCCCCTCACCACCACTACCCCATTGCCATTTTATCTTCATAGCGTGTATGTCATCTGAAGTCACCTTGTTCATATTTGCACTTCCTCATGAGGTGCTTAAGAACAGGGACCCTGTCTGGTTGCTTTCCTGTTAGGTTTCCAGCAACCCAAGCTGTTGAAAAAATGCACTCAGAGACCCTCTGCCTGCAGCAAGGCTTCAGAGGATCTGACAGGGCAGGCACATTCAGGCCTGCCCTTCACCCTCTCTCACCTCTGCCGCCAGAGCCTCCCCTTCTCTCTTTCTCAGCTGCCTCTTCCCTTTTTTTTTTTTTTTAAGATTTTATTTATGTATTCATGAGAGATGGCGGGGGGTGGGGGGCGGGCGTGCAGAGACACAGGCAAAGGGAGAAGCAGGCTCCATGCAGGGAGCCAGATGTGGGACTTGATCCCTGGACTCCAGGATCACACCCTGGGCTGAAGGAAGATGCTAAACTGCTCAGGCGTCCCATCAGCTACCTCTTCCTAATCCTAAATCTCATCTCATCCTATTGATTCCAGAGTTATCATGTAGCATCTTCTTGGAAGCCTGAGCACTATTAAGTGTTTAGCTTGCTTTTATTTCATTGAAACCAGATTCTCAAAAGGTATAGAATGTATATGAAATCTTTAAGATACGTATTTTATATACCCCCCCAACACACACATACACATATGTACCATATATAGAGAGAGAGAATGAGAGACTGAGCTCCTGTTTTTGAAATAGGAGTCAACAATTCTCAACCCTCTTGGTCTCAGGACCCCTTTATACTTAAAAGTTATTGAAGGCCACAAGAATTTTTTTAAATTAATTTATTTATTTGAGAGAGAGCATGAGCGAGAGGGGGCAGAGGGAGAGAGAATCTAAAACAGACTCTTTTGAGCATGACTCTGTTTTGGCTTGATCCCATGACCCTGAGATCATGACCTGAGCCAAATCAGAGTCGGACACTTAATGGACTGTGCCATCCAAGGACCCCAAAGAATATTTATATGGATTATAACTGTCAATATTTGCCATACTAGAAATTATTTTTTCCTTCCTCCCTCCCCATATTAGAAATTAGAATTAAGAAATTTAAAAGTAGCCTATTAATTGTTCACATAAATAATATTTTAATGAAAAATTATATTTTCCAAAACAGAGAAAATTAGAAGAATGCCTTTGTTTTGTTTTATGTTTTTTTTCAATCTACCATGTCTGCAGTAGAAGTCCCCCAGAATCTCCTATCTGTTTCTGCTTGTGGTAGCTCACATCATGTAGAATCTGGACGTCAGCTACACACTCATGAGAAAATGAGAGTGAAAAGAGAACATAGCATTTTAGTGTTCCTATGAAAGTGGATCTGATGCAGAGCATGCTTTATGAACTCCTGCTCTAAGCATGACTGTGGGACTACCTGCAGTGGCAGATGAATTCTAGATTGAGGAGGCTTCTGTCTCCTCCTCTGCGAAATGAGGGGCTTCCAGTCCCTGATAACCTGGGGCAAGATACAGCTCAAAGATGTTAAAACCTCTCCCCATTGCTAATTTATTGATATATGATTACTAATCATTCTATCTCATCATAAGTTCTGAAACATGTTATAACATAGGCTCACAATATAGGAATGCCACAGCTTCTTTAGTGCTTTCCCTAATATTCTTTGAAGTAATTAACTAGTAAAGCTGAACTGACACTAGATTATTTAATGAACAAAATGCTCAATATGAAATGTAAGTTAAATGTTGTAAAAAGAAAAAACAAGAAGTACCTATTTTATTATGCTGTTTTTTTAACCTGTCAATTAGGTAGAAATCAGAGCATAATTTTAACATAGTATCACCACTGTGCTTTTAAAAGCATATTATTTGTGTTATACCCAGATAATAAAGTGTTATTCAGCACTAAAAAAAAATAAGCTATCAAGCCATGAGAAGGATGGAACCTTACATACTTATTACCAAGTAAAAGAAGCCAATCTGAAAAGGCTAACATACTGTTTGATTCCAGCCATATGACATTCTGGAAAAGGCAAAGCTGTGGAGTCAATAAAAGGATCAGTGGTTACCAGAATTAGTGGGGAAGAGAGGATGAATAGGTGGCGTACAGAGGATTTCTAGGGCAGAGAAACTATTCTGTATGATGCTAGAACAGTGAATGTGTCCTTGTGTGTTTGTCCAAATCCATAGAATGTACAACACTAAGAGTAAATCCTAATGTAATCTACAGACACTGGGTGATAGTAGTGTGTCAATGTAAATTCATCAGCTGTAACAAATGCACCACTCTTGGGAGGAGGGTGTTGATAATTGAGGAGTTTGTGCATGTTGGGGGCCCACGAGTATTTGGGAAAACTCTGTACTTTTTGCTCAGTTTTGCTGTGAATCTTAAACTGCTTTAAAAAGTAAAGTCCATTTTGGAGGTGCCTGGATGGCTTAGTTAACTGTTGGACTCAATTTTGGCTCAGATCATGATCTCAGTGTCCTGGGATGATCAAGCCCTGTGTTGGGTGGGGCATCAGGATCCCTGCTCAGTGGGGACTCTGCAAAGTCCTTTTTTTTTTTTTTTTAATAAATTTAGACTATGAACCTAATTTTATTTTTTTATTTTATTTAAGATTTTATTTATTTATTCATGAGAGACAGAGAGAGAGAGAGAGAAAGAGAGAGAGGCAGAGACACAGGCGGAGGGAGAAGCAGGCTCCATGCAGGGAGCCCAACGTGGGACTCGTCCCGGGTCTCCAGGATCATGCCTGGGCTGAAGGCGGCGCTAAACCGCTGAGCCACCGGGGCTGCCCGTAAAGTCCATTTTTAAAAAAATATATAATCTATTATAAAAAGTCAAGAAATCAATATGAACTTAAGTCATGTGTAATGGTGAACATTCAGTAATTATTTTTGATGACAGCATATCATTTTCAATCACTCAGTGATGAGAAATTTTAATTAATTAGTCACTCTATTATGGTTTATATCATCCGATTATTTTAAATAATGCTAGATGGTGTTTATTGTTAGAATTAAAAATTGATATGAAAAGAAAATATTTTAATTGACTGGATTTTGCCAAATAACGATAAATCACAGTACCTAATTCCAAAATTAGAAGAAAAAAAGTCATTGAAGAAATAAGAATCAATAAATGGATTTTAGGTGATTTAACAAAGTAAAATAATTTTTAAGCAATTGTGTGGTTTTTCTTGATTAAAATTTTCTGAAAGTGGTTTTAGAATTTATTCACTTATTCAGCAGACATTTAATGTGTGTCTGCTCTGTGTATGGTGCAGTGCTTGGCCAGTGTGGGCTGCTCAGCTACATCTGGTCAATCAGGCACCACACTATTCTCCAAAATATTAAAGTTGGTTTGGCAGAGACAGAATGGTAAATCAGAAAAATGTCATAATGCAACAATAAAGGGGTCTCCAGGACACAAAGGAGGGACCAGGTAATACTGTACAGGAGGAAAAAGGAGAATTGGTGATGTTTTAGCCGAATTTAAGAAGATGAATAAATGTTTATCAGGCAGACAGATCCTTCTGACTCCAAAATCTGAGCTACTTCCTTTTTTTTTTTTTTTTTAATTTTTATTTATTTATGATAGTTACAGAGAGAGAGAGAGAGAGAGAGAGAGGCAGAGACACAGGCAGAGGGAGAAGCAGGCTCCATGCGCCGGGAGCCCGATGTGGGATTTGATCCTGGGTCTCCAGGATCGCGCCCTGGGCCAAAGGCAGGCGCCAAACCGCTGCGCCACCCAGGGATCCCAAAATCTGAGCTACTTCCAAATGTAGAATTAGCTGTCATTGAATGAAATATGTCAAATGCAATTGTGAATCTCTGACTAATAAGTCAACAATCACTTTGCAAAAATTGTAAATTGTATTCTTTTACATTGTATATTTCATTACCAAGAATGAAGTTCTCAGTCTATGCAGAGGCCTAAACATATTTAATGGCTCAATACTTGGACTTCTTGGTAGATACTAAAAAGATAGTAGTAGTGGCATGGAGGAAACTAAAGGGCTCAGGATATAAATTTCTCTAATTTACTGTAAATGGATAAGTCACCTGCATTTTAGTAGTATTGACATAGAAATTTAAAACATTTTATGGTTTTGCTGGATTTAACTGATTATCTCTCAGCTGACCTTTGTTGGGAATCTCTTAGTATGATTTTATATAGAAAATTTACTTTATATTAAAACACTTTGATTTACTCATGTCCTCTAAAGGTAATTACTGTTTCCCAACAGTTATTTCCATTAAATGATACTAGAACTGCGGTACACCATACAGCCATTAAAAAGATTAAGGTTACTCTGTTACTAATGATAAGGGAAGATGGCAGTAGAAAAGAAACTTAAGGAGAAATTAGCAGAGTTTCAGAAGAGCATGTAAAATAAAATCATTTTTGAAGGAGAAAACTATATGTCAGAATCAATATTCATGCATGTATGTGCATATATATGAAGAGGAAAAACATCTAGAGAGGACATACCACAAAGTATTTCTCATGATTACCTGGGGTGTTGGAGGGGATTGGTAGTAAAGGGTAACTTTCCTTCCTTAACTTTATTTTTCTATATTTTCTGTGTTGCTTTTTTACAAGCATGTATTTATTTTAAATTGGATATGTATTTAAAAAGTCAAATAAATAATAAAGTGATCACTGGGAAAACATTAACACTATAACATAGATAAGATACAAAAACTCAAGGTAAAATAAGTAAACTTTTGAACTGAATAGGATAAAAAAAATCTAGAAAGAAGAGTTAAAAAGTCTGTATTTTCAGAGCCAGTTTACCTTTTCTTAAACTTTGTTATTATGTAGACAGACTGATTGATTCTGCTTTTCAAGTGAATAGCTGAATCAGCTCTGTTCGTCCTAAATGGGCACTTAAAATCCAGTAAGGAAATGAACACCGTCTACTTTAGAACAGTGCATGAGCTCATTTTTTAAAAAACTCCTCAAACCTGTGGTTTGTTCTTATCCCATATGGTGATAACAGTAATAGGATATAAAACAGCTTCTATCCTAACTTCCAGGAAGATTCTTAAATTGGTTACCATATTATAGTCTACTTTCGGTAATAAATAATTACAGATGTTACTCCTGTACTCAGGTGAGTAGAAGTCACTCTAAAACCATTTTAGTCCATTTCTCTACTCCTGAAAACTCTACAACAGTCTTTCAATATTAAATTTCTTCATAAAACAAAACAAAACTCTAAAGCTTCCAGGAGTATTCCATTTCACTGTATAAAAGAAAGAATATTTACTTTTCAGACTGTTTGAAACGATATAAGGAAGTTTTTTTTTTTTTAAGATTTCATTTTTTCATGAGAGGTGCACAGAAAGAGGCAGAGAGACACAGGGAGAGGGAGAAGCAGGCTCCATGCAGGCAGCTGATGTGGGATGCCTGGGTGGCTCAGTGGTTGAGCATCTGCCTTTGGCTCAGGGCGTGATCCCAGGATCCTGGCATTGAGTCTGCATCAGGCTCCCTTCTGGGGACTTTTAGATGGAATTCACCAGTATCCATCACCATCCCAGAATGAGGGATTTTTCCTTTTTGTCTTTTGAACTGGTGCCTTGTGCTGGAAAGAACCACTTCTAGAAGACATCCCCCACCCACCCCCCGCCAAAACTAACACAGGTCCCCCTGAACTGGTGCCTTCGCCAGTCACTTTTCACGTCCGTAGATTTTTCAAACACATTAGCAGCCTGGAGTTCTGGGGTCTGTGTAGGAACATGTTCTCTAAAATACCTCCTAAAAAAAAAATAAATAAATAAAATAAAAAAAAATAAAATACCTCCTGATTTACAGAGTGGCCCCTGCCTTTGATTGCAGTTGTGCATCTGTCAGAGCCCTCAGCCTGTGCTTTGAAAACCTCCTCCGTATTATTTCCTTAGCCCTCATATGGTGCCCCTCAGAAGAGCTCTTTGGCATCTCATACTGGACAGAAGGGATTGGGACAGGTGTTGGCAGTGGGACCTCCTGTGGTCAGTGGGACTGTACTTTGCTCCACTGCAGGCGGCCCACCTACTCTTTCCCACAGAGCAGGTCTGCCTGCTCCAATCTTTTTTGGGCTCCAATCTTTTTTGTTGGTTGTTGGGAACATGTTGTGGATGTTGAGGAGTCTCAGCCCTCATTTAGAATGCACGATGAGTACAGGGAAGCACAGTGTTGATTAGTTTTTAAATAATTTTTGTTTACATTAATAAAGAAACCTTCATGCATATCCAGCAGAATGCAACTGAATGAATCAATCTAAAAAGTTATTTCATGCAAATTAAAGTAAAAATGTGATAACAATTTTTTCCCTTGTGTTGGTGAAAAAGGTAGAAAGTTTGGTAGTACTAACTGGGGGCACAGTGGGAATTGAAAGTAAATTGACATTGCCTATCAAATGAAAAATGTGTGTATACTTTAATCCAGAATCTTGCTTTGGGGATTCTATCCTACAAAAACGGTCATCTATATATATAAGATCCATATGCAATATAACTTAACTGTCAGAATGGGAATAAATAATGGAATATACATACACAGGAGTACGATGTAGGGATGAGAAAGAATGACATGGGATCATGTCTACTGACATGGAGGGATATTCCATGAAGGGTTGAAAGAAGAAAAGAAAGTTGCAGAATAACACGTATAATATGATAACATTTGTGTAATCAAAATTGAAAAACCTCTCAGAAGGTCTACCAAGTTGTTAACGGTAGTTAATCCTTGGTGAGAGGTGGGGGAAGGGTGTGAGGGGGAGGATTTACTTTTTACTATATACACATTGGCAGTGTTTGAGTTTATTCCAAGTACACATTGCCTTAATACCTTTTTAACAAACAGAGTCAAAAGTTTGTGAACCATTGTAAATCAATATCAAGAATGTCTAAAAGCCACTCAATAATCCTAATACTTCAACTGCTTGTGAGAATACATGTGCCAAGTACTTGGGACAATGCCTGATACACAGCCAGTCCTCAGTAAATGTTAGCTGAGGTCGTGTAGTTAGTGAACTGTAGATAGTTCTACATTGTAAGTGGTTCTATTCCATACATTCTGTCCTACATTCTTAGATTTTAGAGGGCTTCATGTTAAGCTGGAGATTCATTTTAGATTATTGAAGAATGTTTCCTGTTGTTTTTAATGCTCAAGGATATGATAGACAGTAGTAACTTAACATCCTGAGGTCACTGGAGATTACTGAAGTCGTAGTTAAGAAAGTGATTTTGCAGGTTTCTGTTTTCCTCCCAAATCATATTTTTGCCTAGAGTTGGATGTTTCCTTTTCCTGTGTGTTTCCAAATTGACTTTTAAATTTCACATCAGTTTTTTCTTATTTGAAGGCTGTTTTTTTGTTTGTTTGTTTTTGAAGGCCGTTTTTAATAAAGATAAAAAGGTCATCAATTCAAAGGAGACTATAAATAGAGAGTACCAAAGTTATTTAGAGACTTGGGCACTGGGTGCTTGACAGACTCATAAGCAAAGTGATTTGCTCCAGGATCCTCCAGTCAATTCACATTTACGTTTCATGTTTCACACCCATTGTGGGGTGGATGACACCCCATTGTGACTTAGTCCTAAAGAGATGAAGTTACACATTGGGCTTTGGAGAAATAACCTATTCCAGTTTACTGATGATTGATAGTTATTTCTTTTAATTATGTGTTGTGTAATAGTATTATATTCATGGACGTTTATGTGTGGTGATACATCTATCAAATTCTTAGCATTTTTATTTCCATAATAATATCTATCAAAAATACATAATTTCTTGTATACTTCATTATTTAGACTATATTTGCCTTTTTTAATTTCAGCTCAAGTAATCTTGGGAATAATTCAGTAGTTTCCATTAAGCCACTGTCACCCGCATACTAACATACTCAGGTCACAAGGACCTTTACAGAGAATTTCATATAAATCTCCAGTTGTTTGTCTCAATTAAAAATAAATTTTTAGAGAGATCATGAGCAGTTCTTTGTTTCTTGACTTCTGCCTGTTTTGGACAGTTTTTGTTTCCTTTCCTCATCTCAATTATTATTTTAGATCCTATAAAATATTCATATGTCTTAAAAATCAATATGTTTAGCATGGTTTATACACTAGCCACTGAAGGATAGGCATAGTGTTTGAACTTCTTACTGCATTACTTTTTACTGCTCACTTGGACCACATTTATGTTCTCATACATTCAACAAAAGAGTCTCTGGTAGAGAGAAATAAGCTATAAACAAAATATTGTTTAATATCAGAGATGATTGAGTACAATAAGGAAAAAAGGATAAGAGGCTACAGAATAATGAGGAAGGGCTGCTGTATTGGATAAGATGGCCCACAAAGATCTCCTTTGTCAAAATCACCTTGGAACAGAGACCTAAATGAAGTGAGAGTATGAGCCATGGAGATAGCTGGCAGATGAGGTTTTTAGGCAGAGGAAACAGCAAGTGTTGAAGCTCCAAAGTAGAAACATTCTTGGCATATTCGAGAAAGTACAAGGAGATCGATATGACTAAAGCAGAGTGAGCAGGAGGAAAGAATATGAAGTGTGAGAAATGGAGCTACATCATCATGTAGGGTCTTGAAGGATGGTTGTGAACCTAAGAGAAAGGTGATTTGATTTATGGTTGAAGAGTATCATCCTGGCTGCATGTGGGTAGTAATGAAAGTGTGGGATCTGACTAAATTTCTTGGATGATGACCACCCCAACCCCAGTAAGAAATATATTTTGTAACATGACTCAGTTCCAGTTTATTCTTCCACACACTTGGGTGGTAGTGTTCTCTCTAACTTAGCAGAGTCTCCTTGTGATATGCCAAGTAGAGGAGATCCTTGTTTTGATTTGAATATAATGAAAGGATTCTTGTCAGGTTGTTACCCAAGAAAGCTGCCCAAGTGACATGTTATCAACGTAGTGAACTGGGTGGGGACTGAAATAGCATTTCGGAAGACTCCGCGCACCTCAGTCTTTACTCTGAGAACAACCCCCCCCCCAAATCTTTAAAACTGTAGTGAATCTTCCTCTTCAATCCATTGATACCTTTGGGGGTATTGGCAAATAATGCATATCTCACTATCTTTGGTCTTGACAATCCCTCAATGGAGAACTAGTTCTAGGAGAAGAGTAGTTTAGGGGTACGGTGGGTTCTGGAAACCCTTGGCAGAGGTAGGCTCACTGCAGCCAGTCTCCCCAGAGTGGATACTTGTGACTGCATACATACCACGGATTTCTTTCTTTCTTTTTTTTTTTTTTTTTAATTTTTTTTTTTCATACCACGGATTTCTTCTGTTGAAAGAGACACTGCTAAAGGAATAAAAAGTCTAACAAGAAATCCAAAGATAAAAATACGCCATAAGACCTTCACTGCCCAGAATTGTTTAAGATCTTGTTTAGAAGTATTACTCTAGCAGTAAATTGCAAAGAATGATAAATGCAGGCCTATGGTCCTTTCAGGAAAACTAAAGATTTGATACCAAGAATAGATTCGATCTTTTTTCTTTCATAAATTACAGTGTTTATAGATGATATAGAAGGATGAGGTTGATATCTAGAGCATAGAATATGGCCAGTATAACAAAAAAATTTTAAGATTCTAGTTTAAGTAAATTTTGTCCACATTAAATATATTTTACCACAGATGTGTTTTGAAGAGGATTATTTTGACAGATAATAATAGGTTTTGCAGAAAGATTAAGGCAACATCACTGCTACACCTGTGCAAAGTTCAATAACAGATTTTAAAAATACATACTTCTGGAAGTTTTATTTTCCTGTGCCTGTTAATATGAACAGAATATTTGTTAAAGCATTTGTTCAGTATTATGTTCCATGCAACTACAATTAGGAATAAATTGTGTGTGTATATGTGTATATAGATGTAGGTGTAGATATATAGTGATGCTCAATAGTTAAACCACTATAATTATTGAATAACAAAATAGTAAAAGTTTCTAAACTCTTCTAGATCATTTTTTATTTTCAATTATAGGAACATTGGATTTTGAATGCTAATCCCTACCTTCTCTATTGAGATAGAGTAATATGATGATTCAGACAGGAAAAGCTTTAAGAAATCAAACTTTTACTAACCACTTAATAGTGGAGAAGTTTCATACATGTCAGGAGCCTTTAGTACCTTTTCCTGCCCTCAAACCAGCATACAAAGAGGATATCCCATGCCTGAGCACAGCAAAACTAGCAGTACATCCTACGTTAGTGTGTCTCATGTGACTAAACAATGAAGCATTAATCTTTCACTGAAGGGAAAGGCATTGCACTGATGGGTAAGGCTTAGGGACAGGATAGAAGTATTATTGAATCCACCACTTGCTAATAAGTAACAAAAAGTCTTGAAACTGAATTATTTCATTTTCCAGATTTATGAAATGTGTATGAATGTCATAATGTCATCTCATGCCCAGATGGCTTTATCACAGTGTCTCTGGGTTCCAGATGCACACATTCAAACCTCTTGTCTCTCTCTCTTTCTCTCTCAGCCTCTCTTACCAGAATTTCAGAAATGTTGTCATATGACCTAGTAGTTTTTTTTACGCCAACTCAAGACGGCATTAGAGAAATATTTTCTTGCTGTCATCTCCCCTTTCCATCTGTAAAAAGATAAAATAAAAAAATAAAGATAACAACAGAAAAGTTAGGTTGGTAGTACAACACACCTCAGAGTAAAAAGGCAAGGAACATGCGGTAGAGTTGATGTAATATCCTTGTAAATATTTAGGGTAGGCCACTTGTGCATCTGGGCAACTCACACAGAGACAATAGCACTAGATAATGGGAAGATATATTCAAAATTCTTTGGGGATATAAAATCATACCTTATTTACACTTCTAATAATGTTTATTCATATCTTCCCAGGCTTTAATCATGTGACCATGAAATCATTATGGCAAAATATACATCAGGAATTCAGATACACAATCTATTCATGTAAATTACCTTAGGAAAAAAAGAAATCAACCTCTTAAAACCTTCGAATCATCCTAAGTTTTCTTTACATGTATTGCCAAATAAAAACCAAATGTTCTTACTTATACTGATAGTCACAGCTATTGTTTAAACTGGTGAATGTGAAAAATCTATGGAATTTGCCAGATAACTTTTTTCTTTTAGATAAATTATTGATATGAACTTAAGCATAACATTAATGTAGCTTTTTTATGATTGTTCTGCTAGAAAGTATGTTTCACTCCTTAATACTATAATAAAATGTGAGAATATAAGTAGGTTAAATACGTAAGCCTTTTCATCTTTTCCATTCTGTTCAAATAGAAGCATTTGCATAATACTAAGTAAAACTGAGTTTTCATATTAAATCTTTTTTGTATTTGACTGTATTTCTTGCTTGAAAATTCAAAAGTGTTTGTAATGATGAAGTTGTTTTCTACTGAAAATAATTATTAACAGGCCAAAGTGGTATTCTGCATCATTTTTCTTTCAGTTGATTTTAAGAGTTACTAAAATGAAACAGTTTTGAAAAATCTCAATGTATTAATTCTAGAAATATTTATTTAAAAATATAGAGCTGACTTCCATCTTTGAAATATATTGTATCCACTTCCATGTGCAGGTCATCTCACCTGGGTTTTTTGTTTTGTTTTGTTTTGTTTTTGTTGTTGTTAAAATGTTCAATTCAGGTTCTACATGGTCAGCTATTATGAGCGGAATCACAGAATAGCAGTTGGAGCTCGCCATGGTTCAGTGGCCCTGTACGACATCCGGACTGGAAAATGTCAGGTAAATAAATCATTGTGACTTCCTCTCCATAAAGTGTGGAAGTTATTGAAAGGAGTGAGAGACTAGCACTTCACCAGTTGACATGCTGAGCTGCTGGAACATTATGGATAATGCTAAAGGGATCAATAGTTTAATGAAGGACTCAAAGAATATAGAGCCCTACTGTCTTTATTCACTGGCATCGAAGGGCAGCCACAGATGGGTTCATAATAGAGCCCAGAGAAAGGTGGTTCTGCTCACCAACTACTTTGCAATAAATCTCTTCTTCTTTTAAACAGTTTTTTCTGATTCTCCTATTTTTGCTGTGTATTTTCTTTCTTTTTTTTTTTTTTTTTTTTGAGATTTTATTTATTTGAGACAGAGCGCACAAGCAGGGGGAGGGCAGAGGGAGAGAGAGAAGCAGGCTTCTCGCTGAGCAGGGAGCCCGACATGGGGCTCAGTCCCATGACCCTGGGATCATGGCTTGAGCCCAAGGCAGATGCTTAACTGACTGAGCCACTCAGGCACCCCTGCCATACATTTTCTGAAAAAAAGTTTGATGATACATTATTATGATTGATGACTAATCAAAAATTAATTTTCTAAGTAAAATGAGGGATTTGGCAATTCTAAGCATTCTAGCCAGAGTTCAAGAGGAGAAAATAAGAGCATTTAGCATGGCTGTATAAAAAAGAAGCTAATGAAATCATGTATTATTTTTATACTTTTATAACTTTTTTTTTTTAAAGATTCTTTTAAAATTTATTTGAGAGAGAAAGCCACGAGCAGGGTGAGAGGCAGAGGGAGAAGCAGGCTCTCTGCTGAGCAGGGAGCCCAACATGGGGCTCGATCTGGGCACCCTGGGATCATGACCTGAGCTGAAGGCAGCTGCTCAATTCACTGAGCCACCTAGGCATCCCACTGTTATAACTCTTTTTATGTTTTTTAACACTTTATTATTTATGAAGAATTGTTCTTGATTTTGATTTTCAAATTGACCACTTGATTCTCAAAATGTTGGTTGGTTAGGGCAAGTCTGGCCCCACTTTAGATATATGTGAATCAAAACTCCGAGACCTGAAATCTCTTTATCCCAGAGGTCATACTGTTAACAAATGGCAAAACCAGGGCTAAGCTCCCCTGTGATCATGGTGAATTTATGGTGTTCATTGATAAATAGTTCCAAGCCATAACTTCTTAGGTTTCATTACAGCATTTATCAATGCTGATCTATTCAACCACATTAGGAATTATGTTTTGACTGTATTAGATAAGTATATATTCAGTTGTATCAGAAAGAATATGAAGAAATCATAAGGACATAGCTAAAATTTTAAACAGCCCCTTAAATATAATAAGCTGTTAATTCTCCAAAAGCTTCCCTGGCTGCTTTCTGTGAAAACAGTAGTTCTCAGAGCTAGTAACAGATGTTGGGGGTAAAAATCTCAGGGGTCAGACAAGCTTAGGAAGTACTGTTGTAATATTAAACACGTTTCTTTACGCAGACCTACTCTGTCTCTAATGTGTAAATGCACATTTCTTGTGTGTGCGTAGAGGATCACCATTTGCCTTACTTGTGTAAGTGTTGAATTTTGTTTCTGTGAATTTTTTTAAGACATAACTCCTCAGTGGCTGTATTTTTTGTTTTTTTACTCTGAACTCTGACTTGGAACAGTGAAATCACTCTAAATACTTGTTTAAAAACTAAGATCCATGTTATTTATAAGATTCTCTCCTAAGAGAGACAGATTCTTCAGATAGCATTTCCAGAATCTATTTTAGTAAGGCTGTTTTTAAAAATTGGAGTTATACTGAGGGGGGCACTTGACGGGATGAGCACTGGGTGTTATGCTATATGTTGGCATATCGAACTCCAATAAAAATATATACAAAAAAATTGGAGTATATTATTACTAGCAGACTTAAGAGAAATAAATCACAAACATCTACAAGGTAAACACATTAAAAAAAAAAAAAACACAGGGACTTTTTCAAGCTTCTTTAAAACTGAAATACAGGAATCAGAAGACTCTGCTATTGGACAAGACACAGTTGCCACCAGCAGAGAGAAACAGAAACGTGATGTCCTGTGGGTACAGTGAAGCAGTCCGAGTGAAGGAAGAAAAGCAGTTAAGGATTAAGGACCTGTCCTGAACTATATGTTCTTGACGGTTTTCTTCCTCCTAAGTGTTCTCAATGAAGGTCTTGGGAACATGCAAAAAACATAATAATTTGAATATTTTATTCTTTTTAATTAAATTATTGAGACACTTATTAATCAAAGGCATTCCTTCTTAACAGGAATTTGTAATGTCATTCATATTCCGTTTTACTTTCTGTACATCATTTTAGTACATTTAGACATTTTAGTGCCCCATGTTTTTTTTCTACTTCAGCTTCTTGATTTTGATATCCCAAATTACCGTTATTGTTATGTGATTGAATAACTTTGACCTTCCAGCTCTATATGAAAGTAAAGGTTACCTTTTATTCTAATCATTCAGAACAAGAAAATGAAGCTAAATCTCTAAACTCAGTCTTAACTACTTTTGCCAGTTTCCAGTCATATTTAGTGACAATGACACTCCGGGGATTCTCTTAACTCTTTTTGGGGGGGTCAGTGTTGTAGTATTTGAAATAAGTAAGTCAACAGCTGAAACAGAATACATAAGTATAATTGGCATGTTCAGGAATGATGTCTTATTATATGTGCTGCCGAAGTGAGCACAGAAATGATGTGTTACAGGTGAATCCAAGGACTAGGAATTTTGAACTGGGAATGCAGTCATACATTTCCTGAATCAGCTATTGGAATCAGTTAACAGAGAGAGTGTTTTCCTAGCATGAGCAAAGACACAGAGACAGGACATAAAACATGTAGAGAGGATAATTAGTAAATTCACTGGACTCTAGGGGCTAGAGTTCGAATTAGGTGGAAAGATAAGGCATAACCACCATAAGAGAGAGCCACAGCTGATGGGAAAATATGCTGTGGCCTTTCCAGGATGCCAGAGGCTTAGAATATCCATGGTCCCAGGGGAAGCAGACTGCCTTGACTGAAGGAGTAGAGGGAGGGCATGTAGATTCCCTGCTGTTGTTAACCTGATTGGTTGATAAAGGATAGAGTATAAATACTAATTCCCTTTCCCTTACTTTTTGGCATTGGCTGCTGCTTTTAAAATTTTTTAAAATCCATTTTCTTTCTACTTGTTATTCCCAATCATAGTGGGGGATTATACAAAGCCACAGGAAAAATACGCGTATCTGCCCAGAACATGAATTTTACTTGAGCATTTGCAAACTCTTACCCAGGTCTGCCTGCTGCCCATTTCAGCAAATGAAGTTCTACTGGAACACAGCCATGCTCGTTGCTTTGAGGGCTGTGCGTGGTACTGTCACACTACAATAGCGGAATTGCGTGTGGTGCTGTCACACTGATATAGCAGGATTGAGTCGTTGTAGCTATCACAGACAGTACATGGTCTGCAAAGGCAAAAATATTTACTATGTCCCTTTACAGAAAAAGTTTGCTGACCCATGCCTTACCTCACCGAGGAGGAAGAGTCAGCAAATTTAACTGCAAAGTCCCTTAAAACACTGCAGTGAGGGCGCCTGAGTGGCTGAGTTAGTTGATCTGCCTTCGGCTCAGGTCATGATCTCAGGGTCCTGGGATTGAGCCCCACATTGGGCTCCCTGCTCAATGAGGAGTCTGCTTCTCCCTCTCCCTCTGCCCCTCCACCCTGCTTGTGCCATCTCTATGACGCGCTCTCTTTCTGTCTCAAATAAAATCTTTAAACAAAAAACATTGCAGCGTAATGTATCTGAGAAGACAAATTAGAAACTGTGCCTGCATCCCTTCTCCACCGATTGTGGATTTCATAACCTTGGAGAAGTTTCTCAACCTGTCTGAGCTGGTTTCCCTACTGTAAATGGAGATAGAATTAATGCCAGTTCTTGCTTGTGAAGTAAATAAGATAATTGATGTGAAATTCTTAGCACAGTGCCTGCTGAACAGTCTTCAGTAAGCCCTGGTTGTTGTTTCGTTCAAACAAACTTGGAAAAACATCACATTGCAATTGAGTTACATTAATTTTAGAGAACGTGAAAGGTCACACTTGAGACACCAGGGTGTTTGTAGCCTCTGGGGCTAGTTCAGGGTCCTTAGTGGGGAGCACTTTGGGGGACAAGTTAAGCAGGGCTGCCTTGGGCCATGTAGATTTCCTTCCTAAAGGCAGCTCTTGCCCGTGGTATTGGGCTGACTCTAATTATGGAAATCAGAACTTTGATGCAGCTCAGTAGTTAAAAATCCAGCTGTGCCTCTGACTTCTCTTTTACCCAGCAACTGCCAACAATTTAAGAATATACCTAACTCACATTTTGCTTAATTAAAAAAAAAAAAAGAAAAAAGAAAAGTAACTCCCTGTGAAGTACTTAAATTTTGTTGGTAGGCAGTGTTCTTGATAAGCAGGCTAATTAAGTTCCATGAATCCTTATAGCTACAGGTTTGTGTGTGGTTCAATCAGCAATGAAAATCCTCCCTCTAGCAATATTTGCCTTTGGTTTGGCAGACTTGATATTATGTCTCACTGATTTTCCAATCTTTTTGAAACACATTCTTTGTAATAGATTAACTGCTAGCTCTGTGCATGATTCTCTTGGGCTCATGTTAGCTAGTTTTCTTCTTCTTTTTTTTTTTAATTTTTATTTTTTTATGATCACAGAGAGAGAGAGAGAGGCAGAGACACAGGCAGAGGGAGAAGCAGGCTCCATGCACCGGGAGCCTGATGTGGGATTCGATCCCGGGTCTCCAGGATCGCGCCCTGGGCCAAAGGCAGGTGCTAAACCACTGCGCCACCCAGGGATCCCGCTAGTTTTCTTCTTGAAGTTTGTACTGTGTCCCTTGGAGGTATCTGATCCACTTTGGTAAATCTGGATACTTACTTCCTTTTTCATAGTGCTCCAAAAAACACAGTGATGTATGACAAAAAAGTGTAGCAGAAGTCTTGCCTAGGTCTTAAATTATTTAAAAGGACTTTATTATTGAAAATTTTAAGTAAGTTCCTTTAAAAATTTTTGTTTTAGTGCCTAGAACATGGTTGGACGCATAATACAATACATGTTGATCAAATAAAACACCTCTTTGTAGGTCTTTGGAGTAAAACATATAATGAACATTATATAACATGGTAAATGAAAACAAAGTATTACCTTAATTATATCAAAAATATATGTGTAATTTTGGGCATAGCTATACTTTGATTTGCCAGAAACACCTTGTCAAGTTGTTGTTTCTAAGGGATATCTTATATCTTTTTAGAAATAGCATAGAGAACCTCTTTCTTATGAGTCATGAAAGGTACCTATATTTCTGTAGTGGACCATGACCAAGCCTGCCATAGGCCAGATAATGAAAGAAAAAATAGAAGCAAAGATTGATTGTATTCATAGTACTGTGACAACTGAAGTCTAGCTGTAATCCATTCTAGAGCAGAAGGTAAATTCTGGAATGCCGATGTGTGACCCATCATCTAGCTTAATGCTATAAGAAGTAATGAGCCTGCATGTTGAGTTCCTCTGGCCTTACTCTGGTCCTTACTCTATGTGGGATAGATGCATTGAACTTCAGATGTCACCTTATAATTATACCCCAACTATTCCCTCTGAGCAGGGGGTACAAATCAGGTCTACAGCCTGGGCCCCGTCTAAACTCAGGGAAGGAGGCCACAGGGTGCTTCATCCACTTATTTTATCCTTATCTCCTAAACACTCTGCTCTTTTGCTAATTCAGTGGTATTGAAGTGAAAACAACCGTGAACTTTGTTCCACTTTTACCAGTCTTTATACCTTGATTTGTTTTATCATGGTCCAGCCTGGCTTCCCTTCATTCTTCCGCTGTGGTGTTAGGTACTGACATCTGCTAGGCCTCTAATAAACTAACGAGAAAGCCTGAATAAGTGCAATAAAACGAATATGGAATATAAGGAAAATTGCTTCATTGTTTTCCTATCCAGCTCCCTTCCTTTCTTGTTCCCATTTGTCCTCAAGAGCAAAGTAATTTTGAAAACTAGACTTACTAGCTTGTGGGGAGCATATATCTCTGCTTCATTCATTAGGCCTCCAGGTCTTGGGGCTTGGAGCATATATAATTTGGGGAACTTCTATTGAAGAAAAAAAATCAGAGGCCTGGGGGATTGTGTGTGTGTGTGTGTTTGTGTGTGTAGAGAGACACACACGTGCACATGCACACACCTTCATGGTAAATCCATCTTTACTGGCTCCTTTTAAAAAATGCATTTCATAATCCTTTCTGTTGCTACCATTTTGCTCCTGTCCTCTTTCTCTTACTGTTGTACGTATTGAACAAGTGGTCTGTAGCCCCCCCTCTGCCCCACACCTTCTAGCTTCCACTTTCACAGAGCAACTGAAATCCCACATACGGACATCACTAGAATTCTCTGGCCACACTACTAGCAAGGGGTCTTCTCAAATTTTGTCTTCTCTTAACTTCCATAGTTCTATCACTTGTCTTGATTTCTCATTTTACTGAAACCTTTGATGGTTTTCTTAATTTCTTGGGGTATCCTAATGTTAATTCTTACTACTGTGCTGTCCAGAGCACAAGTTCCTTCACTCATCTGTTCTTTTTCCTGACTTTGACTAAGAATCCATACATTATAATTGATCCTGTTTATTCCTCTTAGCCAGTGAGACAAATCAGGCCTATAGCCCTGGGCTCAGCCTAAACTCCAGCCTTAAGGCTTTTATCTCCTAGACATTTACATTTCACTATCCTGTCATTATTTCAAATTCAATGATTTAGAAAATCTAAGCTTACATTCTACCAGTGTCTTTTTCCTAACCTACCTTTTTCAGTTAATGGTGCAAAAATGACATCACAATTCTTTCTTCCTTTTCTTTCTTTCTTTCTTTCTTTCTTTCTTTCTTTCTTTCTTTCTTTCTTTCTTTCTTTCATTTATTTATTTATTTATTTATTTATATCACAATTCTTACTCCTTGTCCTTTACCCATCTATACCCAGTCACAGTTCAGTCAACTTTCTTTAACAATGTACCTAAATCTGCCTTGTCCTCTACTAACAACCTAAATTCGGCCCTGGACCTGTGCTTCAGGGACTTTGAGATTCTGGCTTTGATCATCATACATAATCCTCTCCTCCTCTGAGCTCCATTTTATTCAATAATACTATCCTCTCTTGTCCCTATCATGGTCCTCTCCCAGTGTACACATAGGAAGCATTCAGAAATATCTGTTGGATGATTTGTTGCAAACACAGTGAAGATTTCAAGAAAGGCCCCTTTCCAATTACATTCGTCTTTAGATTATATTGAAATGTCTGACTTCACTGAATATATACAGTTGCTATACTCGTAGGGGAAGCACTCCTGATTAACAAAAATGCTGCGGATAATCCACATTAAAATAATGAAAATTGGCCCTATTTTCATTAACAGTTCTATTGAAACTTATTTTCCTTTGAATTAATTCTCCTTTGACCTTCGTTTGGTTACCTTACATCCACTGTCAGTTCTATGGCCCTCTCAAATTCTTCACTTGGACCCATGTATCTGGCTCAGATAAATTACGCTTATTTCTTTGATAGTATTTGCAACATACCATATTTGATATTAAAATTAATTACCAAGTTATATATTTTCTCTTACTTATTAGAAAAGGCAGTATTAGACCAGATTCCAGAACCCAAATGACTTGGTTTTGAATCCTTGCTCAGCCCTTATTAGCCTTGTGGCCTGAGCAAGGACCTTAAATTCTTGATGCTTTAGTTTATTCATCTATAAAACAGGCTCAATAACTCTCATAACATTATGTTGTAAAGATTAAAAGAATAAATATAAAGCAAATGTCAGCCTATAGTAAGGGTTGAAAACTCTTAGACATCATGGTGATTATTTAGGCACTGGTTAAATTAGACAAAATCAGTCAACCTTATTCTGTTCACTCTTGCTGTTATATGTTAACCTTCATACCAGGTAGATCTATCACAATTTCTTTCTTACGATTTTCTTTGCTGCTCTTATTTCCAGACTACTTGATTAATCTTATAAGTAGAATGAATAGAATATCAAACCAAGTAATTAGCAGATTTCAAGATTATACATACTGATCTGTCCTCATCTAGTTATATTTTTTTATCCTAATTTTTCATACCTTTAATCTGTTGTCCTGATAGGTTTCCCTTCAATGATTTTTTTTGAAATCATCACAAATGTTACATTTAGTGTTGCTACTATATTGGAATCTTTCTGTGTAAAGTAATATCATATTCTAAGCTGCCAGTATGTCTGATTTTTGGCCCACCTGTTTGCATATATTTAGTCTTATATTAACTACCACTGGATTTTTTTTAAAGAACTTTATTACTGGAACACCTGGGTGGCTCAGTGGTTGAGCGTCTGCCTTCGGCTCAGGTCGTGGTCGTGGGGTCCCAGGATGAGTCTCGCATTGGGCTCCCCTCAGGGAGCCTGCTTCTCCCTCTGCCTGTGTCTCTGCCTCTCTCTGTGTCTCTCATGAATAAGTAAATAAAATTGTAAAAAAAAAAAACAAAAAAAACAAAACAAAAAAAAACCACTTTATTACTATGTAATTTTCTACATCTGTTTTCTTCTTTTTAAAATATAAAAGATTAAATCAATAATTCAACCCTTTTATTATTATTCTTATTTTCAGTTTCGCATGTATTAGCATAATTTTTTGTAGTTTCTCTTGATTTCAACTGGAATAGTTGTGAGTGTTCTCATTCTCCCTCATTTGCATATCATGTATTACTTATCCCTTCATTACTTATCTATTGAAATTCAGTCTACTTTATTTATGAACTTTTTTTTTTTAATTTTTATTTATTTATGATAGTCACAGTGAGAGAGAGAGAGGCAGAGACATAGGCAGAGGGAGAAGCAGGCTCCATGCACCGGGAGCCCGACGTGGGATTCGATCCAGCGTCTCCAGGATCGCGCCCTGGGCCAAAGGCAGGCGCTAAACTGCTGCGCTACCCAGGGATCCCTATTTATGAACTTTTTATGTAAATTAGAAGCCCTTTTTATGTTGCATAGGTAGGTGGCTACTTTTATTATCCAAAGAAAACTGTAGTTAGCATCTTAAGGTTTGTTGTTACTTGATTTTTATTAGGTGTGGATTTGGTCTAAAATTTTTTATTCTGTTTCATCTCTGCATCTGGCAGCTATGGCCAGTGCCCAGTTCATTTTCTTCTTCTTGTCAACAGGAAGCTTCCTGTAACAGTTGTGTTGTTACTGTTTTCTGACAGAAGTGTTTTGTCATCTTTGACAGTAATGATCTACTGATGCCTAGCCAGTCAGAATTGAGTAATTTGTGTGATTTCCATCCTCCCCATGAGAAGTCTAGATATAATGTTTGAATGATTAGCATTTACATGAGAATAAGAGAAGAGGAAAATATGGAGCAGCTGGTGAAGGAGGAAGCCTACCTGCTTCTTTCTTTGGCATTCCATTTTTTCCCAAAATGAATTATATTGATTGCTTCCTTTGATTATAAATGTAATTCGTGCTCATTTTAAACATAACCTCAAATGGTAACAAAATATTTAAAGTGGAAAGTTAAAGTCCACCGTTACCTGTCCCTTAGAGTTAATGCCTATTTAGCTGTTTGTTGCAAATCCTTTGAGTCATGTTTCTGTAATATACAAATAATACTATCCCCTCCCTCTTCCTCAGTAGAATTGTCTTCTACAACATGTTTGTATTTTTACTAGCAATGTATTATCTCTTCCTGTGAGTCCATCTATCTCATTCAATAATGGCAGGTATGTGATGAATGCCTACTAGGAGCTGCAAATAAAACAGGCATGGATCTTGTCCTCAAAGAGCTTCTGTCCTAGTGAGAGGAGACAAACTAAACAAGGAAATGTCAGGTGGTGGTAGGAAAATACAGGGGAATGACTGGATAGCTGCTTTGAGCACTCAGGGGTGAACACACTGAGGGCATGGCACTTAACCTCAGACTGCGCCACCATCTAGAAGAAGGATGCTATAGGGAGCTGGTGGTACAAAGAGTAAGATTGGAATGTCCCTGAAAAGTTTGGGAAACAGGGCAGCCCTGGTGGCACAGCGGTTTGGCGCCACCTGCAGCCTGGGGTGTGATCCTGGAGACCCGGGATCGAGTCCCACATCGGGTTCCCTGCATGGAGCCTGCTTCTCCCTCTGCCTGTGTCTCTGCCTCTCTCTCTCTGTGCCTATGAATAAATAAATAAAATCTTTAAAAGAAAAGAAAAGTTTGGGAAACAGAAAAAAAGGTAAATGCAGAGGGCACTGATTTTGTGAGCAAGCAGAAGATAGGTTTGAGGTGGAGCTGGATAGGAAGGCAAGGGTCTGATCCAGAAGGCCAGGGTGGGGATCTCAGATTTTATTCGAGTGTGATGGGATGCCATTAACGAATTTTCAGTAGGGAAATTATATGGTCTGGTTTTTCAACATATTTTTTATTTGTCGGTCTTGGAAGGCTTTTGTTCTTTATTTCACAATGTTGGAATCCTAACAAACACACCACCATAAGAGTTAAAATCTTAATTGCGTATCATAGCTCCACCTCCCAGTTGAAAACCATTAATCTAGCATGTTCCTTATAACACATAAGCTACTTTATAAAACTATTTTCCTCTTGATGAAATATTCAAGTTGAATCCAGCTTTACCTTCTTACAAACAAGGCTGCAGTAAACATCTTGGAATATATGTCTTTATATACCAGTGCTTTTTTTTCTCTGTAGGATAGAGTCTAAAAATCAGAATTGGTTTGACCCGTTTTTATTTTTTAAAAACTGCTTGCTGCTGAACTGCGACTAGGATTGTTGCAGTAGAGACAGAGAAAAGCAGACAGATGACGGAGAGCCAACAGGTCTTAATGATTGTTCAGATGTAGATGCAGTGTGTGGGACAGTTAAGGGGGAGGCGGTAGTGAGAGAGAGATTTCAGGGGTGATTCAGATGGATTTTGATGCCCTAACAACAGGGAGAAAAGCAGGCAAGGAGTAGGGATAAAGTTCAGGACTCCACCACCTTGTACATATTAAATGCGAAGGGCTATTTTAAACTGTTTGGAAGACTACATAGTATTCTGAAACACAGAAGTAGGACAATTCATTAACCAGTCTTCTATCAATCAACACTGAAGACCCCCCCCCCCCCCGCCACCTCTCACCATAATAAACAGTGTCACGTTGAATAGCCTGATTTTATGTAACTTGTTATGCCTATCTGATTTGGGGGGTAAATTCCTGGTTGTACAGTGGTAGGTCAGAAGATTTGTGCATTTGATTGCCAGAATGCTCTGAGACCATTTCCCCACAGTTTATGTTTCTTCAAACCCTCCCCAGCATTCCTGTGAATAACAGAATGACTCTTGAACTGCAATTATTCTCATAAAAAGTAAAACCCCACAGTTGCTCTATTTTGCCTCCTGTATTTGTCATCTTATGCAACAGACTGTTTATTTATTTATTCAGGAGTAATCATTTTCTTTTTTTAAACACAGAAAAATAAAAATTAAAAAATTTTATGAAGGGTCTTCTCTGTTTCAGACATCATATTATATACAGGACATTAAAAAATAAATATGAACTGTTCCTACACTCAAGGAATTTATAATCGGGTATGAAAGACAAGACATAAACTGGTGGCTGAAATACTGTGATCATCCTTTGCCAGCAGCGCGTTCTACAACGCTGTGAGAGAACACAGGAGACGCACTAGCCCAGACTTGCCTAGGAGTCCAGGGACTATGGTCTGGAAGGGTTCTCTAAGGGAAGACATCTGAACTGAGCCATCAGTAATTAAGAGTTAGGCAAAGAAGGAGAAGGGCAAGGGACGTTATGCCAAGCAGAAGGTTTAACATCTGCAAAGGGCAGAGGAGCCAGAAAGCATAGGGGAAGAATCTTTACCCAAAACTAACAGCTGTTTTCCTGGGCATACGTGAATGGTTCATTTATAGCAGTTTTCAAATTAGCATAACACCTGGAATTGCACAAATCTTAGATGAAAAACAGTTATTCCAATAGAGACATAGAGACACCTCTTATCTGTGACTTATTAAATTCTAAGTAACTAATTTTGTAAATAAAGTTGCAGGGTGTTAGAGTGTTAAACAACTGAATGCTGGCATTTTCCATAAATAATATTTTTAGGAAAAATACTACTGGCTTGGTAAGATATGAAAATGTTTTCAGCATGAGATTTAAAGCACTCTAATAAACATAAACCAATTTAATTTTCTATAATACATTTAATTCTGGCAAGCACTCTGAGGCTACTATATATCAAAAGAAAGCTAATATTCAAGATTCAACAGAAATGTCAGCAAACACACCTATATTAATAGAAGTTTGGAAAACAATGTGTTCTTCTCTCTAAAAATAACAAAGGTTTTACTTGTAGTTAGAAGGAGCAATGGACCTTAGGGATCTGGTGGACAGTAAGATTGATGTTTCTTTAAGGCAGAGTTTTGAAGCTTCAGGCACAGTTTTCACTGAGCAGAAGTCTATAACGCTTATACATCAAGGGCACTTATGTGGTGATTGCAAAAATTGCAGTGAGAATTGACTACAGTACTTAGTCAGACTGTGACATTTTAGGTATTTTCCTCCTGCTCTTTTCAGCAGCTGGTTTTATGGCAGGTGCTTCCTATGACATTCTGGAGCACCAACCAGAAATATGGCATCGGGGGTGATAATAAGATGAATGGTTGGGGAAGACAATGGCTTCCTGACACTGTGTTGAAGAATTACCTAACAAGCTTCCTGCTTTGAAAGTGAAATGCTTTTTAGAAAGGAATTTCTAGGAAGAGAAACAGATATCTAGAACAGTCCTTGAAATCAGACCATCATTTATTCTGAAAGTTTAAACATTTTTAAAGAATATTTTGAACTGACTGCGTATTTTTCTGTTGTTTATCTACTCTATCACTCATTGCATATTTCTTGCATTTGTGTTTTACTTTGCAATGGTGGTAGTCAAGATTTTTTCACCAATAAAGAAAATTAAAATATTTGGCAATATCTGTAATTGGAAATACATGAGTCAGAGGACTCTACTGTTTACAGACCCATCAGTTACTACAAGCATTTCAGCATCCTTGCCAAAAGCATTAGGTAGACTAAAATTTATTTTGATTTTCAAAATTCACATTTTATATACATTTCTAAATGCCATTCAGTTTCCTTCCTAGCCATTCTCTTTTTCCTCTCTACACATTAAAAATAAATGAAAGTACACGTGTATATGTATGAGTGTGTTCATATATTTAGAAATCCCATGTATATTAGTCTATAAAATTAGAAAATGTTAGGAGAGTCACGGTATATTGAATTTGTTCTGGATTCACTGCCTTGTAGTCTTTATATCCACTCTTGATATAAAAGGTACTTCGAATCAGGGCTGGCATGTAGTAGTCATTCAATAAATGTGATTCATAAGTACTCTAAAACACATATAATGAGGACGTGAGTCTATAGCTCATGATAGGTTTTAAAGAGATGTTGATGATTTAAATGAGTTTGCTGTTAAAATTTGGTAACTCCTATCCTAAATAGAACTCCTCATGGAGTTCACATCTGGTGGAGGAAGAGGTGGAAGGAGGCATCATAAAAGCACCTGGATCTGATACAGTCAGCCCCAGAAATTGCTCAGTTACTCAAAAATGTTGCTCAAGTGTGGCATCATGTAAGATGATAGGTATCTTAAACATTTCATTTTAATTTAAATCCTATCAAAATAATTTTATTTTTCATCTCTTGATGTGAGACCAGGGCCTTTCTTTCTATAATTGGTCCATTGATTATAGTTGTAGAACATTTTTCTTCCTAAACTGCACCATCTTCTGTTTAAGTGCATTGGGAAATTAAAGATACATACAAAGCAGGCTCAGAGTATAATCCTAGATATTTACATTTTGCCCAGTTTCACACCTAATTCCACGAGTGTGTGTGTATATATATATATGTCTTTCTAAAGCCATCTTCCTGCTCTTATTTAATAATTTCATTTGATATTTAATTCAAGTACATATTCACATTGACAAACACAGCCAGCATGGCTTTGGTTAACTCTGTCTAGGTCAGAGTGCTTACCTGGTGGGGGCAGTAGTGAGTGGGCCTGTTAGCCACTGGCATTCCTCAGGTGGTGGGCATCAGCCAGGATGCCTTACAGAGGGAATAGAGAGCATTGGTTAACACCCAGTGTCAGTAAAATCAAAGTCTGCTAAGAGAGATTGTGTTGCATGGTGCCCAGAAGTATTTACATGACACTATGAAATACAGAAGAGAATGACCACTTATGTGGGCTAGGTATTTGCAATCCAGCAGGGGTAACAAAGATGAAACAAGTGAGTGCCATAAAGTGTTTCGGTGCCACAACGGAGCGTGACAGCCACAAGGTAGGAAAGGGTGAATCCTGTGGAGGTAAGAGACAAGAACAGGAAAAGGTTCATAAAGAGGGTTACATTTGAGCTGAGTCTCATCAGAGAGAGGATGAAGCATCCACAAAGGCATAAAGGCATCACTTAGCTTATAGTGCATTCCAGAAACTGTTAGGGTTTGGCTCTGCTGGGAGCAGAGGTTGCAAAGGAGTGTGGAAGTGAGAAAAGAAGAGAGAGAAAGCCAGTGGTTAGGAGGAGCAAGATCATGGTAGGCCTTTCCTAGATGGATTGTTTCATAGTCTGTCTCATAGGTCAGCAGAGACAAACTCAGACACCTACATGGATGAAGCAGGTGGCATGAATTAATTAATAGAACAAGGTATACCCTCTTGGTTTATCTGTCATTTTTCCATTTTTGGTAACACCTTCCAAGAAATGTTTATCTTTTTAACACTGCTCTCTAAAAACCAGCAGCTTAAGCCTTTAGTAAAACGCAGCATGCTACTGTCCTTGAGTGTCAGGGATGGAACTAGGAAGCCTGCGGGGTTTGTATCCAACTGGAGAGGCAGGGATGGACCTGGGGAGTCCAGGGGGTTGTGGCCGACTGGAGCGGCAGGGATGGAACTGGGGAGCCCAGGGGGCTGTGGCCGACTGGAGCGGCAGGGATGGAACTGGGGAGCCCAAGGAGCTGTGGCCGACTGGACAGCATGCACTCCTTGTAGTGGGGTCATCACAGCTCAGATCCTGCCAGCCGATGCCACGTGGAATTACAGACCTGGTGTTGCCTAATCTGACTTTACAAGATTGCTGAAAATCTGGGTTTTTGTTTTTAAGCTTCCTAGTCTTTCAGTGCTAGTGATGGATTTAAAATTTTTTAAAGTGCATAAATCAGTACTATGCTGAATGTGTAGTGGTACATTCAGAGACCATTTGAGGAGTCTTAAGCAGGGAAGCAACAGGATCAGATCTTCCATTTTAGAAGGTCAGGGCTACAGAGGATGAATTGAGGAAAGTTGCTCTGTGAGGCTTTGGTGATGGTGGTCCAGGCAACAGTTGATGTGGCTCAGAAGGAATCTGTGGTGGCTGAGTGAAGAAAAGAGGTAGAAAGCATAATAGAGAACAAGTAGACTCTGATAAGCCTCAAAACTTAGTATCTCAGATGTATATACTAAATTAAAATGTAAAGTGATGCCTTAATGAAAAAGTAAAAACAATATTTTATGAAAAAAAATTGAGGAGCGGGGACGGGCTATGTATAAACCAGTAGAGAAGTTAGTCACATAAAAAGAAAGATTTAGGGGGCATCTAGCTGGCTTAGTTGGTGGAGTGTGCAGCTCTTGCTCTTGGAGTTATGGGTTCACGTCTCACGTTGGGTGTGGAGATTACTTTAAAATCTTAAAGAACAAACGATTTAGGTTAGGCATAGAGAGGAATTTTGAAAAGAATTGTGAAATCTATGGAAAGATTTAATAGGATATTTCATCTACAAAGTAATAGAGGCTACAAAAGAGTCTTAAGTTGAAATTTATTATTTTGTATAACAAGACATCCAGAGGTAGATGGTAAAGTGAGTGACTCAGTGGTATGGTTGAGGAGCCATCTGTCCATCTCTCTGTTTTGCTGCCTTTAGTAGTTGGTCTCAGGCTGGACCACCATGATAATGTATAGCCTCTGATGCACAGGATCCATCCAGAGACAGGAAGGAGAAGTTTTTAAAGCAAATACACCATTTGAGAAAGCTTTGTTCTCTGTGTCTCAGTTGACCAGAATTACATCACATTTTGCAACCTATTGTTGGCAAAAAGAATGGAATAATCACGAGTGACTAATTGAAATTCATCCCTGAGAATAGCAAAAGCTGTCCTCTTCCCTGAGCACCTGTAAAATGGGAGTAATTTTAGGTCTTCTTGAAGATTAGTTGAGCTAACATATATAAGATATTTACTGTCATGACTATTACATTTTAAGTGTTCAGTAAATGGTAGTTAGGTTGATTGATAGTCATCTTTAAAGTTTTGAGTTTCTGAACTTGAAAGAGACTTTAGTCTTGGTTTAAGAATAGAACTCTTGAGTCACCTGGCTGGCTCAGTCAGTAGGGCATGTGACTCTTCTTGATCTTGGAGTCATGAGTTTGAGCCCTATGTTGGACGTAGAGTTTACTTAAAAAATAAATAAATAGGTTGTCTTTGAGTTTTGTTGACTGTATCCTTTGCTGTGCAAAAGCTTCTTATCTTGATGAAGTCCCAATAGTTCATTTTTGCTTTTGTTTCTTTTGCCTTCGTGGATGTATCTTGCAAGAAGTTACTATGGCCGAGTTCAAAAAGGGTGTTGCCTGTGTTCTTCTCTAGGATTTTGATGGAATCTTGTCTCACATTTAGATCTTTCATCCATTTTGAGTTTATCTTTGTGTATGGTGAAAGAGAGTGGTCTAGTTTCATTCTTCTGCATGTGGATGTCCAATTTTCCCAGCACCATTTATTGAAGAGACTGTCTTTCTTCCAATGGATAGTCTTTCCTCCTTTATCGAATATTAGTTGCCCATAAAGTTCAGGGTCCACTTCTGGATTCTCTATTCTGTTCCACTGATCTATGTGTCTGTTTTTGTGCCAGTACCACACTGTCTTGATGACCACAGCTTTGTAGTACAATCTGAAATCTGGCATTGTGATGCCCCCAGATATGGTTTTCTTTTTTAAAATTCCCCTGGCTATTCGGGGTCTTTTCTGATTCCACACAAATCTTAAAATAATTTGTTCTAACTCTCTGAAGAAAGTCCATGGTATTTTGATAGGGATTGCATTAAACGTGTATATTGCCCTGGGTAACATTGACATTTTCACAATATTAATTCTGCCAATCCATGAGCATGGAATATTTTTCCATCTCTTTGTGTCTTCCTCAATTTCTTTCAGAAGTGTTCTATAGTTTTGAGGGTATAGATCCTTTACCTCTTTGGTTAGGTTTATTCCTAGGTATCTTATGCTTTTGGGTGCAATTGTAAATGGGATTGACTCCTTAATTTCTCTTTCTTCAGTCTCATTGTTAGTGTATAGAAATGCCACTGACTTCTGGACATTGATTTTGTATCCTGCCACGCTACCGAATTGCTGTATGAGTTCTAGCAATCTTGGGGTGGAGACTTACAGAATGGGAGAAGATATTTGCAAATGACATATCAGATAAAGGGCTAGTTTCCAAGATCTATAAAGAACTTATTAAACTCAACACCAAAGAAACAAACAATCCAATCATGAAATGGGCAAAAGACATGAACAGAAATCTCACAGAGGAAGACATAGACATGGCCAACATGCACATGAGAAAATGCTCTGCATCACTTGCCATCAGGGAAATACAAATCAAAACCACAATGAGATACCACCTCACACCAGTGAGAATGGGGAAAATTAACAAGGCAGGAAACAACAAATGTTGGAGAGGATGTGGAGAAAAGGGAACCCTCATACACTGTTGGTGGGAATGTGAACTGGTGCAGCCACTCTGGAAAACTGTGTGGAGGTTCCTCAAAGAGTTAAAAATAGACCTGCCCTACGACCCAGCAATTGCACTGCTGGGGATTTACCCCAAAGATACAGATGCAGTGAAACGCCGGGACACCTGCACCCCGATGTTTATAGCAGCAATGGCCACGATAGCCAAACTGTGGAAGGAGCCTCGGTGTCCAACGAAAGATGAATGGATAAAGAAGATGTGGTTTATGTATACAATGGAATATTACTCAGCTATTAGAAATGACAAATACCCACCATTTGCTTCAACGTGGATGGAACTGGAGGGTATTATGCTGAGTGAAGTAAGCCAGTCGGAGAAGGACAAACATTATATGTTCTCATTCATTTGGGGAATATAAATAATAGTGAAAGGGAATATAAGGGAAGGGGGAAGAAATGTGTGGGAAATATCAGAAAGGGAGACAGAACGTAAAGACTGCTAACTCTGGGAAACGAACTAGGGATGTTGGAAGGGGAGGAGGGCGGGGGGTGGGAGTGAATGGGTGACGGGCACTGGGGGTTATTCTGTATGTTAGTAAATTGAACACCAATAAAAAAAAATAAAATTAAAAAAATAAATAAATAAATAAAATTTTGGGAAAAAAATTAAGGAGTAAAACTCTTAAAGGAAACATTTTAAAACTAAGTAGACTAATATAAAGTTACTCAAAGAATCAACTTGTCCTTTTATACCTGTAGGAATAGTGAGCTGGGATGGAATAGTACAGGATAAGCCTCCAGAGGTCTGGTTCTGTTCTGTCCTGTCTGAATCCAAGAGCCTTTCCCTTCATTGCACCAGAAGGAGAGGTTCACCCTAGATTACCTCACTCTGTCCCTCTTCAGTCCCACCTCAGCTGACAGGGGCACCTGCTTCAGACTACTGCTGAGCAGCCACACTGGAAGACAGAGTAGATGCTCAGAAATGATTCACATTCATTCCTTTGAATGTTTAACTACTTAGGTAATTTTCCATTCCCTAAAATAACAACTTAATGTGGAAAATTCCTTAATCTGTTGAAAAGTGTTGAAACATAGTTTACTTTCAAAGGAATGTCAGGAGCAAGAAGACATCCATATAATGCCCACCACACCAACTAGAAGCTGCTTTCTCATATATACCGAAAGTGGCCCTTTGTAAGAGAAGAAAGCCAGCTCCCATAAGCCTCCTGCATTTCTCTGGGCGAACATCCCAGCATATGGCATTGTTACTGTGTTGCTGTAATTTATGTAAATGCGTTGTCAGAGATGAATTAAAACGTACAGTTGTAAATCTACAAGGACACAGCTGTAACTCACACAGATTTATCACTTGTAGATACATATATCAAGCCTCTGGAATTACTGCCTCTATGGTAGACAGAGGTTAAAGAAGAAGGTAACAACTTACATGCTATTATACATATACAGCAGTTTGTCATTCATCAGTAGTGGGCGGAATACGAAATACAGCAGGTGGACCGTCCTTCACCCAACACAGTCTAATCGGCAAATTTCAGCAAGAATGCTGAAACTTAGTCTTACCTCCAGTTACTAACTCTGTCACTGAACTTTTCCAAGCATAAGTTTACTAGGTTGCAGACTGGATTTTCCAAAACCTGTTAATGCCACCCTCGGCACACACTGCGTGGTTTTTGTGAGGTAGCCATGCATTCATTCATTTGTTGAACAAATATTTATTGAGTGCCTACTGTATGTCAGGCACACATTATTTTTTCAGGCTGAAAGAAATAATTGAGGCTAATAACATCCATATTTTTGCTAGAAAGCAAAGTGAGGCCAGAAAGATGAGGTACTTTACAGAGTGTGTGAAAGGATTTTTGAAAATTGTGAAGTGCATACAAGGGGAAATAATTTTGATTGTAATACAAAGCCAACATTTCCTTTATATGATGGTGTATGTGCTTAGTCCTGGTGCTTCCACCTGCCTAGGACTAGGAGGAGTTCCTTCCTCTCGTATAACTTCACCGGGTGCTGCCACTTAGCATTGTTCTTTCTAAGCCAGGTGACCTGTCAGAATCATGTGGGAAATTTCAGAATGGAATTTTAGTACCTCAGACCTCTGAACAAGAATCTCTGAGTCCGAGACCCAGATATCTACATTTTTATAGGGCGCTGCCAGGTAATTCTAAGGCGGCCGGGAGTTGAGAAACTCTGGGTTTACTGAATAAAATGGCAGATAATAAGAAGCACAAATAATCTGTGAATTTATATTGAAGTTCCCATGCTCTGTAAAATCAAGTCATTTAAAAATAAAGAAGAATAGCTTGCATTAGATCTAGAATCCTATAGACTAAAATGGAACTTTAGGATGGCCTTAGTGGAATTTGATTTAGGTGGGGAGGTATCACCATTGAGAAGGCAATGTAGCAATATTGAAGAAAGGTTTAGAGGAGAAAAATCCGTCACAGTCCCTCCACCTGCACCCCGTGTGCATGCGCACACACACACGCGCACACACTTACACACACGCCACACAGATTTTATGTTTATATGCTGCTATTTCATGGGTATAGCTACTTGTAGGTTTTTGTAGTCATGGCCTACATATCCCTACATTTGCTTTGAAATATTACATAAAATCATAACAGTTTATGAGATTTTAGTTACTTCTTTCTGTGCAGAAATTTCTCTTACTGTCCTGAGCTGAGACCAGAATTCTCAATTTTCATATTGCATTTGAGAATTCTCCCATTGGGTTAGGCCAGCCCACCCTGACAGAGCATTAAGCAGCTATTGTTGGGTGCATGTATAGTCAGTCTCCTTTTCTCTCCAGAGTCCCCTTTCTGATGATTTTCTGTTCTTCAAATTACAAGAGGGAGCCTTACCAGATAAAATCACTAAGTGAAAATGTGCTTACAGAAGTCACCAATATCTTGTTAACTCCTTAGAGCTTTGTCTCTAATTGGGAGATTTCTGCAGCTACTCCGATACAACACACAATTCAAGACTTTTCTATCTCTGAATATCTCTCACAATATGGTAGGATCTTTTCTCTTGCTGCAGCATCCATTCAAATAATTTATTAATTTAACAAGTATTAAGTATTTACTATGTACTAGCTACTATGCTAGTGCTACAAACTACTAAAATAATATATTTCTATTTAATGGTTATGAGGAAACTAATGCCTCCTCCAGAAACATAACTGCAGGAGCATTCTTAGCTACCTTGCTTTTCTAAATGGTGAATCCGGTGAAATCCCCAGGATATGAATCACTTCCATATTTGGGAAAAACACTAAGCACTGTACTGTATCAATACATCCTTAATAATATACAAAAAAATATACACCAAGGAGATTTGATGGCAGAGCAACAAGGCTGGAGAGATGGGCCGGAGCTAGGTCACAGAAGCCATTGATGAAAGTCATTGATGAAAAATTTTATATTATCCTACGTGCAGTGGGAAACTAGTAAGCATTCTAAGCAAGTGACTTGATCTGACTTAACTACTGTACAGGGAATGGATTGAAAGAAGACAAAAGTGGAAATGGGAAGACCACTTACAAGGCTATTCTAGAAGTATTTCGGGCTAGAGATGACTGCAGTCTAAACTGGAACAAGAATAGTGAAGATAGAAAGAAATGGACCAATTTGAGATAAGTTGGAAGGTGAACTCATGATGAATGTGGTGGTATGGTCATTGAGAGACTGAGGTACTGAGGATGATTTCTAGGTTTTTGGTTTTAGCAAGTCAGTAAGTGAGGAACATTGGAAGAGAAGCAGATTCGTGGAATAAGGAGTGGTAGAAAGTTACTCACTTAGCTGTTGGTGTTAACTTTGATAAGCCTGGTGGTAAATGTTCATGTGGTGCTATCGAATAGCTTTAGAGATAAACAGACGTCATTGTCATTGACATGTTGGTGTGTTGAGAGCCATAGCTGTGGATGAGTATATAGCGAGAAGAGAAGGTCAGATAGAGTGAGAAGGGCTGGGACAAAGCCCTACAAAAAATTTACCATTTAGGGTGAGATGGAAGAGATGCATCTGGCAAAAGCGTGAGAATGGATGGCTGGAGGGCATGAAGAAAATCAGAAGACTCAGGTGCCTTAGATTCCAAAAGAGGAGAGGGTCTCATGGAGAAATGCTGCTGAAAGGTCAAGTAAGATAAAAATTAAAAGAAGTCCATCGGATTTGTCAACAGAAGGAGTCATCAGTGGATGACTAAAAAAAAAAAAAAAAAAAAAGCAGTCTTGGTGTAGTGGGGATGGAAGCCTCGCAGCAGTGAAGCCATGGGCAGGCAGACTTGTGTAGACCACTCCTTCAAGAAGCTTGGTTGGAAAAATAAGAGAAATAAAAAATAAAATAAGCTCTTTACACAGCTAAGAGTAAATGTGGCATCATGAGAGTTTCACTTTTTAAGATATATGTGAATGAATACACACACACACACACACACTCTTACCATGCCATAGAATATTTGACTGCTTAAGGGGAATATTCGCCTGTCCCATGGTTCACAGAACTAAAACATTTTGCAGTTGGAAAGATTTTTAAACAGATTTGAAAGATACTGTTTTGGATGGGCTATGAAAAAAACATTCCTGTACATTGTCTATATCCTGATATATGTTAAAACTATTATTCTGAGTCATTTTAATATCAATTTAATGCCAATCTAGAGAATACAAATGGCATGATATCTATGCTAAGGAGAGTAAGTAATGAAAGACCACTAAGAGACCTTTGAAATCACAGACCAAGATAAAGAGCAATACCTTCATATCTAACTTTAATGAGGGACATGTGTCCAGGGATTTCAAAGATGTGTTACTTTAAAATTTGGTGGATTTCAAAAGCGCTCCACTTCTGAGTATTCTTAAGTGAAATTACAAATAATCCTCTGCTTCTAAGATTAAAGGGCTTATCTTTTTTTCCACAGATAGAGCTCTATTTGGCTATGTATTTGACTTCTCAAATATATAAATATAAATACGCATGGCCAAAGCATTCTTTTCAAATTAGCAAGGAAGAGAAACAGCTTCTGATAAGCACAATTTATAAAGGTTTTCTCTTAATTTTCTCTGGACAAGAGAGAGGTAGTCTCAGGGTTCAGTTTGCATTTCTGAATTTCCACCAAGGGAATGCAAGTGGCCTCACAGGCTTGAGCTATTCTCTTATGGTTTAGCCATCTTACTGAAGAAAGCTTCAGTGCAACTCAGATTTTTCACCTTTTCCATAAAGCAAATAGAGAGCTGTTTACAACAGCCTTTGTCTGGCTTTGGCATTGATTTTAAATCACCTGGATTGATCATGTGGTTATGGGACTTTAAAAAATCCCACCAAACACCAAAGCCTCTGAACACAATTAGAATTGAGGGGTTTTTAATCTGCCAGCATAATGTCTATAGGAGTACATTTTAGATTATCTTGAACCTTCTGCTCATGTCAGGTGGGAAAAAGCACTGTCCTAATGCATAGTGTCTGGGGTTTTGTAAATGCTCTTAAGCACGTAGAAATGTTCCTAGTTTTCAAAATGAGGAAGCAGCTAAGATCTCGGCCTTCTTGGAGTGTTTCACTGCCTAGGCAGTTTCCTCAGCCAATGAGAGGACACTATGCAAACCAGCCAGCTGTCATGTCACACACTCCTCGTTCACAGGACAACAGCAGGACTTAGGCAAGCTGATCTCAACCAGATTTGACAAAGAGGTGGAAGGTCTAAAATTAAATAGGTCAACACAAATTCTTTAATAATAGGTAGATGTGAAAGGACAAAGAGGGATCCCATAGGAAAACTGCTTTTTAAAGACTGCTGATATTACTGCTTTTCATTTCAGATTTCCCATCATCAGTGGCATCTGTGTCTGAACCTGCTTATTTGAGGATGAAACACTTCCTATTTTTTGTTAATTACTCTTTAGATTATAAGATTAGGGCTTTAACAAAGTAAATATTTATAAAGATTCCAACTACTTTAAGAATCCAACTTTTCTTAAGGCAGGTATTCTTCTAAGGCTTGCTGTAGTACCTCAATTTTGTTGTCATGGTGACTATATAATATAACTTTTCCAAAATGAAAACCTGCTTTTAACCATAGTCTTCCAACAAAGTAGTCATAAATGTAGAGTTTAGAGTAGACAATTTATGCTTATTCTCCTACCTAAACTCTAAATTTAATTGATAGACATCGGATTTCAATAATTACACACACACACACACACACACACACACAGAGTAAACTCTCTGTCAGTCCCCTAATAGGAAAACATAGTAAGCACCAACAAAGGAATTGTTGTTTTTGAATTCATATTCTCTCTAGTTAAAAATCATGTGTCCCCAGAATCATCATAATTTTGGAGTATTATGGCATCGCCTTACTGAACAATATAGTACTGTTTTCTTCAATACCTATAAATAATTGCCCATGAATAAAGAAAAAGACAACAGGAAAGTCTCATGTCAATAGGCTGCAAAAATAACATTCTTTTAAAGTGTGATGAAAATCCTGTAAGAGATCAGTGCTTTGTTTCCTAAATTCACTCACAAGGCATTTTACACAATTGTTGTTTTTCTTTTTTAATATTCTTTTGATGTTATAACAGTAGAAACATATTGCGGTCCTTCCTATGACAATATGTTGGAGGAATGCTTACAGTATTTCACGCTTGATCTAGTGCACATTTTAATGCTTAAAGATGTTATTTTAACTGTTGGGGGGAAAAAGAAGCATTAATTGCCAAGTAATAATAAAATAAGAAATAAACCTCAAAATGCTTTCCACTGTTCTTTTTTTCTTCCAGCATATTTTCTCCATGTTTCAAGAAAGATGGCTTTACATAGTAACTTAGAAATAACACCTAATGATTAACAGAATGATGGATGTGATGAATCACCTTTTTCTTGAGAAATAATAAATCAACATATTCCTACCCATAAATTTTTACTGAAAAATGTGAAATATTAGCAGCATATATTTAACGAGATGTCAGATACAAAAGCTGTCGACAGAATGTTGCCCTTATAACCAGTAGACTGCATTAAAATGTTACATTCTTTTTATATAACAATTAAAGTGATTCAAATATAATTTACAATTTTCTGAAATGAGTATTTTTATTCCTTGTTTTTATTCCATCATAACCATGGACATGATCTGCTCAAACACCATCAATATTAGAGTCTAGAGTTAAGCAAATGAAAGCTCCTGATATATAGTTTGCTCATAAAAATTTTGGTTAAACTTTAATTTTAGGATTATAAACTGAGATAGTCCTAAGATCAGGTTTGCCCATTTTATACCCAAGTGGTTCCCCCTAGCCCCTGTTTGGGTAGTGTTTTTTTCCCTTCCTCTGATTTCATTTTTAGGCAATCTTTACAGTGAATTCTGTTTGGATTTTCTGGAAGCTTATTTGAAGGGCGAATTTGTGAATACATTAAAGGTTAGTTGATTGTTAGTTGCACAGCAAGTTTGCTTTATTTCCATTTTGGGGGTGTTTTTCCTAGAGTAGCCATGGTGTATTGTGGGAAGTGGAGCAGGGCAGTGTCCTTCCCCTGGCTGTATTGATTTGCCCTTCAGCTGTGTGCAATGCAGAGAGAACCTCGGGCCTTGTTGTTGATTATCTACACAGTGTCTCTGGGAGCATTATTGACCCATTGCCGCTGACTGCCTGTGGCTCTTGATTTTTCACACCGTCTCCATGACACTCATAATAAAACATACTATCTTATTGCAACTCAGCTCGGAAGCCTACTGATTCAGCCTTAGAAGATCACAGTGTTTCTGGAGAACATTTATTGTATATGGGATAAAGTGTTGTAGCAATTTTAGGATTCCGTGTTGTATAGTTTTAATAGCTACCTCTATAGCAAGATTTTCACACACACTATTACATTTTTGTTGTTTTAAAAAAGCCAATACCGGCTTTGCATATATTGTTAACGTGACGTTTTATATTATTAGTACAAAATTAATTTTAGAGCATTGAGATAATAAAAGGAATATTATGTTTTAACATTAGGCTTGACATGTTGCTAGAATATTCATTTTCAAAGCTAAATTTTGAAATATGAGGATTATGCTATGACTTGTACTGTATAGTAAATGATAGCTTTTTCAGATTTCTGATTGTATTTGAATAAAATGCTTCTAGTTTGCTATTTCCAATGTGTTCTCCAAAATACATTTTGACTTCTAATAGGTATTATGTCATTTCTTATACCTTGACACCCTTTCTTAGTTATGTTGGAAGACTTTTTAAAATTTAAGCTGTAATTAGTAGACAGTGGATTTCTTTGAGCATATTTTTTGTGTGTGTTCTTTTGGAGGCTTCTTATTTTTTGAAATATCAGATTATTTTAATTTTTATTTCCCATTTTTTTTCCTAATCTGCAATCAGCATTTGTAATTCCTTTGTATCCTTAGTGTTGATTCATAGTGTAGGTTTCCAAAAAAAGAAAAAATCTCAGGGATCCTGAGAAATAGGTTTTGATTCTGCTGGTATGGAGAGGATAAAAATGAATGTGTTTCATAAAAATACTTTAAATATTTTAACCCACTATAAGTACTGGTATGAGTATAAATGGTAAAATAGTTTAAAAGAAAGTAATTATTCTTTCTAGAAGTATCTGGATATTTTTATAGAAAAGATAAGTCAAAAAGCAAGAGTTATAGGTTAGGTTAATATTGTTGGTTACTTTTTATTTAAGTTGTTTTAAGAGAGTTTTCATTAGAAAGAGCAAACTAAAATTTCTTTAATAGCCTATTTTTAATAAATTCAGATTTGGGGAATTATAATTAGGCTCATTTCTATTAGTACATGTCAAATTTCACAAATTCCCTAACTAAGGTCTGGTTCAAAACTGTTTGCTATAAAACTGCTTAGCAGTATGTTTAAATTAATAGTACCTCACCACTGGAAACATGTTAATTGTTTGACGATTTTTATCAGTGAACTTTGCCAATGAATTTTTGAACATTTTTGAAAGCGTAATTCATTTGCATTGGAGGACTTAGTGTGTATTTTCTTGTTTTATCTAATCTAAACATATGCTTTTTTAAAATATAAAATTGTCATAAAATAAGAGCTTTTTTTTTTTTAAGAGCTTTTTAACTAAAGTTTTTAGCAAGTATTGTTTGGGGCTGGTGGAGGGATATAGCATAGACTTAGTAGACTGCCTCCAACAGATTCACACAAAACCCCAAGCAGCTAAGTTGTCTCTAATTCAAGTTGGTTTGTTTCTCAATTAATTCATTTTGGGTTTACGTCCATTGATGTAAATAGGAGCCAATGACAGAGAGTCAGAGGAAGGGTGTCCCATTTCTCATCCCTCCAAATTAGTGGTGTACTTTAAAATTAAAATTAATTCCCCATGATTCTTCATGCCATACCTCAGAAAGCTTGGGACATGTGATAAGGATGAACCTGACAAAATCTCTCAACTCTTTGAGGCCTTTTTCAAATCTGGGTACCCAGGCTTGGGCAACATTTCATTCACCTCTGGAGGAAGTAACCAGGTACATGGGACCCCTTGTTATGCAAGCAGCTTTCTTCCAGAGCCAACCTATGTGGATTTTACACCCACAGTATGTCAAGTTTGAATTCCCTGTGTTGAAGTCAAGTACCAAGTTTACAGTAAACCTTGGTCACAGTGGTTTTGAGCCCTCCCACCTGATGATTTCTGATAGCTTGAGGTTTGTGTTCCACTTAAGCATAAGTATTTCAGGGTGTCTTTGGGCATTCAGAGCACTTTAAGGTATACTGAAGGCTTCCTCTAACCAAGTCATAGTTATCAGGTACTGCAAAGGTTAAGCCTTATCATCTGCACCAAAAAAAAAAAAGGTGAGGTTTCATCAAAAACTTCCATCCTCACAACCTTTCGACCACAATTTGATGATTATTATTGATTATTTCACAGCCTTTCACTCACGCTCTGCCACTGCGGCCAGCCCTGATATACAGATAGGGCTGCAGTCCAGCTAAAATAAGACTCCATCTTGATAATGGACTGAGATGAGATACTGTTATTTGATAAAGATAATTGATGTTTCACAGTGAATTGGAAAGCAGCTTCAAGTGCACCATATTTGGAGCTACATTCTATCCACAAATATGGCAGTTGTTTATAAAAATAGAACAAAAGAACTAAAATTAAATATTTGGACATGGCATTTGTAGAGCATTTTGTGCTGGTTTTTTTTCATTCTTTTGTTTTTCATGTTTGATTATTTTAAGTTTTACTGGGTAGGGGTACTGGAAGGGGCATATCATGTTATTTTTCCTCTTGGGTTTCAGGTTAGATTGTTAAAAATCTGACATGGCATGGGTGTTATTGATCAGCTCCCTTGCAGACTTAATACCTAAATTCTGTGTTTGGATTATGATGAATCACTGTCATGCATAAACCTGGTATCATAGGTCAAAGTTAAATTTCATGTTATCATTAATTTCGTGAACATTTTACATGCTGTATGAAAACACAATTTAAATTATTGATCGTAAACATCATGTCTCATGGCAAACACAATTCAAATCTGTGAATGCAGGTTGGGCTTCTCATTTATTATTAACAAATTTCTCTAAAAATAAAATCTAACTCATAGTATGTTCATCGTGCTCCCTTCCGTCACCAGGTTTAAGTTGATTAAGGTATCATTCATCTTAGGTACTGTTCATCCGATTTCTTTTAGTCTTATCACCTCCGTAACCCTTAATTAAGCAATAAGGCTTGACAGCGAGTATGGTTATCATGAGATAATGACACCCCAAGTGTGTTGTGAGGCACAAGGTTCAGCTGAGTGCTTCTAAACCTCTAGGGGTGTGATTATCTCATGATAAACATGCCACGTTGCTGCTCATTGATACCATCGTTGCATATACGCATGGCTGGAGTTGGGATAAAATTGACACTTTCTTGCCCACCTTCTTACCCATTCAAATTGTTGATTTTATAAAATGATTGGTTCAGATCTCAGACTTATAAACCAAAAATGTGAGCCCATAAGCTTTTATTATTTAAGTAGTTTCAGTTGACTTGCAAGTACATCTTTGAATAAAATATAAATTGATTTTTTTTTAAAGGTAAAGTTTCTTCAGAAGAAAGGCTGCATGAAAAGCAAAGATATTTTTTGATGTTGTAATTTTGAGCAGTTAGTGGACACCATACCAAGAAGCGCTTAAGGATTAGACATGCATGTGCTTTCATGTAAATGAAGATACTAAATAGTTGAAAGTTCTCTAGGAAATATTAATTGGAATTTTGGTTTAGAAAATCTCTTTCACCTTATCACTTGTAACTGTCACAGTTAAAAATAGACCAGTGCAGGGAGAAGAGAAAATAGCAGTTTCAGAATTTTATTTTAGTTCAGATGTCTGGTGAATTGGTAATATTTCAGGGAAAAATAATTTTTATTTTCTTGCATAGGCCCTAATTTGGTATCTAAAAGGAAAAATGGGATTATCGACAGTAGCATTGACATGTGAAAGGGAAAAAGAGACCACCTTTTAAATGATCTACCTTCTCAGGAATGTGTGTGTATACATACTTTTGTTTGAAAAAGGGGAAATATTGAAAATATCATGGCTAACTTTGGAATATTTTCAGTATGAATTTAAGTTAATCATGCATTCTAAAACAAAACTACTCGCTAGAACTCTTTTGTGATGAAGAAAATGATCTATATCAATGTTTTCCAATACAGTAGACATTAAGCACCTATAGCTAATGATACTGAAGACCTGAATTTCTTATTATATTTAATTAAATTTAAAGGTGCATTTGGCTGATGACTAATATATTGAATAGCTTAGTTCTCAAGTAAAAAAGAAAATCCCTGAAAGTTTGTCTTTCTTGAGCTCCTCTTAGAAAATTACTGAGAAATGAATGACTTTGTGGCCTAAAAGAGTATTTTCCAAGGAATTAGTCTGTTTTATAATTTTTAAAATTATAATGTTTAAGTAAAAACTGAAAATGTCTAAGTTTTACAAGGCCTAAAATTCTCCTCAGCAGAACTTCTATTCTAATTCATATTCAGTTTTTCAGAAGTTCCTGTCCAGGGACACCTGGGTGGCTCAGCAGTTGAGCGCCTGCCTTCAGCCCAGGGCATGATCCTAGGTCCTGGGATCGAGTCCCACATCAGGCTCCCTGCATGGAGCCTGCTTCTCTCTCTGCCTCTTTCTCTTTCTCTCTCTCTCTCCTGAATAAATAAAATCTTCAAAACAAAACAAAAAAAAACCCTCCAAAAAAAAAAAACACGAAAGAAGTTCCTGACCAGTAGTTAAGTTTTTGATGCATGTTCAAACAATTAAACTAGTTGCAAAATTAAAGTAATAGCTTCCCTGGCAAAGTGAAACACTTTAGGAAGAATTTCTGCCAACCAAAATGCTGGGACTTTTTGTGCCTCTTTATTAAAAGACCTAATCTTTGATCATACCATGTAGTTTTATTTATTTATCACGTAGAAAGAAAATGTTTTTTTTTTCTTAATTAGAATTCGAATGTCCAAGCCTGCCTTTTTTCTTATAGGTACAGTTTCCTATTTTGAAAAGGTCAAGAATATTATTTAAACCTCAAAAACTCTGTTGGTGAGTCCAGGCTTTCTCATTTCCATAGCTTAGTTTGTTCATTCCTAAAACCACCTTTGACTTTTAAGCTAAAATATTTACCAAGCCCCAGTCTGTAGGTGAATGTCCTCTAAATGAGCAAACAGGAACATGTAAAACTAGTGTCTTTCTTTAAGTGGAAAATAAACATTTCTTAAAGCATAGGCTGATATAATTACTATTTTTGTTGGTATTTTGTATTTTTATTCATTAGTCTTTAAAAATATGATTAGAGCATGCCAGGGAGACAACTGTAAACAAAATTGCCAATGCATTTAGTATAAATCCATGAAATCAAAGGGTGTGTGAGGGAGGGAGCCCTCTTTCATTATATGAATTGCATTGCCATTCATGGCAAATAAAACTATATTTGAAACAAAGTTCTAGATAGTTCTTTGGGTGAATAGCAGTGAGTAGCAGTAGAAGCTGCTGCCATTACAGTCCAGAGGGAAGGAAGCGTTTCCTCCTTTTACATGTGGCAGTCAGAGGATTGGAGGGGCTGATCTGTGCGCAAAAAGCACATTTGGGAATCCTTTTGCATTTCTGGATTCCTAATAAGAACCACCATACTCCACCTTTATGTCTAATTTTAAGCAAGGTTTTTGTTTTTTTTTTGGGGGGGGGGGGTGTTTGTTTTTAAGATAGCGGTAGGAAGTTCTTTTAAAGATTTATTTTTAGAGAGCTCAAGCAGGGGTGTGGAGCTAAGGAGAGAGCAGAGGAAGGGGAAAGAATCTCAAGCGGACTCCTCGATGAGTAGAACCGTAAATGGGATTTGATCTCAGAACCCTGAGATCATGACCTGAGCTGAAACCAAGAGTCATATGCTTAGTCATCCAGGCATCCCAGTAGGAAGTTATCTTAAAATAAAATATGCTACTGATGAAATATTATGATTTCTAAGATTTTCTTGAAAACTACATGGGAAGGGGAAGAGAAGATAGGTCTGATTGAAGCAAAAATAACCATGAATTGATCATTGTTAAGGTTGGTGAAGGGTATATAGAGTACATTATACTCTTCTGTCTGCTTTTGTGCATGTTGAAATTTTCCATAACAATTTTAAATATAAACAACTATATATTGGGTTAGTGTAAATATTAATATCCCTGATAATAATACTTGTGAGGTAATATATACTCATTTCATAGTCATTCTCCTTTAAACTCTTGCTGTTACTCACCCTCATCCTTCTTGAAGGCTACCCTTCAATTTCTTTGCTTAGACCAAACTGTTTTTGTGGGGAGGGGAAAGGGAGTACTCCAGTGTCTCCTCCTCTCTCACACCCAGAACCTTTGCACATAATTTTTCCTCTCTTCTCTGGCTGACATATCCCATCACCCTCCCTCACTTAAATTAACGGCTCTAAATGAGCAATGGGTTTAGAAACAAGTCCTCACTTGTTTCTAAACCCAGTGGTCACTGATACAACAACTGTACTATTGGGGACTAGACGGATTCTCATTCAGCCCGGTACCCATCCAGAAGCCCAGTTGCTCACCTTCTGTTATCTTGTGATTAAAATCAGGACAGATGCCTTTCTCAGCTTTGGATACAACATATGAAGATTGTACCTCTCCTCACTTGTTACCCTAGTCGTCCTCCTCTGTTTTATAAATAACGGGGGGAAACTGGTCAAATGAGATTTGGCTTAATCTTGAGAGAGACGAAAGACCATGGTAAAGTGGAAAAATACCAGCTTCCCGGAAGAGCAAGGGTGAAGAACTCTAAAAATTTTAGGTATCACATGGACCAAACATAGCAAGTTTGCAGGCCACCCTGGGCCTGCAGGCAATCTACAGATGTGGATAAAAGCATGAGTAATTATGGGGTAAAAAAGAAAAATCTGTTTCTGTAGAACTCTCAGTATCTTATACCTCTATCTAAAATATGGTTTATTGGGATCCCTGGGTGGCTCAGCGGTTTAGCACCTGCCTTTGGCCCAGGGCATGATCCTGGAGTCCCGGGATCAAGTCCTGCATCGGGCTCCCTGCATGGAGCCTGCTTCTCCCTCTGCCTGTGTCTCTGCCTCTCTCTCCCATGAATAAATAAATAAAATCTTAAAAAAATAAAATAAAATATGGTTTATTAATAGCAGTCCAAAATATTATTTAAACTATGAATACCAGTACCCTGCTTTAAAATGTGATTCCACAAAACTTTCAGAGGAATAAAATGTTAATGAGAGAAAAGACCCCCACGTTTTAGTTCACTTGCTCTTTATGAGTTCAGGTATAATTTAATGCAATGTTCAGACTATTCATGCCTTTCAAAACATATTATTATTTATGTTATAAATATATCTTGCCAGATTTTTAACATTCTCCATTTCTTCTTCTAATTAATCATATTAATCAATTAAAACTGAAGCCATGAGGCCTGCTCAGTGTAAAGTAACCTCAAGCCCATGTTGTTTAATTTTATAAAGCACCCATAATGAAAAAGAATAATTCAGCTAATCAAATAACAACTTCCTTTCTCCTTACCTATCTTGATTAAGGCAGCTGGTCTTCTGGAATCATTCCTGCAGCCTGAGAATCCATTCCAAGCTAGACATGCGTCAGTAGCAAAAGTGCATTAACATGACTGCTTTAGAGCCAGGAAGATGGGGATGCTTGCCTTCTTTGTGGAACAAGCAACACTACATAGCAGCTCAGCATCTTGTAAATTAGAGTTTGTGGGGGTGGGGATTGGCAAAGTAGGTGAAGGGCATTAAGAGGTATAAACTTCCTGTTACAAAATAAATAAGTCATGGGGATATAAGGTACACATAGGAAATATAGTCAATAATATTGTGATAACTTGGGTGATAGATGGTAACTAGACTCATCATGGGGTTCAATTCATAATGCATAAAAATATCAGATCACTGTGATGTATATCTGAAACTAATAGGATATTGTGTGTCAATGATACTTCAATTTAAAAAGTCTATCTGTTGGAAGAGATTATAGAATATCTTTATAAAGAGAAGTCTGTGTGGAATGTTTCTTAATAAACTAAGGTATCTCAAAAATGATAGACCTAGGATCAAGACAAATATGAGATTGAGTGGGCCTTTACACACAGAGATTATTCCCAAAGGAGTGAATTTTCTTATGCAAATTTTAAAATTAAAATTGAGTTTTATCTAAAAGTAGAAAATAATATATTTCTAACAATATTGAGCATATTAAGTAATAAGTAGCTCTGAAAAGGTCTGAAGAGTAGAAATGAAAAGTTTTGTGGTTAGGGCCATATGGAGCAGAGGATGGTAACAGAGAACTATTCCAAGTAATAGGTGGTAATTTTTTTTGAAAAACAGTGTAATTGGGTGGGGGTGACTGGGTGATGGGCACTGAGGGGGGCACTTGATGGGATGAGCACTGGGTGTTATTCTCTATGTTGGCAAATTGAACACCAATAAAAAATAAATTTATTTAAAAAAATAAATATTTTAAAAAAAGAAAAACAATGTAATTAATGTGTAAACATAATCAAGTGACTTTTCCTGGTTGCATTGTATTCCCCAATCCTGCTGTGAGTTCTCAAAGCCAGTCCAACCTATCCCCAAATATTCCCCTGGACCAGGAGTTCAAGGATAGTATGTCAAGGGAACCTGCAGCATCCCTTGGGTAAAGTTGTCATTAAAGGGACATGTCCCAGCTCTGGACAGTTGTTTGTCCTTTATTTGGAGCTTGAATGAGAGAAAGCTAAACCACAGCTGGTGTTACAGCTATGACTCACCTCTCCTTCATGCCGGTCCAAACTGCAAGCTCCCTCACTACTATAATAATTGCCTCGTATTTTGTGGAATTTTATGTACCTCCAAAACTCAAATCTATATCATAGTAATGTTGCTGGTAGTTGACTACATAGTATATCTATGTTTACATATTTGTCAAATAGTTTGAATGATATAGAGTAATTTGGGGGGGAGAGGGAAGGAGACATACTTAGCAGGCTAATAAATTGACTTCCTAAGAAGCAAAGTAGAAAAACCTCTGGAGTTATTTTGGAAATACTCAAATTGTTTAAATAGACATTCATGAGCTTCGGAAGTTGTATCTGATAACAAGAATTTGGAATTCAGTAAAGGAAACAGTTTTTCTCAAGTTTCTAATGCTTAACTCTTATCAAGTTTGGCATATGGATGCCAAGTTTGACTAGTAATCAATTTAATTTTTTTCTTTTATTTCTTTTGGAATAATGCCATTTGCTATAATGAGATGGGGCTGCCTGGAAAAATAGTAAACCTGCTGACCACTCTGTGAAGCCCCATGCCATGATTTTAAATTTTTATTGTAAAAAGTGTGACGTCGTGTCTGAGTAAAGGCTCTTAAAAAATTGAATTTGTATCAAAAGAAATGCAGAAATGTATGTAATTTACCTCTGTCTCCCTGGATAGGCCTTTTCAGCTCTTAACTCTGTAAACGCTCCATTTTAAAAGTGTTAGCAAAGCACTTTTGTTGAGGCTGTCAAACGGAGCTTCTGTCTAGGGATGTTGGTGGGATGGGGGGGGTGGGGTATGTTTTTCCTGTTCACCATAATTTATAGGAAACCCTTTCACAGGAATGGCATTTTCCTGTAAAGGGATCAGTCATTTCCCAGGATAATCTTCTGATTACTGGATACATATTTGGCCGTGATTGGGGAGGTAAATTGCTGTCAATCAATTATATGGCAATTGCCGAGGGAAACAGACCTTGTTGCTAGTATGTCACCTACTTTACATTTTTTGTTGATTACAATGGAACCTGTAAGACTGTTCATTCGTTACTATTTAAGGGGCATCTCACTGCATTCTACATCTGTCTTTATCCTCTGTTGAAGTAAGTGGATGGAAATCCTGGGAAACCCATGACTTTTGTTATGCTTATGGCATTTCTGAGTTCCTTCTTTCTCAACTATTCTGTTAATTTTTGACGACTAAATGTAGTTTCTCATCTTACTGGGAATAAGAATTTGTTCCATACTGGGAATTTTTTTTTTTTTTTTACCTCTTTTGTGTTGTTGTTTTTCTAAAGTTTTCCCAGAATAATTATAAACTCTCATGATACTGGATAAGTATGTTTACATTTGCAAGAGCATTGTTTAATGGACTCTGTGATTTTAAAATAAAGAGTAGCAAGATTTTCAGTATCCTTTGTTGATAGACTATTTATCAGCCATACCCCCATAGTGCCCATTATATTAAAGAAAAAAATCCAATTGCATGCCACTCTAGAACATATTTAAACTTTCAAGTCTCATAATAGCGTAGCCTCCCCTCATTCTAGCATCCAAAAAGTTCTAGACTTCAGGATCATAAGCAGGGAATTTTACCAAACTGATCACCTGCTAGACAGTGTTAAATCTCTAGGAGGTAGCTAGTCATTTATTAATTCATTAAACAGTTATTTTGAGAAACAATGGTACATAACTCAGATGAATTAAATTCTCAAAGTTGGTATAATGCTAAGGATATAAAAATCTGAAGGTGATGGCTGGTGTGCCTACCATCTGCCTGTAGTTGTAGGATAAATGGGAATAGAAAAGGACCTTGAGAAAACTGCCTTTGCAAAAATCCTGCCAGTTTCCTCAGAAACCCACATTTTAGTTCAGAGGATGGGTTCCTTTTCAAAATGGGTATTTCCTGGCAAAAACAAGTTTAAAGGTATAAAATTTGTGATTTTTTTTTAAAGCATAGTATAAGTAATTACTGAATTATAGCATTTATTTCTTAAGGGAAAAAAACCTGACGGATAAGGACTGCATCCTCCTGGAACTAGCTCTGTCATATACTAAAAGTATATTCCAGCATAACTCATTCTGTCTACAATAAACGCCACTGGGATTATATGAATTACAGCTTTCTTCTAAATCACGCCCAAGTTGTCTGTTTGTACACCATGCCCAGTTCTTCCAGCATTCACAGATTTGTCCTTCTTTCCTCTCCTGCTGCCTCTAGGCATTCACCTCAAAATCCTAAAATGTATTCTTCTTTGCCAGAAAATATAACAAAGTTCCTTCACTTGGGTTCATGAGAACTTCTAGAATCCACCTGGATACTTTGAATTTCTGACCCCCTCCTCCCCCTACGTCCTCTTTCTTCCCGATCCCTGGGTTCACAGTGTCAGCTGCCTTAGCAGGTGTGATGTGCACACATCTGGGGATTCCCTCCGCAGCACATCGTCATGGGGATACAACCTGGTCTGCTAGTGAAAGGATATTCTGTCCAACGAGATATTTTGTCTCATACAGACATAGAGGCAGTTGGAATTAACACACATTCGGTAACTGGGCCACTTACTGCTTTGAGGCCTACTAATTTCAAATCAAAGAATAGAGCAATAAATTGAGAGGACTGCCAGAGGGGTGGGAGCATCCGCATGTCTGCTGTTTAAAGTGAGTCCACAAGTAGTTCATAAGAGGCTGACTGTAATCCCTTCCCATTCTCATTTATTCATCCATGTATTAAATATTATTTTCTAATACAAATCAATTGAGAATCTGTTTCTTCTCTTAAGGAGCTGGTCCCCAGCTTCTGCACACTGCACAAGGGCTGGTCACTGCTCTTTTTCAGGTGCATCTAAATTAAAAGGAAAGCTTGGATTTTCTTTGCACATGTACTTTAGAGAAGATATATGGCTACTTCTCTTAAATTCTGGGGCTTTGAAAGAGATAGTTTAATAGTTCACAAATTACTGAAAATATTTAAAAATTAAATTTTCAGGAAAAAAAGTTAAAATGCTCTTATAACCAAATTTACCTTAAGCTGAAAATGGAAAATTATAGCAGTTTGACCGATAGATGCAACCAAAAATGTATAAGCTGGTATATAAATAAAATTAGGCTACTTGGTAGGTTAGAAAGTTCTGTAGAATTAGTTGGTCCCTGATAAAAATTTTGTGTTCCTTTCATTTTTGAGGCAGTTGGTCCAGTAGAGGGGAGAACCCCAAGGGAATTAGAAATGACCAGAACTATTTAGAAGAGGGCAGGGGAAACAGCCTCATTTATTCCTTCTGCTTTGTCAACCAGTACAAAATGGTGCTCAAAATCTGAGGCTTCAGGAAGCAGCAGACTGTTATATAATATTCTTTATTCTTTGCACCCTACAATGGCCATGTAAGCATTTAAGCTTATTTTTAAAAGCTTCTTTAATATTTCACCTGAGAGGTAAAGAGCATATAATATTTTTTTTTAAATTGCCTGCAAATAGCCTTAAAAAAAAACTGGATCTTTTCTAGACCTAATACAGAAAGAATCACATTTCTAAACCATAAGCGCTGTCATATGAGATTAATATGAATGAAAGTTATGTATGTAAATACTTAATTGCTTGAGCATTTTATAAGAAACTGTGACTTGCATGAGGCCTTTAAAAAAAATCAGATTTAAAACAAACCTGGATTAAACAATGAATTGTTCAGAGGAAAAGAAGCAATTACTTTTCAGAAACAACATACATCCTTCTCCATGGTCTCTGGCAGAGTGTTTTCAAGTATGATTTGATCAATAACCTCACAGTAGTGGCAGATATAGAAAAGAATAAATGTTTATCACACTTGTAAACATCTGAGGCAAAGCTGAAGTATTTACTGAAAAGACAACATCCATTCTTGAATTTCCCCATGGGTCAGATCTGGGCGGGGGTTGGGGGGCATTTACTGTTAGATCTGTAAGGCTGAGTATTAATGACTAAAACCGGAAATTAAACTAACAATTCATTTTTATCATAAATATCTGTGTGTTTCCTGGCAAAGTGAAATAAGGAACTTTGCTGAATTGTCCAAAGGGTGTTTCATTTCCATATGGACAGATAACACAGATCTTGGCAACCAGAGGGAGCTAGGGGAAAGTTGCCTTTTGTGGCTTCTTAAAAACAAACAAATACAATCAAGCCTTTAAAACCCATTCCACTCCTTGTAAAAAAAATATTTCCTAATTCATCTTAGGATATTTTTTGGCTCTCGGGCTGGTCCCTAGAGCCCAGCCTTTTCAGAAGGAAGATGAGTAAATTACGTAGGTTATAAGCACAGGACCAAACAGCTGCTGGTGCCAGTGGGATGTGCGGTGTTGCTAGCAGGAGCCAAGTGAGTGGGGAAGGAGACCAGCCTGGTTTTCAGTGTGTTCTCTTAGTTGCACTGAATAAATACTAATTAAATAATGAATGTGTGCATGATGTGCGTTTTAGAACTCACTTTCCTCTAACTCTAGTTTTAGAGAAGCTGCTTTTCCTGATGATCTTTACAGGAAGAGCGAAGAGCAGGGGAGAAAGTCCTCCTCCTCATTATGGTGTTGCTTTCTTATGTTCTGTGGAAAACAAAAACAAAGGAATGAAGGCAAATGAGGTGTACCTTTGGGCATCCTGCACCAAAGGACCTGTCCAAAGAGGTGGGCAGGAGGGTGCCAAGGTCCCAGGGTGTTCCTGAAAAGAACAGTCTGATATCCAAAGCCCCAGTGTTTATGTAGTGAAAACCCCCTTATTCTGGCATTTCGTGGGCCTCCCTGCCCCACCCCAGACCTACGAGAGACTGGGTTTAAACCTCCCGCCTCTCAGGAGCTGTGCATGTTCCTGGAACTCTTTCACTGGGCCTCAGAGAGGCAGAGGTCAAGTGTGCCATCTCTCAACATGTATGTTTGACGCTACATTGTAGGCATAATGCAGGCTTCTAATGGGTCCTACTTACTAAAATCAGGTTGGCGTAGACTCCCTTAGAACATGGAGGCAGGCGTATTTCATGGGACAAAATGGTCTACAGGGAAAGGGTTGTGTTGTCAGCATACTTGAAGTCAGCATGGCCTTCAGCAGCTTTGAATTAATCACTTCTACACTCCTTTATTATGCTGCTTGCCTTTGTAACTCCTCCCATATAGAATTCTATTAAGGAAGGATGATTTGAAGCTGGGAGGTCCATTTCAGGGAGCTAATCATCAAATGATACAGCTGTAAAATGTCATTATTAAAAGCAAGTCTCACACACACACACACAAAAATACAGTAAGTTGTGCACATAGAAAATCATCATTTTTTTTACCCAAAGAAGAGCAAATTTTGTAGATATGAATGTGGTTTAAGTGGCTGTTTACCCAGAAGCAATAAATTAGCATATTCTAGTTACAGAATAAGAAAATATCTTTAAAAAATTTATAAATATTGAGTAGTTGAGAAATTGTAGGCCTTATTCTTAATTGTTCTGAGTTCTTGATAGTACTTAGCAGCCCAGAAAAATAAGCTTTTAGCAACAATATCCCACCCAATACTAGTGTGGATAATGTGTCATATAGGAGGCATAATAATTTATTCTGTACTTTCAAATATCTGGGGATAGCCTGTTCATGAAGCAATCAGAGTTATGGGAATACTTATAGAGTCTTCTGTTAGAAAACACAGTATGAAAAAGTTTACAGAGAATGTCAGTGAAATAAAATCCTGACAGTGAAATCCTTTAGTTTAATGTAAGACTTCATGACAAATAACAGCAGAGTTCTAAATCTCCCCATATTCTACAATACCCGTCTTTGTGTAGGAAGAAACCCAATTAAGGATTTAGGGTGGGGAGAATGTTTGTGATTCCAGAAATATAAAAAAAAGCTAAGTCCATTAGATAAGTGGAGATAATAGAGATAAATATTTCAATAATAAATATTAGGAAATAGTCATATGAAATGGTGATGAATTTTATATTTATATATTTTTAATATGTTTATATTAAATATATATATGGCCTCAGTTGGGCAGGAAGAGTAACCCACAGAATTCTTTTAAACCAGTTGTTCTGAGATGACTAAAATAATGAGAAAGGAAAGTAAGAATTCTTTTAAACCTTTTCCATGAGATCAGCCCCTATATTAGTTTGGGGCATCAGAGTCCTTGAAAAATATCTGGCAAAGGGCTCAGAAGAAGAAAAAGTGTTCAGAAAAAATGTAGGCCAGGAAAAAAAATAGCAAAGGTTTTCTTTGTGTTGACAGCCAAGAAGAGATAGAGATACATTATGGCAGAGAAAACAATCAAGAAAAAATGACCAAGACTAATGAGAAGAATTTAATGCTTTTGCGCTATGATCTTATCCAATAAATTTAACAATACAGACAGATAGAAGAGAAGATGGAAAGAAAAATAGAAAACCGCAAATCAACTACCTAACTAGGGCAGAAGTAGGACTCCAGAAACCCTTCCTAGAGCATGAACCGTTCCCTGGCTTTGCCACAACAATTTCCTAAAAAGAAGGGATCTCTGTCTCCCTCTGGCCACCATGAGCTTCTCTCTTGTCCTTTGGCAGCATTCCTTGTACTGCTTTACATTTGGGGCCGAATTCCCTGCAGCAGATTTCTGTAATCAGGACGTGGAATAGTGCTACAGCTGGTTGGCAGACCACCATTTCCTGTGTTTGGCAACCATCTCGACGTGAAGAACTGAGAGTACCAAACTATTTAGAGAGCCCTACATTAACAAATATAGTATGGACACAGAAAAATGTCAGTAAGCTAAAATCCTGACAGTATGATCCTGTAGTTTATAAAGTAGTTTTAAAGAGATTTATTTGTGTTTTTATTTAATTAGCCAGAATCACATTTATATTTTTAAAAGCCTATCATAAACCAGAATTTCTTCAGTGGCCAAGAAGAAAAGTCTTAAAAATATTATTCCAGCTTTTTCGTATTTGATTTCACAGATCCTGTATTGTTTCATTTCCTGTGTTTCTTAATTAAGAAAGTGTGAATGAAGAATGATTCAAAAACACTGATTTGTTTTCCTTCTTTCATTGAATATTGTGTTTTCCACACCCCTTTCTTGAGTGTTATCTTAATTGTATGCCCCGTATTCTGTAGACAGATTGATTTTTTTCAAATTGACCAAATAAACCATAAGCATTTTTGTTTTTTAGTGTTTTTAATCTAACTTTTTTGGGAAAGGATTGTGTGTTGAAAATTGATAAACTCCAGCAGCAGGTCCTTTGGTCTGTCACTCTCACACAGCCATGGAAAAGTGGAAAGCCCTTCTAGAACTGCATCGTGACACACATGTGATGTGTGCAGCTTTTTTTTTCTTTTTTTATAGATTGGTGGTACTTCTAGACAACATTCAAAAGTTTTCCTCATGTAAAAGCTAGGCTGTTTCAGTATTATGCCATTTATTAAATATAAATAGATTTCTGACAGAATATTTAGCATAAAAGTCTGTATTTGCAGATTCTAAAATTTCTAAAATACTTTACTAAATCCTTCATCTTTTGAAAGTAATATAAATATTTATGAACAATAACAGATGTAAATGTGGGTTTAGGACTTTCTAAAAAAAAGAATTTAAGAATTGTTTGGACCAGAAATCCTGAATCAATCGCCAGTATCGTGAACCAAAAAAAAAGAAGGTAGAGCTGGTATTCAAAAGGAAGAAATGTTGCCTTTGGCATACAAAGATGTACTAGAGTGATGCACAAGAATTCAAGTTAAAGATCGCGTCTTGTGGATTTACAGGAAAAGTGTCCTTACTGAGAAATGATAGGTTGTGGTTAAGGTTCCCCAAGGGAGAGTGTGGGCGCACCCTCCACTGAGATCTGATGAACAGCTAGGAAATGCATTCCAGGGAACGGCTGTAGCTTCGTGCTGTAAGTAATTAGCTTTTTGCATGTCCGGGCCTGGGGGTTTCCAGACAACAGCGACAAAAGCATCAGTCACTACACTACACACCTTTTCGTAATAGATCTATTTTCCTATATACACATACCTGTAGCTGATTTAATGAGGTACAGTTTACATGTAGGGACTGTACCCATGGTAAATGCACAGTTCGACGAGTGACAGCAAATGCGTCCAGTCTTCTCACCACCGCTGTTATCAGGATGAGAACATATCTACCACCCCAAGAAGTTTCCTTCTCGTCATCACTGCTCTTTCTGTCACTGTCGCTTTGCCTTACTGAGAATTTCATAAGGTGAATCTCATACGGTATGTGGTTTTTGTGTCTGGCCTAGTTCACTTAGCATCATTTTTATTTTCATTGACCTCACCGTGCTTCTAGTCTGTTTTTCTTTACTAAGCACTAATGCTAAACTTCTCGATACAGAGGCCAAGTATGAACCCCAGCTACAAGACCAGGGGTCCGTCTGTATGGGAACAGAAATTGTTCAGCCACATTAAATAGAGGAAAAAAAAACAAAAACAATTCCTGGAGCAGTCTTTATTTTTGAAGTTGATTTTCTAGTCCCTCTGACTTGTCATTGGGATTTTTATTGCCGCTGTCTTCTGACTCCTTGGGTGCTTTCTGGTATCTGTATTTTTAAATTAAAAGGAAAAATTGTTTTTGTTTTCAGCATTTTGTGATAATTTCACAGCTCTTGTAGTAATGTACTGTGTGCCCTGAGGTATCTCAACTCATGACTAGAAATCAGTGGGTCAGAAAATTCTTATATGAAAAACTAAATTAAATACAACTTAAACGTATATGTGACTGTACTATAATTTTCTTTACAGCTAGGAATATTTTTCTAGTACAAGTGAATTATCTAAGCAAATGTACCCTTTATGGCTTCCCAGAAGTTAGTTATTCCCACAGTCAGACTTTTCAACTGGATCTTTTTTTTTTTTTAAGTTATCTGAGAATGTTTTCTATAGCGTGCCTCTAAATTGAGCGTTTATCTGCGTCCTGCACCTCAAATTATTTATTTAGAAAAATAGATTGGATAGGATGCAAGAAGTTATTTTATAGGCAGAAATGAAACCTCTCTTCCCACAAATGAAATAGACTAAGCAAGCGGGATGACTTGTTGGCTGTGGCAATAGGTGATGTAATATTTAGAATATATCATCACGCCTTTTACAAACCTGTGTAAAATGTCCTGTAACACTTCAGTGGCTGCAGCTGTCATCTCATTTCTTCTGGATTAAGTTTGGTCAAGAAAGAAGCTGCCTCATTTTCTAGTTGTCATTTGCCCAGGAAGTAAAAGCAAATTGTAATGAGGGAATCACAGCAGGAGAACCTCCTAACAAATGAGAGGCATATATTGACTGGCAGCCAGCATGCCATTTCAGTGATAAATGTATTTTTATACACTGCTGTTCAAGGTCATTCACTGTTATCCTTGAGTGTGCAGCCACCAAAAATCATGCAATTCACATTCTAAACAGTTCTGATCATCAGAGCCAAGATGCCTTACTTAAAAAAAAAAATCAGCCATTAATTTTATACAGCACTTAGATAAATTAAACATCTTTATATTTTCACTGTGGTTTTATCTTGCTTTTGTTGAAAGTTGACCAGAAACCAAAGAATACATAAATTTGTGAGTAGTTGTGAGGTATATATCTATAGATTTATTATAGTGTTCACAGAAGCCAAACTTGAATGTGGAGAAGCCCCAGTAATCAGTTCTTCTTTGTTTTGTGGTTCTTCAGTTTTTAAAAATTTAAAGAACTTATAATTTTAGAATTCCAAAACAAAACTACCTTCATTTTAAGACTTGTACTGTATGTTTGAAGTAGATTTCATATTAAAAATACTATAAATATTTTGCTTTTAGACCTACCCCAATCCAAAGAAAATGTAATTACTAACTTTTTGAACATGGACTCTAATTATTTGGAGAAAAAGTGATCAGGTTATTCACCCGGTTTTATTCAAAACTGAACCATACTTATCTAAATATTAAATGACCAAAACTATTATTATCCAACTTTCTTTTTTAAATTTTTATTCATTTGACACAGAGAGTGAACACAGGCAGGGGGAGTGACAGGCAGACAGAGAAGCAGACTCCCCACTGAGCGGGGAGCCCATTGCAGAGCTCAATCCCAGGACCCCAGGATCATGACCTGAGCTGAAGGCAGACACTTAATCCACTGAGCCGTCCCTGTTACCCAACTTTTAAAATTGCCATATAGAGTGAAAGATTTAGATAGGAATCTGATCTTAAAAGTTATTTTAAAAGTTAAATTATATGGAAAATGCGATGGTTTGGGTTGCACAATGTCTTTCAGTAAATATTTTTAAAAATATTATTGGGTCCTAAAGTCCTCGTCACAAAATGTGTTTCCAGTTAGTATATATGCCCTGAAAAATCACAAGGCTCTTGTGATCTACCTGCATCTAATTCTCCATCCACCTTTACTTTTCTCCACTTCATCCCTTCACCATAAATCCAGTCATTTTGAAAGTTAGTTTTTCTGCTCAGGGGGTACTTTCTCTTTCTCTGGGCCTTTGATCATAATGCAGCCTCTACACGGGACACGCCTTAGGTCTTGCGGTTCCCCACTTGACTGCAGTGCACACACACGCAGCGCCGTATGTGGCCACTGGTGACTGTTACCCAAAAGATCGCTGTGCATTCCTACAGTATTCCCACAATTTAATTTCTACCCGAAGGTGTACATGTAAAGGCAGGAAAATTAGTGTCTTCCCCCGCTTTAGCTTAGAACTTTAGTGAATCCATAGTGTAAGGGTCCAAGACCAGTAATTGCATGCTTCCCTCCGACATCCCACACACATTCCCACTGATGTGGTAACACATGTATATGCCCCCCATACACCTAAAGATGCTAGGGCTCAGAGAAGTTTCTGGCATCTACAGCAGATAATTAGGTTCCTAGGGCCTGACTTGGACCTCAAAATGCTTTTCCCCATAGAAACTGTTATAAATAGTGCTTGGGAGATTGAACTGGCACTATAAATTCTGAAACATTAAGAGTTCTAGAGGCTTTTGAGAGCTGGCCTGAAAATCTAACTGCTATTTGTGGGATTGTTTCACTGAATAGATGTGTTCAGAGGTCCAAGCAACTGAACTCCAGACAGACCTCTTATTTGACGACTGCCTCTGTGGAAGCACCTCATCATCCCACCGGGAAAGTGTCACTGGTGTGTGCCTGTGACATTACTGGGTGCCTGCGGAACACTGTCTGTTGTGAATACACAGAACCACAAATAGAATGATTTCATATTTTTTATATGTAATAAAAATGATTAAGAATTTAAAAAACAGGGACGCCTGGGTGGCTTAGTGGTTGAGCGTCTGCCTTTGGCTCAGGTCCTGATCCCAGGGTCTGGGATCGAGTCCCTCAGCAGGCTCCCGGCAGGGACCCTGCTTCTCCTCCCTTTGCCTGTGTCTCTCCTCTCTCCCTCTCTGTGTCTCTCATGAATAAATAAATAAATCCTTTTTAAAAAAAAAAGAATTTAAAAAACAAAAAAAGTTCTTATACCATTGATCTTGTTTGAACTTCACATGCATCACTTGCCTTTCTGTGAGCTCTGACTTTGGACTCTGACTTTGTCATAGGTATAACAGGAAGTATGAATCAGAGTTCTCATTAAATTTTAAACTTTCCAAAGATCCAGAAATGGTATTTTCTGTTCTATATTAAATTGTACTCAAACCTTGAGTGTGAAGATTTGCAGGGGTTTTAAGGAGTACTCTTAGGTTTACCAATTGTTTGCTTTTTAGTTTAGGTCCCTTGTTAAAGCACTTATAAACTCTGACACCTGGATAATTATAGATTTAAAGCCTGTAAGTGCAAGTAGTTCATAGTGCCTTAGCAAGACCATCCTAACGTGCAGAATGTTTACAATGAAGCTTTTATCATATTATTAAAAAGATAAATTTCCTCAGCTGTATTATTCTTTTTGAAAGAACCTTCCCCTTTAAAAGAGCACACCTGCCTTTTGTTTTACAGAAATGGTTAGTGAGTCTCTATCATTTCCAGTTTGTACCAGCAACTAAATATGTGGCAAAAATCTTTCTTTGTTAAGTAATGGTTCTTTTTCTTAAGTAGAAGCAAATTTGGGGGGTATATGCACTTACTATGGAATGCACAATTTTTATTTTAACATTTAAAATAATCTGATAAAAAAATAAAGTAATAAAATAAAATGATCTGATAATGGTGAATCTCCTCTCTGAGCAAATAAAATATATTTATGAAAAAAGAAAATAATGCAGAGGCATACCAGATTGTTCACACTAGGAAAAACTGATCAACTGTAATGATTTCAAAGACAAATCAATAGAAAGTCCGGACAGGTAAATGGCAAAAGATTTATGGTGGTTCCTATAAGGCTTGGGATTTGATGAGTAAGAATAGTTGGGTATCCCAATTTTATTATAGGTACTTCAAAAAAAGTTGTGGGATTTTAGGTAATTTTCAGTTTCCTTTTTGGAGTTGTTCTCTATATTAAAATAATAGTAACATTAAACAAAGGGGTGCCTGGCTGGCTCAGTCAGAAGAGCATGTGACTCTTGATTGCTGGATTGTGAGTTTAAGCCCCATCTTGGGTGTAGAAGTTACTAAAAAATAATTTAAAAATAAATAAACTTTAAAAAAATACCCTCCAAAATAAAAATCATGCTTCTGTTAAAAATCATTTTTGCTAATATGAAGTTCACTTATAAAATCTATTAAGCCTGGGATACCTGGGTGGCTCAGTGGTTGAGCATATGCCTTTGGCTCAGGTCGTGATCCCAGGGTTCTGGGATCAAGTTCTGTCTGTGTCTCTGTCTCTCTTTCTCTGTGTGTCTCATGAATTAATAAATAAAATCTTTTAAAAACAAAATCTCTTAAGCCTTCAGAAATGTGTCCAAACTGTCTTTTTAAATACACATACATACTCCTAAAGGGAAATATTAAATAGAAGGCTTTTGCTTAAAAGTGAATAAAATTAGTATGTATAGTATTAAGTATGTTTTTATAAAAACTGTACCTGTAGTAAGGCATAGAATGTTATTTTAAGGCACGCTGCGTGTTACATACATGATAGCAGTTATAGACATTATGCTAGCAATGTGCATTCTGAGTTAGAAACAAAAATATTTTCCAAGAAGGATTCATGTTTGCTTGGGAAGAACGTAAATTAAAACATCAAAGCAGTTAGTTTCCCTTAAGGATTGTTGGATACCTTGTCAGTGCTGGAGTGCAACAAGTGGGCCAGTGTTAATGGATTTTCACCTGTTACTAAAACATTTTTCATTGACAAATATTAATTGCTTATTTAAGTGCTAAAGAGTTCGATGGTCCCAATATTGAATCCTGTAGTGAATTGGACTTTTAGTTTTGCTTATCATTAGGCAGTATGACTGCATTAAAAGATGCAGAGGTTTAAGCCAACGTATCATCTACTCTAAGAACGTCAAACAGGTATTCCCATAGAATTTAATCTCGGCGGTGAGATATTTAATTCATTTTCCTTTGCATTTAAGTTAACTGCTCTTAGCCAAACTATAGGTAGGGAAAGCTTGTTTAGTATGCATTGTATGACTATACTTAGTAATAAAGTATACAGTATGTCTTGCATTGATATCTTGCATAGATTGATTTATGAATCTAGTGAATCATTGAAATTTCTATCAGAACAAACTTAGTGATTGTGATCATTAATACTAGTCTTTATAAAATCACTAATTTGGTTAAGCTATTTCTCCTTTTGAAAAAGATCTGTAAACCAAAAGGAGCAACCAAAGTACATGTGTGCATAAACATGGGCACATACACACCAATATGTACAAGTTCCATTTTTCAGACAAGTTCCTGTGTCTTTCCTAGCTTTTTAATAATGTATCTTTTTTGTCTCTTTGTAATTATATTGGAGACATCTTTCATTTAATGATCTTTCTAAAATATTGAAAGCTGTGGAGAACTGATGAAATTAATAAGCAAAGTTAAAATTAGAGAAATTAGACTATCAGTTTGGGCAACTAACTAGTATTGGTAGTTAATTACAAATTTAATTCTAATTCACATACCTGTGTTTGATTCTAGAAATTTGACCGTTTATTAATTTATTTCCTGATCTCCAACTTGGATAATTACTACTTGATAAAGGATTGTTATTTAAAAGATAAAATGTTATCATAGTTCAAAACAGTTTCATTTAGCTCTTTCTTCTCTGCCCGGCCCTTCCAGTGGTAGGGACCTCTACCTTTTCATCTTTGTCCTTTTCATCTTTGTCTTTTCGCCATCTGCTCCTCATGGGTTCCCTTAGTCACTTATATGTGATTTCACAGATACTCACGGAGAGGCTGCTGGGCACCAGGCCCAGTGGCAAGTGCCAGGTCAGTGCCACAGCGTCTCCCTGTGTGCTAGTAAGTCCCAAGTCTGTCTTTCCTTCCCTAAGCCTGTTCCTGAGTTCCACATTCATCTTTCTAACTTGCTGACATATTTCCAACTACTTGCTCAAGCTACTGTCTGCCTATCCCAAACCTAGCTCATTACAGTTTCCCACCTGCTCTCTCTTGTCCTCCCAACCTAGAAACATGTTCTTTCTCTTACACCCTCCCTTCCAGGTCCTGGTATCCCTGTGTACCCAGTGTGTGTCCGCATCCAGTTCCTCATTCGATTCCTAACTGACCCACTACATCTACTGTTACCTTGTCGTTTTCTCTCCTAGTTCCTTTCCCCTTTTCCCTCTGCCAGCATTGTCTTAGAACAGATTTGATCTGACCATTCTCTTTAAAAACTTCAGGAAACTCCCTGTTGACTGTGAACTTAAGTCCAGACTTCTTGGCACAACAAAAAGGTGGTATGTAGCCTGGCCATAGCTGCCTTTTTGTCTTATCTGCAAACCCTGTCTCTCCCTAGTGTCCCTGACCCCTGCACTTGTGTTGGCAGAGAGACACAGGAACACCCGCTGCTCTCCTGGACACCTCTTTCGTGTTTGCTAGACTCATCTCTCCACATAGGATGGCCTTCTGTTTCTGGCCAATTTCTGTTCTCCTCTAGAGCTCAACTCAAGCACCACCTTAACTCTGTACCTTGTTCTGACAAATCCTACCCTGAACAGCAAATAGTGCCTGACACCCTACTGGGGTGTCATGATCCTGGGATCCTGGGATGGAGCCTCACATAAGGCTCCCTGCCCCGGGGGGGCCTGCTTCTCTCTCTCTCTCCCTGACACCCTACGCACATGTCTGTTATGCCATTAATTACACTATACATTAGCTGCTTATTGTCAGTCTCTCTCCTCTCCCAGATTCACTGGCAGGTGTTGTTCCTCATCTTTATACTCCGACACAGCCCTAGGATGTCATAAACTCCTAGTAAACATTTTTAAGTATATTCATGTTATTCAATTGTGAGGATAGAACAGAGGGGGAGAGAGAATTTCAGGCGGACCTCATGGTAAGTGTGGAACCTGACATGGGACCCCCGAGATCATGACCTGAGCCCAAATCAAGAGTCAAACGTTCGGGATCCCTGGGTGGCGCAGCGGTTTGGCGCCTGCCTTTGGCCCAAGGTGCGATCCTGGAGACCCGGGATTGAATCCCACATCGGGCTCCGGGTGCATGGAACCTGCTTCTCCCTCTGCCTGTGTCTCTGCCTCTCTCTCTCTCTCTCTCTGTGACTATCATAAATAAATAAAAATTAAAAAAAAAAAAAAAGAGTCAAACGTTCAACTGACTGAGACAACCAGGTACCCACCTAGAACACTTCTTAGGTGATTTCTTTTTTTGGAATGGTAAGAAAGTCAATCTATACGAAATGTGTTTTTGAATAATATAAATTCCGTAGCTTTAGTACAATCTATGTAAGACAGTTTTGCATCACCAGGCAGTATATACCTGGCAAGAGAGGTAAGAGAGCACATGTGTGAAGGCCGTGTCCTGCTACTCAGGCCAAAAGCCATCTTCTGTTTACCTTGTCCCAGATCAGAACCCACAAAAAGTGCTGAGTTCGCCAGTTAACGGTGGGCACGTGTCTGCTTCAGGCCTGCTGTGTGAGGGCCAACAGGGATTTGAGAGGAGATAGAGATGAACAGCACAGTTGCCTGTTCTAGGGAGCTCCAAGCGAAAGCAACTGGGTTTTCCTTTTGTGGCCCAGTATTACCTTTAACGATACATTCTCCTAGGGGCACCTGGGTGGCTCTGTGGTTGAGCATATGCCTTTGGCTCAGGTCATGATCTCAGGGTCCCAGAATCGAGTCCCACATTGGGCTCCCCTCAGAGTCTGCTTCTCCTTCCACCTGTGTCTCTGCCTCTCTCTGTGTCTCTCATGGATAAATAAATAAAATCTTTTAAAAAATTAATATCTATTAAAAAAATATACTTTCTCCAAGCTTCTTTGAAAAATCATCTAACCATTTTATGTTCAATTCTTAAGAATCCTTTGAATATTTAACAACACAGTTTTCAGTCTGGGAATATAAAAACAAAACTTTGTTCATTTGAAGATTTCTAGCTTGTGTTTGAATAGGTTTATATTAGAAATACTGATTTAAAAAACATTTAGCTCTGGGTCTGTCCAAATCTGAAGAAAACATTTTCTGTAACTTTTGAAGCATATGTGAGTCATACACTTTAATCATTTTATAATTATTTCATACCAATAATGTGAATATTTGACAGTTTATTCACTCTTTTTATTTAAAACTGAACCACATTAATCTAAATCACATCAGCATTCCATATTTCAGTATCCATGAATCATCTTTAAATATGACTAATTATTTTTAAATGTTGATGAAAATGTTATGGTTTGAGTTACATCTTTAGACTTTTTAGTGTGATATATCATTATTGAGCTTGAGCGTCTCACAATACTGATGCACTACTGTCATTTCATCAGCCAAAATTAGTGATAATTATGTTTTAAAATAATTGGAAATTTGTGATGTCTGGGGTTTTTGGCAAATGTCATTTCAAAGTATGACTATATAAAATTGATCATTTCAGCATGCAGAGAAAGAACATATCAGTTATGTATAGCTTAATTGGAAATTTTATAGTTACTTCATCCTGAAACTATTTGGTCTACTAAAGCAGAAGAGGGGTGGGTGTGTGCATGCGTGCATATGAACATGTGTGAGATGGAAGAAGCGCCTAAATATTAATAAGTGAGAATTATGGAAAATTTATTCTTTGAGTCTGAAAAAGTTCCTCAATTGAATAGAAGGGGGGGTGAAACCCCTAAAACCAGTACATATATTTAACTATAAGACTGTTGTTTTGATGACCATAACATTTTAAGATTGGAAAGCAACTAAAGCTTAAATGTTTATTCTCTATTTGCTTATTCCTTTTTATTTTTTATTTTTTTAGCATTTTTTATTTTTTTATTTCTTAATTAATTTTTTATTGGTGTTCAATTTACCAACATACAGAATAACACCCAGTGCTCATCCCGTCAAGTGCCCCCCTGCTTATTCCTTTTTAAAGTGAATTTTGGGGGTGCCTGCGTGGTTTAGTTGGTTAAGCGTCTGCCTTCAGCTCAGGTCATGATCCTGGGGTCCTGGGATGGAGCCTCACATCAGGCTCCCTGCTCCAGGGGGGGCTGCTTCTCCCTCTGTCTCCCTCTGCCCCTCATCCCTGCTTATGCTCACGCATTCTCTCTCTCTCTCTCTCTCTCTCTCTTTCTCTCTCTCGCTGTCTCATAAATAAAAAATCTTAAAAAATAGAAGTCAAGTTTGGTCATTTATTTATTTATTTTTAAAGATTTTAGTTATTTATTCATGAGACACAGAGAGAGAGAGAGAGACATAGGCAGAGGGAGAAGCAGGCTCCATGCAGGGAGCCCGATGTGGGAACTCAATCCCAGAACTCCAGGATCATGCCCTGGGCTGAAGGCAGGTGCTTAAATTGTTGAGCCACCCAGGGATCCCCAAATTTGGTCATTTATAATTGATATTGGTGAAAATCGAAGCTTCCATATCATAAAAATCTGAAATTATTACTAATGCCTAGATTACAATAGTAAAACCATCTTGAGCATTTATGTTGATTTTTACTGTTCTTGGATAAGGTGTTTGTGTGTGTGCGTGCGCGTGTGCTTGTTGGTGTATAATCCTCCACAAAAGAAATTTCAAAAACTATTGCTTGTGTCATAAGGATTACCAATATGTAGATATTGAAAAGCTCCTTTAATTCATCTATGTCAGTTAGCTTATCCCCAAATGGCTGTTAAGGAGCTTTGAGTCCGTGAAGATGGACAGTATATGCTGCAGCTCTGTTTAGGAATAAAGACACTATATCTTATAATCAGACTTAAGGTAGCTCGCTTTATTACATTTATCCTTAAATCTATTTTCCATTTAGATGTTAAAATGATACCAAATCTACTTGTCTTTCACCCTGAATGTATATTCTTTTCAATTAGATAGTGATAGAAAACTCAATTCGTCGAATAGCTTCAATACCCTTTGGCTGGGAAGCCGCCACTACGGGTTGAGTCTGTATCATAGAGTTGGCATAATGTGAATAACAAGTATTGCCTCAGCCCTCCATCAAGGAAAGAAATTATAGAGATAAACAACCCATTTTCAACCCTCGAATCTCTGTTCAAAATCATTATAAAATTGCCAAAGGGCAGCATCTAGGCTTATGTGCTTACACTGTAGGAGATAGTACGGCCAATAAGAAACACTGGTTTCTCTTATACTAGAGAGTTTAAGGGATATATTTACCACCTACTTTCCTACTGGTCAGTACTTTCAGTTTCTGTGGTTTGTGTCCCAAGTGAGAAAGAGGCCCCTAATTTTATAATGATTCCTTGGGGCACAGTCGAGCGAATGGGACCCAGGGCCAGGGAGGGAGGCTGCTGATGAGAGAGATGAGACCATCAAATTCTGTGGCCTGCGTGTCCCGGGGGAGCCAGCACGGGCCATCCTCTTCCTTCCCAGCCAGTGAAGAAAGATGGCAGCTTCTAGTCTTTCAGCCTCTGCTTCAGATGTTTAAACTGCTGGGAACTGGGTCAAGGAACGAGTTTCTCTTCACCTACCACTGGTATGGGGGCCAAGGAACGTGCTTCTTCCCACTTGTGTAGGACCACCCGGGTGAATGATGTCCCTTGGGAGACCTGGCCTTTTGCTGCCAGGCAGTGCTGTCAGTCCACAGTCCTCGGAGGGCAGGGGAGATTGCAGCAGTCCAGGGATGTTCCTCCGGACCCCTGGATATGGAAGCCACCTGTCCCCTGGTGTTGGGGACGGTGGGCACTTTCCAGGCAAGGCCTAGCTCCACTGTGGCCCCTGCTCTCAGGCAGCCTGCTGTTACCACCACACAGCCCCCCAAATCTGTGTTGCCAGGCCCAGGAAAGTCATGTCAAAATATTGGTGTATACGGGCGCCTGGGTGGCTCAGGTCATGATCCCAGGGCCCTGGAATCAAGCCCCACATCGGGCTGGGGGGGGGTCCCTGCTCAGCGGGGAGCCTGCTTCTCCCTCTGCCCTTCTCCCTCTGCCCCTTGCCCTCGTTTGTGCGTTCTCTCTCTGTCTCTCTCTCTGTCTCTCTCTCTGTCTCTCTCTCTCTCTCCCTCCTTCCCTCCCCCCCCAAACTAAATAGTCTTAAAAAAAAAAAAAAAGAAATATTGGTGTATAATGTAATGTACCTAATACCAGTTATATGAAAATCAGGTGGGCAGCCCCGGTGGTGCAGTGGTTTAGTGCCGCCTGCAGCCCGGGGCGTGATCCTGGAGACCTGGGATTGAGTCCCACGTCAGGCTCCCTGCATGGAGCCTGCTTCTCCCTCTGCCTGTGTCTCTGCCTCTCTCTTTCTGTGTCTCTATGAATAAATAAAATAAAAAATCTTTAAAAAAAAAAAAAAAAGAAAATCAGGTGTATAGATATTGAAGCGTGGCAGCTTATAGTTAGTTCTCTTTTACCTGGTATTCTGTGAGGCAACAGACTGCTGAGCCAGACTGCATGGATTCTAAGCAAAATTGGTTACTCCACTTCTCTGTACCTCAGTTTCTTCATTCTTAAGGTGGGAGATAATGTAGTGTTCTTATAGGGTTAATCTGTAAGGACAAAGAAGTTTATATAAAAGTATGGGACATGTGCTGTGAACGTTTCTCCTTATGCTTTTTGGATCCCCTGCAGTGCCTAGCACAGCAGTGCACACGTATGTACCTTTTGGTGCACAATTTTAGAATCTGTTTGAAGGATGACAAAAGCTGCTTTGCAGTTGGCCTTTGATAAATCCAACTTTTTTTTGTTTTAAATTAAGGTATCAAGTTGTAGAAATCATTTTTATCAGTGATCACAGTCATAAGCTAGAAGCTGTGTTCTCTAAGCACCAAAGAGATAGTTTTAAGTGTCAAGACATTTGTAGAGAGCAAATAACAGCATAGGCTAATTGGACAATAATTGAGTGGGAATACATTTTTAAATGAAAATAAAGAGCCAGAAAAAGAAAAAAGAAGAAAGAAAGAAAATAAAGAGCCAGAATGCAAAAATTAGGACAAATGACTTTTGGAGAGGGGAGAGGAAAAGGATTGAAAACAGGGACTGGCAATATGTGGTCTTGTCAGAGGAACCCCCTCAAGGCATATGGCCCAAGCCAGGGCCACCCACTGGGTGCAGGTGTCCCCACCTCGCTTTCCTAGGGATGACTGGGGGTACTCTGCATGGCAGCCATCTGCACGCCAGCAACTTTACCAAAGCTTTCACCAGCCACAGTTGCAGTGCTCTGGTAAAATAAGCCCAGTGTGGGTCTTCCTGCATGGTGTCCTGAGAAACTACGAAGACACCCAGTTGCTAGTGCCAGCTCAGTCAGTTTGAACTTCCACATTTTCAGACGTGGTTAAATAAGGTGGCTTTCAGGTACCATCCAACTCTAAGATGGCATGATCGGGAAAGCTTGGAGAGAGTTTAAGGAAAAGCCACAGATGTGATTAAAAAGTTGGAAAATAAGACTTGAAATATTCTAGTCACTGAGATTTTTTTTTTTTAATCCTGAAAATACAAAATAAGTTTAAAAAAAAGTGGGAGGGGGGGCGCAAGTTGCGCTAACAGTCCTCCAGTCTATAAAAGGTTATGGTGCTGATAGGTGACTGGGTGCTCCCCATCTCTGCTGAGGCTAGAGCAAGAGGAAGCAGGCTTACACCGTAGCATTTTGGATTTAGATTTGATACAAGGAAATATTTCCCGACAACATACACTGTTTAACACAGAAAAGGGTTCTCAGGAGAGGTTTTAGAATCCTCTCTAGAGATATTGAAAACAGAATAGATTTTCATCCATCTGGCCTGCTTTAAGGAGCCCTGTTCACGTACAGAAGAGAATAGGTGACCTTTCAGCATTCTCAGCAACGTCATATGGCCTTAAGGGCCCACATGCTAAAAGGCTGGAAAAGACTTAGTTCGTAGCAGTAATTACATTTTACTTGGGTCTTCTAATCGCCCATAAGTGAAACTTTTTTTTTTTTTTAATACCATTATCTGCCTAAATTATTGTTTTTTGAGCAGTTGAACCTTGAATATATAATAAAAGTTTCACAAATCGGTTGCTTCAAAGAAAAGAAAGGAGGTGGTTTTTTTTCCTGGAATGTAATTAATTCTTAACTTTTCAACTCTTTTGAAACGGCTCTTTTTTGATGAGTCTCTGCATCGCCTGACAAACAGAGCTGTCAGAGCGATGTCTTTGTCGTGTCTCTGCCCTGAGCGGTTGCCTCCCTGCCAGCCAGCCATGAAATCAGTGGCCTCGCTCCTGGGATGTGAGGAAGGCATGCCCGTCAGCCTGGCTCCCTGTCCTCATCGGCCCTTCTCTGACTTTGGCACGATCTGTGAGAGATGTCGAATGTATGGTTGGTGCCCAAGGGGCAGAGGTGAGCATGTCCTCAACCTCCCATGGCGTTGCCTGTTATCTTTGAGAGGAACCAGCACTAGGAAAGGTCGGTCTTGGTAGGCGTTTGGTATTAGTCTCCTTTTCTCCTCCGGGCTCATCCAACTACCTAGGCACTCGCTTCCCGGATTATCTGGCCCACCTCCAACCTGTGTGCTGTCTCTGTAGGCGCCCTTCATTCAGGCTCTCCTTGAACTGAGGACACCGGCCATGCTTGTGCTTCATGAAGGCATGTTTATCCCCTTTGTGGTCTCCATCAGAACACATTCTAGAGAACAGAGCTCAGCCAATAGCTTCATTGTATTTCTAGAAATGTCAGAGACCATGTGCAGCCGAGTGGGGACATATCTGCAGCTCAGCAGACCTTTTAAGCACCCCCAAATCACAGCTGCCTGTCTGAATCCTAAGCTAGCCATGCTGCTTCCTGAGAAGGCCTACGGTCGACATGGCCTTCTTCTCTCTCAGCCCCTGTACACCTCGGGTGAGGCCAGGGCAGTGCAGTCCAAGCTCTTTTTATTTCCCAGGTTGTTTTAGCACGTGTCCTATAAAATACAAGGCCCATGGTTTATAAACCTTCCCCTTGGGATGGTGCGCAGGATGGTAAAACCTTACCTACTTGAGGAAACCTTTTCTTCATAATTTCTGTCAAAAGTGGTAAAGTATTTTGTTTGGTTGGGGTTTTTTTCCTCCCCTTTCAAGAAGTAGTGAGACCTACAAGTAAATATAAAATGTTCTCTTTGATCTCATTCAGTCTTATAAAGTAGGTGTAATAGAGTCCAACGATTTGGTTTCAGTTCTCAGACTTGTCATTTGGAAGGCGAGTATCAAGGGAGAGGCCACGTAAAGAGCTGTTTTAAAGACGATATCCGGGATCTCTGGGTGGCGCAGCAGTTTGGCGCCTGCCTTTGGCCCAGGGCGCGATCCTGGAGACCTGGGATCGAGTCCCACATCAGGCTCCCGGTGCATGGAGCCTGCTTCTCCCTCTGCCTGTGTCTCTGCCTGTCTCTCTCTCTCTCTCTCTCTCTCTCTGTGACTATCATAAATAAATAAATTTAAAAAAATAAATAAATAAAGACGATATCCTCAACAGTCCTAGTTTCCAACGGCACCGGCCATATCATTGTTGAAAATCCGTGTACAGAAATTCCTTCTCTGTACAGGAAGGTTAATTTTATTTCTTTGCCAAGCACGTGGAAAGTGCCTGTTAAAAACTGCTTGGCAAGTGCAAGTATTGCTCATTATTAATCCTGCCTTTCAGTTCCTTTTCTTTGGTAAGAAAAACAGGAAGGGATGTTTAACAGTTCAACACTCTGTCTTCTGCGAAGGGTAATTGCTTGATTCTTTTTATTGTTCATAGCACTTCTTGAATTAGAATAATTTCTTTATATTCCATTTCTGTCTTTCCAAGATAGCAATTACTTTGACGACAACTGTAACAAGACATGATGCTTACTCGCATATAAATATCAGACCACACCTTCTTTTATTTTGAAACCTGTTGTCCTGGGAACTGTTCTTTACAGTTCAGCATTGCAGATGCCAGCCATGGGGTTCGCCCATCCAGAGCACTTACAGGTTCGCTGTGATCCGTGCACAGCTGCATCTCTAATGCCGAAGCGAGGTTAAAGTCTGTTCAGGTGGTGCCTGCACAGATCTGAGAAGTTCAGAGATTCTGAACAAAAGACAATGGCCACATTTCCATTACACTGTGTTCTGAAGCACCTCTTAGGCTGAGATTTTAATGAACTCACCAGATGTAGCAAACCATTGAAAACAGTGAGCTTCCCTGAGCTACCATGAGTGGTACTTGCTTTCTTACAAGACAACAGGTCTCTGAGCGGACACTGCAGTCAGTGTTCCAGGGTTTTCTCTAGGCCGCTTTAAGATGCCCTGTGGGGTGCCTAGCAGTATCTAAGCATGTGTGCACGTGCACATGTGTGTTCTGATCTTAAGAGTAGTCCCCCTTTGCCCAAAACAGACTTGAAAGAAACTCACAAATGAAGTTCAGTATCTAAAGGGACGTCACAACAAGTGGAAGCAGAACAATGATTGTGAAGTGAGAAAGTACTGACCACTGCACACCTAGAAGGAGCATGCATTTAGTTCTGGGTCTCCTAGCAGTAAAGCAAGCACATGTTAAGATTATGAAATTATTGTTACATGATAAAGCAACGACATTTATCTGGAAAGGTAAACATAGTATTGCCAGAAAAGTCCAAGATGACATCTAATTCACAGGGTCTATTGTTAGAGGCACTGGATAGCATAATGATGATGTCCTCAGCCGACCCAGAAGTAATCGTCAAGTGGATGTTTTAAATACCCACCCTCTGTAAAAGATGAAGGCGTAATATGAAAATATTTCTTGAAGACTTTTCTGGACCTGCTGGTTTACGGCCAACTCACTGTTGCATTCTTATTGTCGGAAGCACATCCTGGCTGCTGATTAAGGAGGGATACTAATGTGAAAGAGGGCAGGTTTAGCATTCTGTTTTGAGATTTAAGGAGCCCAAACACCAGAATCATCCACTTCTACACAGAGTTGGGCTTCGGGGGGCTTGCAAGAAGGGCCAGCTTTTCTTAGGGGAGCTTTTAGTCTACTGACACTTTTAGATGCACACCAGGACCCCAGAGCATGGAAGAAACTATTTTGGGGTTTTTTTTTTTTTGGATTTTCTGAGTACAGTTGACATACAATGTTACATTAGTTTTGGGTGTACCACAGTGATTCCACAAATTTATGCATATGCTGTACGCCCCACAAGTGAGTACCTGTCACCATACAACACTATTTTAACATCATTGACTGTATTTCTTATGCTATGCCTTTTATTCCCATGACATATTCAGTAACTGGAAGCTTAGATGTCCCATTCCCTTTTACCCATTTTACCCATTCCCTCCTCCCTTCAGGCCTCCCCGCCCCTCTGTCTTCTGGCATCAGTTTGTTCTCCGTGTTTATAGGTCTGATTCTGCTTTTTCATTGTTCATATATTTTTTAGATTCCGCATATAAGTGAAATCATATGATATTTGTCTTTTTCAGTCTAACTTAATTCATTTAGCATATGCCCTCTAGGTCTGTCCATGTTGTCACAGGTGACATGTTCTCATCTTTTTTTTTATGGCTGTGTAATATTTGTGCATTTGCACGCGCGCACGTGCATGTACACCACATCTTATCCATTCATTTACTGAAGGACTTAGGTTGCTTCCATATCTTGGCTATTGTAAATAATGCTACAGTAAACATAGGGGTGCATATATCTTTTCAAATTAGTATTTTCATTTTCTTTGGGTAAATGCTCAGTAGTAGAATTACTGGGTCATATGGTATTTCTGTTTTTAATTTTTTGAGGAGCCACCATTCTGTTTTCCACAATGGCTACACCAATTTGTATTCCTACCAACACTGTAGTGAGGGTTCCTTTTTCTCCACATCCTCACTAACACTTTTTATTTCCTGCAGAAGAAAATATTTTGAATCAAGTATTATTAATGGAAGGGTTGCATTAAATGCCAGGAGAGACCAGCAGAAAATAAGGGAGCCAGGCAGCGGGTGTTAGTTGTGCAGGCCCCCTCGTGTGTGGGAAATTGGAGGGCAAGTGTCCAGCCCAAAGGGGCCGCCTCTGCTCATCCCTGGCTGTTGTGGCCATGTACAAACAAAGGTCCAGGATTGCCCAGAGCTTCCAGTCTTTCAGGAGAGGCAAGAAATCTTAATTTTACGTGATATCTGACGAATTAGAATATGGACCCAGAAAACATTTTTTAAAACATTTTTCAGGCCAAACCAAACACATCTACAATCTGGTTTCAGCTTATGGGTCTTCAGTTTGCAACCTCTGTTTTAAAGCAAGGCCTTACCAATCAACTGTCTTAACCATTACATAGCTTTAAATTGGCCCCATAAGCTTTCAGACTTTTAGCAGAAATGAATCTTGATTTTAAAAAACAATTAAAGATACTTTCCAATGAGCTCATTAAATTGACCTAATAAGTGGGAATTGTCAGTTTTCCCCTTTTAATTGGTTAAGCTCTTTACCCTCATCCACAATATTTTCCCTTTAGTGTGGTTGGCCGAATAATTATTCTCCACACTCACCCTGTTGCTTGATTTAGCACATTAGTGCCTAGCACCATGGATAGTTACCATATCTGTTTAATGACGGGTTTAATGAAATCTGTTTTTAGACTACCTAGTATGCTTGCTGACACTGATTCTGGGATATGTGATTAGGGCATTTTTTCCCCTTAAATTGTATACTCAAGTAATCGAATTTTGTGATTGTTTACATTTGATCATTTTTTCCCAGTTTTATTGAGATACAGTTGACATATTATATATGTTTAAGGTATACATGTGATGGTTTGATAAACTTATATATTAAAAAATGATTACCACCATAGCATTAGCTATCACTTCTATCTTGTCACATAATTACATTTCTTTTTTGTTGCTGAGAACATTTAAGATCTACTCTCTTAGCACCTTTCAAATATATATATATCTGGCCATCTTTAAGAAAGGAGGAGAAATACAAGCATTAATATTACTTATTGGGTTCTTATGTGCCATCATGCAGAGTGCTACATATATGTATATAGTAGCTCATTTAATCTTCACAAAGCTCTTTGAGGCAGGTATTATCAATATCCCCCTCCTCATCATTCCTGCTTTCTAGACATGGGTGCTCTGAGGTTAAATAACTCCCATCATTTGCCCTCGGTCCTTCAGCAAATAGTAGAGCCCAAATGCAAGCCAGGCAGCCTGACTCAGAGCAGTGTTCTCTGCCAGCCCAAGGCCTCGTGTTTTTACCAGTATAACATGTTTTCTCTGAGTGTGGAAAAGTAGGCATTGTTTTGGATCTCACAGTGCCCTGAGAGTCTAATGACAGAAAAGAACAAAATCCAAAGAGCACTGAGAAAACAGGCTGTATACCCATCCCTCTCTCCTCCGTCTCTACCTCATTTTAATCACTCAGCTCTGAATCATGAGAATATTCTTCCTGAAATTTACGGTGTGTATGGGGCTGAGTCACATAATGAGCCTGATGTTCCCACCAAGACTCAAGGTTCACAACTGTTCATCAAAAAATAGCAGATGGAAATGAACCTTCCTAGTGTCCTAGTCTAAGAGAACGTATTTCTCCACTCCTTTCAGACAAAGGAAGGAGACCAACCCATAACTTATAAGCACCCTGCATGTTGGCTAATGTGATAGAGGTATGATCTTAAATAGTTGAGTAAAAGGATATTAATACAGTATTCTAATTTGCTTAGTGTGCCAGTATTTTTGAGAACTTAATATGATTAAACTGGAGTATAATTTTTTATTAGTAAAGACCTTTTATCATAGACCTAGTCTAAAATACAACTCCCTTTTTTCAATTCATGGTTAAATCAATGATAGCTATTTGGCAAAAGTCCAAAATTATCCCCGTTAACTTGTTTTTAATAGTATTTGATTTATATGTGCTCAAGCCTCCAGCAGGTACCCTTATGTGTTTACTAATTGCAGCCATATGCATTTAAACACAGTGTTATTGGTTGGAAATGAAGCATAAAACATGAAAAATGTATAATTATTAAGGGCTGAAATTATAGTTTTTAACTCTTTCCAGAACAGGGATGTTATGATACAGCTTTGTTTTTCATTTCAGGTGAGTGAGGCTCCTACATAGACTTGGTGATCACTTGCTTACCTTCCTTATTAATTGTAAAGTTCTTCCTTCTAATGGAAATAAATGAATTAACACATTGGTTTACCCAGTAATCTATGCTTTTCCCTTTGGACTCATGCTGTTCTCCCAACTCAGATACAGGTAGATTCTTCAGAACAAGATTAAATAAAGCCCTTGGCTATATCATTGAGAGAACTTCGGTTGCTTTTCCCCTCTTTCTAATCTGATTTTATAAGTAAAGAACATAAGGGTTGCTAATCTCCATGGCATAACTTGTTCAGCACTGAATGCATTAGCATGTGTGTGTGTAATAGTTCTGTGGCATGCAGACCATTAATGACTGAATTTTATTTTAGACAATCCATGGACACAAGGGACCAATCACTGCAGTGGCCTTTGCTCCTGATGGACGATACCTTGCCACCTACTCAAATACGGACAGCCACATTTCTTTCTGGCAGGTAAGCGTTGATGCTACAGGGTCTTGAAGTATGCTGCATGATTTGCTGTTGCTGGAAAGACTTCCTGTTATGCCTGCCCACCAGCCCTTCCTCCTGCCCTCCTCTCTCCTTTCAACAAATATCAGGTATTTATTATGATTGATTGTGTGCCACATGCTAGCATGCAGGGTGCACTGAGAGTATTTAGCCATCTGGAGAGAGTGGGGTCTGCTCTCCCCGCGCTTGCAGTCTGAGGGAGACACGTGTAAATAAGCAAGCAATCATGATACAGAAGGGGAGCCTGAGAATAAGGTGGTGGGGCTGATTCACAAGAGGAAGTGACGTCTGAACCGAGACAGGGTAATGCTGAGGAAGGGCCAGATGGTAAGGGTAGGGCCGAGCGGGTGTGTAGGGAAAGGGAGCAGCCTTTCAGTGGTAAGCAAGGGCACAGCATGCCTCAGGGCCTGGCCAGGGAGGCACTGCCGAAGGCTGCAGGCGACCCCAGCACGGCAGAGGGCACAGGGAAAAGGCAGCCACATATCACCCTCAGATCCCCTTTTATATTATCTCACTTCTGTTTGCATTCTGAATTCCCCATATAATGCTTTTCCTTCCCAAACTATCAAAACCTTTTCAAAAACCCGAGTATCATTGAATGGCAGTTCATGACAATGCCTGTATTTAATTCTAATTAAAATGCATATTATCTTTGAGCGCCTAATTTTTACAATAGAACTTGTTGTATCCTCAGTGATTAATCTCCATCCCATCTTTTTCATTCTCTTCCTCCTGATAATTATTAAAAAATATTAAACATGATCAACTCCCTCCCTCATGAAAAGCCAATTTAAAATTAGGTTGTTACCTTTACTTTCCTAGAATGCAAGTATGTTTTATGAGATTCAGTTTATTGCCTTGAAAGCTTAAAAAAAAAAGAATGAAAATTTAAATAAGACTTCAGCACAACTTGATGATGGTTTTAAAAAAAAATCAATAGCTAATAAAATGTAAAACAGATACAATAAATTGCTTAATTAACAACATGCTATTAAAGCATGACAACTTCCAAATCTGTCACAGACTTTTCCTGCCCTTTCTCTAATTTAGTTTTCCAGTTTATTTTCTCATTATCTTTTCTCCCAGAATATATCTCTGAGCATCTTAATTGGCTTATATTAAACTCTCTTCTTTGGAAGTCTCACCAGTCCCCGTTTCCACAGCAGGCCACCGGGGGCCTGAGGTTTGCACTCACCCCCAACAGTCCCACCACCAGCCCGTTAGGGGTCCACAAAGCAGACCCTCGCAACAGCGCTGCTCTAAAGGGTTTTCCCGCCAACTAGTGTTTCTACACAGTGGCCTCTCTGCACGAAATGTACTCTGATACAGATTTTTGCTGTTTCCTGTGCTCTTGGAATCCCAGAGAAGTGTTTATATAAAGCTCCACGTTCATTTGGTACTCATTGGGCGTTGAAGAGCCAGATGCTGGCCTCTGCCTTCAGGATCCCAAGTCAGCAACCACAGTCCCTGCTTCAAGAGCTTGGCTTGGTCCATGCTTCCTTCTGTGGAATAAGCAAAAACAAATCTTTTTGGTTTTTTGTCCAATTTGACTTTCTCAGAAAATTTGTTTTATAAAGGAATGCCTCCTAATATGAAACTGTTTCCAGTAGTTTCCTGATGTTTTCTGTGATAAAGCTTTTTCCCCTTACCTCGGTGTTCAGGGTACTGTTTCGATATATTCATCCCTTCCTTGAATTTTTTTTTCTATCTTTATCAGAGTTCCTGCACAGCACATTGAGGGAATTACGGTTAGCATCCTTTCTTACCTCAGAGCTCAAGATCGTTCATTAGATAGATGGTAGCTTTTCGAGATACTTCTCATCTTCCAGTTCCCCTCTTCAGGCTCCTGCTGCTGCATCTGGGCTTTGCCAAGCACACTTGAACCTGTGCACCTGTACGTGTGTCCGTGCACACTGGAGCCACAGCAGGCTTCCTTGGCGCACACACTCTCCGCTCCCAGGGCACCTCGTGCCATCCGCACTTGTGGGTGGGCAGTGCACAGAGCACAGGGGCAGCCCAGACAACACCAAGTCTTTTTGCCCCCAAACCCAATGTCAGGATGTAAAACACAGCCCATTTCTTAAATTGTACCCTGTTAGGTGTTGAAATTTAAGTGGAAGGCACAGTAGCATTTCAGCTTCATCAAGAAAATACAATACAACCTCTTCCAGAGGTTGGGGGTGGGAGGTTGATTTGAATTAAAGAGAGTCTAGAAAGCAATGCTGGATCTCCTGCTGCTCTCTCAAAATGGGCTTTGCTGATTTATTTAGATACATATTGTTTTGTTCTAATGATGTATGATAATACTTTTATATTATTCCAGTAAATGTACTGTAATATATTTTGAAAACTTAATGAAGTCTTATTAATACAGGACCTTACAAAAGCTATGAGCTATTAAAATCTTTGCTGAGAAATGAGTGTTAATGAGAAATATTGGTTGGATAATTACTCAAGTGAGACTTAGTAAAAGGCTTGTGTGCAGCATTACTTACACTGAGAATTGCATTAAAACACTTCCTGTTTTGATGAATTACATCTGTATGTGTTTCTGTGTGTTCAGAAAATAATCTTCACAGAACTGATTTTGTGAAGCATTATTTTTAAAGGGAAGGGAAAAACCAAAGTTGCCTTTTAGTTATTTACAAATTCAGCTATGGAATGACATCACCCAGCAATCTTCCAAGCCCTTTGATCCTCTGACAACATATTCCTATTAGTTGAATATTTCACATCAGAGTATCATGCCATTGGTATTTGAACGAGGGGAGTTGAGCAACGAAATCAAATACAGCCATGATTCTTTCATCTAAATTTCACCCACTACCGTCCGACTAGTGAGTATCCTTCCTCAGAAATGCTGAAAGTAAATTAGATGGACACTGGTATCGCTTATGGCTGTGTATTCCATCACGAAATAGAATCCTATTCAGCCCTTTAGAAAGGATACTGTAAATCTGTGGCCATTAACATGAAAAGATGGTTCTCAACATTTTGTCGAATGAAAAAGGCAGATTGTAAAACCGCCTTCTAATATGAGCCTGTTTTATGTAAAAACCCTTAAACTCGCTTCTCCTTATACGGACCTATACTTGGAGGTCTGGGAAGAAGTTCACCAAAATGTTAGTGATTGTCCTTGGGAAGTAAGATTTCAGGGGACTTTTGCTCTTCCTTTTATACTTCTCTTTATTATTTAAATGTTCCATAATGAGTATTATCTTTGTTATCAAGAAAAAAATGTAAGGTTACCAAATACTCAAACTCCAGGTAGCTCGTACTCATTCAAAGCTCAGACTGCCCTTTCACGTTGTTTGTAAGTCGGTCACTGGTCAAGAAAACATGAATATCGAGTAACAGCGCGGTTTGTAGTTTCGGTGAGTGTTCTTTGGCTGAGCTTTTTGGGAAAAGGAATACTCACCCTTACTATGTCAGATTATCTCTAAACTGAAGAGGTCACGGGGAAAGCATGGTCTGAGGAGAATCACGTTATTGTCACCTGAGGGTCTTCATCGTTTCAGCTGTACGCAAGTGTAGCAGTGCAGTCCCGCCTAGAACCTCACTAGCCCTGTTCTGAGGCGGAGAGGCTGTGCAACCCTTCCAGGGGTATTTATCAGATCATCAAATGTTGTATCAATCATTCATGAGCTGGCTCAGCTTATATGGAGAACCCAAACGGAATGATGGGCTTCTTGGTATCGTTTTTCCATCTGTAGCATTCCAGTAACGTACTCTCTCTCCCTGTCTCCCCTTGGCCCTCACCCCATGTCTTTTATGTGGCTAAATTTTGCAGGAAATAATTAAAAATAAGGAAGTGGCTGAGCATGTTGGATACCCTTAGCACTTGGAGCCACCAGCAGAACTCAGGCTTCATACATATTTTCATAGAAAATCCATAAAGAATGAAAAACACTTTGTAGTTATTTATCAACTGAGAAATGAGTTGTTGTTGTTGTTGTTGTTTTAAAGCACAGTATGCCTGTTGGTGCCAGTTAATTTTAACCACCAATTTTCTGGATCATTTGGATCTGTTCTGTTAGAGAACTAAATTATTATGTACTGTTACTTTTTGTTCAAGTGAGAACTATCAAATCAAGCTCACCACCACTATTTATATTTAAGCTATTTGGGAACCTTCAGAAAGCAACAAGACATTGATTTTTGTCTTTTATGGCGTTTTTGGAAAAAGGGGAGAAAGAAGCAGGGAAAGAAGTTTTTGGAGGATGACAGTAAAGTACTGTCTAGTTTTAAATGTTAACTTTAACAGAAAGAGTTAATGATAACCATACATTTGGTTTTAAAATGTGACCTCGTACACTAGTGATTTTTTTTCACCTCTGTGTTGTGTTCGGCACTATTATTAATGCAGGAAAATCAGTAACATTAGTCATCTTAAAAGGGTTATTACTCAAGATGATTTAAATTGTGAAAATGTCAGTGGAGCCTGCACGCATCCTGCTAGAGATGCCATGATTTACGCCCTCTGACACCATCGTGCTGCTGAGAAGGGCCAGAAAAAAGAATGGCTTATATTTTGCACTGATCCAAATGCAGAGCATGATACCAGCAATAACACATCTTACAGGTCCTCGGATTTGCCAAGGTTTTATGTGTCAACCATTTGTATACATTGAATCATAATCTGCATGCTTTACGCAAAACCCTAGAGTCATATGAATTTAGATGGGGGCTATACTGAAGAAGAGAATTGGAAATGAAAATTAGCGTAAAGAAAAATAGTATTTCTGAGACCTCTTTTCTGATTTTCAGTATGTTTTCCATGTGATTTGCAATAGCACAAAAGGTATCTATTGAAACACATTGTTGAGTAACATTTAGAATCTGCAGGATTCTTCCGACCCCGTTGCTCAGGTAACAGTTCACTGAGATAACTGCCCTGCACTTGGTGTGTAGCCCTTGGGCCGAATGCATGGTCGTTCACCAGCCATAGTTTCCACGTTATTTTTCACTACCGTGAATGGATTAAGAGAACTTAAAATTCAAATCAAATCCCGAAAAGCCACCAAAAAAGCAGAAATCAGCTGATAAAAATACACTGCCAGGAAAGCACTCAGGTGCTCTCTGTTCAGCGAGGCAGCAAAACAGCCACAGATAACCGTGCTGAGATGTGGTTGGCTCTGGCTTTCCCCTTCAGAATGAACCAGAGCTTTCCCGAGACTGAATTCTGTAAAAAGCAGGTGAGGCGGGAAGGGGGGAGGTTTGAGCCCCGACCCGGGGCGGACCCCGCGTGGCTTTGCTTCCCTGGGTGGTCGGGAAGGGCCCAGGGGTGTCCCGACGGCGCCCCGATCGCGGGAGCCGGCACGGCCAGACACCGTCCGGCCGAAGGGGCGTTGGCATCTCAGCCCCCTTCCCACAGACGGGTGCCTCCCGCGTGGCAGGGCCTGCCCAGGGTAGGATTCTCCGGATGGGTGCTGCGTCCTTGTAACAGCCCCGAGCGGCCTCCCGCCCCGCTGGGCGCCCCTCCGGGCCGGGCTCGGACTGCTGCCCAGGGGAAGCCCGGGCAGAGCTCGCGGCCGCAGCAGCGTCCTTCCAGTGACACGTGTGCCCCCGTCCCCTGTCCCCGCAGATGAACACCTCGCTGCTGGGGAGCATCGGCATGCTCAACTCGGCGCCGCAGCTGCGCTGCATCAAGACGTACCAGGTGCCGCCCGTGCAGCCCGCCTCGCCCGGCTCCCACGGCGCGCTCCGGCTGGCCCGGCTCATCTGGACCTCCAACCGCAACGTCATCCTCATGGCCCACGACGGGCGGGAGCATCGCTTCATGGTCTGACGCGGCCGCCTGCCGGGTTGCTCTGTCCTTCCCCACGCGGATCGTTCCTCAGTGCCCGCCCGCGTCACCCGGGGTGCGGCCGAGGCCCTGTCACCCCTGCATGGCTCTCGGGGCACACTCCCGCTCGTGTCCCCTGTCTGACGCCGAGGCCTGCACACGCCGCGCTGCAGGATGGGGCCTGTCCGTGACACTAGGTCATTTTGTTCCCCCGGCCGGGGTGGGGGGGTGTCCGGTCCCTAGGAGCACCCCTGTTGCTTGGTGCACCAGAAGCCTCAAATTCAGTAAACACTGTGATTGCATTCCCAGCCCGGATCAGCATTTTCATAGAGCTACCCCCCCCCCCGCCCCCCTGAACTGCTGCTTGAACCTGGTGGTGTTGACATTGGGTTTGGAGGTCATGTGGCAGTCCTAATTAGCAAAGTTATTTTCCTTTGGATTTCCTGAAATACATTATTGTTTACCAAAAAGATTCGGTGTTTACATGGTTGGTCCCCACCCCCCCACCCCCGCCCTATGATTGCTAGGAAACTACTCACTACAATTTCCTAGGGTTTAGCCACTACTGCTTTATTAACACCTAACAGATTTGAGATTAATGAGAAAATAGACCAAAAAAAAAAAAAAAAGTTCCTCCTCACAAGAGAATACAGTTTCCCAGACACCTAGCCTTCTAAAATGCTCATATCCTGCTCAATAGTATATTTAGTAGTTTGAAATAAAAATCATCACTATTTATGATCTAGTTAATGTAATTATCCAGTCAGTATAATCTCTTAAATGGGCTTTTATAATAGAGAACTGAGTTTGGAAGCATAGCATATATACTAAATAAGATTCTATGTCTGTTGCTACAGGTCCTTTTAAAAAAGACCTTATCCCATCCCTCCAGAAACCTCACAGACCTGTAGTCCCCACATGTACGACCTACGTCAGTTATGTAATAGCTACAGTTCAGCCTTCGAACTGATCAATTAAAAACAAAGCATCCCTTTTACACAAGTATCCTAGAAAATTAGTAACTACGGCACAAGCCTTCAGGAGTACGTATAAAACGTGAGGGCTCTCAAGTTATTTGAGCCAACACTGCAAGGAGGGTGTTCATCATACTTCAAAGGAAGCTTTAACTAGGTCGCTTTCTTCTCCTTCTGTCAAATTATGCTGGTTCTTGCTCATGGTGATGGAAAAAAAAATCCATAAAATAACATTTTGTATGAATTGCTCCTCCTAACAAATCTTGATCTGTACATAGTTGGGGATTTGGTGGTTTGGTTAGTCGATTGGTTGGCTAGGCACAATGGTTTATTAAATACCAAAACAAAATGACTTCTTAAATTCAGAGCAAATATGAAGTTTACAGAGGAACCAAAATGATAACGGGAACATTTAATTGGAAAAGCATAGACTGTCAGAGTTCATGTAATATACAAAAAAAAAAAAAAAAAGGATCACAGTCCAGGAACAAATACATGTGTCATTTTATTGAAACAGATTTTTAAAGAACATGTTAAGAAATTAAGAGCACTGGAGCGTCTCTTTCCTGTTGATATGAAGTATGTTATTTGCATTGATGGCGAACCTGTACTGTTTCTTGGTTTTAAGACTTTGAGTGTTCTTTTAAAAGTGAATTTATGCCACATGCATGTACATTGTATTTATAAAGATTATATATGTAGTTTCCAAGGAAGAAACAAAGAACTATACAGTGTAGATGTATTCATTTGGTGAACATGCCCGTTGTGTTCAATATAGGTAAAGAAACTTGCGGTTAACAAAAGACGCGCTTGGTTTTTTCCAGTGGGCTCCCGAGTCTTCTCGATACCCAGCACATGTTTACTTTATGAACTTAAATAGGGATTAATTTATTCTAGACTACAAAGTTGTTTCGGAATGATGATGCAAAAGTATACCTTAGAGAGTTTTTTAAAACAAGATGCATCAGGAAAAAGGTGTGAGACAGTGGCAGGCCACCACAGACACACCGTGGCCCGCACCACGGAGGCCTCGAACAAGCGCGGGGCCCAGGGGCCAGACATCGGGGCAGTGGCCACAGGCCAGCCCATCCCACATGCTGTCATTGGCCAGTAGGATAGCCCTACCATACACCTGGGGCGGATGATACCTGAGGGTTAGACGTCTCTAACCGCTAAATGAGCATTTGCCTTCTTGTTACCACAAATCTCCCCTTGGCTCTTTTGACAACTACTGTCCCAGACTTGATCACAGCTTAGACTTCTCAGCACTGAGGTAAACTTTGTATTGTCATCCCAGTGTATGCTTTTAGTGTCTTATTGATTTCGTCGGCACCGTATTTGGACCTATCCTTGTAAACGTAGAGACATATGTGGCTTCCGTGGTGATTTACAAGCAGAAGATGACATGACGTGACACCTGTATGAAAATGTAATGATTGAGCTCGCTGTGTGCAGCGACTGAATTAAAATGTCTGCCTCTCAAGACATTTCCACTTAATAGATTCTATATGTGCTGAATGTCCCTGTGTACATACGTGTGTTAAATAAAACGGAATTGTTCTGAAGATTGTTTTTCTCATTAAAAACATTGTTCACTCTTCGTAAACATTCTCAGTTGAAATCCATATGCTTTCTCCCCCGCCTCCCTTCGGTACCAAAGTAAGCCTTCTGTCTGTGCACAATTCCTCATTTCCCCCGAGGAGAGCTAGCTTCAGGAAAGGCAAACTTGTCACAAAGGACAGCGGGACAGAAGACCCGGAAGACGCAGCCCAAGTGTGACCCGACTCCTGCCAGCAACTCAACAGCACCCTCTGTGGTTTGGGCAAGGGAACTGCACGCGTGTCGCTCCATCTCCGCCCAAACTTGCTCCTAAATAGGCTTCGTTGTACCGGATTCCATCCTGTCAGACTTCTTGAGGTGGGTTGGCTGCCCCGGAGTCGGGGGGCGGGGGTGCCGGGCGGAGATCATTAGATTCATTTCATTTAGGACTCAGTTTGGAGCTGAATGTGAATCCCTGAGGTAATGGGTGCCATTGGTTTCCAGGAGAAGCAAGACGAACAAAATAGGTCATCGCTGAGGGCTCATTAAGTGGTGAATGTGCGTCTTTAATTTTCACATAAGAATGTAGAACGGCCTACACCGAGCCAGCCGTCATGTAACTGTGATTTTCTTTCAAAAAAGGGTAAACATTAAAGGAACTGCCGGCCACATCTTCGGCCCTATTCAGAGGCCCAGTGTCCATCCGGGGAATTGCTTTAGCGTCTCCTGGTGACTGCAGTGTGTCCTTATAGGGAGAGTAGGGGCCGTTCCGGTCCTGTATGATTGGTGATCACATAAACTGATCAAATGTGGAAAGGGCATGACATTAATAGGAAGGTAAAGCCAAGCAGTGCTGGGTGAACTTTCACCTTTCACCCCTTCAGCTGACTGACAGAGCTGAGTGTTGGAGAAAATCAATACTTTGGAGCCAGGAGGGAAATATTTCCAACCTCTAACTAGAGAATGTATTTTGACAAGGCCAAGATAATCCAAGCTGCACAGGAGAAAGAGAAAAGAAGACTCATTTTTAAAGCTTGACACTTCAAGGTGTTTTTGTACGATGGTTTAGAGATCGTCAATACATACAAATACCAAAGGTCAAAAAGAAAAGCCAGAAGAAATTCAAAAATTAGATGTTCGGTTCTTTTTGCTGTTTACAAACTAAAAAAAAAAAAAAAAAAAAAAAAAAAAGACTTCAGAGAGGTGTGTGCCTGTAATTGTTTAAATGAACCAAGCCCACAATGCGTGTTTGGAGGTTATCATCCCCCTTTAATCAAACCTTACATTTCTGGAGGCAGCACGATAAATAGTGAATGCCTAAAAGGGTGTTTAGACTTTGTGGTTCTGTACATTTCTTTTTTAAGGACGTGAACTGTTTTCTGAGCAGTTACATCGTTTTGTGCTCCCATCCCAGCATCTTGTTTTTCGATTCACGCTGGTCCTGCCAGGAGGCTCCATAAGCCTTAAGGCCCCCTTCATATTTGGTTCATTCATTTGCAGGAGAAGAGAGTTCAGTACCTACCGAACTTGAATTGTCTCTAGTTTCCCGAGTCCCTTTAAGCAAATTACTCATAAAAGTATTGTAATTAGTGCCCCGCTGAGTGAGAGGCTGATGCATCTCTAGGAAGAAGGTAAGCAATTCGCTCCACTCTTACCAGCAAGATTAGATCCATTCATTCTGGGGACAGATTCCTCCGTCAAACGGATATAGATTCTTTTCTTTCCACAGATAAGAAAACGAAGTCAGATGGTGCCCATCCCTTGCAGCCAAGCTCAGGACAAAGGAATCTGGAGTAACTCTAAGTATCTGACCCTGTTTTCTCCCGGACGTGCCCCGTCAGGCGTGCTGTCAACATAGGCTAATTATGTGAGTATTAAGATAACAGTGGGAAAAAAAAATAGAACCTTAATGTGGATGCCTTCCTTCTCATTAAAAAATTACACTCTACTCTGAGAAGATAGATCTGGCTGGGGATTTCAAATCGTATTTGTTTCAAAAGGAGGACACAAAAAACCAAGAGCCCCTTTGTATTCTTCAGTCTCTCGGAGAAGGACAAGAACCTAACACATGGCCGGTTTGTAGTAGGTATCAAGTAAATATGTACTGCATTTGTTAAATCCGTGAGACGACGCCTATAGAATGCTTGTTAAGAGTGGCACAAAGTACGCATCCAGTGCGTGTGAGCTGAGAGTGTTTAGTAGATGTTTAGAAGGCCTCACTGAACGTGCGTCAACAAGGTCGTGTATTTGTGCTCTTTGGAAAACGTTGGATTTTCATTTTGTGTTTTTATCTCTATCTAGACTCCAGTAAGAGGATCCCGGGGTGGCTCAGCGGTTTAGCACCTGCCTTGGGCCCAGGGCGTGATCCTGGAGTCGTGGGATCGGGTCCCGCGTCGGGCTCCCAGCATGGAGCCTGCTTCTCCCTCTGCCTGTGTCTCTGTCTCTCTCTCTCTCTCTCTCTCTCTCTCATGAATAAATAAATAAAATCTTAAAAAAAAAAAATAGACTCCAGTAAGAGGTCTGGACATTTACCAAAGGGGAGTCTGTGGTTCTCCCTGGATTCACCACATTGCTGTGTGCGACTGTCTTCTTGTCAAAACTTGTGGACCCTGAGAAATGCCAAAATACATGCCGGCGGATGGGCCCGCTTGATTTACAGCTATTGAAGTTATAACTGATTCTTCCGAAAGAGAGTAGTTCATACTAAATTTAGGACTCACAGTAGCATCAGGGTTGGTTTTGGCTTACTAATATGAGTGACTGTCTTCAAACTATACAAAGTATCATAGAGGAGGTTTCGTGGAATCCCAAAAGCACGGGAAATTGAATGTTGGAGGTTCTATTGCCAACTTCTTCTTGTCTTGACTGGTATCAAAATGACGTAGCGCCTCACTTTACCCAAATGTGAAATGTCTGGCCTAACATTTGACCCACCCAGTGGCACGTAAGGTTTCAGTGAAAATTTTTGAATTTTAATTCAAATAGATAATACGAAGAAACATTTTTATTCAGTTTGCAAGTATCTATTGAACCTTAGTATATGCCCAGCATACGTCCCGTATTCTAGCATCCTGGCTGGTGAGCCAAGGGCCACAACACCGATGGAGTAAGTGCCAAAAACAGGTGGCAGAGAGCGATGAGAACATTGGAAGTGATTCATTCTCCTAGTTAGAGAGGAAGGCCTTGGGCTGAGCCCTGAGGAATAAATACAAATTAATTAGGATGATGAAGGGATGTTTTAAGGTAGGAATTTACAGAAGTCCAAGCTGTTATGTGATCTGATGGATATAAAGTACTTCAAACGTACAACCCGACAGGCACAGGTGGGCAGTGCCCTTCACCTGCAACTGTTACTGCACCTACAGGAAACGAGATTTCTCAGCCAAAGGACATTTGAGAGCTGGAAGGCAAAAATTCTTTAAAAAAAAAAAAAGTGTCTGCAAAACCCTAATAAAAGATTTCTCTTTTACTAGTTCTCCAAATCTCATTTTCTGTTAAAAAAAATATATATTTTTTTTGTTTTAAAAATCTACTACCCATGCTCCTTATGGTGTGTGCTGCTCTGCTGGGAGCACGGGGAGGGGAGGCCTGTCGCAGGCGCCCCACACCGGTCCTGGAGCCTTTATCCTCCAGCCTCCAGGGAGCCCTGGGGACTGCCTGCAGTCAGGGAGTCCTTTCTTCCAAGGTCCTGCTCTCCTTCCTGGGGGCGACCACGTCTCCAGATGGGTCCAGGAGGAGCTGCAAAGGCCCAGCCCCCTGGCTCCACTTGAGAACAACTTTGAAGGGCCATCGGGCTCCAGCCCTCCCCTTGGGATGATGGGCTGGAGCCCGGGTCAGCTTCCCACCCCCAGGGGTGGTCCCCAGAAACAGGATCTTGGAAATCCGAGGCGTAGTTTGGGAGCCGGGTCACTCACTGAGCCTTGCCAAGGAGGAAAGTCCCGGGCAGCAGGTGATCATGGAATGCAGCCGTTCAACTTGGCCCGGGGGTGGCCGGACCACTTGCCGACGGGAGTGTGGGCGCCAGTCCACAAGGGAAAAGAGAACTATAAAGGCAGAGGACTTGGGGGGCTGTGCCGGACACGCGGGAGAGGCACAATGAAAAGCCGAGTGGGATTAATCACCAACTAAAGGCTAAGCCTGAAAGCCAGAGAAACCCCTTGGCAGGATCCAAAGGGAGCCTGGCCTCCCAAGGTCTGCTACCCCAAGGGCAGACCCCTAATCGGGATGGTTGGGGCTACCTGGGTCGAGGCACTTGAACAGCCTTGAGTCCTCAGACTCTGGGCAACTGTCCCCAGACCCGCCTAAGCGTCCCGCCCCTCGCTGCTTGGAGCAAGTGCTTCCCCTTCGCTGCGGATGATGCAGGCCTCTCCCTTGACGCCACCACGCGGGACTCTGGCTCCGCTAAGACTGGAAAAGAAGCGAATCCCAAAGGGGCTGCAGGAACTGGGGCAGATTCCGGGGCTGGGCCAAGGGAGAGGGAAGAGAAAGCGAGACCAGAAGAGCCTATTGGCCAGGCTGGAACGGGTGGCCGGGGGATCGGGGACGAGGCACGCGGCTGCGGCCTGGCCGGGGATCGGGGACGAGGCACTCAGGTGCGACCCAGCCAGGGCATTGGGGACGAGGCACTCCGCTGCTCCGCTGTGGCCCGGCCGGGAGTCGGGGACGAGGCATTCAGGTGCGGCCCGGCCGGGGGGAACTGGGGGCTGACCTGAGCCAGGAAGGGAAGCCAGACGGCCGTGGCAGGTGGCGGAGGAGACAACCACAGAGCCCAGTGGGGGAGCGGATGCGTGAGGTCAGAAGCCCCCAGACCAAGAGAGGCCACAGGGCACCTTGTGTCCAGGGCCGAGGGGAGAGGCCGTAACAGCTGCGCCCGGTAACCGGGCAGGGTGCTGGGGACCCAGGGGGGCCGGGAGCCGGAGGGCCTGACCTGGGGGGTCTTCGGTCGGGATCGATGGAGCCTGTCATCCCCCAGGCAGCCAGCAAGGGCTCGACCGACGCCGCAGGACTCGGGAGGCGTAGCAGGAGGCTGGAGGCACCGGCCTGGTTGGCACCTGGAGGGTGCGGGTAGGAGGGGTTCGTGCCCCCGGGCCGGGGAGCGAGGCAGCCAGTCGGGCAAGACTCGCACGGGCTCTTGCGGGGGGCGGGGGCACTGGGGGAGGAGGGGGCCAGCGTGTGTCAGCGGTGCCCTTGAGGCCAGCGGCGCCGTCACGGCCGTGGTTGTCCCACTGCTCCTTGCTTTATAAGTTCCCTCCAACATCCTGCGAGAGCTGCTCCCAGCGCTGAATCAAAGCAAGTTCATCTTCGGGGGGCACAGGGGACCGTCGTGGATGCCAGGGGCCCGGCTCCGGGGCGCGGGCAGTTGACATCTGTCAATGGCATCCATGTCCAGGAAGCGCCCGGGCCTGAGCCAGCCGCTTTTCTCGTGGCCCCGCTCTCCTCCCAGCAGGCAGCTGCACCCAGTAACGCTCAAGGGGTACAAAGACGCCACCCTCCTGCCTCCACTGGGACATCTCCAAAGGGCCAGGCCAGCTTCCTGGTCCCGGGAATTGGCCGAGACCTCTGTTGCCACTGCATTGCGGCCCAGCTTCTCCTTCCGCCCCCTCGAGCCTCCTGCCCCTAGGTGTATCTCCAGAACCTTCTCGGACGTCCATCTCAGGGTCTCCTTCCCAAGAAATGAACCTGCCTATGGCCAACTCTGACTCGGCCACTTTATTAACCCCATACTTCTCTATGGGCCCCCATTTCCTCATATGCAAAATGGGAATAATGATCAGACCGACCTCACGGGCTTGTTAAAAGAAGAGCCAACACACGTAGAGCACTTAGAACGGGGTCGGGCACGAGGTAACTATTCAGTAAATGGTAACGATGCCTCTGTTCTCATCGTCAGGGGTAGGTATGGGATGTCCAGGTCTCCTACCTCATGTCCTGCACACGTCTTGCAGGAGGATCCACTTGTCCTTGTTCTCCTGGGTTTCATTCCTTCCCTCAACCCAGATCAAAGTGCTTGCTTTTAGAAAGTAAGGAGGGAAGGGGAAGGGGGAGGGCATTTCTGACTACTTCGTTTGTGCCATGCACTCTACTAGCCCCGTTCATTATTCTGCTTAATTCTTAATCCTAAAAGCCACGGATTATTACCTTCCTTTCCCAGATGAAAAAATTGCCGGTCACATGAGATAAATGACCGAGATCACACAGCTAATAAAAGGCGTATTTAGCAGTTGAGTCCCAGACTCTGTCACCAAAGCCCAGGCGTCTCTGCGCTTCCAGTCCCTCGAGGGGCGAGACGAGCAGGCAGCCGTCGGTGGCCACCGGCCACTCCTGAAAGGCAACGTAGTAGATCGCAAAACGGCTTTCGCTCATTGAAGCCACTAAAGCCATTACCTTTCCCCTTTGGAGTTATGGCCACTGTGCCAAATTCGCAAAGGACAGGAATCACGTCGACTCTTGGCTGGGAACAATGGGACAACTCCCACCGTGGAAAGGCTGGGCTGCGATGCGTGAGCTTTATAAGGTGCTTCGTTCCACGGAGTGATTGTGTTACAACCGGGTACAAGTGTGTTCTCCCGTGACGTGGGTATATTTGGAGAGTAGACTCGGACTTACGGAAAAGGGTCCTCATTCCCACTGATGACTTCGTAGCACCTGGTGCCACGGTGAATGCTCGGTGATCTGCTCTCTCTCCTTGCCTCCTCGGGGCCACGTCTCTCTGACCTCGGCTCCCCGTTGATTTGCTGGCATTTTTTCTTCCTTAGGATCCTCTTCTCCCGTCAAGCATTTTCTAACAAGCTGAGAGTCACGGACATATATACAACATGCTACACAAACTTCAGGTTATAAGAATGGAACAAAAACTCAAGTTTTTAGGACACGCCTCCTGGGTGACTTGAACTCCCTTCTAGACACCAGAAGTACAAAGCTTAAATACACCGCATGGCCAGCACTCACCAAAGAGGACTCCCTGACAGGACAAGGGGCCATTCCGGCCTCTGTTGCCACAGACTGGGTGTTCATAGCCTAGGCTCTCCTGTCTCTGGTGATCTTGTTCCGGGAAATATTAGAATGTATCAGAATTTTCTAGAGCAAACCAGAACCCACCATCATGCTCACACATCCATGAGCCTCAAGCTTGGCCCTAGAGCACATGCCAGACCCTGACTCCATGACACACAAATCTTCGGTGTCTTTCCTAATAGGGTCCAGATGTGCTTCGCCTGTCCCGTTACTGGTGGAACATCTGCTCCTGTATCATCCGCTTTCTCCCCATGTTTCTCTTTCTGCTTGTTGCTTCCAAACGTTTCAGGGGCCGGGATAGGTGAGGCTTCCAGAAAGCATCGACAAATGATGAACTACAACTCACCATTCAGCCCAGGGCTAGATTTCTTAGCTAAAGGGGAGGTGAATTAGATCATCCGAACTGATAGAAGGAGGACCCCTACGGGGCCTAAGGAAAGACCAGCTTCTTACCCTCAGACTCAGAGTGAAATGTATTGCCCGGATCTTTCGATAAAAGAACTTGAAGGGAGAAGTAATGTTTATGGAGACCACGTTAGGCATTTGACATATATGATTTCATTTAAGGCTCTCAAAACTCCGAAGAGTTAGTCTCTAGGCTATAGGTTAGAAACACCTACGGGCAGGTGCAGTAGCTGGCTGCCCCACGCAGCCGGTTAGAGGAGGAGCCAGGGTTCAGATCCAAGTGCTCTTCCCCCCACGGACGGATGGTATCTTCAAGGCGAGTCTTACAGTAGCTAAAGGGACATGCTTCATTCTCATACTGACCTCAGTAAAGAACCAAGGACCTCAAAATTTGATCTTCATTTATTCCACAATGACTCATCGAATGCCTATTATTTTCCAGGCATTTCTAGAGAAGGCTAAATGAATACGGCCCAGGCACTCATGTCGCTTATGCATCTGAAAAGCTATGTAGCTAACGTGGTGTATTTGTGAAGCCCAACATGCTGTGTGCCTGCGCGCCTACACACCTGCATGCCTGCACACCTGCATGCCTGTGCGCGCACACACACACACACACACACACACACAGCCCCTTCCTTTGGGTGATTTAACTTAGAGCAGCCCTCCCTGACTGCTCAGCCAGGGTCCCCAGGGTGTACATTCCCAGGCCCCGGGTCCTGGGTGGCCTCCCCTCTCCCACCGGGACTCCGTCTGCTTTCTGACATGCTTCAGACTGTGCTCCCCTGGATCCCAGCTACCCAAGCCCCTCTGGTCCCTGACTTCATCTCTTTTCCTTTCCTCTTCCAGCCCATGTCTCCAGAGCCTCATCCCCAGGATACAGTGACCCGATGGGAGCTCAAAGGAAGAAGGAAAAGAGAAACACATCTGGCCCTGCTAGTGTGTCCTTTGACTATAGAATGACACTAGTGATAGTGAACCCTTGAGATAAACATCTACTTGAATATATACGTTCTGGCATATTTGTTTGAAAATCATTCATGCAGTTGGTGAATCTTGGAGATCTACTGTGTGTCAGGCAGTGGATGGGGTATTGGGATTATAGTGGCAAGTGGAGCAATCCTGGTATCTGCCCGTCCAGGGGCTGGATGGGGGCCATGGGGCAAGAGGGTAAACCAAGCACAGACTCCAGAAGGAGCTAGGGAAGGAAGGGCCTAACACCTAATAGCCCGGGGAGGGGGTGGTGGTGGTGGCAGGGTCCACAGGAGGGCTCTAAGGGAAGAGCAGGATCTGGGGACTGTGGGGCATTCGGGAACGGGGAGACGTTCTAGGTAAGGAAGTAGCACACGTGGAGTGGTTCTGCAGGCAGTGGTGGCAAGAGCAGGGAGTCCGGATTGTTCCAGAACACACAGGCAATGGTCAGAGGTGTTGTCGGGGACTCAGCAGCCATTTAAAGGGTTTCAGTGGGGAGGTTTGACGTGATTTAGCTAGAGAACATTCAGCTGCCACGTGGAGAATAGGTTGGGGCAGGTCAGGGAGCAAGATGGCGGATTATCTAAGTTGTTCAACAATATCAGTAGTCTCAGCGGTACAAGGCCGTGCAGGTTCATGGAGCTTACCTAGTTCCTGTGGGCCCCGCGTCCGGCATGGCCTCCCCAGAACCTCTGCCGTGGGCCTCTCACAGGTGTTGGCTGGGACAGTGCTCTCATCTGAGCCCTTCTAGGGAAGAATCACTTCCAAGCTCATGCAGTTGACAGAAATCCATTCCTTCTGGTTGTAGGACTGAGGCCCCGTCTCCTTGCTCACTGTCGCTGGAGGCCCTGGCAGGCTTCGTCTAGTTCTCTGCCATGAGGGGTGGGGTATCTCCCAACAGCCACCTGCTCCGATGGGGGCTTCGTGGCTAGACCTTGAGAGATTAATCGGAGTCGCCCGTGGTGGAGGAACATGTGGGCAAAGGGAGATGGTGAGTGAAGGCATGGAGGTGTGAAGAGCTGGTGTTTTCCAGAACAGCAGGTGCGGCCGACAGCTCGCCCGAAAGCCAGTCTCCCCCTTCTTCCCTGGTAATACGACTGGATCTGATCCTGTTCATCAAGCCACGTGACCGTGCGCTCAGGGTGGAATCTCTCATCAGCCCTGGGGATTGATGCTTGATTATTTTAAGCCAATAATGCTAATTCAGTTCCTAGTGGTGGTTGGGTAAAGCCCTTAATGCCGTTCTGGACAGCGAGACGTGAGGGGGATGTTCGGGAGGTGGTGCTCTTGAGAAAGGTTTTCCTCCTGGACAGAAAGGAAACATCCAAGTAGAAGTTCCCATGTGTGAGCATATATGGGTGAGTTTGTGATACTTGAGGCCACACGAACCATCTTGTGTCTACACTGGAACCCAACGAAGGCCCAAGCCAACCCACTGGGGACGGCAGAGCAGAAAGCTGGAGAACACCGGAGCCTTGGGAGACACCCCTGGGCTTCTAGAAGTGGCCAATCCTGTAGTTGTCCATCTCTGACGCTCACTGTCTGATATAACTGACCTCCCCCCACAGGTCACACCATCTGCCCCTGAAGCTTGAAAACAGACCGCACAATGTCCCATGACATGGCAGGGAATGACAGCAGGCCTGCGGGCCGAGGCCAGCGTGAAGACCCTCACGCCAGTGCCAAGGGGTTCAGCTCTTAGCCGTGAGGTCTGGCGAGATCTCTAACCTTAAGGGAGGGCACAGTCCTGTTTCTTGGCTGGTCCTGGTGGCCGGTGGTGAGTAGATCAGAGACAGGAGGGAACTGAGACCAGAAGCCCAGGGGGGTGATGACTGCGAGCCTGATCAGGAGACTCAGACCTGGAACGACAGCCAGCGGCTCAGGGGATACGGAGAGGAAGGTCTGAGGGATGTTTCCAGGCAGAAGCTGGAGGATTTAATGAGCTTAAATGTCAGGAATGAGGGAGAGACAGTGGCCAACAGCTCCACCCACCCAGACGACTCACCGTTCCTGGAAAATACCACCATGTTCACACCTCGATGCCTTTATTCCTACTGTTGTCTCCCCCGTGGGGCCTTCCACTCGCACGATCCCACACCACAGCGTTGCTGCTGTAGGGGAATCCGATGGCACTGACAGCACTGGGCTTGCAGGACGTGGATCCGGAGCAGAAGCCCCAGGAGGGAGAACCACCCACACAAACCGTATTCAGAAGACGCTCCGAACACCGCCATCCCGTCCTCAACCCACTGGGGGAATCCACTTGGCCAAAGAATATAAAGCTACCGGCTCCCGCTGGGTCTATTTCTCGAAGACAAAGGCCGCCTGACCTTCAGCGCCAGTTCCGAGGTGCACCTGGAACAACACTTGTGTTTCACCTCCCAAGGCTCATAGTCCTTGTTTTCCGTAAAATACAGTATCAGATAGCGAGGAGGGGGCTGGCGTGGGAGAGTGGAGCGCAGGGGCCTCACCCTGAAACCTGCTTACGGTGGCTTTCCCGCTCGGCAGCAGCTCTCATGACTGTTCTCTCACTCGTGGCAGCATTTTGAATTCAGCTGAAGAGTCTTGCTTGATGGTGGGCGAGGGGCTCCGGCTGGTCAAGTCGCGCGTCCCCGGGAGCTGGTGCTGAATGATGAGAAGCGTAAGTGATGGAGGGAGTGGACAGCCAGCTGGTGGCCGTCTGACTTGTCAGCTGTGGGCCGGGAGGGCCGGGATCTCCCCTAACTCATCGCTTGGGGCCAAAGCTGGACCAGAGGAGGTGACCTCTACCCATCCCCGACCCACATAAGGAAGAGGACAGAGACTAAGGGGACACTGCTGGAAACGACCAGAAAAAGCACCACTGGCAGAGCATGAGACGGTAGAGACACCTGTGTAAACCTGAGCCTCGACCACCACCGCCTCTACTGCCCTGTCGTGGCCTGTGAGCACCGGGCCTCCGGGCTGACCCGGGATCACTCCAGTCTGAGAGCTCACAGTTGATGGGGCAGAAAGATGAACAAGTCAGATGGCAGCGTCATCGCCCCTTCTGTGAGCATGCATCACCCCAGGGAACATGCGGGTGGCCTTGAGGACGACCAGCTCTAGGGAACTGGGCTCTCATGGACTGGCTGCAAACTTCAAAGCAAAAGTTAATTCAGGGCAGCATGGGTGGCCCAGCGGTTGAGCACTGCCTTCGGCCCTGGGCGTGATCCCGGAGACCCGGGATCGAGTTCCACGTCGGGCTCCCTGCATGGAGCCTGCTTCTCCCTTTGCCTGTGTCTCTGCCTCTCTGTGTGTCTCTCATGAATAAATAAATAAAATCTTTAAAAAAAAAGAAAAGTTAATTCAGAGGCAAAGGCAGTATATTTGTTTCAGGTGTGTGACCTTGCCCAGAGCTTCCTTAGGTAAACTGAGGTATGAGAAGGCATCGGAACTGTTGACAGGCTGATACAACTCCCCATGCAGCCAGGCCCCCGAATCTCTGTTCTTTGTCCAAGATGGGGACAGAGATGAAAAAATCTCCCTGGATGGTTTTGACCACTGGGCCGGAGCCACGGTTGGTGAACTAAGGCCTGTGGGCCAAATCCAGCCTGCCACCCGTTTTTTTTGTGTGTGGCCCTTGAGCTAAAAGTGGTTTTAACAGATCAACATCTGCAGTGGACAGGATGATAGGGAGCATCATCTGGCTCTGAGCCCCATTCAAATGAAGTGTTATCTTTCCCAAAAAAGAATCTGTCTTTTCATTAGCAGACCTGTATTCCCACCCACCCACCCAACCAAAACCAAAACCAGAACAGAAACAAAATTGTATTCCGTTTCATAATTATATTTTGAATGCTATCAATAAGAAAAATCTGTGGAATTTTGTTTTCTCTTTTGTTATAGAAGTACCCAGGTGATAGTCTCTATTTTGCTTCTTGGCCCACAAAACCTAAAAGATTTCCTGTCTGGCCCTTTGCAGGGGAAGGTGGCTGACGGCGGAGCGGGAGCCGTACCCCTCGGGGTGCTCGGCAGCAGCAGCAATGGTGTCCCCGGCAGCGAGCTGGGAATGCAGAGCCTCGGGCCCCCCAGCCCCCGCCCCGGAGTCTGCGTTTTGACAAGCCCCCGCCTGGCACGCGTGCATGTTCCGTTTGAGAAGCATTCCTAGCCGTCGTGGGACTGTCACCAGTGTTAATAGCTTCGGTGGGTCCCAGCGCGGGGATGGGCACTTGCACCCGGTGTGTGTCCCGGCCGAGGCCCAGTGTCCCACGCTGGGGGTGCTGCTCTCCCAGGAAACGTCCCAGGGCCGGGCGTCAAAGGGTCAAAGGCCTGGCACGCAGGAGGCGGGGGCTCCACGCCCCAGTCCTCAAGGGCCGCCTCTAGCTTGTCCGAGACTCTAGCTTCCCATCTGTATAGGGAAGGGACTTGAAGAGCTGACAGCAGAAGGCCGGGGCGGCTCTGCCAGATGGCCTTGTTCTGTGTCTCTTTCTGTTTATTTCTTCTTGTTTTTTGTTGGGGGGGGTGGGTGACAAGGTCATCGGTTCTGCGAATACGGTTGGTCAGAATGAAAAAGGACAAAGGATCGTGCAGCTTCCAGACGAGAGCGGTGGGTTAAGCCGCTGGATTCGTGTTTCATTTTCCGTGAGGTCATTCTTCTAGTTCTCCTCAGAACAAGAAAATGCTAGGGGATCAGCCCCGGGCCCCGATGGCTCCTGACCGACTCCGCCGCGAGAGCTGGTCAGGTGCACCGGCTGCACTGGCGCAGGTCACCTTCTGGAGCACCCTCCTGTGGCTGGCGTCCCGAGGCACCGGAGCTGTGGTGTGGAGCGCGACAGGCCCAGCCCTGCCCTCCTGGAGCTTGCACTCCACTGAGCAAGACATACAGGCCCTAAAGTCGGGCCTTTAGGCAAAAGGGGAAATGACAGAAGAATGTTCCAGGCTGGGAGAAAAGCATGTGCGAAGCCCCTGTGCCAGGAGGGAGCGCGGCTATTTTGAGGAACATGTAGAACCAGAAGCCCGGATGGCTGAGGGTCCAGGTGGCGGGTGGGGAGTGGAGGGGAGGCTGGGGGGCGGTCTGCGAGAGGGGTCGGCTCAGCAAGGGCCTCGCGCTAGCTGGGGTGGCCAGGGGGGCCGTGCTTAGCAGGCTGAGGACATGGTCAGATTTCAACCTTGAAGAGCCCACTGGCTGGCACGTGACATGGGGGAGGATGAGAAGGGGCATAGCAAGACCACCTCGACGGCCACCGCAGCATCCTGAGACAGACGACCAAGATCAGGCCACTCCTTCCCCGTGGGAAAAAAGAGGCCGAGCCCCAGAGGAAGTGGACTGAGAACAGGTGGACTGAGAACTGACTCTACGGAAGGTGCCACCACCAAAGCCTCAACCCAAATGGCTGAAATTGGGTCACCCGTGGGAGTAATACCGCAGCCTCATGAGACACTGCCACTAAATGCTGTGTGGGCCCGAGCTACTTCACTCACCTCTCTGGGCCTCCATTTTTTTCTTGAAGATGAAGAGTTTCAACCAGATATTCTCTAAACGGGAGAACCATCTAGGTGATTGTCCTAACCAGGACACTCTTGAGAGTGAAAGGAGGAACAACCAGGAATTCCACCCGGACAACAGGAGTAAACCAAGTCAGTCTTGGCAACCAGGACTAAAATCCCTGGAAGTCTCTGCTCCAGACCCACCCCCAGTCCAGTGGCCCAGCTCTCTACAGTTCCCATATGGCCTGGGACCTACAGTCAACTGATTTGTAACCAGGATGGCATGGATCCAAGGCACCCAGGGAATTCAACTCCCAGCTCACTAAGAACATTGCAGGCATTCATTGTGCTCCCAGTGCATTCTTGTTTTCCCTCACTGCTTGTGTGACACTATTTGCAGGTGGCAGAGGAGGCCGTTTCAGCCCTTGGAAGGCCGGGGTCACTGGCGAATGCAGGCCTGTCTGTCTCTGGTCATTGATGATGCCCTGTGTGCAGGGGGGCGGAGGACTGGGGGGGAGGGAGATGAAACGAGAGAGCCCCTGGAGCATGACTGTCCACTACATCCTGGTTAGGACCAGGGCTCCCCACAGCTGCCTGCTGGTTATTAAGGAGTGATAGTGTCTGATATTAAGTAAAATGCAATTTATCTTAATGGGAAAAGCAAGCAGGATTTGGAAATAGGAATAGGAAATTGAGGATCATCTCCTGGTCACACACCACTCACCAGCTGGTGACCTTGGACAAGTCACTTACCTCTCAATCCCCAGTTTCCTCCTCAGGAAATTTAGATACTACCATCCTTGGAGGCTATGATTAGGATCAAATCAAGTCCATAGTATGAAAGTATTTAGCAAACTATGAAGGTTTTTTTTTTTTTTTTTTTTTTTTTTTTACCTCTTTACTTTGAAATAATTTCAGGCTTACAAACAAGTTACAAAAATAGAATTCCCATGTGCCCTTAGCATCTCCAGATGTTGACATCTGACCTAATCACAGCCTGGCGACTGGGATCAGTAGGTCAACACTGAGCAACACTATCAAACTAAGCCACAGACCTTGAATTTCACAAAACGTCCTAACTGGTGTTTTGTGGGGTTTTTTTGTTTTGTTTTGTTTTGTTTTTGTCCAGGATCTGGTCCAGTTTTCTTTGGTCGTCCTGCCTCTTTCTGTTTTTCTAATCTGTAATAGGTCCTCGGTTTTCCATTGTCTTTCATGACCTTGACACTTTTTTTTTTCAGATTTATTTTTTTATTTGAGAGAGAGAGCATGTGAGTAGGGGGGAAGGGTAGGGGGAGAGGGAGGGTCTCAGGCAGACTGCACACCTGGCATGGAGGCCCATGAGGGGCTTGGTCTCACCACCCTGAGATCCTGACCTGAGCCAAAACCGAGAGCTGGGTGCTTAACGGACTGAGTCACCCAGACGCCCCCATGACCTTGATACTTTTGAAAAGTACAGGCTAGGTATCTCCTAGACTGTCCCAAATTTGGGTTTGCCTGATGTTTCCCCATAATTAGATTCATACTGTACCTTTCTGCAAGAATATCCCAATAGGATGTTGCGTCCTTCTCAGCGCCTGGTGTCAGCACATGCATGAAGTCACCGCGCCATCCCTGGTGATGTCTGTCCACTTGGGTCACCAGAATAAGGCATGTCTGCCAGGCTTCTCCACTGTGATCTATGGAACTATTATTTTGTAAGTAGTAAGTATTTTGTGGGGAGATGCTTTGGGATTATGCAAATTTGCTGTTCCTGTATTTTTACCTACTAACTTTACCATCCGTTGATGATTCCTGCCTATAATGATCACAGTGGTGGTTGTTTGACACACATTGATTTTTTTTACTTGTAAAGTTGTTTTCTTTCTTTTTTGTTTTAAGATTTTCTTTATTTATTCATGAGACACACACACACACACAGCGGGAGAGACACAGGCAGAGGGAGAAGCAGGCTCAATGCAGGGAGCCCGATGTGGGACTCGATCTCAGGACCTCGAGGTCATGACCTGAGCCACCTAGTTGCTTTCATTATTGGTCTTTTAAGGTCTAGTATAGGGATGGAGGTCAAGCTGCTTGCCTGCAGCCTCCCAGAAAACAGGTTTCAGAGATTAGCACATGGACATCTTTGGGAGTTCATTGTTCAATCTATCCTACATTGGTTAGGACAAATGTCTGCTATTGCAACAAGATGAAAACAGTAGTGGCTTATGCACAGAGAGGCATTTGATTCTGTCTCACGGACAAGTCCAGGGCTGGGAGGGCCCCTCAGTAGCATCAGGAACACCAGTTCCTTCAACCTCGTTTCTCTCTTGTCCTCCCCACACAGCTTCTGTCTCGTGGGCTGAAATGGCTGCTTCAGCTCCCGCCCTCACGCCTGAGTTCCAGACAGCAGGAAGATGGAATTATCTTGGAAAATGGGAAGGCGCACTTTTCCTTCCCTTAAGGCCGAGCCCATATTTGGCACACATTTAGTCTGTTTGCATCCTGTTGGCCACATGACTATGCCTAGCTGCAAGGAACTCTGGGAGATATAGTCTTTAGAGGAGCTGTAACTGGCTAAAATGTTATTACTGAGGAATAAGGGGAGACAAGAGGGCACAGTGGTGATGATGGGCCATTGTGGGGACAACCCATACAGGGTGTGAGATGTGTGCTTGTGGCTTGGGCTCCTTTGGGTGGATGGCTCAAGGCTAACTCCGAGTCAGAGGGATGGGTAGAAACAGTGATGAAGTGCCCTGAAACGGACCTGCTGCAGCCGGTGTGGACAGCAGCTCAGCATGGACAGTGGCAACGTGGAAAGCAGGTGCGCTTAATTTTTTTCTTAAGATCTTTCTTATTTAATTAATTATTTAGAGTGCATGAGCAGGGGGAGGGGCAAAGGGAGAGGGAGAGAGAGAATCCCAAGCAGGCTCCAGGCTCAGTGTGTGGCACCGGGTGCAGAGCTCAAGACCATGACTCCGAGGTCATGACCTGAACTGAAATCAAGGGTCGGATCCCTAACCAACTGAGCCGCGCAGGCGCCCCAAGCGTGTGCACCTTACAGTCAAATAGAACCGGGCTAGGATTTGGGCTCTTCCACGGTTTAGATGCACGAACCCCTTTGGGTCTCGGTTTCTTAATAAATCAAGTGGGAATAATAAAACTCGCCTTGAGGCTGTCGTGGATGACACGGAGCTTGGAAACGACCTGGCCCAGGGCCTGGCTCACAGGACGTGCTCAAAGCGCGTAGCCAGCCGTGTGGCCAGGCTAACAGACACGTGACTCCGCCTCCCTCCACCTCCACCCTGCAGAGCACAAGGCCTTTTGAGAAATGATAGGGTGATTTGGTTCTATCTGTTATCCTGCTGTAATTTTTGTGTTTGGAAATTCGTTAAGAATCCATTTTGATGAATCCCAAATGCATGCACCATGAAAAACAATTAGCATTAATAGTGCAAAAGAAGGAGATCAATAAATGGATTCATTTTTAAACTGTAATAACTTATTTGCTTCCTGACTTTTGGGAAATACTGCATCTTCGGGTGACACAGCGACCTTTGGGTAGCCGAACCCCGATGATTTGTGAGAGGGGGCTGCTGTGTGCTGCACACGCCCTGCTCCGGGGCGCCCGGCACCCACCAGGGCGGCAGCGGGAGGCTGGAAGCAGCGCCCCAGGAGGCCGCGTCCCGCACAACGCGCGGCGGGGTCTCAGCCTCCCACGCGCCCCGGGTGCCACGGGCCGATGGTGGAAGTAGAGGAGACCAGGCACCAAAGACGGGGAGGGCAGAGGGCATTCCTCAGGCATCGGGGCGGGGGGGGGGTGGGGAGAGAGCTATGTGAAGGGGAGCTGCTGGGGCTCTGCGACAACCCGGCCCGGAAGGCGCGGGAAGGCCCGGGTGCAGAGCGGGGACGGCCCGAGGCCAGGGACCCCTTGGGGGGGAGATGGCCAGGGCCCCCCACCTGCTGGGGAGCGGGGGCTGCCACCGTCCTTGTCTCTCAGGACGACGACGGAGACACAGTGACCTTTTACTCCTTGCACCCGAGAAGCCAGAGGAGCGGGCGCTCTGAGCTGAGGAGGTGACAGCTTGTGCCGTGGGAAGGGACAGTGGGGAAGGGACAGTGGGGTGCGGCCCTGGCGGCCTGCTCCTTTTTTTTTTTTTTTTTTTTTTTTTTTTATTCATGAGAGACCCAGAGAGAGAGAGGCAGAGACACAGGCAGAGGGAGAAGCAGGCTCCATGCAGGGAGCCCGACGTGGGACTCGATCCCAGGACGCCGGGGTCACACCCTGGGCCGAAGGCAGGTGCTCAACTGCTGAGCCCCCGGGGCTGCCCCACGGGCCTGCTGTGTTGCCAGGCCCGGCTGGGGACGAGGCACCGAGGGGGGCACAGCCCACGGCCCGGGCCACCTGCCGGCCCAGCTTACGTTTGAGGGTGGCAGTCACCTGTGACCCTTGGGGCCCCGGGGCCGCCGCTCATCCTTCTTGGGGGCCCGCGAGCAGCCTCGGGCTGTGTTCACGCCGGCAAACATCGCCCATCGACCGGATTGATTGAAACCTCCATGTGGCTCGTGGGGACAGGACGTGGCTCAGCGCAGCGGCCGGGCTCAGCTCCCGGGGAGTGTGCCCGGGACGGCGGCCCACGGAGGCCCCGCGTGTTTCCCGGCCTGGGGCCCCCTCCTGTCAGAGGTGAAGGGATCCTCAGGAATCCAGCGGAGAGAAGCAGAGGCACGTTCCCCCAGGGGCTCCGCACAACCCCCCCCCCAACCTGTGAAAACACACAACCCGGAGCTTGAAAAATAAAAAGCAAAACATATCTGGAATAAAAAACACATCTGGTGATTTTGCAACGTGTCAACCTGGGGAAGCTGAACACAGTTTCCCATAATTCCCTTCCCTGCCTGTTTGGGGGGAAATTTGTGTGGGGTGAGTGCGGGGAAGCAGGCCTCAAGACGGTTCTGGAAGGATCCCCCCCCACTGCTGTGGGGTCCCTGTGTGGGGGTGGGGAGCCCTCAGGGCCCTGATCTGGACCAGTTGGGTTGGGGGGGGGCTGGGAGGCCGCAGGGTGAGCCCCACCGGGGTCACAGGACCCTGGAGCCCAGCCCCAGACTGGGGGGAAGCACCTCTGTGTAAGCCTTTGACCTGATGGCAGGTTGAAGACAGACGCCAGGGGATCTGCTCCTACAAACAAAATAAAACAGAAAACAAACAAACCAAAAAGAAAAAAAAAAAAAAAGAGGAAAGAAAGAAAAAAGAGAAAGAGAAAGAGAAAGATAAAAAACGAGTTGCAAGGGAATTTTGTTAGTGGGGAGTAGGCAGATTGGCAGCCGGGGGCCCGGGCCACCTGGCACTGCACAGGGACCCCGCAGATGGCAGCAAAGGGCCTCAGAGTCGCTGGGGGACGCGGGTGCGGCCTCTCCCGAGCCGCTGCCTGGCACAGCTCGCCTCCCGTGACTCCAGGATGACGCCCTATTCTGCTGACCCGGGGGACCAGGTGACCCGGGAGCCAAACCACAGACCCTCGGAGTCAGGCTGGCTCCAATTTGTACACTGGTTCAAACCCCAGCGTCGCCTGTTTCTGCTTATTGTGACCTTGGACGTCAGATCCCTCTGTTACCCTAGGTTCCCCCCCCCCCGCCCCCTAAAATGCACGGTATGGCATCCATTTCCCGTGGTGCTTGTGGGAAGTACTACGGGAGCCACCGCGGCGGTCCCTGCCCTCCCCCCTGTCGCCGGGCTGTCCCGCGAGGCCTGCGATGCTCCGGCCGCGTCCGCCCTGCCCTGCGCCTGCGGGTGAGGCCGGGTGTCCCCGGACGGGACGGGAGGCTCCCCTGCAAGCTGCGACACCCGGGACGGGCCTTCGCCTTCTCTGGGCCTGTTCCCTTGTCTGTAAAAACAGGTTGATAGTGTTCCCATCACAGGTGGTCACAGGGTGACAGTATTTGTAATTCACGTGTTACCTGAACGGCAGCCAGCGTCACCCTGGGGCGGAGGCCGCGGGGGACAGACCTTTGTCTGCCTCCTTCTCTACTGCTCGGTCCCGAGACAGCGGGCACCGGGAGCCCCGCGGGATGGGCCCCGAATGAGACCGAATGCTCCTGGTGCTGCCGGGGTCCCGGGAGGCGGCCGGGCCCTCCGACTCCTTGGGCAATGAAAGTCGATAGGATTGATTCATCCGTGACCTTTGACCCCGCAGCGGGCCGTCTCGGGAGGTTGCTCTCAAACCGGAGTGTGCACAAAGCCACTGACGGCTTGTCGGAAGCCAGCGGCCCGGCCGTGCTGCTGCCGAGGCCCCGGGGACCAGGAACCCGCATTTCGACGGGGGTCCCCCTTGTGAGCTGGCTCCTGCGCCGCCCCCGGCCATCGCCCCTCCCGGGGGAGCAGCGGCCTTGCTGGCCCGTGGGCAGAGGCCCTGGAGCTCCTGGCGAGCAGCTGGCAGCGTCCCCGCCCTGCCCTCCGGCTGCGGTTGGGGGCGCCGCCCCGATGCCTCTGGGGCACCCTGTAGGATGAGCAGACCTCCCAGCAGGCGTGGCCCCCCCCCTCCGGCTTCTCCAGGGCAGGGGTCCGCGTCGAGGCCCCCCAGCCGCTCCCAGGTCCGCAGGGCGCCCCGACACCACGCGCCCAGCCCAGGCCCGTCCAGGGCCACCCTAGAGGCTTTCCGGCCTGGGATTCGCTTTCTGATTGGCTCCATTTGTTGTCTTGCTTTTTTGAAAAAACAGCTGACGGGGTCCGAGGGGGTCAGGAGCCGGGGCTCTGCCTTTGGATGCCGCAGAGAGGCCTCCGACACCAGCCGGGTCCCGCTGGCCCCACAGGCTCTGCTGTCACTGCCGCCACCATCTCCGTGAAGCAGGCCGGGAGGTCTGTAGCACCCTCCAAGCTCCCCCCGAGCCCCTCCCTCCTTCCCGGCACCCTCGCTGCAGCTGTACACCTGCCAGGAGCCAACTCTGGCAGCTTCGAAAGCAGCCCCACACTCGGAGAGGGCCCAAGGCCTCTGCAGGGCCTCCTGGGGTCTTAACAGGAGCCTGCGAGCTCCGTGAAACGCAGCGGGTGACATCAATGAAGAACCCCACGATTTTTTTTTTTCCTATTCAAAAGCCGCAGTTAAGCTGACCAGTGTTCCTCAGGAGCTCCGTTAGTGACTGTCCCAGGCCTCGCCTAGGGCTCAAGCACCACTGGGCTGGTGCCAGGTGAGCTGACGGCGGGACTCGGAGCTGCAGCGGCCCAGAAGCCACTCGATGCCGAACAACTTGTGCCCCTTATGTGGACGGAGGTGCAGACGTCCAAGCTTCGGGCTCACCGTGTGGGCTGGAGGGCTTAACAGCTGGGTTTGGTGCTGACACTCGGGCAGCAGGGTGGCCTAGCTGGGGGAGGGGGGGTCCCTCTGAGAAAGTGCTTCCCGCTTCTGAACCACACTCAGTTCCCCTGCTGTGTCCACATAGAAAAGTGCAAAGGACCCCAGCCCAGCTCTCCAACCTCCTGCCCTCCAGGTAAGGACTTGCAGCGCCATGCCACGGACGCGGCCTTGGCTCTGACAGGTGGGCCTGGGAGTGGGATCAGGAGGTGCCACCTGGGGGGACGGAGACAGAGACGGGGTGAGGTTCCCAGGCCAGCCCTGAGGTAGGACACAGCAAGCAGGACAAGCTTCGGGAAGCACGTGGAGACCCAGGCCGGGACTGACGCTGGGTGTTACAGGTGTGTCAACTTACAAAGCCCGGCCGGACACCCCCGGTGGGGGCAGATGGGTCAGGTGGGCCCGGATGGCAGCCATCTGGACCCAATGGTGTGAATGTGACTGTGGAGTGAAATCCAGCTCAGGTGGGCACCCGGGCGCTTCCTGCCAGGCTGAGAGGGGAATGAATGGCACCCCGCTCCTGCCCGTGAGAGCCGGGCTGACTATAGGTTCAGCCACCAGAGAAAGCACCTTAGTGAAAGCCCAGAAGAAAAGCAGATGTCATCCCCCAAATTAAGCCTCAGAGTACTAGGACTATAAAGGATTCTGGGGATCCTCCCCGTCAGCCGTGAAAACCAAGGCCCGTGGACGCGGGTGTCTCGTCCAGCATGACACCGCCGGCTAGTGGCCTAGGGGCCCTGGCGGCTGGGCGCTGTCAACCCCGGTGCCCACTTTACGTGACAAACCTCTTATAATGACCTTTTAACTATCTCAGTATTAAGCTTATAGATAACACAACTTCCCCATATACATAATAAAAAATCAATATAATGCCCTACATGCAATATAAGGGAGAAATAAAAGGGAAGTAATTCATAATGAAGTAGTTCAATAAGTAAATACGCAGGCACAGCTCCGCTCAAGACCATCACCGCGGACGCCCGCGCTCCCGATGTCGGCTGATGGAGATTTGTTGCATTGGTGCCTTCAATACCTTAAGTATTGTTGCTATTGATTATGTGATTTTCTGAAATGGTAAACAACTCTTAGAGAAGTTATGCCCAAGACAAGGTCCGATCTCCACTCTTTAAGGACATGGAAGCCCAGGTTCCCTGGAAAACAGCACGAGGCAGGGATGACGTGATGAAGAATTCTCTAGAAGGTGCAATCCCAGGGCAGCGAGAGTGAGAGGAAAAGTCAGAACGGCAGCAGCAGAGGATGGAAAGCCCTACAGGTGAGGCGTTCCTCAGGGACGCGCTTCCCGGACACATTGCTTAGGGTTGGGGGTGGGGTGGGGGGGTGAGCATGCTCAGCTCCGTAGGAAACCTCTGGAGAGACCAGATGGGGACATCACGCGTCTAAGAGTCCCCTGGGAATCCTCCTACACTTGGCTGAAGTTGGTTCCCGGGGAAGTTCGCCCTGCTGCCCCTCGGGGTCATGTCCTCTGGTCCCCAAGGCCACTGCACCCTCTGCAGCGTGGTCTTCGGTCTGATGCCAGAAGTGGTCAGAATGATGAGACTCAGGGCTGGCCTCAGGTGGTGGCCCCATGACGCCCTGAAGAGGGTCGGGGGACGGGCTGCCAAAGGTCTGGGAGGCAGGAACGGGCAGAAAACGAGCGGAGGTGCGTTAGGCCCCGTGGGGTACAACATCCCCTTTGCATTCTTGGGAGACTCACCGTACGTCTAAACCTTTAAAAAATCATTTTGTGTTTGTATTTTTTTAAAAAAAATTACGTTTCGGGGGGGGGTCCCTGGGGGGCTTAGTTGATTGAGCATCTGCCCTGGGCTCAGGACCTGGGACGGAGCCCTGCCTCGGCTCCCTGCTCAGCGGGGAGTCTGCTTCTCTCTCTGCCTCTCCCCCTGCTCATGCTTGCTCTCTCTCTCTCTCAAATTAATACATAAATAATATTTTTTTAAAAAAAAAATACATTTTAAACTCAGATCACTATGAAGACATTTTAACAAAACCTATTTAAACGTTCAGCGGAGACTTTGAACGTCCCATAGACCCGAGGACGATTACTTGTGGCTGGGGCTGTTCCTTAGTCGGAGGACAATGACAGCTGACACCTGTACGTTCCAGGTGTCGTTCTCAGGGTTTTGTGCCAAACGTGAGCCCTGAATGCGCACAACGACCCGAGGAGGAAGGTGCAACTACTGTCCGTGTTTTACTGATGAAGAGACGGAGGCCAGAGAAGTTCCCACACCCAGGGAATGGTCCGGCTGGGATTTGAAGCCAACGGTCAGCTTCTGGAGGTGGTGCCCTTAGCTCCAGAGGCCCCAGCCTTCGTCAGCTAAACACCAGCGCCGTCTCCCACCTACCCTGTGACAGTCAAAGCAGGCCTGACACGTCCACCCCGGGCCCGTGGGAGCAGTAGGCTCCCCGCACACCTGACCATCCGTCCACGACACCCGGCCTGCTCCGGTCACCGCTCCGAGCTCCTGGTGTCCCAGCCTCAGGTGGGACCAAGGATGCAGTGGCCCTGGAGCAAAGGGATGGGAGAAGGGAGAAGAGTCTGGCACATCCCGTGAAATCCAGTTCTTTATACTTCTAGATAGTAAGCGGGGCTGGCCCTCTGCCCAAAGTGGTGGCTGAAGATTTTCAGTTTGGGCTACTGCCTCCCAGATTCCAGTGGGGCACGAGAAAAAATTAAAAAGAGAGAGACCCAAACCCCAAAAGCAATCCAACCTTCTGTTTTTGTCTTCTTACAACTCAGGCATTGCTCTTTGTGGCCAAAGCCAGCTGGGGGGTCACCAGCCCCGTGGAGACCCTGGTGGGCCAGTTGGATCCCATCTGAACCTCAGTTCTGAGAGCGGCTTTGAAACACAGCCGCTGCCAGAAACGTCTGGTGATTATGGCCACGCAGCCCCCAAGGGGTGGTTTCTCCCCGCAGAGCTCCTGACAGGCATCTGCACGGGAAGCCTAGTCCCGGCCTCCCGGCGGGTGGTCTCAGATCTGCCAAGCCACCAGGCAAGGGGCGCCCAGGACAGGGGGGCGAGGGCTGGAGGGGAGGGTGTGAACGGGCCCTGGGATCCCCACAGCTGATGGGAGAGGCCCCCTCGGGTGGAAAGGGGCCCGGCTGCATCCTGGGGCCAAAAATCCCTGCTTTCCCCTATCAGTTGAGATGACGTCTGAGACTGTCACCCTGTCCCTCACACCCCCCCCCCGATAAATAAACTGTCACAACGGCTATGGCAAGGCCTCATCTGGCCCCTGCCGTGTCCTGCATGTTGCGCTAAGCGCTGCAGGTGTATCGGCCGTGGCATCAGCCCAGTGCGTCCACGCTGTCATCATCCACTACCCCCGTTTCACAGATGGCAAAACTAAGGCACAATGAGCTTAAGTAATTTCCCCACAGTTGTGGCATCCAGTAAGAGGCCTCTCGACATGGGTTCCTAACCACTGCACCCCCCTGCCCCTCTGCTGCAGCGCAGAACAGGACCCAGCCCCAGGGCTCTGTTCCTGCCCGGCTCCCAGCTCCCCCGCCACACAGGGCAGGGGACACCCCTTCGGGCAGCGGCGGCCCTGGGTCAAGGGCCACAGCCCTCTTTGAGGTGAGCCCCCTGTTGGGGATGTGGCCTTCGTGCTGCGTCTCCCCACAGCCTGCCGGGGCCCCACGTTGCCACTGGACCCCCCGGTCTCTGGCTCCTGTTAAGCCAGACCGGTCCCAGCTGTCGGGCGGTGTCAGAGGAGGCCAGCGCCCGGCCCATCCCTCCCCAGGCTGAGTCCTCCTTCCGCTCCACCCGGGGCCCTCGGGCCTCCTGACCTCCCCACGGCTGCGCCCACCCCGGGGCCCCTCTACCTCTCTCTGCCGGTGGGTCCGCACCCTCCTCTCCGGCCTCCGGGCTCTGAGCCTCCACGACGGCCCCGGCCCTGCAATAGCAGACCTCCCGGCCCGCATCGTCCCGGGGCCGGATGACCAAGGTGGAGATGAGATGCTCGACGCCCGTAGCTAAAAACCAGCATCGCCCCCTTGTTAAAATGAGGGGCTCTTTAATCCCACACTGACTTGTGACGCCTGATGGTCTAGAGCAGGGGAGAAAAATAACCAAAAGGAGAAGAGAAGCAACAGCAGCCAAGGAGGGTTTTCAATTGGGGGCAGAGAGGTCCCCACTGGCTTGCCCCTTCCAGGCCCTGCTCCCGCCGCCCCACGGCCTTTGTCCCCGCGGCCCGCCGGGCCCTCTGCAGCGGGCACAGCGGGCGGGCGGCGCGGGGATTACGGGGCCGCCGGCCGCAGCAGATGGTAGCGCTTAGAGCTAAGCTGCACGCGGGCGCTTTGAACATCTTGAAAAGATTTCTTTAGAAGTTAAACTTGGCTTGGGAGTGACAATATGGTTCAGTCTGTGGCTTTGAAAAGGCCTCGGGGCGGGGGGGCGGGGGGGTCATGCTCCCCGGGCTGCGCGGGCGCTGGCTCCGGAACCCTGCTCCCCGCGTGTCTGCGGCCGCGGGCTCCCCAGCGCCGGCTCCGAGGTCGAGGTCAGGAGCTGCCCTTGGCGGGGGCTCGTGCTGCCCAGAGGCCCGGCTGCCCGTCCTGGGCCAACCTCCCCTTGGGGACACGCGGCCGTGCGGGGCGCCCCCAGCAGGGGCAGGGCACCTGCAGCCCCGGGCCGGCCTGGCCGCGGCCCTCCGTCAACCCGGCGCCCGGGGCTCGCCCAGCGCCCAGGCGGGGCTCCGGGTCCCAAACCTTTCGGCAGCAGCCAGGGCCAATTTGCAGCTTCTTGAATCCTGGAGCTCATGGCTAATTGCTCCGGAATAATACCCTCCAAATCCCCATCCCCGGCTTGTCCTATTTAACGAATCCTTTGAGGGACCAAGAGGTGGATAATCTCTGTGCTCAGATAATGCCTCCCCTTGTCCCCTTCCCACCCCACGAGTTTTCTGCCCTCAGTGTGGTCACCCTAGACTCTCCGCGGAAAGACCGGGCCTTGTCCCTGTGGCAGTCACCCAGGAGCCTCTTCTGCGGGGAGAGGGGACTTTAAATCGGCAGAGCAGAGGCGTGATCCCAGCCAGGCTGGCCACGGCCCTTCTCGCAGCTTCGGCAGCCAGGAGCAGGCTCCATTGACCATTCATGAGATGTCAGGTGGGCTACAGATGGGAACGTGGCGTTATTGATTTTTACTAGCCTGCTAAAATGGGAAGGGAAAAAAGCCCTCCTTAAAGCTCCCGGGTTAAGCTTTGTTTCCTAAATGATGAGTCCAGGGCTCCGAGTTTGTCAAAGGCAAATGTAAAATATCGGAGCCGTTGGAGCTATAATAAAATGAAATCTTCTTACAGTCATTAACTTCAGAGAGGAGGGGATCTGGGCTCAGCCCGGGTGGGGGGCTGGGGGGGAGGCTCCCAGGGGAGGGAGGAGGGGAGCTGGAGGGAGAAAACCTCCAGCTCCTCCACCCTCGGCGGCCCCTTCGATAAGATCGGCCGCGGATATAAAGAAATGCAGCCGAGCCGCTGTAAATTGACGCCAGGTCCCTGGCTGAGCGGTGACAAGGAATAGAATCAGGAGCCCGATGGGCCCCATCAAATGCGCTGACATGGAAAATGGGAAAAGTTTGGGGTCAGATGGATGTGCTCCCAGGGGAGGAAGCTGCAGGAGGAGACCAGACACCGCCCCCCACCCCATGACTTATTTGGATCTTGGTTTCTTTGTTGCACATCTTCCCCGAGCCCGACCTTCCCCGAGCTCGTCCTTCCAACCCCACCGGTTCCCCCTTCCTGATGCACTGAGGACACAGTCACGTCTGCAGAGGGATCTACACTTGCACACTTGCAGCTCGCCCGGCCTGGGGTGCTTCTCGGCACTACTTTGCCGTGGCCGTGCTCTTGTCGCCTTGCGTTCCTCCAGATCTTTACACCTAGCAGAGCCTCTTGGGACAAACTCCCCAGGAGTCCATGGAAGGGTGTGTGCTCAAGGTGGCCCCCGAGACGCCAGGCCCTGCTTGTGGCATCACCATGTCCTCCTGCGTGCGTGCGTACGGGCTCACGGTGGCACGTGCACCTACGAGCTTATGCACACGTGTGTGTTCACAGGTGTGCCCGTGTGGGCCTGCTTGTGTATGCGTGTGCGGAGGTCTTTCTCTGCCTGTCAGGTCCAGGTGGGGGGAGCCCTTGGTCCGATGCTGACTTACTTCTGAGCTGCACAGTGGCAATGCAGCATCGTAGAAAATATATTGATTGATTGATTGACCTTTTTGAAATTAAAAGAGCAAGGAGCTGGGAGCCACGAGACCAGGATCTGACCGATGGATCGACCAGCAGATATCTATCGAGCACGGGACAGCATGCGCTGGCCACTAAGGAGGATTCACAGAATCCTCCCTGCCCCCCAGTTATAGAGTGTGTGCCTCAGTTGCCAGTTTCCACTGGTTCCTGGGGTTGGACGTCGCCACATCACACAACCTCAGACTAGGACAGGCTCTCCCCCCCAACCCCCACCCTCTTACCTTATGGAGAACACAGAGCCTCTGGGAGTTGGACGGACTCGTGCTGGGGTCCTGGGGTCCTGAATTCCACTTGGTGGCTGTAGACCAGATGGAGAGCCCTGGCTCTCCCCCCGGACCACACGGGCTCCACTCTCAGGTTGCTGGTGGGCCCAGTGGAAGTTTGACCTTGCCACCATCAGGATTTTTGCTCTATCCAACGGGCAGGGTGATCATCTCCAAGAGCCAGGAAGCTCAGCAAAACTCTTTTTTTTTTTTAATTTATTTTTATTTTTTATTTATTTACTCATGAGAGACACAGAGAGACAGAGACAGAGACACAGACAGAGGAGAAGCAGGCTCCATGCAGAGAGCCCAGGATCACGCCCTGGGCCGAAGGCAGGCGCCAGACTGCTGACCCACCCAGGGATCCCCAGCAAAACCCCTTCAACCCATCCTGGGGGGCTGGGGAAGACTCACGTATCACTTACCTTATTACAGTGATTCTACAACAGTTAATTCTCTTTAGCAATAACCAAAATCCAGCTGCTTCGTGTGGGTTCTATACCACCACCTGTCTTTGTTCTCAGAGTAGCATCGGGACAGGAGTACTACCCTTAATTAAGGTGTCCGTGCCAGGACGCTCCAGCTCAGAGGAGTGGCAGGACTCGCCCAAGAGCACACAGAGTGAGTGGTGCCAGGAGCTGCGTGTGAACACCTACTCGAGCGGGGCAAGTGTAAAAAAATTCAGCCTGAGGTGTGTTCGCTTCTATGGTTCCTGCTGACTCCGTGGCATTTATTCACTGCTGAAAGGCATTGGCTATTCTGATGCTAATGTAGACAGAGTACGTCCCCGCACCCCTTTATAAAGCCAAGGTTGGGTGGTTGGACTCATACATTTCTAGAGACTAACACTGTCTCATTAAGCGTTGGCAGCATCTTAAGCCTCGTGCGCCAAGAGGAGCTGTAATTAAGCCTGGGCAGTAACACATTAACACAGGACGCAAAATTATTGGAACCTTGGCGTTTGGAGGAATATTCCTTCCTCAACCCCGAGAAAGAAAAACAACTTTGGCACTGATTTTTTTTTTCATTTTAAAAAATAAAAAATGAATTAAGATTCTAATTGTCTGCCCTACGCCTTGCGTACAGTTTCAAGGGGATGACCAGATTCCTTTCTTCTCTGGTGATGGAATCTGTTCTGGGTCAGGAGTGGTCAAGACACGAACATGCGTGCATTGCACTCTTGTATACTTAGCATCCCCCACAATGGTAGCATTTGAAGAAGCCTCACATCCAGATCTGGTTTGACGTCGGGCAGGCTGTTTGTGGCCAGGTCTTTGGGACTGATGGCATTTGGCTACAGGAAACAGAGCAAAAGGGAGAGGTTAGCTGGTCTTCTAACAAGCTGGGGAGTTTTATTCAGATTCCATTTTGAGGAAATAATTATGGAGGTGCTAGAAATTTCCAGGGCGACCTGTCACACACCCTCGTCTGATCTACCCCACCCCTGCCCCCCTTTAATTAGGTTGATTGGTTTGTCCCTGACTGTAACCAAGGTAACCAGGGCCTAGCAAAAAGAACACCTTCTTGGTTCTTATCTCCAGGGAAGGGATGGGCGTGGGGGCCAGGATTAAACTCGGAGGGGACCCCGCCAGCCAAGGAAGCAGTAGCTCCTTTCTCGGAGCTGCCCTGGCTGAGTGACAGCTGAAAGGCTGGAAGTGCCACTGGGAGACTGAGGAGGACCCAGCACCGTGGATAGATTTTATCACTTTTGTGAATACATCAAATTACAGGCATTAGTTCCAAGGCTTTGTCTAGCAATTGAAGCCACAGCAATTGGTTTTTGTTCATTGATTTACATGAATGCATATTGTACCTGGCTTCTCAGGACACATAACTCGTGTCGCAGGGTTGCTTTCGTTTTATGGAACTCTTTAGGGAATGTGGGAGAATGGAACTATCACAGGGAGGGCGCGCTCCCTTCCTGCCGCGAGTCCCACGGGTTGCGGGTGGGGAAACATCCAGAGGCCTGTGGGTCACGGACAGGCAGGAGGCAGGCACCTTGCATATTTTCCGGGGTGTCCTCGCTCCCACCGAGAGCCCACGCTCAGGGCGGGCTTTCTCCACCCCTGCAGTATTGACACTGTGGACTGGATACTTCTTTGTTTGTGGGTTCTCCTGGGCCTTGGAGGGTGCTTAGCAGCATGCCTGGTCTTTACCCACTAGATGCCAGTAGCAACCCTTTGCCCAGTTTCAATACCCGAAAATGTCTCCAGACATTGCCTAACTGTCCCCAGAGGGCAAAATCCACCCTCGTGGAAAACCACTGGCTCAGGGTAACCAGAGACTCCAGCAGACCCAGACTGGCTACAAGCCCTGGTGTCATCCCTGGAACGTAGGGGTCCCAGGGACGCTAAGGTGGGTGGGGGCTGGGGCAGAGGATGGAGGTGACGCAGAGTCACCTGCTGGGGAGAAAAGTCTCACCAGAAAAAATAAACGACTACACTTCAGTTCAAAACAATACAGCAGTCGATCCTTTTCTCAACTGCACGGTGACCCACCTAATCGACTTCTCACGACAAACCCTCAAGAGCCGTCCTCTTTTCCTCTTCTTTTTGCAGATGAGGATGCTGAGGCCGAGAAAAGCACTTTGCCCAGGGCCAGACTGCTACCTGGATGCAAACCTGGGATTTGAACTGAGGACAACTTGGCACCTTCTTCCTCTTCTGCTTCTTTTTTTAAGATTTTATTTATTCATGAGAGACACAGAGAGAGGCAGAGCCACAGGCAGAGGGAGAGGCGGGCTCCCTGCCGGGAGCCCAATGTGGGACTCGATCCCGGGTCTCCAGGATCAGGCCCTGGGCCAAAGGCAGACGCTTAACCACTGAGCCCCCCGGGCATCTTCTCTCTCGACGCTGGATCGTTTAAGAGCTTGGAGAAGTCTGCTCCCACCGGAGGCCCCGCTTGCTCCCTGGGGGTCCTTGCACTGAGCAGGCCAGAGCTGTGCCCAGGGGGGCGAGCTGCTGCCCAACCCCTTTGCATAACGATGCTCCATGCTCGAAGACCCCAAAGGATGACCCTGCGTAGTGGCACGGCGACAGGAAGTGTGCCCTCTGTCCAGCAGGGGTACCCAGACCGTCTCCCGGTCGCAGGACAGAGTCGTGGGAGCACCGCTCGGTGTCAATCCCTGCCAGGCCCGGCTCCTCTCTTCTGGGCCTCCCGGGAGCCCTTCGAGAAGGAGCAGGGGTGGCTTCCTCCCAGGCTGTCACCGCAGGCTCCTGCGTCAACCCCCCCTCGGGAGTCTTGTTTACTAAACAAAACTGCAGCGGAGAGGCAGGGCCTCGGGGAGCTGCTGCGTGGAAGGGCAAAGGTCAAGAAGCAGGGTCAAAGGGCTGAGACCCTGGGGAAGACGGAGATTAAACATCCTCCCTTTCAAATCCGGAGGTTTGGATAATTAATTGGTCTCCGACCGTGAGCCCCTTGGATGGTTGTTGGGGCGGTGCCTTTGGGCCCCGGCCCTCCTTCCCCCGCAGATCCTCCCTGGCAGCGCCCAGGCCCTGCCTGACGGCTCAGGTCCGGTGGCCCGAGGGGGGCCCGAGGGTGGCCTTCCCCCTCCTTCCCCGCTCACGTCCTCCGAGTCTTTTCCACACCCCTCCCGCGTGAAAGGCTGTGCTCCGCAGGGACGGCTGGGGGCTGAGGGCCAGGGCTGCCCACCGTGGGGACCGTGGGGACCGTGGGGACCCACCACCCGTGCCGGCCTGGGGGCTCGGGCCCTCTGGAGCCTGGGGGGGGGCACGGGATGGCTTCCTGCACACACTGGCCAACAGGCCCTGCTCCTCCTGCAGAGCCAGAGCCCGCCTCCGGAGTCTGTGGGTCGCAGAGCGCGGGTGGGGTGTGGCCGTGGGAAATGGGGTTCGTACCCTGGAGGCTTTAAAACTCTCTCGGGTTCCCCACCCCGCCTGGGGTGAGCAGGAGGGGCGAGAGCATCTTCCAGGACCCTGGCGCAGACAGGCACTCGCCCTTGATTCTGATGCCATTTCAGATGACAGAGGCTCCTGGGACACCCCAAACTCGACACCTGTCCCGCACAGCTCTCTGTGTGGGGCGGGAGAGGCCCCAGGAGAACAGGACGCTGCAGCCTGGTGGTGCGGCGAGGACAAAGGCCAGGGCCCCGACGAGCCCCCCGGTCCCCGCAGGCGTCCGGCTGGGCTTGAGCTGGGCCCCCTCCCGCAGCAGCAGGCTGCCCGGAAAGCCCTGAGGGGCCAGAGGGTCAGAGGCCAGGCCCCCCCGCCGCCGGGGGCAGAGCTGAGGGGGCCGGGGCGCAGGCGGGGGGCGGGGGGGGGACCGGGGCGCAGGCCGGTGGGGGCCGGGGTGCCCTCGCCGCAAGTGGAGCCTCTGGAGCGTGGAGGGCTCTTAGCGTCCCTTCTCCTTCCTGGAGAATCGATCCCGGAGCTCGCCTTGGCGATGGTCCTGCTGTGAAGGACACTTAAGGAATCAAGTTTTCTAAAATTCTATAAACCCCCGCTCTGGCCTCCCCACAGCCTTCCGAGTCCTTGGTCTCCTGCAAGCTGCAGCGCGGGGGGCTGCGCCCGAGGCCGGGGAGGCTGGGGCGCGGCGGGCCTGGCTCCGGGTTCCCCTGCCTTCCCGGGGGCTGGGAGCCCTGGCGCCTTCCAGCATCTTCCATCCCTTCCTCTGGCTCCCGCGCACAGGGCAGCCGGGTCCCCAGGCGAGGCCTGATTGATCCGCAGCTGCTGGTCTGTTCAATGTCCCCTGTCCCCAGGCGCCCATCTCGGCCGCAGACGCGCTACATTACCTCGCGGGCCGCTGCCGGCTGACACGCCGCGCCCAGAGGACGCTCGGGGAGGTTACAGGTGCAACAAGCAAAATGAAAATCCATAGTTTTTAAACCTTTATGAATTGAGAATGTAAACCTGGAAAATGGATCTGGAGCCCGAATGGACAGTTGGTTGGATCGGCCCATCCACCCTCCGGCAGCCGCTCCTGAGGATGCACACCCCTGCACCCCAGCCTTCCCTCCCCCACCTCCCAGAGCCAGGGGTTCCATGCAGGCATGAGAAGGGGCCCTGCGGAGGCTGCACAGAGGAAGGGGCAGTAGGTGTGCAGGAAGGATTCAGCCAGGACTTTGACCAACAAGCAGCCATGGCCACGAGCCACAGCCACATCCCCAACCCCGGCCCCGCCAGGCCCAGACCCAAGCCTGCAAATGCCTCCTGATACAGAGAGACCACCTCGCCGCAGCCAGACCCTTGCACTTGATTGAGCAGCCGTGCTAGGGCGAGGGGAGCCCAGCCCTGCAGTCCTGACGGCCCTAGGTTCTGCTCGAGCGTGAGCTTGGCCTCTGCCGTTCCCCGTGATCATGCACCTCCTCTGATCATTCCATTTCCTGCTGATCCTGCCCCAACCCCCCATTCCTCACCCTCTGCCCACTTGCTTCTCCCTGTGCGCAGTCACACTCAGACTTTGTATTTTACTTGTTTGCTGCTTTAACACCTGTCTCCCTACTAGGATGTAAGCCCTAAGAGAGCGGGGGTATTCCCTCCCCTCCCCCCAGCACCTGGTGAAGTGCTTGGAACGTAGTAGGTGAATAATAAACACCTGTTTGAATGAATGAACGGAGATCCCCAAGGTGTGAGGTTCTTCTACTTGTGTCCCCACCTCCAGGAAGGGCAGGGTCCCTCTTCCTGCTGCTCTGTACTGGGGGACCGAGCCCGCCAGGACCTTACCTGCCTGCCGCCGCGTGCTTCTCCAGCTCAGCCCTGCCTCATTCCCCCACCTATGCTCCCGTCTTCGTCTTCTCTCTTCTCTTCAGGCCCAGGGCTGCTCATTAAATCAAGAAACTCGACACCTGTCCCGCACATGATCGTCTCCTTCAGCGAGCACCCCGACACGGAACGTCTGCGCAGGACGGCTGCTGAGCTGGTGTTCCCTGAAAGTCAGTAGGGCCTTCCCTCTGGTGACGGTACGAGCCACTCCTCATCCCCCAAGAACATGGGAACAAGGGGATCAGGTCAAACTTTCATGATTAGGCCATGAGGCCTACCCATGATCGAGCGACGAGAGCAGAAATAAATAGCTGTGAGAAATAGAAGGAAAGAGAAATAAACATTAATTTTCTTCCTCTTCCCTTTCATCCCCACCCCCGATAAAGCTGGGGCACCTGTGACTCCAATGATGGAGCAGTCAGGATGAGCTAGGCCGTGCTGCAGTAACAAATAAGGGTTGTTTCTAGATTATACTGCCTTAAGGCTTATTTTTCCTTCATGCTATGTGTGGCCCATGGCTGAGGGGAGCTTTGTACTTTTCTTTATGATGCAGGCTGATGGAAGAGTTGCCGCCTTTAACATTGCCTGTTGAAGACCAAAAGAACATATCGTGGATCGACATCTCTTAAATCTCCTACCTGGAAGTGACACCTATACTCCCAATCACTTTTCACTGGGCCAAGCAAGTCAATCACATGGCCACACTTAACTTCAATGGAACAAGAAGAGCAATCCTGCTGTGTGTGTGTGTGTGTGTGTGTGTGTGAGAGAGAGAGAGAGAGAGACAGAGATAGAGAGAGAAATGAGGAGCACTTGGTAGATAGCACAATGGCTCCCATAGATGAGAGGTCTTCTGAAAGAGCAGGTATGTCTGACCTCTGTCAACACTTGTGGGTGAAGACCCTGGGAGTCTCTGTCCCTGTCATTAGGCCAAACCTATTGGGAGACCCAGTTAATCTTCTGATGTTCTGGTTGGGCTCCTGCACACCGACCTGCTCTGAAGGCAGCCCTGGATCTTTGCCCTCAACAGCTGCCTTGGCAGCTCCAGGAGGCAGCCACGGGGCCATGGGACTGCACCCGGATCGTTCACGCTGGGTGTGTGTGTTCAGCAGAGCCTCCCACCCTGCCCTCCAGACTCTGTCCCATCCATCTTCAGCCCAGAGCCCAGCCGTAGGGTGCTGCTGTACTTATAGAGCAAAGGAGAGACAGGAGGCCAAGGTTGCCGACCTCGTGCCCGCTTCCTCTGACTCCTAGGGCCACAGAGACCTGATGCTGATCCTACTGTCCAAGAGCCGCCTTCCAGAGCTCAGACCACAAAGAAGAAATGGGGTGCTTCTAAGTATCAGACTTGGCTTTGGGGCTTCTTTTTCTCTTTGTTAAAAAAGAAATGTCTGGCTTGCTACAGGATTTCAGTAATACCCTTATCAATAGATCAAACTCTCTGATTCTTCTATTGGGTTTTTCCCCCCAGTTTTATTGAGATATAATTCACACGTCACATTGTATTAGTTTAAGGTACACACCTTAGTGATCTGACAAATGTATATATTGCAAAATGATTACCACAATACATTTAATTAACATATATTACCTAATGTACAGAATCTTTTCTTATGATGACAACTTTGAAGATCTATTCTCTTAGCAACTTTCAAATATACAATATAGTATTGTTAACCAAAGTCATGATGCTATATAGTACATCTACAGGATTTATTTATCTTATAACTACAAATTTGTACCTTTTAACCCCTTTCACCTCCTGCCCCTGCCTCTGGTAATCACCAATCTCTTGTTTCTACGCATTTTTTTTTTGGAAAAAAAAAAGACTTATTTATTTATTTATTTATTTATTTATTTGAGAGAGAGAGAGAGAGAAAAAAAAATAGCACATGTACAAGCACAGGAAGAGCAGAGGGAGAGAGAGAGAATCTCAAGCAGACCCCTCATTGGGCAAAGCCTGATGCAGAGCTTAGTCCCATGACCCTGAAGTCACAACCTGAACCAAAACCAAGAGTCAGATGCTTTACCAACTGAGCCATCCAGGTGCCCCTCAAAATCCAACCATATCCTTGCAAATGGTAGGATTTCCTTCTTTCTCATGGATGAATAATATTTCACTATATACCCCCCCCCCATGTATTCTTTATCCATTCAGCCATCTGTAAACACTTACGCTGTTTTCATGCCTTGGCTCTTCTATCTTTTTAATGCATGCCAACCTTGGATGAATCCAATTATCTGCTGCCATTCATGTAGCTGAGGACTGTGGGGAAGTCTCACAATAGAGCAGATTGGTACCACCATAAATTTACACACTCCGATCTCAGATAAGGCTTCAACTCCCCACCACTCTAGCAAGCCTGCAGTGTTTTTCCAGCCATAACTCACTCTTTACTCTCCAAAAACAGTCATTTAGAACTTGGTGATTCCATCCAAACTTTCAAAGTCTTCTGTCTTTGCCTTCCCCTTCACCCCGACAGTGTTTCTCAGTCTTGTTATCCTGGAGGAAGTGATGTTCAAGTCTCAGGTAATTCTGCATAAAAAATTATTTACTCTATAGCTCATGGCCCATTACCAGTAAGTTGTAGGTATTAGAACCCAATACAATTGTCAATGCTCTTTTGAATAGGAGAAAAGAAGATGAGGGAGAGAAAGGAACAGAAAAGATTAAAAAAATAAAATGAGAGAGAGAGAGAAAAAAAAGTGTGCCTCCACAGGCTTTGGGTCGAGTTTCTTTCAGGTGAACCTTTTAATGGATGAAGTGACATTAGAGAAGACAAATGAAAAATGTGCACCGTATTCAAGACAAATGTGTCTTTTTTGACAAACACATTTTCTAAGTTGTTAGTGGGACAAAACCGCTGCAGAATCTATGGCCTCATGGACTTCTGATGGCCTTGAACCACTTAGCATTTCAAAATGCAGCCAGAAGGAAGTTCCACATATGATGTCAGATTTCTGGACACTTGTGTGGGTGTCAATGCATTGGTAGGCAATACATGGTATAAAAATTAACAATGGAACATTACTCCTGCCCACCATGAAAACATTCATAGGGAATTTTGTTTTGTTTTGTTTTGTTTTTTACTGTAAAACCATTCTATGCATTCTGTGTGGCTCCCTTTTTTCTTCAACTATGTGGCAGGAAAGGCACTGGGAAGGCACACAGAGAAGTATGGATGCCTTGGTTGGTCTGGGATGTTAGAAAGCAAACTTTAAAAAACTAGCTGTATTGAGATATAATCCACATACTGAAGAATTCATGCAAATAACTGGTTTTCAGTATTTTCATAGAGTTGTGCCCCCATTGCCACAACCAATTTTAGGATATTTTCATTATCCCAAAAGAAACCCCATACTTTCTGGCCACCACTCCCCAATCTTCCCATTTCCTCCAGCTACAGGAAGTGACTAATCTTTCTGTAATAGATTTCTCTATTTTGTGGTATTTTATATAAGCAGAATTGGGACAGTCTGTGGTTTTTGTGTGACTGATGTCTTTTATGTAGTGTGATGTTTTCAAGTCTCATCCATGTTGTAACATGGATCAGCTGCCTCAATTGTTTCTATTGAGACATAATATTCCATTGTATGGAGATAGGCCATTTTCAGATTCATTCAAAATCCTACATACATGACTTAGGAGTAAAGGTTATCACAACAGGTGAAGAAGAGAAACCTACAGGTATTTTTAAAATTTAATTAAACTTTTTATTTTGAGGTAACTGCAGATGAAACCTACAGATTTTTTTTAAAAGTAAGCTCCATGCTCAACATGGGGCTTGAATTCATGACCCCAGGGTCAAGAGTCACATCTCTATAACTGAGCCAGCCAGGTTCCCTGAAACCTATAGATATTTTAATACTAACTTGAAGTTCTCCAGTGGTACACTGGCCTGAAAGGATTATAGCCTCAAGAAGGGAATTATGTTAATTTTTAAAAAGCATCTAGTTCAGTCTTATTGGTAAGATCAGGGATAAGATCATGTAAGAAGGAAGCACAGATTTTTTGAATACTGTATTTTAAAATTATGTTTAATGTTGTTTATCTATTTGGAAAGGAAAGTAGGAAAAATACATTTGTTTGTATTGAAAAGTAGAAAATACATTCTACTACATATGCTAGTAGAAAATTTTCCTAGGACCACTTGGTTGAACACAGTGTAACCCCACCAGCCCCCAGGAGATGAGACACATACCCCCATGTAGAAGAAAAGGTCAGAAGGGAAAGGTCTTCAGGGCTTGTGAGACCATATGCCTGAAGCTACAAAGTGAGGGCACATCGACAATCTCTGCACAAATGGTACTGCTCCCACTCTCCACACACTACTAGCATATTGCTTGCTGACATCTAGACCCTCCAACCACATAGTAGGTCTGTGCCCATCAAGGCTGCATATAATAACCACGTTCTTGGGCCAGGAGATTAGACTCAGGGCAGTGACAGCTCCGGATGATGCAGTTGCCCTTGACCTTCTGTTAAGTATGGTACTTGTGCAACAATGGAATCAATCCTACATCCTTCCCGGTAGCTGTACCCTTTGCCATGTGCATTTGAGCACTGTGTGGCAAGCAGGGCGACCTGCCCCACTCTTTAACACTCAACTCGGCCATGATCCACTTTGGCTGATGGGACATCAGCAGACACCCGAGCTAGCTAGCTGAATCGCAGTGTCTGAAGGAGCCCAGCCATGATCAGCCGACACACAGCCAACCCTGAACATGTGAGCCGTTCCCAGTTTGGCAGAGCTCCATAACTGGCCCTACGCTGACTCCAGACATTTGGGTGTGAGCAAGTGTTACTGTTGCTTGTTGCTGAGGCTTTGTGGTGGTTTGCTACTGGCATAGGGTAGTGATGGGTAACTGATACGAGCCCTTCACAAAATCATTCTTAAAATCACTAACTCCTATTTTATTAGTAGTAAATATAACTTCCACATTCTTCTTGCCTCATGCATCTCATCCCTGGGTTTCAGATTTTCTCAGACCTCACCCAATATTCTAGTTCCTCACGCATGCCTTCCACGTATGGGTTTCCTGCTCCTACCTCCTGTGTTATACACCAGTGGTTCATTATAGTAATGGTCTCTCATTCCTTCATTATACAGTGTGAACAAGAGAGAGAGAGAAAAAAAAAAGAAATGAAGACGACAGAACTTTGGTGAATTGACTTTTCAACTGGAAGATTGAGATATAGAATGAATGAATGAACTAGAAAATGGAAAACATTGATTGCTTTACATTTTCATCCACTCCACGTTCATCATAGAATGCCCTCACATTGTGGCAGGACCATTATTAACCTGTCTTAACTATACTTGGAGAACTTTTCAGTGATTGCTTTCATTAAAGGGCATTAATATGAGCTGCACAAGCTGGAGTGGGGCATAGAGGAATAGAGAAGGAGAGGAAGGGAGGAAGTGCAGCTTCCTGCCACAGCCAGCTGGGGTGCACCCCACTGTTTTTGTTTTTGTTTTTGTTTTTTTTGCAAAAGAAGCAGCAAATACGGGGGATCTGCACTCAAATACCAAATGTCACTAAGCCATGATGGCTGTCTCAAATGAGGTCACCTGTTTCTAGGGAACCTTGCCCTGTGTTAAGAAAAGGAAGACAGAAACAAGAGGCTGAATGCAACAAACAGAAAATTAAAGATAGGCAAGGAAGTGGCTGTGATGGAGGTGTGAGAAAGGAGAACTGCAAACTGCCATCAGGGTCTCTAATTCTGAAGAAGAGGTGACCACATCAGCCTCACTCTCTCTCCCTGAGATATCTCACCCAGTCATGGCCGATGTGAATCAGGACAATTGGAAACTTAGAATCAGGGCTCCGAAGTCTCTGTTAGCCCCGGTGCTGTGCATACATGGGGTGCTAGAAGCTTTGGGGTTGCTTGTCTGCCCCATTCAGGCAGGGGAGCAGAGACGGCCGGGGATGGGGGGGGTAGGGATGAGGGGATGTGAGGTGAGAAGTGTGGGGAGCATGAGGGCTGGGAGGCTCCTACGTGGGTTCTTGTTTTCTGTTCTAGCCCCTCAAGGAAGGGCCGTTTCCACCCCTGGGGTCCAAGAGACACCGTGTATTCTTATAACTACCACTTGCCGGTGCTCAAGCATTTGAGTTTCCTGTCACACCTCAAAGAGCTGAAATGGGACTAGGGAAACCATCCACAGCCCGGTTCTCTCTTTCACTCTCTCCCTAGGCTCTTTTTCGTTCATCTCCAGCTCTAATTCATGGAGATCCCTCTCTCCCCAGTGCTAATTCTCGCAATTTCTCTAATACTCCTTGGGCCTGTTTTGTCCTTTTCTGCTTTGCTACCTACCCTGTGTGTCCGGTGGCGACACTGTACCAGCCACTGGTTGACTTCTCCTGCCGTCCAGTGGACAGTGTTGCTCAGAAGTGGACTTGGTTGTCTTGGAAGAAGGAAATATCATGGCAAGTTAGTAAAAATAAAATGAGTTAGGTGTAGGGGTGCTGACAACACTGCCTCCCTCTTTGGCCCTCATCTTGCTCATGCCTGTTCCGTGCCCCCCGCAGGGCTACGTGTTCCAGGTTCCGTGGAAGTTAACTTATGCCCTGATTGGAATGAGGGAAGGCTTATTCTGATCTCCCTCGAAGTGGCCCACAGTAGGCCCCACTTTAGACGACTAGTACAGGTTACTAGCACACGGAAGGCCCCGCTTTAGATAACTAGTACAGATGACTAGCGCACAGTAGACCCCACTTTAGATAACTAGTACAGGTGACTAGTGCACAGTAGGCCCCCCTTTAGGTAACTGGTAGAGATCCTCTGGTGCACAGGTGGGCCCCTCTATCTAACCACCCTGTGACCTTGCCACCACGCCCTTGCTTTCTAGTCGCTGGGGATTAAAGGCCGAATTGGGAGGAGAATCGCAGCCTAGTGTTCCCCACCATGTGTCTGCCTGGAGCCCCGGCAGCAAGTGACCTTTAATCAAACTGTGACTGCTATGAAGCGGCCTCCTTCATTTTTCAGCCTCAAAATACCTTCTCGGTTTGAAGGGTACTTGCCTGTCCTTCCTCTGCCTTGAGCTGCGGCCAAGGACCGTGCTGTTGCTGTGAGCAGACGCCCCTTGCTCCAGCTAAAGGGCCAGTGGGAACCGAGGACAGAGTTTGGCAGGTAGAGTTGCGTTCTGAGCAAAGGCTAAGCTGCCCACGTGCCACCCGTGCCACCCGATCGCCTGGGCAGTGGGGTTCCAGCCTTCTAAGAACGAAGCAAATGAAGTCAAGGGTGATCAGGGGAGTCAGAGGCAAAGCAGCGGGTGGTGCCTGTCGCTCGGCCGCGGGGGAGGCTCAGAGAGCCGGGGGAGGAGACCAGGGGCAGCAAAGACAAGGAGAGAAGACGCATGAGGCCACAGACAAGAGGGGGCCATGACACTGTGATAGGGTGGCCACATGAGATTACGTGGGCCGGGTATCTGAATTAGTTCAATACAGATTTAATAAAATTTACTTTTATTTACGATAAAAATTTTTTTCTTCCTCAGGCCTTTATTGCATCATCGGGAGCTCTGGGTCATGAGCCCGTTCGGAAGCCACTGCGGCAGGGACTGTGAAGAGACACAAGACCAATCCAGCAGCCGCCCAGGGCGCTGACGGTCCCCTAGCGGGGCAAGCAGAAAGCCTGTAGGAAGAGCTCCTTGGCAGAGGCCAGAGTACATTCCATAGACTTCTCCGAAGACTCTTCTCTGAGTGGTTTCTCCAAACCTCTGTAGACACCCTGAACCAGTAGAGATTCATCTTGGTTGGAACTGGCCTTTGATTCTATGGGGATGGTGGGAGGCCCCGCCAGTGAGCCCTCGTCATCCCCCGACAAATCCCCTTCCCTCGGGTTGGGACATTCTTCATCTTCTCGGAATCTGCCCAGCAGCAGGGGCAGCAGGCCCGAGGCGGCGCTGGACACCTCGCATTTGCATAATAAGACCCAACTCTACGTCCTGTAAGAAATGGCACGTGGTTTCTAAGCATCAGGCGATTAGGTCCAGTCCTGTGGGGGAGGACCTGGAGTCCTTTGCCTCATTCTTCGTTTATCTCCAATATTTTTCCCCCTTGGATTTTAAAGAGCAAGGATGCCTTCTCTTCACCAGAAAGGCCTCCGTGGTGGAGGTAGAAGCAACCTCCAAGGGAAGAACTTCTCAGGAGATGATATCAGACCAGGTATGCTAGAGGCCCTGGACTGGGTGTGGGCGAGGGCTGCAGTGGGAACCGCGGGCAGCATCCCTTCCCCTTACACAGGGTGAGCAGGGGTGACTCGGGTGGGAAAGTCTAGCTCTGGGGAGGGAGGGGCATGAGGGCCTGGAAGGGAAGCCTTAGCCGGGCGGAGGGGAGGAAGCCGTGTCCCTACCCAGGGTCCTAGAGAAGCAGGGCCAAATACCTGAGGTCGCATTCGTCCTTTCTGGCTGGGGCAGGGGAAGAGGAGAGGGAGAGGTGGTCGGAGTAGCTGTGGGGCTCTCCAAGGGTGATGGGAAGTGTCCCTCGGAGCTGGAACCGTCCTGCTTCAGAGAGAACAACCACAGCGGGTCTTCCAAGGCCCTTTGGCTCTGGTGCACTGGGTCCTGAAGATTTGGAGCCCCTCGCTGCGCCACTGGTGCTCTGGAACCTGCAGCATCGGCATCCCTTGGGAGCTTGATGGCAACACAGCATCTCACTGGACCCCACCACAGATCCGCTGACCCAGAGTCTCCATTTCAGTGAGACACACAGGTGACCTATGTGCACACAATCCTGCAGGTGCCTTTGCAAAATGCAACTGAAGAAACCTTAACTTTCTTAGAGCAATAAAAAGCCCTCTGGATTTTCACCATGGGCGTTTGTCTGCCCCTGGGTGTGCAGGTGCCCTGGGAAAGGACTCCATTCCTTATGGTAAACGCCCCAAGGATTAGATGACGTTCCCAACGTGAAGGACATGGAGTTTTACAGAGAGTGTACCCCTCACAGCATGCACTTCAGTGTCCCTAATCCACTGGGGACCCACGGGTCCTCTGCTTGTGACCTTTCCTGCCCCGACCAAGCCACTCTGGTTCCCAAAGTCCCAACCCAGCCCGCCGCCCAGACTCCTTTCCATGCGTGCTCCTTAGGCTTCTGCTGCACCACTACTTTTCTCCTTGTCTTCCAATCGTGTTGATTGCATTTGCCTTCCCAGAAATGCAGCTGTTTCATAATCCTATTAGAATAAGGAAATGGAAGGGAAGGAGCCAAGGAAAAGAAGGTAGTCCAGACCGATGATGCATCGTATGGCACCATTTTAACCATCCTACCTTGGGTCAGATATGGTGAAGCCAGATGCAGGGCAAGCTAGAGAAACTGGAAAGTTCTACAGTGTGTTATTCTCAGCTCCCCAGGGAGCTGCCATATAGGCCATATAGGGTCACGCAGGGGAAGCACCAAGAGATCACAAGACAGATTTGGGGGGTGTTGGCAGGAGCCTTTATGGTGGTTTCTGAGAGAAGTTATTGGTGAAGCAGGGTAAGCAGGCTCAGGATTGGCTAGCCTGAGTGACTTCAGGGGGCCCCAGGCATGGGGGCTGTCCCGGTTGTTTGGCACCTGGCCTGGGGTTAGGGAGGGTGGAGGGGATGATTAGAGCAGGTGCAGAGTGGCCTTGAATAAGAGCCCCAATGAGGGAGGTGGGTGGGGCTGTGGATTTAATCCCCTACTCATAAGGCTACTCTCTCATCCGGGCTTCAGAACTAGGTAAACACAGCATTTTTTAAAAATTACATGCTAGTCAGTCTCCAAGTGAAGCGCGTTCCCATATTATCTCATAGGTACGTTCCCATAAGTCCCAGTTGCCTACTGTTGCCTAACCAAACACCTTGGAGGCACGAGGCAACCACCTTGTATGACGTTCACAGGTTCTGGAAGCCAGGAGGCTGCTGGCACCATGATTTTGGGCTCTCAGCTGGGGTGACTTTGGTGGCTACAGGAGCCAGGGCTGGCAGGCGCGTCTGCAAGGCCGAGCTGGTGTGCGTCGAGGACGGGCTTGACTGGGGCTAGGGAGCAGCGTGCTGACGCATGGCCTCCCAGCACGGTGGGCTGGGCCTAGTCAGACTTCTTGCCTGGAGGTCGAAGCCTCCAAGGATGAGTGCTCCTGGCAACCACCGGGGAAACCCTATGACCTTCTAATCTAGCTTCAGAAGTCACATCGTGTCCTTCTGTCCTGGGGCTTTGGCCAAAGTAGCACAGCCTCCTCCCCAGACGCAGGTTCAGTGCGAGGGGACACAGATGCCCCCACTTCATGGAGGCCTGTCAAAGACGTGGTGACCATGATTTAAAGCCATCACAACACGTTACAGAAAAAGATGCCCGAAGAGGTCAGGTCACCTGCCCAAGGTCAAAGTTTTGCAGTGAGTGTAAGAACATCAGAGCGAAGGCACCTCGAGGACCATGGCTTTCCGTGACAGGCAGCGAAGAGGCCTGAGAGGGCAGCCCGGGTGGCTCAGCGGCTGAGCACCTGCCTTCAGTCCAGGGCGTGACCCTGGGTCCTGGGATCGAGTCCTACGTCGGGCTCCTGCATGGAGCCTGCTTCTCCCTCTGCCTGTGTCTCTCTCTCTCTGTGTCTCTGATGAATAAATAAATAAAATCTTAAAAAAAAAAAGAGAAAAGAAAAGGTCTGAGAGAAACGTTCAATGAGAAGGCCACCTGTTCTCTTTTAGGCAACTGACTTCTAATGTCCTCTCCTGACCGGCCCCTACTCCGGGTGTTCGGCATCTGCAGGGCAGTGAGAGGCCGGCGGACACCAGAGGAGCCTGAGCATCCCCTGTCCAAGCTGCTGGAAAGGCCTGTCCCGTTAAGCTGAAGTCCCCGCTTCCATGGGGGGCCCATGCGCCGGGCCCGGTCGCCCGCCTGCCACCCCACCTCTGCCCCTTCCTAGCGCTGCGAGGGTCACAGCCGGGCAGTGCCCACCTGGGTGCCTCGAGAAGGTCTGCGGCTTCCCGTCACCAGGGCTGGCAGGGCCAGTGGAGGAGCGGTACATGGTGACAGGGTCCCCGCACGGGCCGGGGGCCGGGACACGGATGCAGACCGCTGTGACAGCAGAGCAGAGCAAGCCAGAAAAATGGAATATTGACTAAATTGTAAAACTGCAGCCCCATGTGTATTAGGCTTCTGGGGCTTTGCCTCGGCCTCCAGTTTTTCAAGCCTGCTCCTAATAGCCGTGACTCCCGAGTGGGAGTTTTATAGTCCTCCTCGGGCTTCGGAGATTGCTCCCTTTTATGCAAAGGGAGATTCCCTTACAAACCCACCCGAGCACCGGAGGCTTCTTGACTGGCTCTCCGGACCTCAGGGCCCATCACACAGGATGATGCTTAGTTGGGCCTAATTTACAGCCTGGGTAGGCAGGTAGAGCTTCGCTGGCCTCCGTCCTTGCTGTTCGGGGCTCCCCGTGGCCTTCCCAATGGCACGTGAGCTTCCCGAGAAGGGACGATGGGTCTCACCCACATTCCCTCCCTCTGAAGTTCGTGACTCGCAGGGGTCTTTGAGAACTTCAGGCAAAAGTCCCATAGCCGTGTCCTATGGAACCACAAAGCAACATCTCCCCGGAGGAGCTCATGGACTGTACGCACCTGCCGTGGATACCTTGCACGAGGTCTCCACAGGCCGTTTAGGGAAAGCTCTTGACCGGCTTTCTTTCCTGTCCCTATTGCCCACCACAGTGCCTGGCACATAACAAAGATTTCATAACAATGTTTTTGAGTGAATGAGGAAGGTGTGTGTGTGTGTGTGTGTGTGTGTGTGTGTGTGTGGTTGATGTCACCAAGTTGAAATTCATAACGCGAGGCCTAGATCTGTGAGAAGCAAGCTTGGCGAGTAAGTGGGAAGGCCAAGAACCAGAAGTGAGACAAGCTGTCTATCCCGGTGGAGACACTCAAAAATCGGAGCCAAAAATGTAGGGGGAGCATCAGTGTTCAGATTCAGATGCAGGAGGATGTTTTTGGTTGCAAATAACAGAAACTCTAATTGACTTTGGTATAAATAGTAACATAGTTAACTATAAAATAGTGAACATATAGGGTTCCATAGTTGAAAATGCCAGAGGTGGGTGGACTTCAGGAATGTTTGATCCAGCAGTTCAGTTAGATCCAGGACCCTGTTATCAGGGACCTGGGTTCTTTTCTCCTCTTTCACTGTCCCTGCTGGCTTCTCACACAGTAGCTAGCAGCAACTGGGGCTGTCTTTGTTGGGGTCCAGCCACTGGCTGTCTACAACTGTCAACAAGAGGTCTGGGGTTCAGGCCAACTGGACTACCCTAAATCAACCCCCCTGGCCAGGGTAATGTCAGCCATTGGATAGATAAAGCTGCATTAACTAAACTGGTCACGGTGACAAGGGGAAAGATGCTGCGTGAGGCTAGTCCCTGCTGGACGCCAAGATTGCTACAAGGAGATGGTGCTGGGCCTGGACACTGGGGAGGGAGGTGAGCACAATACCTAGTGGGGGAGAAGGGCCTAGTGGGGTCTTCCTCCTGTGGCCGCTTCCCGACATCGTTCGCATACAGCCTTGAACGGGTGGATGGCACTGTGTTGATTAGACTTCCTATGCTAAATATTCCATTTTCATTTTCTGAAGCCCTACCATGGTCTTGCCAGTTGACTCAGTACTTTAGTGCCTCTATACTATGCTAGCCCTATCTCAGGACACAAATGGGGGCCAGGTATGGCGCAAGTGCCTATCCTCCTCACACTCGCTTGGGGATAGGCATCTCCTTCTCATTTTACAGATGAGCAAATGGTGGTTTGGTTACTTAAGTGGGCAAAGCTAAAGTTAGATGCCAAGTCTGCTTCATTCTAGAATCCAAGCTCATCCTACAACAAAGCCATATTGCTTCCCGCTCAGTTTACGGGGGGGACAGAGCCACCAACATTTGCCCCTGACACACAGCAGAAGGGGGACAGTGCTAAGAGGTATTACTGGCAAAAGAAGCAGTGATTCCTTTTGAAGGGACGTGGCCACAGGCAAAACTGTCCAAGTCTTGGGACAGATGCCAGGGCTGGGCTGATGGTCCCAGACAAGGTGAGAAAGTGCACAAAATGTTTCCTTAATACTTTTTCCCCAGCTTCGCCTGCGGTGTGAACCAGGTGCTGCCAGGGAGCTCCTCCAGCCTGTGTTCCTACATGTGTTTCTCTCTTTTTTATTTTTTTTATTTTTTAATTTTTATTTATTTATGATAGTCACACAGAGAGAGAGAGGCAGAGACATAGGCAGAGGGAGAAGCAGGCTCCATGCACCGGGAGCCCGATGTGGGATTCGATCCCGGGTCCCCAGGATCGCGCCCTGGGCCAAAGGCAGGCGCTAAACCACTGCGCCACCCAGGGATCCCTGTTTCTCTCTTTTGAAGTCTAAGTCACATTCTCTTAGGACCCGGTTAGAGGGCTGAAGCTAACAATTTCATAAAGGTAAGTGCTGAAAGGTTTTAATGACACTCCTGGCTCATGAGTTTGCATTTTGCAAAGACAGCTCAAGGAAAGCAGAGCGGTTGACTCCACGATGTCTGTAGAGATCCCAGGATGCAACCGAGCAAGAGCCCTTATTCTCCAACCTGGACGCTTCCCTTCATGCGTTACAATCCCAAAGCGCTCAGGACCGGGCAGGGCAGGGCAGTGGAGGGTGAAGATGTCCGAGGAAGGGCATATGGCTATCTAGAGCAGGACCGGCGGGTAGAAGGGGCAGGAAAACCAAGCCTTCTCTGGGGCACATCAACAATATCCAGGCCACCCCCCTGCCCTGACCGCCCCCAAACCCACACTCTGCAAAATTGTCCCAGGCATGTCCTCGGGAAAGAGGGGCTGCCTGGGTCCCTGTGTACCTGTGTCAGTGAGGACAACCCCTCGCATGGGGAGGAGATGCAACTAAATGCTGATAATGAGAAAATTGGAGACGGCAAAATAAAACACAGCTGCTCCAGGGTGTAATCAGTGGGGGAGGAGGAGGGAAGGGCGGAGGGGGAGCGAGAGGAGAGGCCAGGGAGGGAGGGAGAGAGGGAGAAAGAAAGAGGGCATGCAGATGTTCAGCTGTCTTGCTCTCAGATGCCCTGAGGGAAGGGGCTGGGGGAAGAGAGGGAAGTCTAGCCATCTGTTTTCAGCTCTTGTGGCACTGAGCCTGCCTTCTCTCCCACTTCGCCTCCTTTCTTCTCCACCCCGTATTATGCTCTATTGATCGCTCTGGCCTTTGCGAAGCCTCAGGCTCTTCTCAGACTCCGGCCCCTGGGGAGCCCTTGGCTTTGCTCCCCTTAACTCCAGCAGGAATGTGGTCCCAGCAGCTCCACCCAGTCCAAGGAGGACTGGACCGCAGTGCCCAGGCTGGGTCCCCCGTGCGCCCTGTCCTCGGCTAGAGGCTCCGGGGCCCGGGGCCACTGTAAGCGCATCAGGGATTTCTGCACTCGGTCCGGTACCCCTGCCCCGCGCCCTGCCTCAGTGGCCCTCTCACCTCAGAGGCCATCCATCTCCCCCTGACTGCTCCAGCCACCTCCCTCGGTCCCCACGTGCCCCCTGAGCGCCACCCACACTTCACAATCCTCCCCAGCTGCCCCCAGCTCTCCCTCCGGCCCTCTGAGCCGTGCCTCTCACCTCACCCCTGCTGCAGAATTGTAGTCAGTGGGGCCACCCCATGTGTAGTCTCCTTGAGGAGGTGCTCCCTTCCCATCCCTTCACGTGCCAGCACGGTTTTGGGGTCCGGAGGAGAAAGTCCTTCCAGAGGGTTCTAGCTCTTTCCACTCGAAGCCCCTGGTGAATGATTCCACAAAGGGCTCCTATTGTTCTGATTTTCAAAATGAGAAAATTGGTATTGTGGTTGAAAGGGGATCAGTCTGGGAGTCAGACTAGGGCTTGAACGTGGTCTCTGCCACTAACTGGCTGGGCAGCTTTGGGCAGCCTTTTTGGGACACGAGGGGAACCGGAGCTCCAGGCTCCTGCCAGCTCCAACATCTAGGATCCAGCAGAGCAGCAGAGCCCTGCAAGCTTGCTTAGTAATGTCCAATTTTGATACTTGCTGACCTGCTGCATTTCCTGGGGGAAACCAATTAGCCCTTCTCTATATTTCTTTTCCCCTCTTTAATTTTGGCACTGGAGAGTGTTAAATGTTGCAACATTCAACTGTGAGCATCTTTTTTTAAAAGTGCAAAATGGTATTTTCTTCACAAATAAGGCACGTTGGGTTGAAGCTGCAACGCTGGGTGGCGACCCCCACTCAACTGGACAAAACAAAGCTTATGGATGGATATAAAACCTGCCCTATACACAGGCAAATGTGCACTTGGTGCAATGCAGCCTATTATGAGGGACCCCCGTGTTACCCCCTCCCCCTCCATGTTCTGCTCTGGCCCTCTCGGAACAGTGTCTGAGTGTTGCCCTGAGCTGGGTGCCCTTTGCGACGGCTGCTGACAAGCACATGTGCTGGAGGAAACTAGAGTCTGAGGAATTCTTGGATGTTCTGATATGTGCTGAAAAGATGTCAGGCTTCAGGTAGAGGTGAAATCTGAGACTTTGGTTTCCTGCAGAGAGCAAAGGGAGAAGGCAGAAATATTGAGGCTAAGAAGTCAGACAGTGCAAAATAAGAGAGAGTGATTCATTGGGGGTGGGGGTGGGGGTGGGAGGCAGCCTTGGAGCCATGATAAGAGAAGGAACAAAAGCAAACACACAGGCTTGTAAAGTCAAAGAAAAATGACTTTGTAAGACAGTGTGAGTCAAGAGTGGGTACCTGCTTCAACCTTTTGGACAAGCCCTTCTAGGTGGATTTGGGGCCTGGTTTGTTCTGAAAGAAGGCCCTTGCTCCTAATGGAGAAAGTCCACAATGTGAATGAACTGCTTAGGACATAATAAAAACAGTTAGAGCAGGTTCGGCAGGAGTCGGTCCTTTTCCCATATTGTTTTTGTTTTGTTTTGTTTTGTTTTTAAGATTTACTTATTGATTATATTTATTTATTATTTATTTATTCATGAGAGACACACACAGAGAGAGAGAAAGAGAGGCAGAAACACAGGCAGAGAGAGAAGCAGGCCCTGCAGGAGCCCGATGCGGGACTCAATCCCGGGACCCCAGGATCATGCCCTGGGCCAAAGGCAGGCACTCAACCGCTGAGCCACCCGGGCGTCCCTCCCATATTGTTTTATTCTTAGCAAGGGCTTCTAGTTTTATATATAATATGTGTAGTGACCAGAGAAATTCCCTGCAGGAACTGACAAAATCTATGTGGTCTGGAAGCCAAATTGTGACATCAGCGAAGCTGGTCTTTGCTTTCCAGCTCTCTTATTTTAAGACTGTCTCCCCCATCTCCCATATTTTCAGTGATACCTCTTCTATCTTTACTTTCATTTCTCTCTCTCTCTCCCAAAAGTCCTCCTGTGACTATCTTCCTTTCATAATGAGAATATATCTGGTAAAGCCATTCATACTGTGAAGTCTTAGGAACTTACTATGTCTGTCCTCCAAGGGATTAAATCACTGAGAGCAACATTTTTGATATTAGTTGGAAAATATCTGGCCAATGGACCTTCTCCAAAGCCCTAAACCTTGACAACATAGAACAAATCCCCCCGCCACCGCCTCCCCAAGCACAGACCCACTGAGTACAAAGTCCATGGGAGAAATTGTTTTGCTGCTCGTGACTGGAGTTGGCATGGTACAGGAGTTCCAGCTTGGCCATGTCCTCGTGGTACAATGTGATGCACATTTCTTAATCTCTTTATGTGTCAGGTTCTTCATCTGACAAACAGTTATAAGAATAGTACTCACCTTGTGCAGTTATTGTGGGAATGAGAGAATGACAGGTACAAAGCAAGTGCTCGGTAAATATTTTCCATTATGCCTTTGAAAATTTGAAGTAGATGTACATGGAAACTGACATTTGGAAATCAAAAAATTCTGAATTCTGAAACACATCTGGCCTTAAGGATTTTGACTAAGGAAAGGTATGCCTATAATGAATTCTATCTGTCATGTGAAGGAATAACTGCTTTCCCTGATCTAAACTTTGCCACATCCTCCTCCTATATCTCCATTTCCTCTGAGATCCTGATGCACAAATATATTTAGATCCCAGAGTGTGCACTTCCAAATGTCAGTCAACACCAAGTATTCATTGTCTGGGTGCACCAGAACCATCTGGGGACTTAAAAAAACACATTTCTAGGCCTATATTCAGAGATTTTAATTAAGTAAGAATGATATGGGCTTGAGAATTTGAACATCTTTAAAGACCCTCATAGGAATCTGTTGTCCAAACTGGTTTGGAAAAACTGGTCCGGTACTCAGGAGCAGTACTTAAAAAAAAATCAGTGGTTTGCTACAAGTATTTGGTCTTATGAGAGCTTTTACTCATTATTGATTATAATCTGTTAAGAGTCACATTAGGAGAGCTCTAGTACTGTGGTCCAATCATCTGACATGTAGAAATAGTGAAGTAGTCACTTATTGGATTTCCAGCCCAACAATACCCCTTGCCTGGAACTTACCTTCACCCTACATGGTTCTCATGTTATCCTACCACCTTGACAGCAGTTGATTAGTCCCAGGAGAAAGATGTTACTTTTTCTAAGACAATGAATCTCTTCTTTGAGATTCTTGGATTTGGAACTAAAAGGGTTCAATCATTTTTCCCCCTGTGACTACAAGGTCCAAAGTTTGAAAGACACCTTATTCTCTGCTATGTGGAGAAATGGAGTCTGTAGAGGGAGGGAATAAGGTAGTTGATACCCAAGTGAAGAAGAGATAAGAGACAAATGGCAGTCTTGATATTTTCATATTCTTAGTACCAACTGTACTTGAACCTCAAGTGAATTCTTGTCCTTTTAGTGTCTCTGTGAAGTATGCCAAATTCCTTCCTAATTAATGTCTCATTTTTCTAGGTGGAGTTGGTCTCAGTCATTTATAACCAAAATATAGTCCCAACTAATTATCATTGCCACAATGTTAAAATAGCTTTTTAATTTAGAAGTGAACTGGGAGCACCCAGGTAGCTCAGTTGGTTAAGTGTTGGACTCCTGGAATTGGCTCAAGTCATGACCTCAGGGCCATGAGACTGAGCCCCAAGTCAGGCTCCCTGTTCAGTGCAGAGTCTACATGAGATTACTCTCTCTCTCCCTCTGCCCCTTCCTCCTGCTAGTGTGCCCCTCCTTCCTCTCTCTTTTCTAAATAAATAAATAAATAAATAAATAAATAAATAAATAAATAAAATAAAAAATATTAAAAAAATTAAAATAATTCTAAAGGGGCACCTGATAGCTCAGTTGGTTAAGAAACTGAGTTTGTTAAGCAACTGACTCTTGATTTCAGCTCAGGTCATGATCTCAGGGTCATGAGATGACCCCCTCAACCGGCACCTTACTCAGCTTGAGATTCTTTCCCTCCTCCTCTGCCCCTCCCCCTGCTAGTGCTTGTTCTCACTTTCTAAAATAAATGAATAAATAAAATCTTTAAAAATAAGAAAAAAAATGAACTGGAAATTAAAATAGAATTTACAAAAATGGAATTTTATTTGTGATTGCAAAAGGATCTTCAACAGACCTCCTGGAACTTGCATATCACTCTTCAGATCCAGAGCTGAGAGAATCTTGCCACCGGACACACTGTGAGTGATTTCCTTGCCCATGTACCTTTAAGTCAATGTGATGTGCCCACACCCCACTCATCCACAGACTATGAGGACAGACCTCCAACATTTTTTTTTTTACAGAACTGAGCTCATGTTTATTCTAATCCATTCTTTCTTCTTAAAATACTTCATAATGTCTATATTTGTCCTTTTTGAGGAACTGTGCATTTCTTGTTGTGCTCTAGATGTATATTTTCCTTTGGCTTTCCATTCAGATCTTATTAAAGAGCTTTACCTTAGGGACATTTCCTTCCAGATAGTTTTGCCCCAAACCACCTTAGGTATGCCACACCTTGGGTATGATCCAGTTTGGGTAACCTGAGATGCAATATTGGGCTATGGCCAATGGTGTGATAGAGCCAGCTTACAGTAGCTCATGACATTTGATTGTGTATATGTCTTCCTACTTTCATATTCAGTGCCATGTCTTAAGTAGCTTGAAGTCAGCCATTATGGGAGAACTACTTACATCATGGAAAGTAGAAAACACAAGTCATTTTTGTTTTCCCTGAAAAATGCTTAAAAAATTTAAATATATACCAACATATCATAAGCTACCACCCACTTGACTTGAAGTCATTAAAAAGGGGAACCAATTTTGATATGTCTGGTTAAGTATACATGAAGATTTGTGATTTTAATTATTATTTTACTTAATTATGTTGACTAAATAGTCCACCAAAATAATCAGATGTGTTATAGAGAACACTTAACTGCATTCCCTAATCAGGCTGCACAGTCGCTACTGTTGCTAATATCAGCACCACGGACAGCGACAGCAAATCCATAAAGTGACTGAGATTAGAAGAACCAAAAATATCTCAAAGTTAAGGGTCTGGAATTGGCAGTGGTTTGAAAATTAGAAGACAGTAAGGAATCTAGGATGAAAGGAGAGTATCTACTAATATCCAGGGCATTTGCTAGGCAACGTGCCCTGGATTCAAGTGTCAGGGTAAAAGCAGAAACCAGAAACCACGGATGTAAGCAAAAATGAAAGCATCAACCTTATAAAGCAATTGGTGAAGGCAGTTAGTAAGAAATAGGTGAAAAGATAAGTTTCATGGTAAAATGGATTGTCCAAATATAAAATAGGTGGTCAGGAAATAACCAAATCATGGGAACTGGGAGGGTAAGTGTAAAACGTAGGAGATGGTAGCAGCAAGGTGGTTGATATACTAGGCAGAGAGTGTGGTGTGATGAACAGAACAGAGGATGAGACTTGCCTTAGCTCTGCCACTAATGTGCTGTGTGACCTTGGTCAGATCACTTGACCTCTTTAAACTCTGCTTTTCTCATCTGTGAAATGAGGATTTTGAACTATATGATCTCTGAGATTCCTACTAGCTCTATGACTTTGTGGAGAATTTTGCCCAAATCAGGAAATGTCTCATATGCCCTCTTAGGGATTGGAGTGGAATCCAATAAGTGGAATCCTTTGACTGAAGTAGGAATTAAAATGAAGTCCAGGGCAGCCCCGGTGGCTCAACGGTTTAGTGCCGCCTCCAGCCCAGGGTGTGATCCTGGAGACCCAGGATTGAGTCCCGCGTCAGGCTCCCTGCATGGAGCCTGCTTCTCCCTCTGCCTGTGTCTCTGCCTCTCTCTCTGTCTCTCTCTGTGTGTGTCTCTCATGAATAAATAAATAAAACCTTTAAAAAATAAAATGAAGTCCACTGAGATTTTGGCTTTCACATTTCATTGAGACAATAAATTGGGATAGGCTTTTGGAGAGAAATAGAAAAAAAAAAAAACCCCACTAACATCCCAAGGAGACTCACCCTCCTAACCCATGGCTGTCCCCAAGCGACTATTTATCAAATGAATTAAAGTGGAGACACACTGTGATTTTACTGTCTGGTCCTTAATGCATTGTCATAATCCAGAAATCAGCTCTACATTGCAATTATTTGGAATTGAGCATCACTTAAGTGCCAATTTTAAAATCTAAGGCTAATCTAGATATAGAGGAAAAAAGAGAATTCTTAAGTACAACCTTCCCCACAACACACACCCTAGTGAAAATTTCAGAAAATATGTGTAAAGAGAAATATCCTCAGAGCTGACTATAGAGATGAATGAACCACGAGCCAAGAAAATTGGTCAATTATTTATCAGAATTAATGAAAAAATGAAGCTGAATTTCAGAAAACTTCACCTGCATTTATATTATTGATGTCCACAAAAAACATTTAGGTAAGAAGGAACTATATAGAGTTCAACTCTTTCTTTGGAGAGTTGTCACACTACCTGTGAGTGATGTGTTAGAATCAAATACCACATTTTGTCAAGTTTGGGATACAAGGGCAGGTGATCTGTTATGAGAAGATCATGCATTGATATATGATCTAACTGCTGTTCTGAAACACAAGCAGACATTTAAGGAGCTTCTGTGGAGGCATTGAGGACACCATTTATAGTACAGAGACACAAAGAAAGAATTATTTCAGCCCCAGATAAATAAGACTCCAACTATGCCAAAGGAGAGGGACACATGTCTGGAGAATATAATCCCAGGTCTTTTGTTGTGGACTACAGGCTTATAGAAACACAATCTTATTCAAAGTGTACAGGATTTTCCTCAAATGCTTATCTACTTTAAAATGGACTGGCATGCGCATGAAGAAATCTAGGGATGACATGGAAATCCATGTCATTGCTCAAAACTGGAAACTTTGTTCTCTATTCTCCTTTCCCCTCTTTTAAAGGTTGTATCAGGTCGGCTTGATGAGATATTAGATCCAACTCTTATTATATAACCACTAATAAGAAATGTTCTTGTTTCAAAGACTTTTTTTTGCCCTAACAATCTGACCTTTATTTATTTTTTAAAAATATTTTATTTATTTATTTGAGAGATAGAGAGCACAGGCAGAGCCAAAGGGAGAAGCAGACTCCCCATGGAGCAGGGAGCCCAATGCAAGGCTCAATCCCAGGACCCCAAGATCATGACCTGAGCTGAAAGCAGATGCTTACTGACTGAGCCATCCAGGCATCCATAATTTGATCTTTAAATGACCATAAAACTTTATATTCTTAGAACTTGAATGAACCTAGAAAAAGCATGTGCTCTGGCTGTTGCTTAGATGGTGACATGATTAGATAAATGTCTCTTGGGAGAACTGAGTTTACCTGAGGTAGGTGCAAGGATTTGTCCATGGTTGGTGTAACTAACAAATGGCCAATCCTGGTGATCACCATGTTAAGTATGACCATCGTCAAGGCCTTCCAACAAGGCTGAGGCTGCTCTTTGCCATCACCGTAGTTGGCACTGCGCATGCAGTGGTCACAGAGCCTGGCACAGTACCCACGCTTAGATAGCTCACAGGGTGGTGGGAGGGACTGACAAGTAAATAACTAACTAAAGAACAATGGGAGCCTTGCTGTTGCTTCAGAGGTTATATTACCACCTCTTCTTGTTCTTTCTCACAGGTCCTAGACACACTTAAACTCTGAGGAAACTTTGGAATGGTGAAAGTGTCATCCAAAAAATTTTTTCAAGTTTGTCAGGGAGCATTCTGGAATGACCAGAGAGTTAAGAAAAATTTGCTATAGCCTTTTCTAATTTCTAGGATTTCATAATTTTTGATTCTTCTTCAGCTTGTGAAGGCACAACCCCCCCCCCCATGACTGCTAGTGGATTACAGTCAAGGGCCCTGCTCAAAAGCCCCCTTCCAGAAGATAGCCCTAATGAATCCAGTCCAGCCATAAGCACTGAATTAATTTAGCTTCCCACCGTCACTATGGAAAATCAAGCGTTGCGATTTTTGTTCTCTCTCACTTTCTCTGGCACCTCTTTATTTCCTCTCCCTCCATCCTATCTCTTACACTAGTTTATAAAAGCAAAGAACACATATCCTAATTTTTCTAATTATTCTGTGCAGAGTGCTTTGCACCTAGGAGATGCTTGATCAATGCAAGCATAATGCTTCTTTCATTCCCAAAGCTCACACAGCTGAACAGATACGGTTATTATGGAATTGGTGCTGGAGATCACCACTGGCCCCCTTCCCCGGTGCACTCTTTTCTTTAGTGTCCTGGGTTCCATGATGAGACTAGAATTTCCTTTACCTTCAATTCTTTTTTTTTTTAAGATTTTATTTATTTATTCATGAGAAACACAGAGAGAGAGAGACAGAGACACAGGCAGAGGGAGAAGCAAGGTCCATGCAGGGAGCCCCACATGGGACTTGATCCTGGGACTCCAAGATCACACCTTGAGCCAAAGGCAGGTGCTAAACCGCTGAGCCACCCAGGGATCTTCTCCTTCAATTCTTCCACTGCCCTTTGGATTTAGCTGACCAAGTGTCAAAGTGCAGGTGCCAGTAAGTTACTTAAAAAACTTCTTTAAAAAAAAACTTCTTAAAATTTTGTAGAAGCTCATCATATGTTTGTTATGGTTACAAAAGGGCTCTGACAATAAATAGCAGGAAGTAATGAATTGTCTGTGACCATAAAATGTGACTTTCATAAGGGCTTCTAATAAGGAGCCACAGGAGAAGGAGGTGTGAGGAGGGGAAAATCTACAAGACATTGTTGGTACCAAAGAATCAGCCATTTTGTATAGTGACACTCACATTATGGTGTCCATTGGGGCAGGGGTTTTCAGGGACTTGTATGATGAGAAAGAGTCATGATTCCAAAGCTGTCATCATGAGAAAACTCAATACTGTATCAATAGCACACAAGTCATCCGCTTTAATAGTATGCAGACAACCTTGTCAGGTGGATGAGCTGGCTGTGAGTCAAGCTGTCATATTCCAAGACAACTGAATTGATTTGTGTTTGCATTCTTGTTTTGTTTCTAATGTGTGTGTAAAATAAAAAGAAAAGCTTTCCCATTTCTCCCTTCTGCAAGGGACCACCATATTCCATAATATTCTGGTTACTTTGGGGGGGCTTTGTAAAATGTGGCTGTGAGCTTTGGCTGGGGGCTAAATGCGGACCTGTCTGATCAGATAGCCCAATAAGATGGTTTACATTCTGGCTTTATTGACTTCAGCAATCTATGGTGTGCTACTAAATATTTTACAACCAGCTCCCCGGGGGGTAAGGGTGTGGGTAGAAAGGAAGAAAAGCCCAGGTTTATAGCATTTCCTGATTTCTCTGGTACTGATCTCAAGCTACTAACATGACGTCATTGAATGTGATGGGAAAATATGCAGAGTTGGCTCTCCTGGGCTGCTACTAACTGGCTCCAGCTGAGCACTGCCACCCATGCAAACATGTACCCACAGCTAGATGTCCTTGTAAAAAGGCGACAGAAGCACCGTCCTGATTACCTGCTCAATACAAGGTGAGGAGAGCTACTGTGAACGAGTATTTCAAGCATCTGTAGAGACAAATTCTTCATCCACTAGGTAGCAAGCTGACGCCTGTATGGCCTCATTAAGTAGGGTGACCTTATATTTTATTATCTTAATAGGATACTTTTGAGATAAAAAGAAATGTTGTTAATAACTATACTAGGACAAGGGGCGCCTGGGTGTTTCAGTTGGTAAAGTGTCCGACTCTTGATTTTGGCTCAGGTCGTGATCTTGGGGTCGTGGGATGAGAGCCCTGCGTGGGGCTCGGTGCTCAGCCGGGAGTCTGCTGGAGATTCTTCCCTCTGCCTCTCCCCAAACTCCCCAGTTTCTCTTTTTCTATTTCTTTCAAATCAATAAATCTTTAAAAAAAATTATACTAGGACAACAGTGCCACAACTAGGGCTGTGCCTGGAAAATGAGGACAATGTGATTTATTTTATTTTATTAATTTTTTTAATAAAAGATTTTATTTATTTATTCATGAGAGAGAGAGAGGCAGAGACATAGCCAGAGGGAGAAGCAAGCTCCCTGCAGGGGACTCGATGCAGGACTTAACCTCAGGACCCTAGGATCACGACCTGAGCTCAAGGCAGACACTCAACCACTGAGCCCCCCAGGTGTCCCTGATTATTCTTGTTTTTTTTTTTAAGATTTTATTTATTTATTCATGAGAGACACACACAAAGAGAGAGAGAGAGAGGCAGAGACACAGGCAGTGAGAGAAGCAAGCTCCATGCAGGGAGCCCGATGTGGGACTCCATCCTGGGTCTCCAGCATCACGCCCTGGGCCAAAGGCAGGTGCTAATCACTGAGCAACCCAGGGATCCCTGATTATTCTTTTTTAAAGCAAAGTGTGAACTTAGTAAAAAGTAAGCCCCATGTCCATTTGAAGCTTCCTCCGGACTCTCCATCTCTGGGCTTGGTTCTCTGTCCACCTGGGAGAATGGGGCTGGAGTCCCCACTCAGCTTGGGGCTGCAGCCAGTCTGGCAGAGGCAGGGTCTGCATTGCTCATAAAACTATTTTCAAGCTTATAGCTTCCTTCAATGCATATTTTCAACCACTGCAAATGTCCCTTTCCGTCCAAGCAATTGTGTCAGCAGCTAAATGCTTCCCTTGTTGGTCTGAGTCCAAACTTCCTGTTCTTCTCATTAAAAAGATTAAAAATATATAAGATTCAATGGGAGAAAAAATCCAGTAAATAAGCCTCTATTTACACAACTCTAAATGTGCTTCTAGTCCTTGCTCTTGAGTGTGCAGATGTAATTATTGATGGAGTTGTAATCAGTGTAGGCCAACTCCTGGGTGTTCTTCTGCTTGTTTCCATTAACATTATTTCATATACTCATTTCCATATATTGACACAATGCACACGCTTATCATTTTTAATGGCAACATAGTACTCCATCATGCTGACCCACGCTAGTTTTATATCCTGTTCTCCAGAGGCAAAATGTCCCAGCTTCGTTCAAACTGTTGTGACTGCCACCCGGTAGGGAGAGCTCTGGTGGGCTCCCACTGCAGGAGGAGCTGTGAGCTTTGGGCAGGGAATCAAGGTTTATCAGTAATAGATGCTTTCAGTTTTTTGTTTTTTTAAGATTTATTTATCTGAGGTGGGGGAGAGGCAGAAGGAGAGAGAGAATCCCAAGCAGACTCCCTGCTAAGCACAGAACCTGACGTGGGGCTCGATCTCACGACCCTGAAATCATACCTTGAGCTGAAATCAAGAGTCGGACACTCAAAGGACTGAGCTATCCAGGGACCCCGGTGCTTTCAGTTTTAGCACCGAATCTCTAACCAGTCACTTGACATGTGCAGAGTTGGTGGTGGGAGGGCGACACTGAGACAATGATGCAAAGTTTTGTATGGTTAACAGTTGTCTGCCTCCTGCTCTTGTAATATCAGCTCCTCTAAGGCCAGGCACCAAAAGAAGCCACACATCAGTAAGCATATTTAACAAAGAGGCAGCTAACATGCATGGAGGCATTGGCTGACTTCTAAGTCGTGCCTAAGAATATAAGCATTTTAATTACACAGTAGTAGCATACAGACTGTTCAACTCCTCTGGGGTTCCTGAGGGTCACTGAGCTGCCCAGTGGCTCCTCCAAGGCCACAGCAGCTGAAGATAGAGAATTCAGCCCTAGAGGTGCAAGCCCTTGGAATGAGGGCTTGGCCTAGGGTCCTGAGTTCACTAACATTCACTTCCTCTGTGTTCAGAGTCCAGGCTCATATTGGGCTATTGCTTTGAATGAGTGTTGCTTTGGATTTTAGGGAAGATCAATAAACAGTATAAGGGAAGAGGTAATAGTTAAGTACAACCTTCAGCCTTGAACCTAAGGCTGAGTTAATTAAATTTGATTATCTTCTTTGGGGTTCAAGTCTCATCTTTTGGGGAGTGAACTGGCTTTTTATCAAGGGTGTCTAGACAGGAGGTTTGACTTAACCCCTGCATGTGCCAGGCTCTGCTTTAAGCACTTTGTGCATATTAACTCACTAATTCGTATGAGGTATGTACTATTGTCATCCCCCATTTCATCAATGGGGAAACTGATGCACAAAGAGGTTAAGTAACTTGCTCAAAGTTACAAAGTCAGTGTGTGGCAGATCTGAGATTTGAACCCAAATGGTTGGGCTCCAGGGTCTACCCTGAGACAACCACGTTCTTCTAATGAAATTCCAGTCCTTTCATCCAGAAGTGGGCCTGGCCTTCCTCTCCCGTTGGCCCCCTTCTGCCCCAGGCCAGACCAGGCCATCTTCAACCTCAGAGGAAGAACCCTAGACAGGATGGACTGATTTCATCCATCTGAGCCTCGTGGGCTGAACAGTAGAAAACAGCTAAAATGATTAACCCCAATTTTGCCTCTAATTTCCTTCCTAAATAGATTTTTCCCCTGCTGATGACATCTGTCTCAATTTGGGGTTGGGTGGGTAGGTAGGGGAGTCTGGACCAATTTTGTATCAGAAGATCTCACATGTCTGCAGGGAACAATATAGGGAGGGATTACATTTTTCAAATATGGTGGAGAAGCCATAGCTTCCATTATGGTTTATCCATCCATCCATCCATCCATCCATCCATCCATCCATTTGTCCATCTATCATCTCTATCATCTATCTATCATCTACCTACCTATCATCTATTTCTCTATCTATCATCCATCCACCTATTTATCTATCTACCCATCATTTTTGCAGGAGGTTGATAATAGCAGTATTGAGGCCACCGATCAAGATGCTGGCTGGTGTGTCACTCCGCCACAGCCCTGTTTATGGCCATCATAAAATGTCTGTGGATAGCCCAACAGCTGATTTTCCAGGGTCTTTTTCTACTGTCTGAGTGATCAGAAAAAAAAATCTATCAGCTGGAGAAATTAAGCCATTTTTCTTCAGGGGAGAGAAATGGAGTAGCAGGCTTTCCACATTAAAATGCTACAGTGGATTCCAGATGAATGAAAAATTGGTCTGCATAGTAATGAGACTCAAGAGAGGTTTGGAAGGTTTGTAACTGGCTCGTGGCAGAGTTACAGGGTGGGACAGTGCATCAGGCCTTGGTAGAATCAGGCCAGTGGGGCTCGGGGGGCTTCCACTCAGGGGAACCAGGTGCCACGACATCACCCTCTTTATTTTCCCGGCCATTTATTTTTCCAAAAGGCTAGTTGTCCAGGCAGTTGTTTTAGGAAGGTGCAATTGCTGGGCTGCTCTACCAATTACTGCCTTGCTCCCTCTGGTGCCATGAACCAGGCATCTGACAAAAGCCCCACTGCCTCTCACAACTCACATGGGCCAAATGCACCAGAAAGAGGGATTCAGCTTTCAGGGGGTGCAGGGCCTGTCACGGGAAGCACATTTACCAAGCTTTAGGCGATTGACCCAAATATGATCCAGGTACAATGAGATGACTGGCCAGAAACCTAATCATGGTCCATTTCTGGACCTCACCAAATAGAAGCGGCCACTCCGATGACAGTAAGCTGGTTAGTGGAAAGCCACAGAAGCAAGAGAATTCACCCAAGGATGCCAGTGCAGATCCTACCCTTGCTGGAGAGTAGCTTCCTGTGGGCTTCGGACGCCCGACCTTCCTGATTGAGCTCTGGATTCTGGGCTCACGGGGCCATTTCTCACCTGGGGGTTCTCGGGGACCCTGGAAGGGTCTCTTGGTGGTAGAGAAAGAACAGGGTCCTGGCTCCCTGAATGCAAATCTTACCTGCCAGGTGGGTGGTCAGTGGCTTTATGGCAGCAGGTGGGATGATGGTACCTGTCCCCCAGATGCTGTACCCAGCCTGCAGGTGCCCAATAAGTGGTAGCTGCTGTTCCATTATTATTTGTCTATCTGGCCTTAGTGGAAGGTCCCCAAATTCCTGCTGCTCCCCAGCATTGCCTGATCTGCATACCTACAGTTCAATCATCATTTTACTTATTTATGTCGAATTTCATTCCAGAGAGGTTTACGTGCCCTTCTCCCTGAGGTCCTCTTAAAAAGTGAGTATTCATGGGAAGGTAACACATCAGACCTGCCATTGTCAGATTTTCCCACAAAGCACACCGATGGCAGCAGGGAGCGAGCACGTTCAAGCAAACTGAAGTCTACTCTGTAACATAAGCATCCTCCAGATGATTTAATTAGAAAAAAAGAAAAATTAGGTGCTGCAGGGAAGGGAACAATGATTCCCCTCTGGTCTCACTGTAGTTCCAAACTCTGCTCCCCAGACTGAGGGACCTTACATACAGCTGCCCAGACCAGAGCTAGACAGTGACTGCGACATCCAGCCCTGCCTGCCTGAGACTGGGCTTAGCGTGGGGAGGTCACAAAGGCGCCACTGGTTGTCATTACTACTGAGGCTGCACGGCCTCATTTGTCCCACTGTTGGGGAAGGGGAGGAGGTACACATGCCATTGTCTCTGGGGCTCAGGAAGGTTTTCTGGACTCCAAGTCCAGGACAGAATTTCCTGATAATCTTAGCCAGGGCCTGTGCTGGCCATCGTGTGCATGCTCCCTCATCAGCCTGGGGGGCCCCCACCCGGCAGCAGCTCTGTGCCTTTGACTCCTTCTCCCATGGTCAGATGAAGGGGGGGCGGCCAGCCTCATGCAGGCTGGTCAGGAGCTTCCCACTTCAGGTTTTCCAGTTTGCCCGACCGAGGCAGGCCCCAGGCCTGGATTTCTGCTGAGGCAGGTGGACCCCCGGGACTTGACCTCTGCCCCCTGTCCCTCGGCAGGGCCAGTTGTCAAGGAGATGACAGGATTGAATTCCGAGTTGAGGGAACCAATCTTGTCTGCCTATTTTTATCTTCACACTCTTCCTCCGCCTTCCCTTCCTCCCTCTCCTCCTTCTTTTTTAATCTCCTGTGGCCATTAAAAGAATGGTAATCATTTCCTAAACAGTGACCAAATCATTATTTTACATCTCACCGGCTTTTAGGAACTCCCTGCTGCAGGCTTTTTTTTTGCATGCAATACACACAGCGCTGCCTTACATTATTGATAGCTTCCCAGCGCTTTGACAAACTCACCTGTAATCATCACCACATCCTAGGAAGACTAGTACCTACAATTGTCTGACTCAGAAAATAGGAATGAAAAAGCAAGACCAACAGCTAAGCTGTGACTGAGCCGGACCTGGATCCCAGGTGTCCTGAGCAGCAGTTCGTAGCTGGCCAGGACCTAGGATGCGATGTCTAACTGTCCCTAGGCATCCCCCTCCCCTCCGAGGCATTCCACCTCTGGGCACAGAGTAAATGCAGTTGGTCAGCTGCAAACAGCTGGGCTTTGAGCTCATTTCGAAGCCTGGTTCAGATGATGCTGGGGCATATGATACTCAGCTGATGGGATGTTGCATCATCTGTATACCTTGTCAAAAGCTGTCAACTTCCTAGGACAAATCTGAAAGTGGTGCTTCTTGTTTCTCCTTTTGACAACCACTTGTTCCTGCTCACTTCAGGACAATAAAAATATGTGACATTTCTAAAACTCCACTTGCCAGGGCATCTTTGAGGTTAACTTAGAAACTTGCAAAAAAAAATGAAATAAAATGACAGCCCTACTCGGTGGGGTAGACTTACGCTCTTCCCCTCGGAGGGTGATGAGGCAGTTGAGTCTACACGAACAGGGTCCTTTTTTCTTCACCTGGTACCTGCCAAAACTTAAAATTAGTCCTTTTTATACATTATCCTTCACTGTATAACCCAGAAGCATTTTTTGTTTGTTCTTTTTTCAATTTTTAGTAAAGGACAATTAGCTGGGAAGAGCCTGAGGCCAAGGATGCCAGGCCCAGCTAAGGGGACGTCCTACTTCTTTCTTGCTTCCACTCAAGCTCTTTGGCCTGAACTCCCCTCTCAGAACCTCCTCCCAGCTGTCCTTCCCCTACGTCCTCAGGATCCTCACCCACAAATGTCCTCCTCCTACCCATGGAGATGTTCCCAACCCATATCTCCAGTTATTTTCATAAGCACAGACTTTTCTGTGGGTTTACCATTTGCACTGGTTTGCCTGTGACTGTCACAGTATGACTATGGCAGCATAATCATGAATTGCATGTTCCTTTTGACTCCAGTCAAATATCCTGGTTTGGACAATAAATTACCTGGTGTCCCAGTAATAGGTCTCTTGAGGCAAGACACTTTCATTCATGTTACCTGTATGTGAGTGGCCCCCATATGAAGTCATAGCCTACCACGTGAACGAGGGAAGACCACCGTCAAACAGGCCTCTTGGATGGCTTGCCTCACTGAGTTACAAGTTCATTTATCTTGGCTTCCTCAAGCTTAGCACACACTAGAACAGTACTTCTCAAACTTGTTGGTCTCAAAAAACTATTAGTCTTAAAATTTTTTGAGGACTCCAATAATGTAAAGTTGATTATGTTACAGTATTTAATACATTAGAAACTAAAACTATGAAAAATCTGGGATGCCTGGGTGGCTCAGTGATTGAGCGACTGCCTTTGGCTCAGGATGTGATCCTGGGGTCCTGGGATTGAGTCCTGCATTGGGCTCCTTGCAGGGAGCCTGCTTCTCCCTCTGCCTGGGTCTCTGCCTCTCTCTGTGTCTCTCAGGAATAAATAAATAAAATCTTTTTTTTAAAAAAGGATGTTACATACTTTCTTAATTCAAGGTGGTTTTACTTTCCGAAAGGGAAGCAGAAGCTGTGATATCTCTGTGTCTCTCATGAATAATGAATGAATGAATGAATAGAATCTTTAAAACTAAGAAAAATTAAACTATATATTTATTTAGAACAATAATAAATGTGTTAAATGTTAACATAAATTACATGTTTAATAAAAAATAGCTATATTTACTGATACAGAGAGGTATAGAAAAAGAGTGATTTGGTTTAAGTTTAGTGAGAAGACTGGTAGTGAGTTACATTTTTGTAAATCTCTGTGGTATGTTGCATAATAGAGAAGAGCCAGATTGCCTTAAGATTGTGTTCAATCTTGCATTAACCCCCAACATGACATCTCTGAAAAACTCTACTGTGCACTCAAGGGAGAAAGAGAATAGGAAAGGCAGATAAAGTCTAGTTATATTATGTAAATAATTTTGCCCCTGTGGATTCACAGGTCCAGGACCATACTTTGAAAACCACTGCACTGGATATTCAGTTAGTACTTGTTGAATAAAACAAGTTTTAATGTGGAAAATCTATAAGACAAATGTGGAAACTTCTAGTGAATTGCAGGAGATATTGTTTGCACTTGCTTGGTTGTTCTTATAGCACTTAAGCGGCTACGTAAGATGTCATATTATGGTTCAAATGTGGGGGGATGAGGTGGACCTATCATAAAAAAACTATAAAAAAACACATAAAAACTCTTTTTCATAGAAAAAGGTCAAAATCTAAGCAATAAATTAGCAAAGTTTTGAACGTATTTGTATCTGTGTGAAAGGGATGCATGCAATTCTTCAGTCATTGGGTGGGTGGGGAGCGGTGAGAAGAAGGGATAGTCTGTCTCTTCTGATGAAATTATAAACTTCCAATGGTTGGGGCTATATTTTTCTTTCTTTAGATCTCTGTTGTCTAATACAGTGGTAAGTAGCCACCCATGGCCACCAAACACTTGAAAGGTGGCTAACCAGATTGAGATCTACTCTAAATATAAAATACACACTGGATTTTGAAGACTTGGTATGAAAACAAATGTAAAATATCCATTAAGCATTTAAAAAATTCTGATTACTTGTTGAAATGGCAAGTTAGAGATATTCAGTTCAATAAAAATATATTATTAAAGTTAATTTCACAACCAAGATGATGATGAGTAGATGAGTGGATAGAAAACGCTGTGGTCCATCCAGACAGTAGATGCTAAAAAGGAACAAGCTCTCAAGCCATGAAAAGACATGGAGAAAACTTAAAATGCATATACTAAGTGAAATAAGCCAGTCTGAAAAAGCTATATACTGTATGATACAAATTATAGAACATTCTGGAAAGGGCCAATCTATGGGAACATTGAAAAGATGAGTGGGTTGGAGTGGGGGAGAGGGAAGAAGGGATAAATGGGTGGAACACAGGAGATTTTTAGGGCAGCAAACCTGTTCTGCATGATATTATAAAAGTGATACCATCTTTTATACATTTGTCAAAACTTATGTGCTCTGTGTTCTGTATGAACAGAGAGTGAATCCTAATGTAAACTATGGGCCTCGGTTAATACATTACCATTGGCTCATCTAGTGCAACACGCGTCCCACACTATCGCAAAATGTAGAAGAAGCTGTGCGTTTATAGAGGGGACGGGGGGCAGGTCGTGATGAAGATATATGAGAACCCTATATTACTGCTTACTGTTTCTGTAAATCTAAAACTGCTCCAAAAAGTCTATTAATTAAGACATTAATTTCACTTGGTTGTACTTTTACTAATGTGGCCACTAGAAAAGCTAAAATTGTGTATGTGACTGACATCTGTGGCTTGGTTGTATATTTCTATTGGCTACTCAGACTCCTGTATCACTTTGCCAGGTGCTTGAGGAACAGAAACACCTGGCAAGGGTTTACTTGGCTTGTGCAACCAGCAGGCATGTGATCATTTGCAAAACAGAAAAGAATTCAGGGACGCCTGGGTGGCTCAGCGGTTGAGTGTCTGCCTTTGGCCCAGGGCATGATCCTGGAATCCTGCATGGAGCCTGCTTCTCTCTCTGCCTATGTCTCTGCCTGTGTCTCTGCCTCTTTCTCTGTGTCTCATGAATAAATAAAAATCTTTATTTAAATAAGTTCATTAAGGCCCAGGAAGATCACCGGAGTCGATGGGCTCCATTTTTCTTGTGTCTTGATTTGGGGAGGGGAGAGGACCCATACCCCCACAGGGCTCCTAGCTGCTTGCTGCTTCTGGAAGAGCACATGGGCTGGTGTGTGGGGCCTGGGCACCGGTCAGATGGCCAGGTGGCAAGCCAGTCACCCCAGGGGTGGCCAGGCACAGAAAGGCGCCCAGTAGAGGGTGCACTCTCCCAGGCTTGCATGGGGCACGGCCTCAGGGATGAAGGATCCGGGGCCTGGCTTCTCTGGGTTGAGCGGATTCTGGGGCCATCTCAGCCTCAGACCAGGGCAGATATCCCTAACCTTGCAAGATGCATGGGTATCTGGTGTCTTTAATCAAATATGCAGTCATTTTTGCAGAGAGACCCATGAGTGGTCTTCTTCTTCTTCTTCTTCTTTTTTTTTTTTAATAAATATGGAAGTAGGAGCTGAAACAACCTTCCCAGTCCTATCTCAAGCTGAGCCAGTCTACTGGCTGGGCCCCCTCTACTGCTCACCTCTGCAACCAAAAGGTATGAATGCAGACCAGGCACCCTGTCTGGGCCTTTTGGACTTAATCAGGCCTGTGGTCTAAATTCAGATGTGGGGTCAGGGTAACCTGCAGGCCCCATGGGCTGCTTGGAGGCCCCAAACGCATCCGCCATTCCCCAAACACCTTCCTACACTTATTTTTAAGTTATGAAATGCCCCAAACACACAGAAAAGCACAGAGAATACTGTAAGACCCCCCTGTGTGCCCACCATCCAGGTTGTAACAAATGCTAATATTTTGCCATGAAAGCTTCAGATCATTTTTAAATAAATAAACTGCTATAAGTAGAGTCGGACAAAGCATCACCAGTTATGCCCTCCCTTTGCCTTCTGTCTTCCCAGAGGGCCGCTCTCTTCTGATACCACCGAATTCTGGGCCCCTGAGGTTTCAAATGCTGTCCACACACATGGCCATACCCAATATGTGTTTCTGTTTTCAGCCGACTCCAATACTTACTGGATGCCCAGGAGGCAGTCGCCACTATTGTAGGCAGGGAGGAAGGAGCAATGAAAAACCAAAATGTCAACACTGGAGCTTAAATTCCAGTATGTGTGTGCATGGGGTGTGTGTGTGTGTGTGTGTGTGTGTGTGCAAATTAAACCCCAGCATGTGAGTGTGCTGAAGAAAAAGAAAGCAGGGAAGGAGTGCATCGGGGAGCTGCGGGTATGGGGTATGGCCTTGTGCTTTGACTTCCCTCCCCTGGTGGTCGGTTCTCTCTGTAGGAGTCCTGTTGCCCTGAGCCATGGAAGGGTACAGAAAGGGGGTCTGCATTTGCTTCTGCGGGGAGCACCAGGCGCTCCCGGATGTGAGTGGTGTCGGAGGAATGCCTCAGCTTGGAGCTCGGGCTCCTGAGGGAGCCCACATTCAGACTTCACCTCTGCAGAGGCCCAGTCTGGGGATCTCAGCTTCACACAGAGACATTTTTCCTCTGGTCCCCGGGCAGAGGACACATCTCTTGGCCACTTCCCTGAACCAGCAGGAGAGATTTTCCAGGCTTTTCCTCGGAGGGGTCAGCTCTTCCCAGGGCCTGTGAGAGGCAGGGTCTGCAAACCCGGGCCCCACACAGTGTGTGCTGTTTGTGTGCCAGTCACTGGCCGCCGTGTCCAGGACCTGGACCCCGTGGCTCTCGGGTGCTTGTTGGCTCCATTTTACAGTCCGCACCTCTGGGTCCTGGGAAGTTTCCTTTCTTTCTTTTCAATTTGGCTCAAAATTTACATTTGGTTATGCTTTATCCAGGACATCCATGTGTTTGGAGCAGGAGGGAGCTCACGTCAGCTCTGATGGCTGCGATGCCTGGAGTTTAAACCATCCCCTTATTGGCTGGTCTCAGCGCCCCATCTCCCTCTGGTCGCCAGCATGTGGGTGGGAACATGATTCTAGAACCACACTCTCAGGGCTGCAATCGTGGCACCAGTGCTTATTAAATGTGCACCTGGGGAAAGCTAACTAGCCTCAGCCTGGAGGGAGGACAATCCTAATACTGACCTCCTGCGGTCGTCAAGATCACGTTAGTTTTGGTAAAGCGCTTACCAAGGCGTCTGAAACCTGGTAACTGCCACAGAGCTACCAGTTCCTATGATTTGTGTTTTATTTGTTTTTAAAAGATTCTATTTATTTATCATGAGAGACACACAGAGAGAGGCAGAGACATAGAGGGAGATGCAGGCTCCCTGCGGGGAGCCGGATGCAGGACTCGATCCCAGGACCCCAGGATCTCGACCTGAACTGAAGGCAGATGCCCAACCACTGAGCCATCCAGGTGCCCATGACTTTTGTTTTAAAATCTTTCTTGTTACTTTGCTTCTAGTAAGAGATTCCATTCTTGGAAAATAATATATCTCATTGGGTCATTACCATGTGTCCAGTCCTAGTATATTTAATTTATTCAGTTCTTACCTAGTTGTCATTTTGGAAAAGAGACGTTCCGACAGAGTTGGAGTCCAAGCAGGTAAGCCTTAGTGGGAGGATGGTCTGCCCGGGGGGCAGGGGTGGGGGTGCTGGAAAGGAGTGATCTTGCCAGCAGGAGGAACTATACTTCTTTGATTTAAAAAAAATTTTTTTTTTTAAATTAACGAAGAAATAAAGGCATTTTAGATTTTGGCTCTCTCCTGTGATTTTGAGGATGGAGTCTGTGTTTTTACTGGGGTTTTTGTCTGGACGACTTTCGCATTTATTTTTTACTGAGGAGAATATTACTTCCCGGTAGATGGTGTCTAGGAAACATTTTAAAGTATTCCTGTGGGACACTAAGTGGCTGGTGAGTTTCTTCTCCTGACATTTTGAAGTAAGTGCTCAGCTGCCGAGGCTGGACTTTCTGTGCCTTGCTGGAACCCAGCTGGCTGTGTCAGGCTGCAAAGATGTTTGCTACAGATGGACATCCACTCCATAAAGCCAGGGAATTTTGGCAGGGGCCCTGGTGTCAACTTTGGGGAATAAGAATACTCGGATACATAAACTTTTATTTCAGGCTTGGTGGGAAGCAACTAGCAATAAGCCAGAGTGGAGCCTTTGATGACAACAAGTATTCACTGAACATCTACGGTGTGTCAGACATCAGCTCCCGGAAGGCAGCCACCGTTAACAATTTCCTAAGCGTTCTAGAATTATTCTGTTTAGGCAAAGACACACACACACACACACACACACACACACACACACACATTTTACAAGAAGACAGCCTGCAGCACACCCTGTTGTGTATCTTATTTTTCCACTTAACATCATATCTCATAGGTCATTCGCCCAGAGTACATGCTTTGTCTTTAATAACTTCCTTTTCACAACTGCATCGTATTCCACTGGAGAGTTTATGTGAATGATTCCCTATCAATGGAGAGTTAGGTTGTTTCCAATCATTAAAAAAATGCTACGGTGGAGGGGCACCTGGCTAGCTGAGGTGTAAGAGCGTATGACCCTTGGTCTTGGGGTTGTGAGTTTGAGCCCCATGTTGAGTGCAGAGATTACTAAGAAATAAGTAAACTTAAAAAATGCCGCACTGTATAGTCTTGTACACACAGGGTCTCACTGATGTGAGAATATATTGGCAGGATAATCTAGAAGTGGAATTACTGGGGGCCATTTACAAAAAACATCATACATAGACCTTTTCAAAAGGTGCCAAGAAGTAGAGGTTCACGCTGTTAAATGAATTAATGAGATGTGGGGAAAGAGCAGCAGAGAGCAGTGGCCTAAGGGTACTTAAGTTTAAGCAGATAATTAGTCTGGTGACCTTGGGCAAGTCTTTCAACTTCTCTGAACCTAGTTTGTTTATAAAATGGATCACTGGGCTGTTCAAAGCTGAGGGAGGAACCCACAAACTATGTACTTCAAAAAAAAAATGTAAAGACTTTATTAATTGGGGGGGGCGGCGCACTCCAGTGAGGGGGAGGGACAGAAGAAGAGGGAAAAGCAGGCTCCCTGATGAGCACAGGGGCTCGATCCCAGAACCCTGAGATCATGACCTGGGCTGAAAGCAGATGCTTAACCCACTGAGCCACCCAGGCTGTCCTTTGAAAGAGCTTACTATTCTGAGACCCGGTGTAACACTTGCTTTGGCTCCTAGGCTTCTCCTTGCTGAGCCATGTGAGGTGTTGTTTCAGGTTCTACTATTTTCAAAGAGGTTGGCACACTGCTGCCAGCTTCCGTTTTGCAGGAACACGTGGTGCCATAAAACTAGCCCCAAAGAGCTGACTGCAGAGTCTAGCCTGGACTCTTGTCCCAGCTGCGTGACATTGGGAAGTCCTCTTCTGTAGGGCCTCGCTCCATTGTTGAGTGGATGAACCCCAGAGTGAGGTTTTGGGTTTCAAAGAAGGGTAAAGCCGCATTTCCCATTTTTCCTGCTTTTTTTTTTTTTTTTTTTTTGGTCAAAGAATGGGATAAACATGTCTTTGCAGGATAAAAGTGTTTTCGCCATGTTCAATTTCCAAAAGTCAGTGAGTCCCTCTAAGCTTCCTTCCTTCCTGTGGACAGTGTTTGCTCAGGAACATGGGCTGACGGAGGAGGGCCAGACAGAGGAGACAGGATTGCTGGTGGGGAAGATTAGACTAATCCCTGTAAGCCAGCGGGGCCCTCGGCGAAATGTTTTCTTAGGGTTCTAGTGCTCTTGTGACCGGTAATCATTTACTACCTGAAGTCAGCACTGAGCTTTCCTAAGAGTAAGTTTGTTTTGAAAGCACTGACCTGAGTGTGGGCAGCGAGTAAGATCTGGGTGACCCGGAGCTAGTCTGTGCACCAGAGGCTCTCGATCTTTCAGTGAATGTCGTCAATGACTGGTAGCCAAAAAGAACTTGATCAATGAAAGACAATTGTTGGTTGGTAATGGAAGTGTAAATGTAACCTTGAGTATTGAACTTTGCTTGTAGTTTCTTTATAAATATTTTAGCTCAACTTTAGGGCTTGGGCCTTCCGGGATTACTAGGGGAGGAGGTGGGGGGCTGTACACGAAGAAAGACAGGGTCTTAGCAAGGGGATTGGACTGGCTGCTATTGTACAACGTTGAGAAAGGGGAGTGAATCGAACTTGCTATCATATCGAAGCTTCTTTCTTCAGTCAGGAAAAGTCCCACCTTCCACTGGAATCGTACCCATTCCTGAACCGATGTGTCACCATGGACATTCTCCAATGCTCCTTAATGTTCAGACTGAGGCGAAATCTCCAAACTCACAAAATTCAACCATGGGATTGGAGTTCCCCTGGATCCTTAGTATGAGGTGTCGTCTGTCCCCAGGCTCCCTGAGAGAAGCAGAGTGCCCCCCTGGCATCCAGCTCTTGTCACTCCAGGGAGAATGGCTGCCATCTTGGTCAGATCTTGTCCACTTCAGGTCCTGAAGACCGTATCCAGGTCTCTAGTCTATTTCTTAGCTGGAAATTCTTGGAAGCCCAGTGTGTGAGCAGTTGGTATCCAGGGCAAAATTTTCCCCCTACCGTCACCACATGGAGCTCACTAGTGTCAGTTCTAGAGCTTTCTTACCCAGTCCCACCTCATTTCCCTAGTCTGTGATCTCAATGCATCTTCTCTCCTTCTTCCTTGCTGTTTATGTCTTTCTATGCTTATAGCCTCCCTGGCCAGTGGCCATCTGAGGCTGGCCTTCCACTTCGGGCTCCCTCATCTGCAACCTGGCCCATGTCCAGATACCCAACCTGGACACTGGGTCTTTGAAAAAAGAACCAACAAGACACGCCTAGGGGTCAAGCTGTGGGCTTTCAAAAACAGCCTCTGCCAGGGCTGAAGATTCCTTGTGCCACCACAAACCATCCCTTCTGCTTGTTTTTTGTAGCTTTCCCTTCCTGGGTTCTTTTCTAGCTCCCAAGACCCTAATTCTCACGGCTCTCCCCTTGCTTGGCAGTATCACCATGTTGATTGACTTCACTTGTCAGTAGGCAGCATGGATGACTGGTCTCCTGAACCCTTCCTGGTTTTAGCTGGTATCCATCTTCATAGCTTAGTGCCTCTCACATCTTCACAGCTTCACAGGCCCTGACCTGTCCAGGGCCCACCTCAGCTCCACAGCATACATGTGAGATGTGGGGATAAATTTCTCTTCTGCTCTCTCAAGGTTCCATGTAGTGGAGTGAACTCTTCCGGTCTCATCTCCACCTCCTCAGAACTGCATGATGGGGTCAGTTGCAGCCCATACCTGTCAGGCTACATCTTCCAGGTGCAGGATCACCCCTGCGAAATGCAGGCAACGTGGGCCCAGTTCTCTTGGCTTCCCTAAACCTGCAACTACAGCTTGCTTCCTCTTCCACTTCCCAGCATCTTGGCCCAGTCTTGGGAGTGTTACTTCCCATTTGGGAGGCAGGAAGAGAGCCCTGCAGGGCTCTCCAAACCAGCTTTCCACTATGGGTGAAGGGGCTCATTGACTTTGATCCTTTTAAAGGCAGATTTGGTCTAGTTATCAACTGGTCAGTTCTGGAAGGGAGGAAAAGCTAAGAATAGGAAGTAGCAAGAATTCAGACAATATGCATGGTGCTCCTATCTTGTTGCTAACCCCAGTTTTCTTTAACTCCTCCTTCTCACATCTTCCTGGCTGCAACCACAAGGAAAATAGTCTTCTTCTGATTTATAAATCCTGCCTCCTTCCTAAAGAAGCCTCCTCCTGCCCCTCAGACCAGGGACCTCTCCCAGGCCCACATAGTGAATCCTGGGGCCGGATCACCTTTTGGAATAACACAAGGGAATGACCCTTTTATCCTTTCCAATGTGCTTGTCCTTCCGGATCAAAAGGCACCAGCAAGTATACATGTTCCAGTCATAAAGGCCATGCCATCCTACAATGCCAGTTTCATCGTGATGCTGCCAGGGTGTGAACATGTCTGGTGCCTTCTGGGTATTTTATGTACTTGCAGGAGCAGTTGAATCATCCTGAGAAATCTTTGGTTGCCAGTGTCATCGGGCCGCTGCCCGCCCTGCTGTGACCTTTCCCACTGCCTTTCTGCAGACACAAAGCAGGTGTCCCCAGAGGTGGCTGTCAACTGCAGCAGCCACAACATGAAACTACGCTCTGGTTTTCCTGAGGAGACTCACTCTGCCTCAGTGCTGTGGCTGAGGGAAGGTTTTTAGGGACCAGACAATGCCTTCCTCTTTGTCCCTCTTGCCAGCTCTATCTCTCTGCCTTTTCCTGACTTTGTTCTTTGTTTAAAAGGTCTGGATGGAGGAGCAGAGGCAGCCGTTGTGCAAGGGATGTAATTTTGACCCCTTCTGCTCCTAAAAAATCAATACTCCTTTGAGTCTCTGTGAAGAGTGTTTTATAGACTCCTTTCTGGGCAGCCCCAATCTGTAAAAGCTGATATTATCTGATGACCCTTCTCATACTTACACATTTTTTTTTTTTTTTTTACAAAATATTTCCAGAACGTCACCTTCCCCTATAACCGAGACTTTACTGCACATATCTGCTTTGTGACAGTATATCTTATCTGCCCAGTTTGGAAGGTAAAGCTCCCCATTTACATACCTGAAGGCGCTGGGGGCTGACAAAGGTCATCAGCTGATATGGTGTCTTCAGGGGGACTGGAGCAAGAGGTGGGATGGCCATGTTAAACATGAAAGGAGGTGCTTGGCTATGGGCTTTTTGCCAAGACAGAGAAAAATCCATCAGCTTGAGGACGTCTGTCACCTGTGATAAGGCTTAGCCTTCACCAGCGTTACCTCAAAGACAGAAGACACCTAGGCTTTATTTTTCCTATTGTATGGGCCACTTCACAAAGGGAGAAACACGCAAGCCCCACCTAACTGCCAAATTCTACAGCCAGAAAAGGCTTCAAATGTCATATAATCCAGATGTTACAAACTGGTGGCCAGCGGGGTCCCCATGAGGACACAGCTTTGTTTGGCCTGCATGGTGTTTTTGTTTGTTTTAAGCTGAATTTGTTGTCAACCTTTAAAAATCAGGAGATTTCCAATAAAAATAAAGTTTGGGAGATTTTTCCTGAAAAACTGAAAGCTCTGGCAACTCTGGCCCTATTCCCACAAGAGAACAGCTGAGAGGCGACCATTTCTTGCACTCCCGGAGGCCCAAATCCCTACCCTGTACTTACTTCCCGTCCATCCCAACGCACCTGGGTTTGTGACCCCTCACCACGATTCAGCCCGCATCCCACACCATTTTCTGTCTGGAATCTAGAAAGTGAAGTGTTTCCCCAATGCTTCACATAGACTAACAGGAGAGTCCCTGCCTAGTTACCTCTGGTTGCCCTGCCAGGGACCCTTCCAGGGTGCTTTGTTCTAGTGAAAGCATTCCTATAAAGTGAAAACAAAACCCAAACCAAAACATGATCATGCAAGAAAAGGAAGGCGACATTTTGTGGTTTGGAAGAGCATTGTGTTGGATTTCAGATAGACCCAGATCCAAACCCTGGTTTGTTTTTTATTTTTTTGTTTTTGTTTTTGGACAGATCTTGCCACAGGCGTATTTGCACAAACAGCACAGGAGGACACCAGCTCCACGCAGACAGAAGCCTAGGGGTCACTCCAGTCCTTCCGTCCTCAGATTGGCAGACAGACCCTCTAGACTTGGAGCCTTTGTGAGCCTGAGCTGCAGCGGCAGCCTGGACTTTGGTTTGAGCCTTGGTTTTGGACTTTGGCTTGCAGGGCCTGAGATCTTTGGTAATGTGGGCATGAGCACATTTCCCAAGCCTGGGGTGAGTGATGTAAGCAAGTCGACTGAACTCATGGATGCCACCCTTTGAGATCCTGGGCTTGACCTCCTTGGGCTTGACAAGGGCTTTGATAGCCTTGGCATGGGCACTCATGCCTTGGTGTTGTTAGCTTGCATCTTCTTTAGGCCCTTCTTATTGTTTTCCTTGGCAAAACACATGTTCCTCAGGAACTTGGGGTCTACCCCCCTTAAGAGATTCATATCTTTGTGACCAGGGTTTCTTTTTTTTTTTCCAGGGTTTCTTGATACCATTTCTGTGCCATTTTCATGGAATGGCCGTGCATGCTGTGGTCTTGGACTTGTCCATGTCTACACTGAAGCCCACAGATTCCCCAAACCCTGGTATTTAGTACTTGAGTACAATTATGTGGACATATACCAATGAACCAAGCAGAGAGAAAATATCTTTGTTTCTCACTCTTAGCTGTGTGACCTTATTCAGTCTTGTAACTTCTCAGCAATGGGAATACTGATACGTACCTTGAGGATGGTTGTGAGGATTGGTGCTAATTCTATGAGGTCTTTCCTGCTAGATACCCTATGCCTGGTCATCAGTCCCCTCTGCCCCATTAACCCTCCAAAATGTGACAACTCCTTCCTTTGTGTCATTTGGACTTATGGACCTCTATTCCTGCGCCTGTTACAGTATTGCATTTGCCCCAGTTAGATTGCAAATCCAGACATTGGAGCCCTGTACCTGCTTTCATGACTCCAGTATCTAGCACTTCATAGGTGCTTTGTGACCACATAATGGCTGTGATTTTCAACAACTAACACGTTGGAATGAATGCATCCAAATCCATTCCACCCTTCCAAACAGTTGCCTTCGTAGACCAGTGGGACCACCATTGCTCAAAGCTGGTCTAGAACCCAGTGCTTGAACTTGTTTTTGCGTCATCCTGGAACTACCAGGAAAACTTGTCTCTTTCCTTTGTTACCCTGTCAAATTTTCCACCCAAACGATATTTACAATCTTCTTTAGTTGTAAATCTTAATTCTGACTATCAACATCAAGGATGTCATAGTTCTGCAAATCTGTAAAACGCTTCATACACTTACTTTGTTATTATTATCTGACCAAATAGCCATGGCCAAACACCCTAAGGGATAAAAAATTTCCACCATTGAGAATTATACAAAAGAATATTCAGCAGCAATGAAAGAAATGCCAGAAAGATATCAATATTTTGAATAATGAGGATGTCATTAGAATAAGAAAGTACTTTGAAAGAAAGTCTTTTCATTTAAATGAATGAAAAAAAAATCAATCCCATTGCTATATAGTTACCCTGTGCCTGGAGGGATTAGAAAGGAAGGAGCCAACCAAAGAAGAAACAACACAGTGTCCAGAGATAGTTAAGACCCCAAGTGGATTGTGCACACTCCAACCATTCTCCTACATCACCTGATTCCTGATTCCTTCATTTATCATAGGAAGAGGAGCACCCCTTGGGGCGATCTTGTTTTTGCTCCAAAATAGTTAATACAATTATCTCCTCCAGCTAGGCTTTTCTGAGTGGTGGTGGGAATGGCCATAGAGATAAGGCTGGGACTATGAATGCTGCAGAGGACCCACGAATGGAGCTGACAGTCCAGTTGCGGAGATGAGGCAGGATAGAAAAAGTATATGTGGCTTTAGAGGAGGCATCCTGGGGTAGGGAAGGGGTTAACTTCCACTGGTGGGTTTTAGGAACGTATCATGGAAGAAACGGTGGTTGTGTCAGGCTGTGAATTCCTGGGAGCACTGAGAATGTGTTGGAGGAGCAGAGTGGGTAGGGGAGGAGGCCACCCAAGCTGAGAGAGCAGGGCAAACTACCTGTTCGTTAAGACTTAAACCATACACAATAATGACACAGTCTGTGGATTAGTCCCTTACCTTGCTTCTCATCTTTCCTTCAAGGGTAGAAAGAGCACTGTGAATTCTAAATCAGTGTTACTCATTTTCTGTGTAAACTTGGAACATCATTAGGTCTCTTTGCACCTCAGTTTGCACAACTGTTGGAAAGCAAAACACGTGACTTTCATATCTCACCAGGTTGTTCAGAGAATGGAATGATATATTGCACGTGAAAAATTGTTTACTCATTCATTCAACCATCCATCCGTCCCTTCAAGTAACCATACGCTGAGCCCTTTGGGATTCCATCAAGAGGAGAGGGGGAAAGGCAAGGCGTGGATATGGAATTCCAATCAGATCAAGAGCTAGAACCAGTTCTACCAGGAGAGAGAACTAGACAATAATCACTGGAGACATTTGAGCGTTGGCTTTGGAAATGCTCCCTTGGCCCCTAAACTGCTACTAATTATATTTTTACTCTCTTTTCATTAACTGTTAAAAGGATAAGGTCTCAATACCGACTGAGAAGCTTCTTGTGTGAGAAAGTCAACTGGGATTGAGAGTGTTCCCCCCAAAATTGGTCTCTGCATGTGAATGCCCAGACAGTGCCAGGAGTCCTTGCCCCACACTTGTAAGATGTCTTGCTCATGTACCTCTTCCCCTTTTGCAAGTCTAGCACTCTGCCTGAAGATGGGGGTGCTTGATTTCTCATTTCTGTGGGCAAAATGGAAGAACCAAGGGCATGTAAGGGGGTGGTGTCACACCTTTCTTCAATGTTGTGTCATCCCTGGTAGGATGTGTCCAGTACCCTTAAGAGTCTGTTTTGCTTCTTTGAGGAAGATCTCAGAATGAAGCTTCCCAGCCTCCCTCTTTTTGGTTGATATTGGTCAAAAAACTGACTGCTTTGTCTGAGTTCACACCCCTCCACTTTTTACCTGGGTTCTTGCGGCAGGACAGTTGCTAGGAGCCCCTGAAGGAAGATTAAGAAGAGGTGAAAAGGTAAAGTCTGGGGCAGTATTTACTCTCCCACGGCAGCCTGTGTGACCGAGGGAATGAATGAGGAGGGCTACAGATAAGGTTAATCAACACAACATGCTCATTGCTTCATAGGGACACTGGTTACGATTTTATTAAACCCTGAGAATGCTTTTTGATAAAGAGAAAAATCATGTGGTGTTTTTCACTGTTGAATTCCCTCAGAAAATCAGGCCTTTCCAGACGATGGCTTGACATTCTCTGTAAACACAATTAGTCTGGGGTTCCTGCTGCATGGTAGTAAAGATGCCTTCACAAAAGCAGGAGGCAGATTAAATGATTACATTAGCAGAGCAAATATATGTATGATAAAGTTTTATGAGCTCTTCTTCCAAGAAAGGGGCTCTGTAAAAACAATATTGTATTATCCTTGTTCCAAGACTCAGGGAAATGCAGCCTCCCCTGTTCATCTTGGCAGCTGGTGATCACATTTATTTATTCGTGACTTCTCTTTTTTTCCTTCCCCCCAAAAATTAAAACCAAAACATCATCATGTTATTAATATTATTTAGTATTGAATCTTTAAATATCTTGGTTTATACCATATATCCTTCTCTTCGAAGTGATAATTCAAAATTTCTCTCAGGATATAGCAAAAACATATAGCAGCAAAGCAAACATTAAAATATTAATATAATGTGATTTCTTGCTGAGATTATGAGGTTTCCTTCTTTGTGGGATTTTAGACAGTCATTTTGGTGACTCTCTGCAAGCAGGCTGAAAGCTAATAGATGGGGAAAATGATGCTCTGGGCATTATAGTTACTTTCTCCATAAGCATAACCCTTAGGTAAAACCACAACTTCTGTCCAGGTGATCTGATGGCCCTTGCAGCCAGAGATTTACAGTCCAAGGCAGACAGCTAGCTATTGCAGATCATATCATGTTGTTTTCATTATAAAGCTAAATTAATGTAATGCAAGCTAATTCTTCACATTAAGTAAAGGAAAAAGTGTACCTGTAGCACCAGTGGATGAAAAAGAAATTATGGAAGCCATATATTAGTATCCATCACCACTGGTCTTTCAATTAGTTGAGGAAAACATCCCAAAGTAAAGGTTTTTGTTGTTTGTTTCATTTTGCCGAATGACAAGACAAAGCTTGAAAGGTTGGGAAAGGGGTGATTCTCAGTCTTCCAGATTTTTGTCCCAATAATTGGGAAGGAAATATATGAGCCAGAATGCCATTGCTCTTCATTTCCGAAAGGTGTAAAAATTTCTCAAAGACACAGTACATTAAAACATCATGGAAATCCTGCTTAACTCTTTGTTATCTATTGCTGCCTAACAAATGACCCTCAAACTTAGCAGCTTAAGACAACAATTAACATTTGTTATCTCAAAAAAAAAAAAAAACAAACATTTGTTATCTCATACAGTTTTTTGGGGTCAGAAGTCAGAAGAACATGGCTGAGAAGGGTGGTTCCAGCTTGTAGTCTCTCATGAGGTCAAATGACAGCTGGGATTACAGTCATCTGAAGGCCTGACTGGGGCTGGAGGGTCTGCTTCCAAAATGGTGCGTTCTCATGACTGGTGAGTCAGTATCTGCCGTGGATGAACCACCTCGGTTCTTCACCACTTGGACCATAGGGAAGCACAAGTTCCCCATGACATGGCAGCTAGCTTTCCCCAGAGTCAACAACCCAAGAGAAAACAAGGCAGAAGCTATGTTGTCTTTTATGACCTAGTGTCAGTCATTCTCCATCATTTCTGCAAAATGCTATTGGTTATACAAGTCAGCATATGTGGGCAGGAACAATGAAAAAATTTTAATACCAAGAGTTAAGTATTATTGCTAGCCATCATGGAGGTTGGCTCCTGTATTAATTTATCTGAATCTTCAGTCTACCCTTTACCCACTAGAGCAGTTTTTTTTTTTTTCTGAAACCTTGTTCTGTGGTTTTCCTCAAGATGTTAATAAGTACTTAGCAAAAACCACTACCTACCCTTTCCTTCACCCCCATGATGCATACATAGCACCACCACTACTAACTACAACCTTCCATGGTCAAAAGGAACATGGCAAACTACATTTTGGTGATTCATAATGTGCTTGACATCATGAAAACTCTGAAGGGCATTCTAGTAAGTAGACATGTTCAAATTTCACTCAGCATTTGACCTTGAATTCTCCTTCACAGAATGCATACTAACATCTCCCCAAACACTACGCTCAAAAGGATATAATTTAAGAAATGCCTTTCTGCTGTTGTTTCAAATTAGAGCTAATCTGTCTTTAAGTTTGCCTGGTCAGTCTCCTAGGAAGTTTCTATGGCTCTGATTGTTCGTGGGAATTCCACTGAGATATGTATGTGGGCGGTGGGGCTGGGGGGTTGCCCTTGGCCACCACCCACTTTTCCTCTTCATCCATTCCAGTTTCAATACGAACCCTCCTCCAGCATAGACTTCCTGGCAATCATAAGAATTTATGATTTACTCGATTTACTCGATTGCGGGGTCATCCAAAAAAGAGTTGGGGGTCATCCTACCACCGATTTTGTATTAGAAGTGTCTCTTTCTTGGTTGTCATATTAAGTTGCATTTCTTCCTAATAAAGAAAAGAAAACATGTCATTAGCAAACTTCCTGAAGTATCTTGGGTTTTAGGGACACAGAATAGCATCATGGTCAAACACACAGGCTCAGGAGCTTGAGGCCTGAGTTCACATCCCTGCTGCACCTGAGTTCACATCCCTGCTGCAGGAGCTAGGTAAGCTTGGGTAAGTCCCTTTAACTTTTAAAAAATGTAAAGATTTTATTTTTAGAGCAGTTTAGGTTTATGGTGAAATTGAGAGGAAGGTACAGAGATTTCCCATATACCTCCTGCCCTCCCACATGCATAACCTCCCCCGTATCAATATCCCTCACCAGAGTGGCAAATTTATTTTTTTAAGATTTTATTTATTTATTAATGAGAGACACAGAGAGAAGCAGAGACATAGGCAGAGGGAGAAGCAGGCTCCCTGTAAGGAACCTGATGCAGGACTCGATCCCAGGACCCCAGGATCACGGCCTGAACCAAAGTCAGATGCTCAACCACTGAGCCACCCAGGAGTCCCAAGTAGTACATTTATTACAATTCATGATCCTTTGCACACATCATAATTTGACACATCCTAATCACCTGAAGTCTATAGTTTACCATAGGGTTTACTCTTGATGATACCCATTCTATGGGTTTGGACAAATGTATCGTGACATGTATCCATCAGTATCATATCATACAGAGTATTTTCACAGCCTTAAAAGTCATCTGTGCTCCACCTATTCATTCCCTCCTCTATCCCGTCCACCCCTAGCAACCACTGGTCTTTATACCATGTTGATAGTTTTGCCTTTTCCAGCATGCCACATAATTGGAATTATACTGTAGCTTTAACTTTTTATGGCCCAATTTCTGTATCTGCCAAATGAGAACAATGATAAAACTTACCTTGGTTTAACAGGTAAGTTTAACTTGTGGGAAGTAAATGATGTGAATCCCAGAAAGCCCTCAGCATTAGCGAGCACCCAGTAAGCATGAGAGAGTTTACTCGAAAAGCTGGTAGTTCTACCGTCCCTACAAAGGACTTCCTATCTCTGAGTTGCTGGAATAATAAGGAAGGGAATAATAAGGAATAATAATAATAAGGAAGTGGATGGGAAAGAGTATTGACCAAAAAAAGAATTCAGGGGAAACTAAGAGATAGAAAAAGAGCTCAGCAAAGATCAGGAGGCAGGAGCAGGTGCGTGGAAGGGATGACCATTCCAAGGGATGGAGGGGCCGTGAAGAGTACCACTGGGATCCACCTTTCCAGATTTGGTGACTTCATCAGTACAAAGAAATGGTGCAGTGAATTATAGAGTGAAAGATATTAGCCAACTTAAAGCTTCATTTTATAGTAAAAAGAAAGAAGAACTGGAGAGGGTAAGCATGCTGCCAAGACCCCATACATCATCAGTTGACACCAGGATCCTGGCACCGGCCCTGGGCTTCTTTCAACTTACATGAATTTTAGTAATGTTGAATTTAGTTAAGACAAAATTTTCCTGATAATACAGGATCTGAAGCATTGTCTCAAATTACCACTAGTGTGCTACCTCTACGAATCCACATTCTAACAAGTATTGCGGGCCAGCGATTCACTAACTGATTGTTAGGACAGATATCTAGAGGATGGGGTTAGAGATTCAAGGTTCCCAAAACATGAGGGACATCTGGATTCATGTGCTATAATGTTGACATTAGTTTTTGTTGTTCTCCTCAAAGTTTTTTAAAAAGATTTATTTATTTGAGAGAGAGAGAGTGAGTACACAGAGGGAGAGGGACAAGCAGACTCCGCACTGAGCAGAAAGCGCAAAGCAGAGCTCAATTCCAGGACCCTGAGATCATGGCCTGACCCGAACGCAGATGCTCAACTGACTGAGCCACCCAGGCGCCCCGTTCTCAAACTTTTTTGAGGTATAATTTACATACAATAAAACACATTTTAATTGTACAGTTTGGTGGGTAGAGAAAAATGTATGCATCCAGGGAGACGCCACCTCAAGTCAAGGGCTAGAACATTTCTATCACATCAGAAAGTTCCTTCATGCCCCTTTGCAGTCAGTCATCTCCCCTCTAACCACATAGACCCCCCCATTCAGCAAAGGCAGCGCATCTGATCGGACAGTAAGTTTTCCATCGACTGAAGTTGGAATCATTCTGACTCAGTGCCTAGCACTGTCCTGGTGCCCTGGAGGGAGAGGGTAGAGAGCTCGGCTTCTGTGACTCTGTGATCTGCTTTGGACACAGGCCTGGGAAACAGCTGAGTCTCAGCAGCCCCTTGTATGCCAATCAAGGCCAGAATGGCAATGGAATGAGGTGACTTTACAATTCTGGGGAAGACTACAGGCCAGTAAGGTCGGGGGGTCCTGCAGGTCTGAGGGGCATCTCTGGAAGAGTGTAGGGTGTGGATGGTTTGGTGTGAGAAGGTAGGTATAAGGAGGAGGACACGCAGCTCAGCAAGCGACACGGCTGTGGGGTGGAGGGGCTGACCTCCAACATTTCAGGGACCCAAGGAGAAGGCTCCACTGGAGGAGGCTGCGGGATTCCTGCTGAGCAGATGCAGAAGACAAATGAAATCTAGGATAGCAGGATCAGGTTGTTTCCATAATTATTGCATAATATAGCATATGTTGCATTAACATACATTATTTACTAAATAAATGCAGGTTTAAAAAAATGTCCAACTATGAGCCTGCTGCCCTTTGCTTTTGAAAATGGCCTTGGTGCCTCTCAGCCCTTGGCCAGCTCTCCTGGGCTTTGGGGAGCCCCAGAGTGTGAGCGTTTGCCAAGCCTCTAATGACAGGGGCCCATTAGAGCACATGGCTGGGTTCCTGGAACCACGGGTTAGATGCAGAAATGGAGCCAGAGAATTAGCTTGATGTACGCTCTGCCAAGGAGGGACATGCATTCCCAGGAGTGGTGGCTCCCTGGGGGGTGAGGCAGATGGGGAGGATACATCTAGGTCATTAAAGCAGTGCCTGCTGCCACCAGCAGGCAAGCTCTGAGCACCCCTCCACCTCACTGCAGTTCTGGGCACTTGAGGAATCCCTGTGGTCACCAGTAACAAGGGACATGACAAAAAGAAGAAAAGGAGGAGTAAGGAGAGGCATGTAGAGTCATGAATAAAAGCTGACCTAGGGGAGGCACTGGGCATGGAGGGGAGAATCAGACACTGTCCCTGGCCTCAGTGAGGGGTTAGGAGTGGGATGGGGCCAGTTAATACCTTAGGATAGGTATAAAGTATATGGCAGTTATGGGCTGAATTGTATCCTCTTCAAATTCATATGTTGAAGTCCTAACTCCCCCCCAACCCCATAGCTCAGGAATGTGACCTTATTAGGAGAAAGAGTCTTTTCAGAGGTAATCAAGGTAAAGTGGTCATTAGGGTGGGGCCTAATCAGACTGTTTCCTTCTAAGAGGAGAGTTTTGGGCACAGAGACCCAGAGGAAAGATGATGTGATGACACAAAAAGAAGATAGCCATCCACAAGCCAAGGGAAAAGTCTGGGAACAGCCCTTAGGACACTTCCCTGCCAACACCTACCTAGATTTCAGACTTCTGGCCTCCAGAACTTTGAGACAGTAAATTCCTGTTTCAGCCACCCAGCCACGTGGCCCTAGGAAACTTAATGCGGGCCCTACTGGAGAACACTTGGACAGAATGAGGTGTCAAAGGAAGTGCCAGCACCAGGGAGTGTCTAGGCTGAGCCCTGAATGACAGAGGAGATATCCAGTGGGGAAGAGAAGGGGCAGACTTGTATCAGACCCTGCAGGGTAGATGGGCTCACCCGCCCATAGAAAAGGCGTGATGACTAATTGCCTGTCATCAGTAATCAGCTTGACATGGAGTCAGCAACCCTTCAAAGTCAGGTTGGGGGTGAGGAAAGTGGCTGGGAGCTTTGGATTTTAGTTCATCAATGTCCAGACAACGGGGAAGCTTTCTGAATGGAAACAAGCCAAAACATTTGCCCTTAGAAATCCTTTCTGGGACCACGTCAGGTTGAGAGTCCAGTAAAGGAGATGCGGAATTGGTTCAACAAAGCTGGCAGGTGAGATTTATCTCCATTAAAATGCACAGAAAGTGAAGGATCTTGGGATGCTGGAGAGAATACTTGCTTTGAAAATGGGTGGAGAGAGGGATCCCTGGGTGGCGCAGCGGTTTGGCGCCTGCCTTTGGCCCAGGGCGCGATCCTGGAGATCCGGGATCGAATCCCACGTCGGGCTTCCGGTGCATGGAGCCTGCTTCTCCCTCTGCCTCTCTCTCTCTCTCACTGTGTGCCTATCATAAATAAATAAAAAAAAATTTAAAAAAAAAAAAAAAGAAAATGGGTGGAGAGAGAAGACTGTTAAAGCCAAGAGTTTGGGACTGCAGTTTTGTTTCTTGGGAAGGTCACATGAGGATGAGCAATGAACTTTCTCAGGGCCAATTCGTGGACAGCAGATCCTGTTTTATCGTCCAGAGAAAGGCAGGGTCTATTCTCCAACATTTTGTAGGCTGTCGAGAAGGGGAATAAATCTGAGACCGCCTTTAAATACTGGGTTTCAATTGCTTTCTTTCTTCCTGGGGCAGATATACGGGCTTGTGGTATGATTTAGTGCCCCAGCCTAGGGGACTGGTCTGCTTCTGCAGGATGGAGACGGGGCTTTCCAATTATTTTTGTGTTTTCTGCCGAGGATGAGCTTTAGTTCCCAGTAAAGAGACTTTCAGGGCTGAGGATTCTTTCCTCGGGAGGGAAAGGGAGAGACCACAGCTACTGCTGGCCCCTATCTTTTCTGGTATGGGGAGAGGGCCTGGGTAAGGATGATGATGATGATGATGATGATGATGATGATGATGATGAAGGAGAAGAAGGAGGAGGAGAAGGGGAATTGCTATTGTGATGGAAGGAAGAAGTCTTGGTTTTAATTAATTAAGGAGGTAACTAGGATCTAAGAGTCACTTATATTAACGGAAGCATAGGGCTCGCTGCAAGATCTTCCACTTGGCTCCCCAGTCTGAACACTTACATCCAGCCACAAGCACCCGAGGGAGGCATCCTCCCTCCAGGGAGCATAGTGGCAGGAAGGGGAGGAGGGCAGCAAGGTCGAGATGAAGCCAAGCAGGTCTAGGTGAAAACTAGCAAGATACATCCAGATTCCTTCCACTCAGGGACCTGGCTGCTGGCAGGCATGGCTCAGTGGATCTGCCTGATTCATTCTCTCCTCTCTCTCTTTAAGATGTATTAATTTATTTTATTTTTTTAAATTTAATTTATTTTAGAAAGAGAGAGAGAGAGAGAGCAGGGAAAGGGAAAGAGGGGAAGAGTGAATCTCCAAGCAGACTCCCTGCTAAGTGTGCAGCCCAGTGTGGGGCTCCATCTCACCACCCTGAGATCACGACCTGAGCTGAAATCAAGGGTGGGATGCTTAACTGACTGAGCCACCCAGGCGCCCCCTCCCTGACTCTCTTTGATCTCACTGAGCAAATTAGTCTCTCTTCCTCTGGCTGGAGCAGCACATGACAGGGTGGAGAAAGGGCCTAGAAATGTTTATTCCACTATTGCTCTTTTCTGCATCCCTTTAATAACTGTAAGAGTGGAGAGCACCTCCTATGTGCCAGGTATTCTGGTCAGATGTTACATATGTTCGGGGCACCTGGGTGGCTCAGTGGTTGAGCACCTGCCTTTGTCCCGGAGTCCCGTGGTCTCCCTTCGAGGAGCCTGCTTCTCCCTCTGCCTATGTCTCTGCCTTTCTCTGTTTGTCTCTCATGAATAAATGAATAAAATCTTAAATTAAAAAAAGGATGTTACGTACTTTCTTAATTCAAGGTGGTTTTGCTTTCCGACAGGGAAGCAGAAGCTGATCTTGCCAGTTCTTCTACACAGTCCCTGGCCTCCCTAAGCCAAGTGTTGAACAAGCTTTGGCCTAGTGATTGGTTCAAAGATAGGGGCTAAGTTAGACCAAGAGACACAGTCCTGGGACGTTCAATATACTATCACAGAGCTCACTGGGACTTCTCTTTCTTGGAACTAGCAGCTGAGTCGTAGGCAGAGATTGCAAACTGTACTGGCACTGTAAGCCCAGGGAGGTTCGGGGATCCCTGTGGGAATGCCCAGGCCAGGAAGGGAGCCAGGGCTGAGAAAATCAGAGATCAAGTCCTTCTGACCTTGTTTAAGTACTTGGATCCCTTACTAGAGCCTGACTTAGCTATTCTTCAGGCTTCCAAATCAATTGAACCTGTAGGTCCTGCCTCCTTTCTGAGCCGGTTGTCTGTTGCACACAATAAAAAAATGTCTTAGTTAACACATTTGTGGATCTTCCCAAAGAAATAAACCATTGCAGATAGTTTATTGTGAAAATAAAGTAGAAAAAGCACACCTACTGAGATGCGAGAGTTCTCAGAACCTCTGTAAACAGCTCCTTCCAACCTCCAGGCTGAACCAGAGACCCTAAAGGTGCCTGCATATTTGCTCTTTTTAATTTAAGATTAAAAGCCCCAGTTAACTACAAGAGTGGTACCTGAAGAAATTAGCTGCCATGAATATCTCATGTTTGAGTTGATTGGACTGGCTTTAGTCACTCATTGCGGGTGGGGGTGGGGTGGGGGGGGAAGCCCTGAGAGGAAAGGACAAGCTAAAAGCACTTTGTTCTATGGGGAGGGACTAGGAAAGGTCTAGGTTACGCGGTTGGGGTGATTGGAGAGAGTGCAGAAAACAGGAGGCATTGAAGACATAGGAGGAGCTGATAGTGGAAGTTACCAAAGGTCTCGTTGGTAGGGTTGCCACAGGAAGTAGAGTGAAGACAAAGTCTTCCTGAGTCCTGGCTGTGCAGTGGGCCACCCCCAGCCTTCGACAATACTGGAATCGGTGCCCCGTAATAAATAACATTGACAAGGACTGTAGGTGTGAGCTGGGTGGGACTCCAATGTGATTGTGGGTGTGGGCGCTATGGGTGGCTGGGCGATGAGCATGGCACGTGCCGGGCACTGGTACGGTTGTGGGTGTTGGTAGGTATACTTGCGTGGATAGGTGCAGTCTGGGATAGGCCTTGCGTGTTTATCGGTGCGTGTGGGGGGGGGGGTGTGTAGTGCTGGTGAGGTTAGAATCAGGAGGGGGGTTGTCTGGGCCGACAGGCAGCTGTCAGCTAAGGGGCACTTCCAGTTGTAATTGAGAAATGGCAGTGTGCTATCTCTCCCGGAGTGGGATGATAGTAATTAATTGTTCATTGATCCTTGCAGGTCAGCTAGAGGTCAGTGAAGTTACTCCAGTGGCCTTCCAGTTTGCCAGGCAGCTGGGAGCAGTGGTTGAGACCTCAGTGGGAACCGTCCTGTGCCCTAAACCCTGACAAAAGGTGACAGGATAATTATGGTAACCTTAATGTCTGTTATTACAAATAATGCACAAGTGAGCCATTCAGGAAAACCACGCCCGCACGCGATCCAAGCCTTGGCGTGGAGGAGGCGGCGGCTGCCATGTGTCTGACAGGGGACATTTTTCAGCACGGAGCAGAACACTGCAGTACGATTGTTATTATGGTCACTACCGAAAGCTTAAGCAAGTGCCCATCTGGGTATGGCCTGTGCCTGGAGAACCATACGGATCTCATTGCTGATCCATAGAGGTGATCGCAGCCTAAGACAAAACTCCCCCACAATCTGAGGGGCACACACACAGTGAGTGGATAAAATACGGCTCAGATCAGGGCCTAGCCCTTTTGCAAAGGCTTCTGCCATCTGCCACATTCTCCTATTCTTCGATATTCTCTAGCACATGATAGGGATGTGACTCTCACCCGTGCGGTGTCCTCATTCAACAGCTATCGACAGAACCCCTCCTTTGTGCCAAGCTCATGACATAACTATGTCCCTGCAGAGCTTGTATGGCCCCTGAGCTATCGTCCGTGTCTATGTCTCCCCTCTCTAACAAGACTATAAACTTTTGGAAGGCTGAAACCACGTTGGATAATCTTAAGCAACAGCCAAAGCAAACATTTATTGAGCATTATATTGCCAGACACATGGCACATCTGTAATGCATCCATCACGGCCTCACAGTACTTAGCACAGGGCCACACGTGTATTAGTCCTTTAATAAATATTGATTGATGAACAAAATATGGAACCAAACTGTTGCATTGATTGGAAGGGTGATGAAGGGTGGGGCTGCTGTGGTTGTATTGAAATCTTGGTAGGTTCACTCTTTCCTCCAAGATGAGGTTCAACTTATTATCCTTTTTGGTTATCTGCGCTTGGCTCTGGGCTGACATTGTTCACGGAGTCTGCAGTTACGGGAATTTTCTTACGTGAGATATACCATCGCAGAGCTCACAAACTATCTTCTGTCTACATTTCAGGGGCGTGACCATTTTAACTCAGACAAGAGAGAATGTTTCAACGAAATGGTGTTTGATTTCTTCTGAAATGTTGCATTTTCTTCCTGTGCACCTGCACTTCTCTATTGGGCAGAGCGGGACGTAGTTGCCTTTTGCAAATTTTAGGTGCAAAAGAGTTCTCTTGCTCCCACAAGTCCCCATCCCATTGATGCCTCCACTCTAGGGCCATCAACCACCACCAAACTGAGACGACATCTTTTGGAATGCAGTGTGGGGTCCAAAAGGCCCTTTTGGGAACATCTTCTTGAAACCCGGTCTTTTTCCGGCTAAGATCCCAGGCTTTAGGGGATTTTCCCCAACTCTTTGGTTCTTTTGTTCGGTCTCCTTCATGGGCTCTCCACTGTTCTTCCATGTAATCCAAGTTCACATTGCAATTGCCACCTATCCACCCTATCTCCAGACAGATGTCCCTCCCAACTCCCTGTTTCTTGGACTTCTTAGACAGAAATCTCCACCTGAATGTCTCATAAGCCCCCAAATTCAGTAAATAAAAATGGAATGTATTATCCACATCTATCTTTCCCACGCTTATCTCCAAATCTGTTTTCCATTTTCCTCATCTGTGTCACCCAGTCAGAAACCTGGGCCTCCTCCTAAGCCTCACACTCCCTCCCAGTTGGTCCTCAAGCCCTGTGATGAATATCCTGAGATATTTTCTGTATCACTATCATATTCTTCGCCTGCAGGGCCACCAACAGAATTCAGTCCTCATCTTCTTCGTGTGTCATTGAAATGGCCACTTAAATGGTCTCATTTTCTTTCCTGTGGCCTCCTTCCCGTTCATGTTCAGCCTACTATTAAAGATTTTATAAGAGGGACGCCTGGGTGGCTCAGCAATTGGGCGTCTGCTTTCAGCTCAGAGCGTGATCCCAGAGTTCCGGGGATCGAGTCCTACATGGGGCTCCCTGCGGGGAGCCTGCTTCTCCCTCTGCCCCTGTCTCTGTCTCTCTAATGAATAAATAAATAAAATCTTTAAGAAAAATAAGATTTTATAAGAAATGCAGACGATGCGCCTGCCCTCCTTAAAGTCGGCCTGAGTTTTCTGATTCTTCTTAGAAGATTCTTCTTTTTTATAAGGCCTGTGATAATCTGCTGCCCCAAACACTGTCATTCCCCATGTGACAGCCATGCCACACGACTACCACTGTCCTGTACACACTGTGTCCTGTCCTCCTCACTGCCCCGTGAGGAGATGCCCTTAGCTACTTGAGAAAGTCCTACTTTCCTTTAACACCCAGTCCCTAGGGAGCTGCCTGCCTTGCCCTCCCGACCTCTGTGACCAAGCAGAGTGCCAGTCTCCTTGCCCTGTGGGCCCATAAATCCCAAAAGGTGTGTCAATACTTACAACGATAGCTGATATTTATAAAGCACAGGCTATACGGCAGGTACTACATACTACACACTTTGCTTATCACATTAGCCCTCATGATCTAATGGAACAATCCCATCTTTATTCTCATTTTACAAATATAGAAACTAAAGCTTGAACACGGTGGCAGCACTGGGTCCGAGCCCAGGTCCCCCACGGAACTCCCACTTTGTACACCAGCTCCGCACTGTCTCACCTCTATAGGGAGCTGATTTTGCTTAGAGACCCATCCTCCCCACTTAAACATGAGCTTCCTCCAGGGCAGGGGATTTTCTTTGTTCATTTGCTTTTTTTCTCTTAACCCCAGTGCGTGGCATGCCACAGAGGGGCCCGGCAATCTGTGGAAAGAAGCTGGTTCTGACTCTGTCTTTTCCAGAATGTGTTCTATTTCTCAGATTGTGTCTTTTACGATCTACAATGTGGAAAAAATTAATTTTGCATCTGGTTTCTTCATGCCCAAGCAAGAGAGAACTTTCTTACCCTGGTATTTGTCCATTTATCTCTAATATATACCTGTGAACTATTTAAAATGATTTTCCACAATGTAGAGTCTTGAAGGCCGAAGGGCTGGACGGAAATCATGACCACTCAGAAATGTCCCTTCTCTCCCAGGTATCAGGCTCTTTTTAAAATTAGCTTCTGAATATGAACGACCCAGCTCTTTAAAGTTTAATGTCCCAGCCATTTTAATTGTTTCTTTCAAAGTACAAAAGAGCAGCTGGGCCGCATCGGCACTAATCACTTGCCAACTTTCCTTTTTACAAAAACAGCTAAGCTCTTTCTGAGATTTAAAATCACTCCATCTGAGACCCCAGCTTGGCACCTACCTTTGCACTCACATAAAAGGAGCCTAATTTCTGCTTTTAAGAAATGTGTTGCAGAAGCGATTTTTGGTTTTGCTCTTTTTTTTAAAAAAAATTTTATAGTAAAGTATAATACAATTTTTAGTTCTTCTTTTCCCTCTACCGGAGTCCCCTTGCCCTTCTCTACTTGAATTGTCCTCAGACAGCCTTGCCAGATAAAATACAGGTCACTCAGTAAATTTAGATTTCAGATAAACAATAAACACCGTCTTAGTATACATATGTCCCATGCAATATTTGGGATACAGTTACATTAAAAATCATTTTTTATTTGAAATTCAAGTTTACTGGTGCCCTGTGCTTTTATTTGCTAAACCTTGCCCCCTGAGCCTGGGAGCTTCCTGTTTCTACTAAATGGAGAAGGCTAACTTACATGATGAACAATATTCCTGAAATAAATAAGCAAACAAATACAACTAACATTTGCGTCTTGTCTTGAGATAGCCCGTCATGTACACATACCCACACACTGGCTGGCCCCTGGACAATAATTCCTCTCTTGCAATCCAGAAGGGTAAATGGATGTAATTTCTGGAACCCTAAACAAGTCTTTATCTAGGAATTATAGGCACGTACTGAAAAGCTACCTGTTTTTAGGGGACCTAGGATCCAAAGGGAAAGATGGCATGGTCCCTATCCTGGGAGCACAGTCCCTATGCTGGGGGCACAGTCCCTATTCTGGGGGCATGGTTCCTATGCTGGGGGCACGGTCCCTGTGCTGGGGACACGGTCCCTGTGCTGGGGGCACGGTCTGGCTTTCGTGGGGCAAGAAAGAAGATGATTGATGTTTGTTGTGGCTCTGCTGAGGACCGAAGCTGGTTGCAGAGAAGGGGCAGAGCCAGGGGAGCCAGCGGAAGGGGGGGTGATGAGGGGCGCATCCCCTTTGTAAGCTGCGGGGGGGGGGGGGGGGGGCCCAGGTCGCTGTCGCTGGCGGGGGCGGAGTCCGTGGCTGTCACAGGCACGCCCCCAGGGGCACTATTTGGCCCTGGGTCTGAAATTGATTCTTTCTGCATCTCAGGGCCGGAGGCAGGCAAGAGCTCCTGCTGTCACTTCCAAGACTTTTATAGACTCTGACAGCAAGGAAAGCTCCCTGTCTTTTGTCTTTTGTATTCTGTTTGTGTTCAGCCTCTAATCCACGTGGGGAATAACATGAGGGGGCCCGAAGGGGGGGCCTGCTCCCCGGGCTGTGAGCTGGGAGGACGATCCTGGGAGGAGCCTGTGAGGTCCCCGTGTCCCCAGGCCACCCTGTTTGATTTACACACTGGCGCCGGGATCTCCTTCAGAGGAAAAGCTTTCTGGGCCCCCCACCTGAGATCACCCAGGGTGTGCCCGGGGTCACGGGGTGGGAGACGGGGGAAGCCCAGGGCAAGGGGGCTGCCCCCCAAGGCACTGCTAGCCTGTTGGGGAAATGAGTATCGAGCACAGGCCAGTGCAGAATGAGAGTCACAGATGTTAGCGCCTGTGGCTTCGGAGCACCGCTGATGGCTCAGGGCTCTTTGGAGGAAGAGAGACAAGGAGGATTTTGAAAGAAAGTCAGGGAACGGAGAGCTGCCAGCCTGATGCCCAGTAAAGCAGCCCAGGGCACGGAAGGCCAAGAGCAGCTGGGGCCCGGGAGTGGCTGCTTGGAGCCTCTTCCACTCAGGCTTGAATGCAGGAAACTGGGGTGGGGGAGGCGGGTGGCTCCAGTTGAGGGGCTCCTCAACCTTGAGTGGGTACCAGCTTCACCCCAGGGCTTGTTGATTGGCAGGTTACTGGCCCCAACCCCAGAGGCTGTGATGCAGGGAGTCTGGGGTGGGGCCAGGTTGGTGCATTTCTAACAAGTTCCCAGGGAAGCTGGGGCTAGATGCTGCCCCCACTTCTGGGACTGGCTGTTTTCTAGACTCCTGTTAAACATAAAAGATGATACTGGTTAATTGCCTATTTTTATTTTGTTTTGCTTGGCTCAAGGGGTGGGGGAGGAAGAAAGCGTTCTCGTTTTCTTTTTTCCATCTACTCAATCTTTGGAACTTCAGCTACCATTTCTCAGGTGCTTATACCTACCCCCTTCCCCAACCACCATCTGCGCCCCCTCTCCCAGTTCACAGATAACTACAAGGATCCAGCAGGTCTAGATCATTCATACCAGCTTTTTTTTAACTCATCATCCCTCCAGTAAAGGTCCCATTGGCAGGTGCAGGTGCTAGGTTTGGACGGTTTTCTTACTGAAGCTTGAGGGTTAAATATGTCCTTCCTGCCCCCTATCCCTTGGAGCAACTTAAAATCACCAGACTCCAAATAGAGCAAGGAAAGAGTTCAGTTAGGTTTGGTGCTTGAGACCTGTCGTCACCTGTGGATGGTCCCAATACAACAGGCAGGCATTGGGAGTGAGGAGGGGAAAGCCATCGGGTGGGGTCTCACCACAGGGAGGGGGCACCGGAGCATCCAGCTCTCACCCCTGGGAGGAGCTGCTGAACACATTAACGAGGGATCTTTTCTTTTCTTTTTAATATTTTTTAAAAAATATTTTATTTATTTATTCATGAGAGACACACACACACACAGAGAGAGAGAGAGAGAGAGAGAAAGAGAGAGAGACAGGCAGAGGGAGAAGCAGGCTCCATGCAGAGAGCCGGACGTGGGACTCGATCCCAGTTCTCCAGGATCATGCCCTGGGCCAAAGGCAGGTGCTAAACCACTGAGCCACCCAGGGATCCCCTCTTTTTAAGATTTTATTTATTTATTTGACAGAGCTAGAGTCAGAGAGTACAAACAGGGGATACAGCAGAGGAAGCAGGAGAAGTAGACTCCTCCCTGAGCCCAAAGCAGGGCTTAATCCCAGGACCCCAGGATCATGACCTGAGCTGCAGGCAGATGCTTAACCGACTGAGCCACCCAGGTGCCCCAAGGGCCCTTTTCATTGATGTTTCCACTGGCATATTCCTTGCTGCGTCCTCTAATTTTTTTTTTTTTTTTTTTTTTTTTTTTTTTTTTTTTTTTTTTTGGCCACGGTTGTAAAAACATCATGTCAATATATCACCCTGAAAAATCTGCAAAGGCACTGAGAACGGGGAAGGAGATGCTGAATGGTCACATCTGTTCTGTTTGGGACAGCATGCAGGAGCATGCCGGAGGGCTTCTCTTGGCTTCAGCGGCAGAACTTTTGAGCCAGAGCACTCTCTCGCGGTCTGGAATCCGCCCGGGGTGGGGGGCTGCTCTGATCTGGTGCAGGTTGGAAGAGATGAAGGCGAGCAGCGTTACTTGCAGCAGCAGCAGCAGAAGAGGAGAGGTGTCAGGGGTGCCATCAATCACGGTGGCCCAGGCTACCTGGCTCAGGCTGGGTAACCCAAGCATCGGGCACATCGACACCCTTCCTGGGAGCAAGACCGGATGGGGGGCTCCATTGCCCACTTGAGAGAAAGAACACCGACACTAAGAGGTTGGGGGGGAGCTTAGGCCTCCGCTGCCTTACGACGGGCAGCTTGGGGGCATCTGGCGGCGTCCTTAGCTGGGCTGCAAGTGGCTTCATGAGACACTGTTTGCTTTCAGACAAAAATGGGTTACTTCTGGGCTTCTGGATCCTGTTGTGATTGCACACTCTCTTTTTATATTCCCTTCATGGATTGTAGGTGGAACATGGATTGAATGCCAATGGCCAGGAGCCGCTGTCATTCTCAGCGTGGGAAGAGCCCTGTGCGGGAGGGGGGGACCTGAACTCTGGGCACAGCTGTCTACACGCCCCCATGTGTGTGACCTTAGGCAGCTCACAGGGCCTCCTCGTTTCCTCGTCTTCCTGTAATGCTCACCTGTGGCTCCACACCAGAGATGGAAACCATCTCAAGACAGCTACCGCGGAAGTCCTCCTTTGTGACCTGCAAGGGTGTGCGAGCCCTCCCTCTCCCTTGGGAGCGTGCATTGATTTCTTAGGCTGGTTCACTGTATCCCAGCACCGAAGAGATGAGATCACTGAAACCAGTGGTTGGATTTGAATGGTGGAGTTTTAAACCCAAGACTCTCATGATTGGGTTTGCATGGCTGGACAGGCCCTGGGAGACCTGAGGGGTGGAAGCCTAGTGGGGTGGCTGGTGCTATCAGGAAGCAAATTGAGGGAGTGGGTGCTGAATGACCAGTGGATCTGGCACTTGCCCCTCCTCCCTCAGGGCTCGCATCTAGGACCGCACCTGGGAGACACACTCTCCACCCCATAAAATGCATTGATTCAGAAATTTTATGCTCCTTGTTTTTATTAGTCAGCACACAAAATTGATAACTGAGCGTCTAGACAACCACAGTGAGTGGATGAATAATTCCAGGAAAAATTAAAATATGTATACATGTGTTTGGTTAGCCTGTATAGCTTATTGTGGATAAACTCATGGTTTTATTTCCCCCCCTCCCTTTTCAGAGTTGAAAATAGGTAATGAACTGGCTCTTGAGCACCTCCAGGAACTGGGAGGCTCAGGCTGGGAGGATGAATTTCTAGATGAGGAGGGAGAGGGCTCCAGAGGGGCATGTGAGACTCCTATCCAGGCTGTGCGGCGCTGGGAATCCCACACCCGGGGCTCACCTGGGGGCTCCCTACCCCATTGTCAGTGCAGGTCTGGGTGGTCTGTGCAGAGCCAAAGCCCCAGGACCCTCTTGGCAGCCAGCTTGCAGGCAGTCCTCTAGACTCCTGCTTTTTCTACCTCTGCCTGAGTCTTGGCACGAGCTCATCTCCCCAGATCCCTGACACAGGCTAATTGCTTGTAACAAAACTTGGCCTTAGAAATGTCAGGCATAATGGGAAGGGGGAGGAGGAGGAAAGAGGGAATCAAAAACAAGAGGAATTTGGCAGAAGCCACCACAGAGGGTGCAGCCTCCAGGACCCCCAGGCCAGCCAAGTTCATTAACTGATCCAGATTTAGAAGGTCACCACCTTGCACAGCGGTGGCTCCAGCCCAGCGGCCCCCAGGTAGCAGGTGTCATGAGAACACCTTGGAAAGGTCAGCGAAGTGTCAGCGGGCCCCACTGCACTTCTGAGGGCTCTGCGGCCTGGCCAGGGTCTGCCCTCCTCCAAATGCCAAAGCAGAAACATTTATTAAGCCAGTTCCTTCCAGTCTGCTGGGTCCACTGCTGACAGGAGGCAGGCTCCTTCGGAGGCCCGGCCTTGACTCTAGGAGGCCACAGGGCCCCCCTCTTGATCACTCATCTCCTCCTACAGCTGCTCAGATAGGCAGAGCTAGAAGCTAAGAGATGGGAAGCACGACTTTGGACTCGGCCCCCAGAAACCCGGTTCTTAGTACTTAGCTGATTGCTATTTTTAGACCTCTTGTTTTCAGTCATTTAAAAACAAGTAACAATAGGGCTTTTGGCTTCTAGAGTGTTTGCACTTCTCAGCTGAAAGGTCTGACTGAGGGCACTGCCCCAGGCAAACCTGCTGAGCTGCAGGGGAGGTTGGGCAGAGGGGTAGGGGGGCTCCCTTGGCCCTTCTGCCCCTCCTGCGGGGGCCCCACTCTGCCCCCTTTGGGCTGTGTGAGTCCCCATGCCGGGCCAGTGTGTCTGCCAAATATCATAATCCTCCGCAGCCAAATATCATTATCAAGCATTTATGAGGTCAGCTCAGCTCCTTGCCTCTCTGTTACGGTCCCCTTGTGTGTTCAGAGGCAGATCCTTGCACACAACTAAACCCACGGAGCTTGTGTTCTGGAGTCCCCAGCAGACAGGATGGAGGGGAAAAACCAGATGGCCTGGGTTCTCTTCCTGCCTCAGTACCTTCTAGCTGTGCGACCTTGGACAAGTCCCTTCACCACCCTATACCTCAGTTTCCTCATCTATAGAACAGAGAGTATGGCGCCTACCCTCACGGCGTTATTGTGATGAATAAGTGAGTGAAAAAGTAAAGTACTTAGAACCATGCCTGGCACACGGTAGACATGTGTGTATTAGTATTACAATTCCTTCAGTTGCTATTTGAAATCTCCTGCTTTGCCAGCTTTTCTTTCCCTAACAACTCACTATTAGGAGAGGGTCTGGATGAACAGCATCAGCCGGTAGGGCTTACTGATCACCTACTACACATGTTAGGTTCTGTGCCCCAACAACAAAGAGGTCGGATGCCAGCCACTGTGCCCCTTGATGGAAGTAGGTTTCAAACTAAAGACGTTGGCAAGCGTGGACTCACAGAGCAACAAGGGTGGTGGAGGGTGCCAAGGGCCACGGGGCAGTGATAGCGAAGCGTTCAGTTCTGCTGTGCCAGAGGCTGGAACCAGGCCCTCCTGACCACAAATGTGGCTCTTTGGTTGGTTTATTTATTTATTTTTTAAAATAAAAGTGAAAGAGACTGAAGAGACATATCAATTCAATCCAATATCTGGACCTTGTTTAGGTTTTGTTTGAACAAAACAACTATCAAACCACATTTTTGAGATATTTCGGAAAATTTGATCATAGACTAGTTGTTAGGTGTGATAACAGTATTGTGGTTATATTTCAAAAAATCTTTCTTAATTAGAAATACATTTAGATGTTTATAGATGAAATGATATTATTTCTGGAATTTGTTTTTTTTCCAGCTTTACTGAAGTATGATTGACAAATATATTGTATATATTTAGATTGTACAATGTGATTTTTCAAAAATCTTATTTATTGATTCATGAGAGACACAGAGAGAGAGAGAGAGAGGCAGAGACACAGGCAGAGGGAGAAGCAGGCTCCATGCAGGGAGCCCGACGTGGGACTCGATCCTGGGACTCCAGGTCCACACCCTGGGCCGAAGGCAGGCGCTAAACTGCTGAGCCACCAGAGCTGCCCTACAATGTGATTTTTAAACGTATATAATGTGATGACTTACTTTACATAATCATCGTGAAATGATCACCACAATCAAGTTAATTAACACATCTATCGTTTTGCAGTTAACTCTCTTGTGTATATGGACCTTTTCAGTGTGAGAACATTTAAGATCTATTCTCTTAACAATTTTCAAGTATATAATACTCTATTGTACAATACTCTATTGTATTGTATACTTGATCATGCTCTACATATACGTACTATACTTTAGATCCCCAGAACTCAATCATCTTATAACTAAAGGTTTATACCCTTTGACCAACATCTCCCCATTTCCCCCAGCCCCCAGCCCCTGGTAACTACCATTCTAGTCCTGTTTCTAGGAGTTCAACTTTTTTAGATTCCACATGTAAGTGAAATCATGTAGTATGCATCTGTCTGCATCTGGCTTATTTCACTTAGCGTAATGTCTTTCTGGTTCACCCATGTTGTCATAAATGGCAGGGTTTCCATCTGGTTGAATGGTTGAATAATAGTCCATTGTATATCTATCCCACACCTTCTTTATCCATTCATCCTTGGACAGACACTTAGGTTGTTCTCCTATCTTGGCTATGTGAATAATGTTGCAATGAACCATAAACATTGAACTATAGATATCTCTTCGACGTACTGATTTCATTTCCTTGGAATATATACCCAGAAGTGGGACTGCTGGATCATCTGGTAGTTCCATGTTTAATTCTTTTGAGGAACCTCCATACTATTTTCTCAGCTGCTACACCATTTTTCATTGCCGCCAGTGTGCAGGATGCCAGTTTCTCCACTTCCTTGGTAATACTTGTTGTCTTGGTTGTTGTTGTGGATGTTTTGATGATAGACACCCCAGCTGTTGTAAGATGATCGCTCATTCTGGTTTTAATTTGCATTTCTCTGATGATTAGTAATGCTGAACACATTTTCATATACTTGTTGGCTGTTTTTATGTCTTCTTTGGAGAAAAGTCTATTCAGGGCCTTTGCCCATATTTTAATCAGGTTATTTGCTTTTTTGTTATTGAGTTGTAGGGTTCCAGCTGGAATTTGCTTTATGAAACTTCCACGAGGCAACAGGGGAAGAATATAGATAAAAAGACGGACCAAACATGGATAATTATTGAAGCTGGGTGACAGCTTTTGGGGGAATTCATTTTGACCGTTTTTGGGGGAATTCATTTTACTTTTCTCTCCTTTTGAATCAGTTTGATAATCTCCATAATAAAAAGTTAACACAAAAACACAGTGAACCTCCTTAAATATAGTCAACTGACCTTTGGACAAAGGAGCAAAGGCAGTATGATGGAGCAAAGCTGGTCTCTTCAATAAATGAACTAGAGCATCTGGACATTCACGTGCAAAAAGAAAAAAAATGAATCCAGACATAAACTTAACATCTTCCACAAAAATTAACTCAAAATGGATCAGAGACACTGATGTAAAATGGAAAACTATAAAACTAGAGGATAAGAAAGGAGAAAACCTGGATGACCTTGGGTGTGGTGACACCTTTTTAGAGACAACACCAAGACATGATCCATGAAAGAAATAATGGATAAGCTGGACTTCATTAAAATGGAAAACTTCTGCTCTACAAAAGACAATGTCAAGAGAATGAAAAGACAAGCCACAGACTGGGAGAGAATATTTGCAAAAGATATATCTGATAAAGACTCTATCCAAAATATACAAAGAACACTTAAAACTCAAACAATAAAAAAAGGCTCAAAAAATGGGGTAAAGATCAACATAGATACCTCACCAAAAAAGATAGACAGATGGATGGCAAATAAGCATATAAAAAGATATTCCATAGGTCATTAGGGAAATGTGAACTATACAAGATAATACTGCACACTCATTGGAACGACCAGAATCCAAAACCCTGACAACAACCAAATACTGGCAAGAATGTGGAGCGACAGAAACTCATACATTGTTGGGGGGAATACAAAATGGTACAACCACTCTGGAGGATAGTTTGGTTGATTCTTACAAAACTAAACATACTCTTACCATATGATCCAGCAATCATGCTCCTTGGTATTTACCCAAAGGAGTTGAAAAGTTAAAAACCTATACCCCTTCATCAAGATAAAAACCTATACATACCCCTTCATCAAGATAAAAAGCTTCCATGCAGCAAAGGAAACAATCAATAAAACTAAAAGGCAGCCTACAGAGTGCGAGAAGGTATTTGCAAATGACATACCTGATAAAGGGTTAGTATCCAAAATCTATAAGGAACTTATTAATCTCAACACCCCAAAACCAAATAATCCAGTTAAGAAATGGGCAAAAGACGTGAATAGACACTGTTCCAAAGAAGACATCCAGATGGCTAACAGACAAATGAAAAGATGCTCAACATCATTCATCATCAGGGAAATGCAAGTCAAAACCACAATGAGATACTGCCTCACATCTGTCAGAATGGCTTAAATTAATAACACAGGAAACTAGATATTGGCAAGGATGTGGAGAAAGGGGAACCCTCTTACACTGTTGGTGGGAATGCAAACTGGGGCAGCCACTCTGGAAAACAGTATGGTGGTTCCTCAAAAAGTTGAAAATAGAACTAACCTATGATCCAGCAATTGCACTACCAGGTATTTATCCAAAGGATACAAAACTACAGATTCAGAGGGACATGCGCATCCCAATGTTTATAGTAGAATTATCAACAATATCCAAACTATGGAAAGAGCCCAAATGTCCGTGGACTGATGAATGGATAAAGAAGATGTGGCATGTTTGTACATGTAAACACACACACACACACACACACACACACACACACAGGAATATTACTCAGCCATCAAAAAGAAAATCTTGCCATTTGCAACAACACGATGGAGCTAGAGTGTATTATGCTAAGTGAAATAAGTCAGTCAAGGAAAGACAAATACCATGTGATTTCACTTGTAAATGGAATTTAAAAACCAAAAGAGATGAACATATAGGAAGGGAGTAAAAAAGAGAGAGGGAAGCAAACCATAAAAGACTCTTAACTGTAGAAAACAAACAGAGGAGTGATTGAGGGAGGTGAGCGGGGGGTGGGCTAGGTGGATGCAGGGGATTAAAGAGGGCACTTGTTATGATGAGCACTGGGTGTCACATGGACGTGATGAATCATTAAATTCTACTCCTGAAATCAATATGTTAACTAATTAGAATTTAAATACAACTTTGGGAAAAAAGATACCTTTACCCAAGGCTGCAACAGCTTTATTTTTAGTTGCCATAATTAAGAAGCAACCAAGATGTCCTTGAGTAGGTTAGTAGATAAACAAACCTGTGGTACATCTGGATGACGGATGATATTTTTCATCATTCCGAATATTATTCCAAAAAGAAATAAGCTATCAAGTCATGGAAGGACATGGAGGAACCTCGAATGCATACAACTGAGTGAAAGGAGCCAATCTGAAAAGGTACCTACTGGATGATTCCAACTATATGACATTCTGGAAAAGGCAAAACTATGGAGACAGCAAAGAGATCGGCGGTTGCCAGGGTGGGCTGGGGGGAGAGATCAACAGGCTGAGCACAGAAAACTTTTGAGCAGCAAAAATAGTCTATATGATCTGATAATAATGGATACATGTCATCACATGTTTATCCCAACCCATGGACTGTGTACCAAGAGTGAACCCCACGGTACGTGGTAGGCTTGGGTGACGGGGACGTGTTCACAGGGGCTCATCCTTGGTAAGCACCGTACCAATCTGGCGAATGATGTTCGTGATGACCGAGGCTGTGCATGTGTGAGGTCAGGAGCTACATGGGAAGCCTCCGTAGCTCCCTCTCAATTTTGTTGTAAATTTAAAACTGCTCCAGGTAAATAAATAAATACAGTCTTAAAAACACCCACAGTGGAGAGGCAGCTGCTTTGGCTCCCAGAAGACCTTGGTCTTCACAGCTGGCCACAGCCACCCGTTTCTGGGCCCCGTGTTCCCCGCCTGGCCCCATCCTCTGTGTCCATGGAGAGGGCAATCTTCAACAGTGACACCAGAGGTGAGAGGAACCGGGAATTCGTCTTCTTGAAGCTCTTCCTCATGTTGTGGTGCCCGTGCTCTCACCCCTCTGACCTGCTACTGCGAAGGCCTCTGGGCCAAGGAATTGCTCTATAATTTCTAGCCTCAGGTTGCATGAGGAGATGGTTTCTATTGCCTTAAGAGGTCTCTGTGTCCCTTGGCCCTGTGTCCCTTGGCTCCTTTGCCATGCCATTTCCAGAAAAGTCTGCCTGTGGGAGAGAGCAGGCCCACGGCCACCCTGACAGGGTCTGGGGAGTGTGCCTGCAGCCCTGTCCCCCAACATCTGCAAAATTCCTGTCCCTTTCCCATTGTTGACCTGCAGTCCTAGATGCTGGGCAATCTCCCAAGACGCTCAATCCACACACCCGTGTTGGAGCTTAGGAGAGCAGGTGGTGGTCACCGTGGTGGAGAAGCTGAAAGGCCCCGGGAGGGTCGTGGCGGGGCACTGGAGTAGAGGTCAGAAGCTCTGGGGTCCAGAGGCAGCCCCTCTCTTATCTGGTTTGTGTCATTCAGGGCAATTCCTTTTCTCTTTTGAATCCAACTGTTCTCATTTGGGGCACTGGACAATATTTCTTCTTTTCTGAGAGTTTCCGTTCCAGTGAGAGTCCCTTGAATGGTGGCTCCTTGTCACATGAGCCCACACAGATCCCATCTCTCAGTGCAGCGCCCAGGGATGCTGGGACAGCCTCAGAGTTGCTCAGGGGCCAACCGCAGGCCCACGGGGGCCCTGGCCAGCTGCAGGGGGTGGGGGTCTCACCTCTGCAGCCCTTCCTGAGCTGAGTGGTAGCCAGGTTAAAACCGCCCCGCATGCACCTGACGGAGCGGATGCTGTTTTGCTAGGTCTGCCTGAGTCTACATTCTAGAACCTTTGGAGCAAAACTCAGGATGCCAGCAAATCAATGAGCAAGTTTTGGGTGAGCCAATCAGCTAGCCCGATTTCTTGCCATTTGAGATCTTTTCCCATGTACCTGTGATCCTGGTCTCTCCATCACCAGCCCAAAGGAACACATGTCGGCTGGTTGGAGTCCTTCCTGAGTAGCCACTTGCACCCTGTCCCAAGTCCCCCTGGCCTCTGGGTCCCTTGAATGGTGACAATGGTGTCCACCATGGTCTCTATCCAGAGCCAGTTCAGTGTGAGGGTTAAAAAGAAGGTTCTAGAGCCTCTGGAGTCAGAACACCTGGGGCCACTCCCAGCTTAATGGCTGACTAGTCCTGTGTGTGAGGGCCAGTTATTTTGGCTTTCTGGGCCTCAGTTTCCCCATTTGGGAAGTGGGAATAATAATATTCCCTATGTTAGGAAGTTCTTTTGGTGAGAATTAAATGAGTCGAGCTCCCAGAAAAGCGTCTGGCACAGTGGAGGGCTCTAAATCTGTTGGTTACACTTAGGGCGCCTTTACCTGCTGCCAGCCCCTCACCGCGTCATTTCCCACGACTGGCGGCTGGGGCAGGTGGGAGCTATTGTGTGCATGGCAGGGGGGGAAGCTACGGGACCATCACCTGCTTTACTAGCTCACAAACAGGGAAGAGGCCTGTGTCCTGGGGCTCACCCGGTACCCCGGGAAGCAGCTCAGGCGTTTGGCCGCTTCCAGGGCTCCCTGTGCGTCTCTCCGTGGCCAGCAGTCCTGGGGCTGAGTTGAGGGAAGGCCAGCTCTTTCTACTGACCTCAGGCCCCACACCTAGCCCCTTCCCTAGACGGTGTCCCCGTGACAGGAACCCAGGAGGCAGACCCAGTTTTGCCCAGAATGTCTCATGTTTTGGGTGCTTACTGTGTCCGCCCACTTGGCCAGGTCCTGGGGGACCCCAGGCTGAAAGACAGAAGCTCAGCCTCCTGCTGGCCTCCAGGCTTCCTTGCCATTCCCCGGCTAGCTCAGCCACCCCAAGTGCCTGTCAAGGGCCCTCTTGCCCCAAGGCCTACACCTTGCTGTTCCCTTAGCTTAGAACCCTCCTCCTCTCAGATCAACACACAAGACTCTCTCCCTGGCTCCCTGCAGGCCATGCTCCAATGCCACCTCCTCAGGAAAGCCTTCTCTGATCTCAACACTTGAATCAATCCAATACTCTCTATGCCTTTCCCCTGTCTTTTGGTCTTCACTGAGCTTTTCACTACTTGACATTATCTTATACATTCGTGTGACTTATTTTTTGCCCAACTTTCCAGACTTGAATATATATCAGGTGTTCTTAACTTTTTTGTGTCCCATGACCCCACTGGCAATCTGGTGAAGCCTACGGATCCCTTTTCAGAATAAAGTGTTGTAAATGCATAAGACGCCACGTGCATAATACATAATAATACAAATGCATAATACACTTTGTGTATTAAAAGGAAACCAACATATTGAAATACAGTTATCAAAATACAAAAGAATCTTGAAATTTGTGATACAGGAATAAATGTGTTTCTTTAATAACACATAAAATAACAGTAATCTAGAGTGGTCGGCCAACTCCCTAATTCTGAAGTAATACTATTTCTAATAAATATTTCCAGATATCTGCAATAACTGCAATGTGATGCAAAAATATTTATTTCTGTTAGTGACAAAGCTACAGGTACTGCTAATACTAGTATGGTCTGTTGCTTACATTCATAATCGAAGGAAATGCTAAATTTTAGTTACCTTAGTGAAAATAAAGATGCATTGTTTCCTCATCCGAGTTCACAGGTTCATTGAGTTCTTAACCTCTGGTTCAGCTCTTCAGACCACAGATATTGGGTTCCCCTCCTAGCACCCCAAACCGTGCCAGACATATCACAGCTGCTTAATAAATATTTCTTGAACAAATAAAAGCCCATGTTACAATCTAATAATTAAAGGGTTAAAGTTTGATCTCCAGTCTTTCACATCCGTTTGAGTAATAAAATAATAGCAACAGGGGATCCCGGGGTGGCTCAGCGGTTGAGCGTCTGCCTTTGGCCCAGGGCGTGATCCTGGAGTCCCGGGATCAAGTCCCACATCGGGCTCCCTGCATGGAGCCTGCTCTTCCCTCTGCCTGTGTCTCTGCCTCTCTCTCTGTGTGTGTCTCTCATAAATAAATTAAAAATCTTAAAATAAATAGCAACAACTAGTATTCAATGATTGCTTGCTATGTACCAGACACTGTTTGATAGACATCATCTCATTTAATTCTCCCAACAACTCTGAGGTATGTACTAGTAATATTCCCTTTCTATGGTGCTGGAATCTGGCTAGCACTCTCTTCAGACCAGCTCTCTTCCATCCTCATCTTCTCAAGGGACCTGTGGTGGTATCTGCGGGATCTTAGCCACTCCTGGCTTTGCAAAACCACCTCAAAGCTAATAACCACTAGGTCAGGATCTCCAAAATTGACTTCTCTTCTGCTCTCCAATCCATATGTCCGCCTGGCCACTGGCCACTTCCCCTTGATGTCCTTCAAGCCCCTCTGTGCCGAAGTAACTTCCATGAGGACTTTTTCGATCCTTCCCAGGTAGAACTGCACAGTGTCTCCACTGTCTTCTATATATGACTTACCACCACCGCCCAACACTGTGTTATCCAATTTATTTACATGCCTGCTTCTCCTTGTCATTCTGACAGCTCCCTGAGGACAGGGACCATTTCTACTTTATCTCTAAATCCCTAGGAGAGCAATGTTTGGCACAGCAGGTACACTATGGATGCTCCTGAATGGGTAAACCAATGAATGAATAAGTAAGTGCATGATTTATATGCACGAACCTAGTCAACACTTTGGCTACTGCATTTATTATTATTCACATACAACCAAAAGTCTAGTCCCATTACACAACCCAAGGGAAATGGATTCTGAAAATGCAAAGAAAGGATAGAGTCTCTCTCTATTCCTTAGCTCAAAGTCAGTCTTGGCAGTAAAAATACATAGAACTAGATCACAACAGGGTATGATAGCTATTTGTTTCAGTTCTCAAATCAATTCAAACCCCGTTAATACTTAATTTAATTCCTTGGCTTTTTTTCCCCCCTAGAACATTAACAGATGTGTTATTAAGCTGTGGGGTCATCCATAATTGGTCGTCTCTCCGTGAATTAAATTTTAAAAAGGAAAAGTAAGATCAAAGAATAATCAGATTTCCTATTTATGCAGGGCAACCAAGTTAAATTATATTTACTTTCTAAAAATAGATTATTTTCTTAAGAATCAAACATTTATTTTTATCTCAAGGATTCTCAATACATCTTATGTAGAGTTAACAAATAAATTCCAGGTAATCATATTACATATTTAATAAATGCAGCCTGTATTGAATGATGTGTGAGTGCAAAGCATTGAGTAAGTTCTGGAGGCAAACAAAGATAGATTGAACACAGGAGTTTGTGAACAATAGAAGGGTGTGAACCTTAAGGGAAGGGCTGAGCAGAGATGACCATGGAACTTCTATTTCAAATACCAAATGGAAGCTTTGAGGCATTTTGAAGTCTAGCCTAGTGACATGGTAAATGGTGGAGGGGACCTTTGGGTCTGAAGATAAAGGAGTATGTGGGATAAAAGTATACTTTAAACTATACTTCCTTTATTAATTCCCCACAGTGATGGGCACCTACACTGTGTCCCCAATACCAATTGTCACAAACAATATTCAGTTGAGTATTCTTGTACATGTTACCCTATGTGACATCTTTGGCATATGTCTCCAGGATTGCTAGGTCACCAGAATGGCTCTATCTATCCTGATAGCACATAAAATTTGAGTATAGACCAGTGTTTCTCAACTGGGGATGATTTTTCTCCCCGGGGATACTGGCATCTAGTGGGTAGAAGCCAAGGATGCTGCTAAACATTCTACAGTGCAGAAGACAACCCCCATGACAAATAATTATCTGGCTCCAAATGTCAGTACGGTGAGGTTGAGAAAGCCAGGCATCTAGCCCAGGCATATATATTTTTTTAAAGATTTTATTTATTTATTCATGAGAGACAGAGAGAGAGAGAGAGAGGCAGAGACACAGGCAGAGGGAGAAGCAGGCTCCATGCAGAGAGCCTGATGTGGGACTCGATCCCGGGTCTCCAGGATCACGCCCTGGGCTGAAGGTGGTGCTAAACTGCTGGGCCACCCAGATGCCCTAGCCTAGGCATCTTAATCTTTCCAATGATCCATTGATGGAACTGAGTGATTCCACAAACCTCCTGTAAATGTATGCCAAACTTAATGTGTGTTTATGAGGTATGGAGTGGGTTCAGCAGCTTCCCTCCCCATTCATACCCACTCAGGACCTCAGAATGTGATCTATTTTGGAAATAAGGTCTTTGAAGATGTGATTTGTTAAGGATCTTGTGATAAAATCATCTTGGGTTTAGGGTAGGCCTGAAATCCAATGACTGGTGCCCTGAGAAGAAGAGGAGAGACACACAGAAGAAGTCATGTGACGATGGAGGGGGTGAGAGACTGGAGTGATGCTGGCACAAGGCAGGGAAGGCCAGGAACCAACAACAGCTGGGAGAAGCATAGTACCATTCTCCCCTAGAGCCTTTGGAGGGAGCATAGCCCCTGCCAGCCCCTTGATTTCAGATTTCTGGCCTCCAGAACTGTAAAAGAATAAACTTCTGTTGTTTAAAGCCATCAAGTCTGTGGGAATTTGTGACAGTGGCTTTAGGACAGGAATACCAGGTGTGTGCATTTTTATTGGGCAAAGGGTGTATTTCTTGGCTGCCCAACCATCTTTTTTCTTCTCTTCTGGCCATAGCAACACTATTCCTCTCCTACTAGCTCAGTCTGAGTGTTAGTGAGATGGTCTCCACTTCCAGTCATGTGATCCAGACACAACCAGTTAAACCAAACAATTGCTCAGGATTGGGCATGTGGCCCTTGGTCACGTCCTATGACTTCCCACAGAATCCTTCCAGCTAAGGTTGTGTTGATATATAAGCCTGCCTTTGCTGGTGGCTCTCTCTGCCACCATTGAGAGAAAGGCTGACAAGAATAAAGTTAACAGAGGACAACACAGCTGAGAGAGAGGATACCCTGATGGCTTTACTGGAGACGCTGGATCTATCCTTGAGGATGTTCATCTCTTGAACTTTCCTATCATGTACCCACTGAGTTTTACCCTCAGTCCCACATCTTCTTTTGTTTGTGTGTAAATTGGGGTAAATTGGGTCTCTGTCACATTAAGCTATCTAAAAAAGTTCTGGCAAATAGAATCCCTAGTTTTCATTGAAAGTGCAATAGAGTGTCCCGCAGAATGTTTAGGAACCAATCCCCAATCCTTTTTATCACCAGTAGAAAGATTTGTAGTTCCGTGCCTAAAAGGACCATCGCATGGCCACAGTAGTAATAGAGCATTCTCAAACCCAGGAATAGGGCCTTCTTGGTTTATTGAATTTGGAGTTTTAAAAAGTTTTAACAAGTTCCTAGGATCAACAAATTTTAGAACTGACAAATGATATCAGAGATCATTCCTATTTTTTTTTTATAGATAAGAGCAAGGAGAAAGAATATATTATACACTGACAATCCAGATCATTAGAAATATAATTTATTTCAATGGTCCTTTAAATAAGCACTTGTCATTGCACATCAAAAATAAAATCTTTAGAAAAATATTTCTGCTTAGAACTTCTTTGGAACACATATATTATGTAAAGAAAGATGAGCTTGTAAATGATGCAATCATATATTCAAATGAGAAGTGAAGAGGAATATGAAAAACCCACTTGTTTTGGTCCACATTCCCTATTTGAGATGCCTGTCTGAATTCTCCTTGGTTTGTGATTCATGCAGTGCGTTCAGAAATTCCTTAATAAATAACGTCAACACTCCTCAATTGTTCGCTCTTCCTGTCTTCTCCGATCACTTCTCTCTGAAGAGTGAAGTGGATGTTTACAGGAAATGTGAAAATGATGATGTTTGGATCGTTATCATGGCTGTGCTTAGAACCAGGCATGTGGACTTGGCAACCACCATCTTCAGGTTGATACACTTGTTCTTGGTGGTTCAGAAGGTGCTCTATTTTCATCCCTTCTTCACATAACTCCACGAGGTCTTGATAAACGTCCTTCATGTTGTGTTCCACATATTGGCATGATGGAGTGATCTCCCTGACTTCCCCTTGACCCCTTCAGCATTGTGAGGCAGACAGAGCAACATCCTTTTCATCTGTTGGAATGAGGAAATAAGAGATACTGGCCAAACAGCTCAATCCTTCCTTAACATGGGGGTTTCTGAAGCTCTCTTGAGTAGATCTTGAAGAAGACACCAAGGTAACATTGAAGAAACCCTTCTTCTTTTCCACATTCTTCTGAAGAATGACCCTTAGGCTTTGAGCAAGCAGCTACATTGTGTCCTCATGCTGGGCAGGCCTGAGGGAAGGAATGGCAGGATAACTAGGCCTGTATCCCAACCCTTGGGTTAACCTCTACAGCCCCTTTAGGAACTCAGGGGGATTTCTAACCTAAAACTGCAGCCAAGCTAAATAAGCCCCACACAGACATGGTTTGCAAGCATATATGAAGGAATCACAATACAACAGTAACCACTGAAGAATAAAGACAAATCTTGCAAAGGAGCTTACTTGTACCCATGTGTTCCAGCTCTTCTGTTGATCATGTGTAGACATAGAATCAGAGCTCCTGAGATAGGAATATCACCCAACCTCTTTGTCCTGTACACAAAGAACCTAAGACTGGAAAGGTAAAGAGAATCCTCCAATGTGCCAAAATGAATTGCAGAGGTGGGTTCAACGCAAGCATCTGACTGTAGTGGTTTTAAAACATGGTCACCAAATTCTTTGACATTCCTTCTATTGAGAAGGTGTCTATGCCCCTTTTTCTTGAATCTGGGCCCTATTATTGCCTGATCAATAGAATGTGGCAGAAATGATGCTATAAGCAGTTTCCCAGCCCACGAATTTAAGGACCTAGCAGCTCCTACCTTTTGTCTCCTGGAGCGCACAGTCTTAGAATCCAGCTACCACACTGTAAGGAAGCCCAAGCAGCCCTGTGGGGAGACCAGTGTAGAGAGGAATCAAGGCCCCTGGCTCGCAGCCCTGGCTTAGCTTCCAGCCAGCAGCCAGTACCAGTTCACTAGCCATATGCGCAAACTGTCCTGTAAGGGGATCCTCAGCCCCGCCCCAGCCCGAATCAGTATTGCAGAGATGGGCCTTCCCTACTAAGCTTTGCTCAAATTGCAGATTGGTGGGCTAAGTAAATGTTTTTACACATTTAGTGGTTAAGCCCCTAAGTTTTAGGCCACCATTGCTGTTACGTAGCAATACATGATTAGAATAGTCCTTGTCCAATACACTTCCTATAATACCATCAACTAGCATCTTTTTGGGAATGGGAGCTGGGGCCACAGGGGAAGGTGCTGCATCAGTGGTTCTCAAACTTAGTTGGTTACGATGATGATTTAGGAAGCTTGTCAAAATGCAAGTCACCTGGATATTGCAATAGATCTTATGTGGGTCTGAGTACCTGCATTTTGAACACATACCCCAGTTGCCCTAAAACCCTGTATAGTCATGAGTTCAGATTACAGTTATTCTAGTGAAAGAGCAAGTTTACTGGCTAAAATGCTTTGGGACAATTACAGCTGTCTTTTTGATCTACCTTCTCTCCTGCCTTCATCATTTTTCAGCTTGAAAAGACTGGTAGTTGAAACTCTATAAAGAGGGACAATATATTACTTTAATCCACTTGATCCTATGAGGTAAAGCCTAGTGGATCTGGAATTTTGCCTTGCGTCTTCCCCATGGCTCATCACTTGGGGTAGGGTGTCCTGGTGGTCAGAGCACATGCCCTCGAGTCAGACAAATCTGGCTTCAAAAAATCTGGGGCTTCTTATTAGGTGTTTGGCCTTAAGCCAAATACTTTCCCTTTCTAAATGTCAGTTGACTCATTTGTAAAATGGTAATAATCATGTTGCCTGTTCCATAGGATCGCTGTGAGGATCAAGTGACGAGATCTCAGCCCAATTCCTGGCACATAGTAAGTGCTCAGCAAGTACTCTGTATTGTGACTTGCCCAACAAAAGATAAAGGGGCGCTGTACTCATCCTTCAGTGCTTGAACTTATACTAGAGACGGAGAAATCAGTGGGAACCTCAGTCTGATGTAAACCGGGGTCAAATCATTGGGGCACGTTTTGAAAACACAGATTCCCGGACCGCAGACTCACAGATTCTTCTTTAGCAGATGTGCGCAGGCCCCAGAATCAGTGCAAATAATTCTGGGGAGCTGTCAGGCTTGGGATTCAGTAACACACTCAGTGTTCATTGCTTCTGAACATGCTGGACACCTTACACATTAAAATAATTGGCAAGATACTAGTCTGTTCCAGCAGATTTTCATGCATTTTATGCACCCCACCCGTGAAAATGAGGTTATCAAGCTCCTTAACAAACTGGAATGACCGTAGGCCTCCTTCCTGTTTTATCTTCCAAAGAGGCCAGGACTCCAGCATGTCCAAGGCACAGCCAGAGCGTGAGGGACATCCCGGGGCACCTCTGCTTCCTTAACCTCTTCGAAGTTTCACATTAGCCACCTCCGCACCTGACCCAGCTCTCCACCCACAGGATGGAAGTATATGTCACTCCTGGAGATTTTAATTAATCGTCTTTCTATTTTTTTTTTTTCCTTTTGGGTCAGACTCTTAAGTGTCTATCATGCTGATGGCGCTCTAGGGAGTCTTTTGTTCTGAATAGGTGAAAAATTGTACCCACAAAAAGAGTTCCCCATCCGATCAATTCTCTCTAACAACTTTATTGATTAGCTGCAGGAACATTTTTCATTTATTAATTATGAAGATGTTTCAGAGATTTCTTAAAGTTAACAATTGTAATTTTTAAAAAAAAAAATACTGAGTTAACACTGACTGGCTTGCCTCAAACTGCCTACCAGGGCCCAGAGTCGTAAGGCAGGTATTTGGGGCCCTGGCAGAGGAAGCTCTTAAGGTACCTGTGAGCATAGGCAGTGGTTGGAATCTTCATTTGGGTCTGATTAATTGATTACTTGGAAAAAAAAAAAAAAAACATGGCTTGTCTTTTTCAATAATGTGTTAGCATCAAAATATCATCCCATTATGATGTCCAGGCTGGTGATGGTTAATTAATTAATAGCCGCCAGTTAAAAACAATGTTCGACCCAGGTAAATCTTTCATTTATTAAAATCAATTTTGATAATGGCTTTGCGAAGGGATTCGGGGGCAGTCAGGAGACTTGGCTGGCTCCTTCTCTCCTCCTTCCTCCCTCCCTGCCTCTCTTTTCCTCCTCTCCGCCCCCATCCCTCTTTCCCCTTCTCCCCAACCCCTGCAGTCCAGTTCCCTGCTGACCTGTCTGCGGCAGGTGCGTCTGTTAGAGCTCCCTGGGCTGTGGATTCTCTGGACTTCGCAGGCTGGCTTCTGACATCCTGGCCAGCTTGATTCCCGAGGCTTCCTGAAGAAGAAGGCAGGGCTGCTCAGAAGTGAGGGAACCTCTGTCAGGAGGTCAGATTCTTGCTTCTGGGCACCCGTGGGCATCCCCAGCCGCTGCCTTCACCACACCAGTGGACAGCCAAGGCTCTAGGCAAGTAACCCTCATCCTGGATACAAAATGCCCAATTCCATTCCACAAACAGTAGGGCCAGAAGAACCAGTACTGTGCTGAGTACAAACAGAAGTATGGGCTCAGTCTTGTCCTCAGGGGGATTGCAGATCATGGCCATAGCCTGAACCATTTTAGGATTTTAGCAGAATTGAGGGATGTTCAGGAAGAAAGCTGGTGGGTAAGATCAAAGAGGAGATGCCCGCCTCACCTAAAATACCTCAGAGGAAAAGGGGGTTGATCCCAAAGTAAAAGATCATAAAAGGGAGTGTTTCTCGTGATGAAAAGGAAAAGGTAAAAATGAATCAAACTGAGGCGCCTGGGTGGCTCAGTCCATTAAACATCTGCGTTTGGCTTCTTAGTTCATGACCTTAGGGTCCTGGGATCAAGCCCTGCATCGGGCTCTCTGCTCAGCAGGGAGCCTGCTTTTCCCTCTCCTTCCTCCTCTGTCCCTCCCGCCTTACTCATGCTGGCTCTCTCTCTCTCTCAAATAAATAAATAAAATCTTTTTAAAAACCCGAGTCGGATTATCAATTGTGAATGATTCTGGTGAAAAGGAAAAGGAAAAGATAAAGCAAAAGAAAACAAAGAGCAAAATCCTTGGTGGCTGCTCTGGGGGGTTTCAAGGCAGCATTTGTGGGGTTGGGAAGTCCTGGGACAGAGAGGGCTGACCCACTGTGGGGTGGGGGAGGAGGGCTGGGCCAGAGGGACCCTGGTTCCCACAGAGCGGAATAGAATAGCAGAAGCTCTAAACCATGTGTTTGGCATAAGAAGATAAGTGATAAGGTTGGTGAGGGATTATGGGCACCAGGCCCAACTGGGTTCTTGAGCGAGAACCAGCCTTGCTAGTGATGGGAGCTGCTGAGTAGTAGTGAGGAGGAGGAGGAGGAGGGCACAGGGGAGCATGAGAACACTTGCCATGGGTTGGCGTTTGCAGCTAAACTGCATGCCAGGCTCCTAAAAGAGCTTGCAAACCTGACCTTAGTACTACTTTCGATTGTTAAGAAATTAAGGAAAGAGGATAGGAAAACAGGTATTGGCAGAAGGCCTCATTTTCAAATAAAAAGAAAGGCTAGATTCTAGCCATCTTAAACTTGAGCCATCCCCTATCCCCTGCCATTAAGCACAACACTCTGATAAAATTCCAGAACAGATTATTAAGAGGAAGATTGGGGGCTCTTAGAAATGAATCTAGAGGGTCTTCGCAGGTAATGTGGACTTGGGAATAGCAAAGCAAACTGGCCACATCTCCGTTTCGATAGGGTTATAGATTTGTGTATCACAAGTACGACACAATCAGGGCTCATCTTAATTCCAGCAAAGCAACCGAGCTAATCTTTCGCAATATGCTGATGGGCAAGTCTGTACATTCTGGGTTAAATTTGTGCAGTTAGTCTGAATCACTATCAGTAAGGAGTTTTACTGAAAAGACCTTGATTACTGACTCAAAGGAGGAATTTCGTTTAGAATTCTGTTCCGAAGCCTTCCTGGCTCAACATTTTTCTAAAAGAAGGGAATGAAGGCACAAAAGACCGGCTTCCCAGATTTACAAACCTGACTCTCACCTGGGAGGGGCCCAGTTTACACAGCAGAAGAACAAGTCAATATTCAAAGTTATTCTGTTAGGATGGAATATGGAAATACACCAGGAGCATAACAAGAATAACAGAAAGTCTGGGTTCAGGTTAAAAAAAAATCAATAGCCGAGACACAGCATTAGGAAGTATGACCTGGCAGCAGCTGACACAAAAGAAAGGTTGGAGGTTTATCTGATCGTAAAATCTGGACGAAGCACCAGCCTGATGTGACTGCTAAGAAAGCTGATGCACTCCCAGGCTCTGCGTCAGGTGCCACCCCCTGGAAGCAGGACCCGAGATAAGGATTCCAGTACAACTAATTAATTTGGGAGGTGACCCCATGACACCTCCTCCTGTAGGTGGCAGGAGAAGTCAGACAGGGAAAGAGCCAATAGGTGAGGATGAAGCCAGCAGCTGTGCAGGAGACAGGAGCTTGAAGCTGCTGTGGAACCCCCAGAAGGGCGAGAACGTGAATCTCGGGGCGTGACCCCTGCTGAGGGGTGAGAGAGCTGCGGCATCTATACTCCGGGTCCCACCTGTCATGCATTGAAGTGCATTCCCAGGCACTTCTGACCGGGCACAGTCCAGACACTGTCCAGAGAAAGTCCTCAGGCAGAGACATCCAGGTGCTGGTTCCTGGCAGGTGCAAAAATGATAAGGCTCTAGGGGGTGTGAGCTGGGCAGTTACCCATCTGTTGTAGTTTCTAAGAATTATATAACAAGCTGTCTTGCTGGTCGACCATTATCTGTATTTAATTCTGGGTGCCACATTAGAGAGGATCCTTGAGAACCAGAGTGTTTCTTAAAGAAGGGGCCCAAGATAATAAGGAGTTTCGGTTTGAGGATCACGTCATCTGAAGATGGAACTAAGGAATCCCACCTTGGACTTAGGGGTGCAGGAGAGATTCTTGACATCTCATCTTCGCTGTCTGATGGACATCTCCAACTTAACATGTCCAAGTAGGAATTCCACTCCCCCCCTCAACAAAACGAGAACATTGTGTTTGAAATAATTTTGCAGAAATAGAGAAAATGTGACCCTCACTTCGCACTAAAAAACAAACAAACAAACAAACAAAAAAAGTGGTGATGCTCTTGTTCTAGAGAAATGATGGGGAAGGAGAAGGGAATAAATATGAAAGATCAAAGACCAAATGCCAAAACGCTTAGTGTGTGTGTATGTAAATTCTTTTAAAGATTCGCTGAGTTTTGATATTGAAGCAATTGATTGAAAAAGAATATACAGACCTTGGACAAATTCGTAATCTGAGACTCTAAAAGAACCAGGGGAATTGTTTGTAAGAACTTTAAAAAATACCATCACGGAAGAACAAAATGAAAGATTATTTACTACTATAGGAGAAAAAACAGATATTCCCCACTTTTCAACAGTTCGTGTTATGCTACTTCACGTTTATGAAAGACATACATTAGTACCTGTTTTCACTAACTGAAAGAAACCCAAAGAGGATTTGCACGTTTATGAAAAAAAGCCCTCTGCGCTTGTGTGCAGGGAGCCAGTTTGGAGGCAGCGCGCCCCCGGCAGTGAGAGCGGCGCCGACTGGCTTCTTCCCTGGGAACCACACTGGGCATCTCAGCAGCAAGCCCCAGAGCTTTGAACTGTCTGAGCATCTGTGCTGTATCTCGATTTATTTTGTGCATCTGTTAGCAAGATGTGTCGTAAGGTATCAAAAAAGCCTATGAGAGGTTATGTCTTGGGTCTGGGAACGCTCAGAAATGTTTCCATATAAATTAATGGTAATTGCTTCTTTGCTTTACACCATTTGGCTCATGAAAGGTTTCATAGGAACGCTCTCCTTCTGGATAGCAGGGGCAGAACCTGTAGTATGTGAATAAATATCCCTACACACTAATATTTGCACTCATCATCTAGCTATAGGTATATTTACCATTAACTATTCACACATCCGGTGTGTAGACACACACTGCAGATTATAGCTGGGTACGACACCATGGTGATTTTAATATTAACCCCAATTCCTCCTAATTGGTGAAAATAAATTATTGACACACCCATAAATAGAATATTAAGCTAGGGAACTCTCTATGTATTGCTATGGAATAATCTTCAAGATACAGTTTTCCTGAAATAGGCAGCCTGGCGCCCTTGCCACGCACACTGGCCCTGTGTGTTTTATGGGGTTTTAATGTTAGAGGATCCTCATCTCCTCATCTTCCTTTCACAGCTTCTGGGGCCTTGGTGGGCTACTTACTTAACCATGTGGCAATCCTTTAGCTTCTCAAGATTCTAGTTTCCCTAAAATGCTTTCGTCATCGCCATTGTCTGGCTGTGATGAACAAGTGGGAAGAGGATTGAGCTTGGAGGATTTAGCATTTTATTTTCTTATGAATTGGGCAGGCGGTAAGACGGAAGGGGAAAAAATGTCCCTGAAGCTATTGTAGAAAGGAGCATTTATTCTTCTTTTTCACTTAATATTACTCTAGACATGGGACAAAACACTCCCAACCCCCCCTTCCCCGAGGAGGTCATCAGCGATGCAGTGGCCTGAACCCACCGTAATGGACAAATCAGAACAAAAGCACAACAGTACAGAGAAACAAAGAAAGCAGCCTCATCCCAGATACCTGGGTTTGCACAGTTCGGGTCAGGAGCTGTGGCAAGAGTGCTCTGGGATTCCCAAGTCAGGGTCGAGCAGGGAAACTGTCAGCTCTCATCTGAGCTATTCTGAGACCTCCCGTGACGGTCAGGATTCCACAGCAAATTGAATAAGCAGAAAGACACGGTGTGAAGAGCAGACACAGGAAACGTCTCCCCCAAATTAAGAAGAGCCGATAGGATGCCAGAGGACATGCCAATGTCTAGCAGTCACAAAAACAAATTCAAGCAGTCTATTTACTTATAACTTAGGGCAATTTGTTACCGTACAAATCCAAGACACCAGAGTTAATGTTTAAGGCAAAATGAAACAGTCAGAGTTGGTCCTGATGATGTAAAGATTTTAACAAGAATCACACCGGATAAGCCATCGCTACCAGTGCTTTCTAGAGAATGAGGTGGAAATGGGATGGAACGGCTCTGTCCTCTTTTCCTGCCAAGGGCTCCTTGCAAGGGCTGGCATTCCCGGCAGCTCAGAATGTTGGGCTTTGGGGGATGCTGGAGGAAGAGTAACAATAGCATCTACCTGGCCAAGTTGTCACTGATTACAGAGTATTTTCACGTCAGTTATCTAGCCGACCTCGACACCACTAAGAATAATATATGATGAGGTCAGGGACTGTCAGCGAGGTGAGGGGCTGCTGGCTTTGTGCAGTTAGAAATGGTGAACCGGGACCAGTTCTTTCGGTGTGTTCCTTCTGCTGTACTCTTCCTGACAGTTCTACAAGCCACCCTCCTCTCCTCAAATCTCTCACCTTGACCTACCCTGATGCAGGAACTGCCATCCCTGAAGTGCCATTCTTTCAGCAAATATGTCTTGGGAAGTCCCACACCACCATGAAAACGCCTCCAGAAGGATTATTGCTTTGATGGCATTATCTACCAAGGAGGACAACTCTATCTAATAGGACCCATAAGAGATGGAAGACAGGACACATATGTTCCTAAATAAGGCCAGGGGGAGTATAAGAAATCTGGAACATGGCACTGTTGAACAGAGACAGTGAATCCAAGCAAGGGGCCCAGAGGAATCTCTGGGTAGCTGGAGAGCATTTTGAGAGTGTGGAGTAGTCCAGAGAAAATGGGTAGGTCCCAGGACAAATGTCACTTACATTGAGGTTCTTATTTAGAAATGATCCAGGTTATCTGACTTGTGCTAGGTCTTCAGTTTCAATATGGCAGACCAGCTAAAAGAGGTGAAGAGTGGTCTGGTTGAAGTAGACAAAAGACAGCCTGGATATGCAGAGATGGCCACTGGGGGTGGTCAATGAGCATTGGAAAAGGCACTTAAGGACTTTACACCTAGATGAGGACTGTAATCCCAGGATCTGGGGATCAAACCCATGCAGAGAGGAAAACTATGCAGCCTACTGTGATGGAAGCCAGAGTCTCGGAGGTTGAGATGAGGGTACACACTAAGTGGCTGAGGGTGAGTGGACTGGCCAGATGCCTGAAAATGCACTGGATGCAAGTTAGAGACACAAGCCATACATGAACAGAGGCCTGGGCCCTGTTACCCAAGGTACCAGAGATTGGAAGTTGGGCTCAGAGAGGATGTGGAAATTGGGAGTTCAGAAGGACAGTATCCCATTTAACCTACAGTTCCACCCCAGTGAATTATTTTATAGATATCCTCATACTCGTGGGAAATGACACGCATACAAGAATATGTGGCATTGTTAGTAATGGCCACAGGTTGGAAACAACCTAAATGTTCATCAGTAGAGAATGGTTCAAATAAACTATGGCTTACTTATGCAAAGAAATAAGCTGTGGAGCCTCCTATGCTTAGATCTGGAGCTACCTTCAAGACATATTTTCCTCAAAATAGGGGCAGCTGGGTGGCTCAGTCGGTTAAGTGTCTGACTCTTGGTTTTGGCTCAGGTCATGATCTCAGGGTCCTGGGATGGAGCCCTGCATCGGGCTTCCTGCTGAGCGAGGAGTCTGCTTATCTCCCTCTCTCTCTCTGCCCCTCCCTCTGCTCATGTGCTCACTCTCTCTCTTTCTAAAATAAATAAATAAATCTTTTTTAAAAAAACATATTTTCCTCAAAATATGCAGAGTAAAACAGTATGTACAGTGAGCTACCATTTGTATTTCTTTTTGTAAAGCATGTCTAAGGATCTCTCTGGGCATGAGAACTGGGTGCCTGGGTGACAGAGAAGGAAGGAAATATTTTTCAATATGTCTTTCTGTAATTGTGAGGATTTGTACTGTGGGTCTGTATTACGTATCCAACAAAACAAAACAAACAAACAAAAAACCACCCCACTTAGAAGGAAAGATGACAGGAAACAGGAACTGAAACCCAGAGAAAAGAATTGACAAAGATCAGCTTAGGCAGAGGCAGGAGGTGGCAGGGGCGGGGGGGGGGGGGGCAGGAGGGGCCCAATTTTGGGCCAGTGTGTTTGTTGCCCCACATTCCCAGTCTGGGTCAGGAGGGAGCTGAAGAGTGCAGAGTGGGGCAGCAAGACCCAGCAGGGGGACACTTGACAGAGTGAGGAATGAGGAGGGGCAAGTGACCCGACAGCTAGCTCCCCAAGTGACCTGCTGCCATGGACCCTCAGTTCCAGAAGAGAATTTAAGGTCGCTCAGTCCAAAATGTGAGTGCGTGATTTGGCTGCATCATAACCAATTAAAGTCCTAATTAACAAAATTAAACTCTGTGGCCTCATCCCAGACCCCCGAGTCTGAAAAATCTCGAGAGTGGGGTGGGGCTTAGCATCCCTGCAGATTCTGATGTTGAGAATGGTTGGGAACAACTGACCTTGAGCATGCATCTCTCTCATGGCTGAATGGGATTGCCAAGAGTGATAATGCCGGTGCGGAGCATCTGGCAACCACCAGATCAGGCAGGAGGATGCAGGTGAGGGGAAGTACCTAGAAGCCATGCTGTTCATTGTACAGAGCAAAGAACACAGGCTTGGGTCACACAGACTGTGCCTGAGTCCCGAGTTTGCTGCTTAATAGCTATGTCTTTGGAGATGACTTAATATTGCTAAAGTTCAATGTTCTCATCTCCTACATGGACTTAATTATGCCTACCCCAGAGGCTCAAATTTATACTCTTTTTTAGAAGATTTTATTTATTCATGAGAGACACAGAAAGAGAGGCAGAGACACAGGCAGAGGGAGAAGCAGCCTCCCTGCGGGGAGCCTGATGCGGGACTCGATCCCAGGACCCTGGGATCATGACCTGAGCCAAAGGCAGACGCTCAACCACTGAGCCACCCAGGCACCCTCCATAGATGCTCAAACTTTAAATAAGATTTTATATATACGAATATATTCTCCAGCTGTTCTTCTTCTTGCTCTATTGTTATTGCAACTTCACAGGGAGGTAAGGATCTTGCTTAGAGACAAGGGGACTGTCATCACGGGAGGAATCAGATACTAACTGGCTGGCTTCGGCAGCATCCCTGAAGTCCAAACCATCCGAGGAGATACAGCAAAAAGTGGGCCCGCTATGACATCAGTTTCCTGCAAGGATCATAATCCCATGACTTCCCGCTTAGGTCTCTGTCCTGGTGAACATTTAGTGTTTAATTATCCTCGAAATATACCATTTTATGCTTGTCGTGGGATTGTCTTAGGGTTTATGCAATGGGCCACTCTGGAGGGGAAATCACCTGCTTCCCCATCTCTGGAGGGCTTGCAGCACTCGGCATTTTTTGTCACATTTAACTGGGCTCCTGAGCATATCCCTGCTCTGGGATTGCAGAATGGAAGCTTGAGGTATTCATTTCTTCTCTTTTCCCTCAGCGTGTGTAACTCCATTAGTGACTACAGGACGCATTCCTGGCACATTTAATCCTTCATTAGGCCTGGCCAGCCGAGACCCCAAAGGCCAGAGAACTCAAAGTCTGGAGGCTTTGAGGAGTTCTTCTTGGCCCCTCTTTCTTGCGCAGGACCATATTTTACCCAGAGACAAGGCCGCAAGCACAGATTTCTCCAGATTTGGGAATTTCAGGAGAGGTTTGAGGCAGAGCGTGGTAGTTTGGTTGCAGCTGTATTTTTAGAAAATTCTTATTCCTATTTTTTTAGTGGCTGAAGAGGGTAGAACAAATCTGACACTAAAGCTAACTGGTACCTCTGCATTCCATGGGTCAGGACTGAGCTTCATCTCTGCTTCATTTCGCTTTGCTCATTTTCTCCAGAATGCAGACTTCATCAGTACATCTAGAGTGAGGGGGAAAGGGAGAAAAGAAGAAGAAATGCAAGGTGATGAGGCATAGAACTCACCCCTGAAAGAAGTCCTTCCATGGAGCAGGGAGGATGGATGCAAATAGGGGCCGAGCAAATCCTTGGGGGTTGTGGCCTACCCTACCTTCACCAGGAAGGGGAAACTGAGGCTTACAGTGGGAGGGGATTCTGTGGCAGATTGGGGACCAGAACCCAGATGTCTGAATTTAACTAGTTTAACAACATCAGGGAGAAAGCCCTAGATGGGAGAAAGGGAATAGAGGCTAAGGAATTAGGGCTAAATTTGTCAACAGACTTGTCCCTAGGATTTTTTTTTTTTACAAAGTAATTACTAAAATATCATTACATAAGTGTCTTACTTTCTATTGCCGTGTAACAAATTAACACAAAGCTAAGCAGCTTAAAATAACAAACAATTATTATCTGTGAGTTTTTGTGGGTCAGAATTCTGGCACAGTTAGCTAGATGCCTCTGGCCCAGGTGTCTCACAAGGCCACAGTCAAAAATCAGCTGGGACCATGGTCTCATCCAAAGGCCTGCCCCAGAGAGGGCCCACTTCTAAGCTCGCTGATGTAGTTCTTGGAAAGATGCAATTCTTTGTAGGCTATTGGACTGAAGGGTTTAATTTCTTCCTGGCTGTTTGTCAGAGGCCCCCACTGTTCCCTGCCACCAGAGCCTCTTCATAGGGCAACTCGTAACATAGCGGCTGGCTTTTCTCAAAGCAAGCGAGGGAATACCCAAAACAGAAGCCCGAGTTTTTCGTATCCCAATTTCAGAAGTGACATCTTATCAACTCCGCTGCGTTCCCTTCTTTAGAAGCAAGTCACCAAATCCAGCCCACACACGAGGGGACAGGGCATGGATATGAGGAGATGAGGATCACGGGCTATCATGGAAACAAACAGGAGATACCAAGGATTGGAAGGATGTGGAGAAAAGAGAACCCTTGGGCACTGCTGGTAGGAATGCAAATTGGTGCAGCCATATGCAAAACAGTGTGAAGGTTCTTCAAAAATTAAAAATAGAGCTACCGTATGATCTACTTCTGGGTGTATATCCAGAGAAAATGAAACCAGGATACTGAAGAGATGTCTGCACTCCCATGTTCACTGCTGCATTATTCACCGTAGCCAAGCCATGGAAACAACCTAAGTGTCCATCAGTGGATGAAGGGATAAAGACGATGTGGTATATATGCCATGGAATATTATTCAGCTATGAAAAAGAAGGCAATCCTATCAATTTGTGGCAACGTGGGTGGACCCTGAGGGCATTATGTTCAGTGAAAGAAGCCAAACAAAGAAAGACAAATACTGCCTCAAATGGTAGAAAGAGAGGAAGAAAGGGAGAGAGGGAGGAAGATGGTTGGCTTTTCTGAGAATCTCCCCACAGAGAACCCAGAGCCATGGGGATACTGAGTCTTCATAGGAATGCCCAGTTCCCACAAGAAATGTCTACCACATGGGCACTTAACCATATGGGCACTTCACCTCATGGCATACCATGGAAAATCACTGCCTGCAGGCAACGAGCTGGAGGTCAGTAATATCGGATCAATGACCAGTTATACTAACTAATTTTGTAACTTCTGGCAAATCATCTCATCTCTCTGGAAATGAAATTGTTGGGCCAAGTCAGAGCAAGTAGATATAGAGCACCTGATTCCATTCTTGCACCCACGGCAGACATCGGTAATGGATGACTGCACTCTCTGTGATCAGTCCACGTGGCAACCTCCTGACTGGCTCTCCAGGCGGATGGTACCACTTGGTTGGGGTTGCCTTCTAGATCATTGTCTTGGCCCAGATGCTCTTTCTAGTGCCAACATTCCAATGATTTCTGTCTTTGCCTCATTCACCTTCTCCACAAGAAGCTGGGATTATTTAGCCTACAGAGGAGATAGTAGGAGCTAAGAGAAGAAAGGGCTATTATGCAGGACGCAGAGCAGTGTTCCTCTTCCCTTCTCAAAAGCCTAGCTGTTTTGGTCAAAATACTCTCACAGGGCCGCAGCAAAGCTGTAAAAGAAGAAACTGAGCATCCTTTCAAGGGGCTAGCTTCATACCTGGGTTCCTTGTGACAGCCCAGGGGAGACATCTTTTTTTTCCTCCTTGCTTCGGGGGGCCTGAGGTAGCCATAGAAGGGGATGAATGTTTGCCTCTTGGTCAACACTATGGACCCATGGCCAGGTGCAGGTCTCAGGAGATGGTTATGTTCCTTCAGTCCTGGGGCTACCAGGTTGGTGACCTCAGGTGCAGCATCAGAAGGAAAGGACACAGCTGCTGGGACCTGTGCCTTTCATTGTGGCTGAGCTCCTCACTCTCTTCAGTCAGCCTCTTGGTTTGTCCTGGGCTTGGGATTTCTGCATAGAAATCAGCCATGAACCGTGAGAAAAGTAAAAACCTGGAGTGCTCTGAGAAATTTGATTTCCAGGTCTTCATCTCAGGCTCTAGAGCACAACCTTGCCCCGAAGTGGGACTCCAGTCCTTGGCAGCGAGGCAGAAGTCAGGACTGAAGTGTCTCTGCTGACACCACCACTGGAGATCACTCTACGCATCATGTCCGGCGTCAGATGGAAGAGGGAAGTGCAATGATTGGTAATAAAGAGAAAGCAAGGCCAGGAGAAGGAAGCAAAAGAGGCCATCAGGGTGAAGGTAGAGAATGGCTTCTGGGTCAGAGGGACCAACATGATCACCTCACAAGACAGATGGTAGAACAAAGCAGGGTTCTGAGTCGACCATTGGCTGGGGATAGCTCGTTCTCACAGGGGGTCTGAAGGTGGTGGCGGGGTCTTGGGAGTCAGGCCAGGAGAGGCAAGTCGAGCCCAAGGGCAGCAGGCAGGATCCAGGCCCAGGGAGGAGGAGTCTGGAAGACTGCAGGCTGCTGATCAGGGTGGGAGTGGATGCACAGGAAGAAAAGCCAGGCAAGCAAGGGACAAGGTGGGGCCGGGCATCAAAAATCAGGCCAGGAGGCAGTGGAGCAGGGAGTAGACAGTGGCAAGGAAAGCTCTGGGGAGGGGTAGTTTCCTGTTCAGACAGAAAACCTACTGCACACACCTCCTCATGGGATGGGACCATCCGGCAGGGTGGAGGGAGCCAGAGCCCGCAGGAGTCAGGAGCCAGGAAGTACCCATCTAGCCTAAACGGAAGAACTGGGCCAGAGATAGGAAAAGATTCTGATTTCAGTGATTAGACTTGGGGGGGGGGGTCTCAACTCCCATGTTGTAGCTCATTTTTCAAGCCTCTTCATAGGAGTGTGCTAGATTTTGATCAAAGTGTACCACTAAGATGCTACTTTGGTACCTTTTCATGTGGCTCTAATATGAGTGGCTCTAATCCCATAGGGTACAACTGGGTAACACTTGTCAAGAGGAATAGGTAAGAAGCATAGCATAACGTTGGGCTGATGCCAAAGAAAGGAGTGTTCGCTGGAGCAAGGAAGAATTTGCCTCGAGAGTGTACAAGGGCTCAGATAGAGCCAAGACATTCCAGCCCAGTGGGGAATGACAACTCACCCAACAGCGTTTATAGCCACTTATAGAGACACCGAAATAACAGGTGCCAGCTGGCTGTGCTAATTGCCAGCTGGTCAGTGTTACTCTGGGTCTTTGAGTCACTTCAAGTGTGCTGCCACAAATCTCAGGGTTCCTAAGCATGACATGAACACAAAAAGATCAGCAGCCAATGCCCTGCGGTGAGAGGAAGAAGGATACCTGGTAGGCATCCAGGCCCCACTTAGGATGGGTTACCCAAAAATATAGACCAGCAACTCAGCGATTCTCAGCTTTGGCTGCACATTGCAGTCCCTGGGCAGCTCCACAACTTCAGTGCTGTGGCCCCATGCTAGGAGGCTCTGATTTCAGTGGTTTGGGGTGGCAGTTTTAAAGGCTCCCCAAGTGATTATAATGTGCAGCCAAAGTTGAGTGTCACTGAGCCAGCTGCACAGCATTGACTTGGTCTGGGGTGGGAGGAAGGAAGGTGAGCAGAATTCAGTTTTACTTTAATTTCCCTTTGCAAACTACTAAAATGGAGGAGCACCCCTGGAAAGCCGGCCGCCTTAGGGAGGAATCATTATTGACACTAGCAATTGACTGGAAACAAGGTCAGAACTTGAGCTGAGTGCAAGAACAGGTTTCCCCACGTTGGTGCCTTCTGAAAAGGCTCTCCATCTTCCCAGTAAAGCGGTTGGCATCCCATCCCTTCAATAATTTAACAATGAACCTAAAGCCATTTCAGGAAGATGTCTACCCACTACCCTATGTTGGTGTGGCTTGGGTCAAATCACCAAATGGGCCTTCCTCATCTCTCTTTTATATTTTTTATGGAGAAACCGAGAGTGTTACTGGCAGAGCAAATCTGGTCCCTTACCCTCTTGATTCCTCACTCTCCCGCTCCCTGTTTTGGAGCTTCAAGGACCCCTGACTCACCCCCTGATACCACTCCCCACCCTGACCTTACCTCCCCAAGTGGCACATCAGATGGCAATTTTCTTCTCGAATCATCAAAATTTACTTGCCTCATGTCCCAATTATTCAGAGTCCTAATAAATGATTTCTAGGGCATGATAGTAGTTTGCTGAGTTAAATGTAGCACATAGCCTTCTGGAGACTAGGTGTTTCTCAAGAGGATGGCACTAGTGAGGAAGACCAGGTAGTGGGACAAGACATGGTGGGAGCAGTGGTGGGGGGTTGGGAGGGCAAGCAAGGCTTTTATCATGCCTCAGTGCTTACAGGTGGTTTCATCTGCCCAGGATCAGCTAGAAGAGGAGAAGTGGGGGACATTGCATGTAAGAGGGATGGGGAGGTGAGAATATTGGAAAGAAATAAAGCTGGAAGAAAATTTTAGGCTATGGTTGGAGTTTATTGGTTCCTTCATGGGAAAAAATCTAAACCATTTCCTTTAATGACAGTGAAGCATATAGTTAAGCTATAAGTCTAGGGGCTAATGTGGGAAATGAGACCCCCAAGGCTGGCATCTTGGGGTCTGTGTGTGTGTACGTTCGGAGCAGAAAATCTTTTCTACATTAAAATATTCACAGAATAAGCTAGAACAAGACTCACTAAATTCTAATGATATATTACGAGCAATTTACTTTATCTTGATTCATTTCCTTGAAGGGGAAGGATTCAAGATTTAGATCTAGGCACAAAACTCTGTGATCCCAACGACAAGTTGGTCATGGAGAAGAAAGGAGAAGACACCCAGAGAGAACCCTCACAAAGCAGATTTCTATAAATTGAAGGAATTCATAGGAAGTTTCTCACTATGTAATAGAGAAAAAAAAATCAAATAGGTGACAAAATAGGGGAAAAAGCAAACGTCCTTTAACTAATTGGCTCAGGGGAATCCAGAAGAACACTGGGATGTGGCAAGAAGGGGATGTGTAGCAAGAAGGTGCTGTGTTCCTGGCCCCCAGGGCAGGGAGGTGGGAGCAGAAGGAGGAAGGAGGGAGGAAGGGAGGAAAGGCCAGACCACCGAGGAACAAGGAAGAGGCCGGACCACGCAGGCACAGGAGCAGAAAGGCCAGACAGGCTTTTATGAAATTTTACCAGAAGTCTTCTTCACTTACATTACACAAACGAAAAACCCAGGAAAATACTGTTCCCTAGGGCCCACGGGGGCAAGCAGGTAACAAAATAGCAGAGGTTTTCATGCGTCTCTTTTACCTCTGTCTTTACCCAAAGCTGTTCTACGGTGATGTGAGGTCTGTGGGTTACACTCAGTAACCACAGCAGACGTTTTGTCTCTGGTGGGACCGGTTCCCAATAATTCTCAGGCTTTCTGATCCGCAGCCCCAACCCTGGCTGATGAGTCCCGTAGGCTTCCTTTGTCTTCAGCCCCTGGGTTTGTTTTCCAGGCCCGGAGTCCCACCGCATGTGACGTGCCCGGGCCGCATACCCGGAATACAGCAGAGCATCCTTTGCAAGACGCTGCCTGAAACAGAAGTCACGGGGACTCATGACGCTCAATGGAGTGGACGTGGGGAATTTGCAGGGACCACTGGGGAGGAACCAGCAATTATTCTGAGTGTTCCCCAGAGAAAGGGTGTTACCTTGGGAGCGTCACAACGAACAAACATGATGCCCATCATTTAAGAGGCAGAAAAAGATGACCACATTTCCTTACAGCCCGATAAACTTAACCTGGCTCCCAGGGAAGATGCTAGAACAAATCATCAAGCAATCAATGTGCAGTCAGCCAGAAGGGGGCAAGGCCTGGGGAGCTTATGGACACAGCCGTGTAAAGAGTAAATCAAGTCGGACCAATTTAATTTCCTTCTATGATAGAGTGACAGGCCATGTAGATAAGGTGCAAGCAATAGATGTAATCGACCTGGGACCTCAGCAAGGCATTTGCTTCTGCCCCACGTGACGGACTCAGCGACAAGCCAGCTTGCTCTGGTTCAGGGCAGGGGTCAAAACCCTGGCAGCTCTCACACGACATGGCAGAGGATCCAGTCCCTGCCATGCTCTCCTCCTCTGTGTTCCATCTCCTCAATGATTAAACGTTTCTTGCCACGCAGTTTTATTTGACAAACATTTGTTTTGTGCCCCTGTGTTTGTGCGGTGGTGCTTCATAAGCGTTTGTTGCATGGATGGATGGGTGGATGCTTCTGCAGATGGGCTGCACCCTTAGGAGGCTGGCACAGGGGAGCTTCACCCCAACCCACCTCCTCCACCACAAACGGCCAACCAGCAAGTACCCAGCAGTTTGCTCGTCCATCTCTTCAAAAATCCCAGTTTTATATGGATACTGTAACTGAGACTGGGTGTGTGCAGCGTCAAAAGCAGGATCTGTTTGCCCAATGCTTGCCATTTTCTCAAAATCGAGAGAGAAACAGAAAGTTCCAGAAGGGAACTAAATGGTCTTCAGATTACCCATTTCTCTATAGCCTAGATGATAAAATTTTAATAGTGCAAACCATCCATCTCATAACAAATTGAACGAAGTAGAACAGGGCACAAAAAATCGCTTTGTGCGATGGCAACACGTGAAATGGAACTGAAGAGATTGCTATCGGGTATGACAACTGCCACCAAGGGCCTAAGCGTGATAAGTGAGGCACATCCACCTCTACCTCTGCCTCCCCTCTTGGTAAAGAAAAAGGAAAGGGAAAATTGTGTTTCAAAAAGTTTTTTTTTTATTTCAAAGTGAGACAGCCAAAGACTTTAAAGAGTCCTAAAAGACTTCTATCCAAAACTAGTGGGCCCTGACCCTAATCCTTCCCATCCCCAAGTTCTGCTCTCTGGGCTGCCTTTTTTTAAAAAACAAAAACAAAAAAAAAACAAAAAAAAAAAAACTCTTTTAGCTGCTTCTTTAGTTATTTACCTTCGAATAATATGCTTATGCTGCACTTCTTGATTTTATTGATTTTTTATATTGTTTGTTGGTTTTTATTATGGGCTAAAACAATTTAGCTCTCATTTGCCAAACCCTGACCACATTTCCATCCTTGCAGTATGGCTACACCATCATTTCTGGTGAATTCAATAGTCCGAGAGTTCAGGTAGCTACTGCTCGCTGCCAGGCCATGTAGTGTGCTATAATTATATGTCTTTTTGTGTGTATCTTGGACTCAAGAGTTGTTGTTGCCTTTCTTTGTTTTTGATTTTGGTTCTGCTCGGTTTGTTTTTCTGTGTACCATCCCTAGTTCTTCCTAAAGTCACCAGCAGAGCTGTCTTTTCCCTTGTTACTTTCCACTTGGGAAAACAGAATCAATAATACGCAAATGCGGCTTTCCTCCTGAATACACCATTTCTAGAGCCTCCTACTTCCCACTCCAGATAGGTCTGCTACCCCACTGTCATTCTGGGGCCACTCCTCCCATTATCCATCAGTTTTCTCCTGCCCCCATATCAGTTTGCTTGGGCGGCCATAACAAAGCACCCCTGACTGAGGAGATTCAACAATGGAAATTTATTGGCTCACAGTTTTGGAGGTTAGGTGGCTGACAGCAGGGCATTGGCAGGGCTGTGCGCCCTTTGAAAGCAGTGAGGAAGCATCTTTTCCAGCCCTCTCTCCTTCTTCTGATAGTTCTTGGCTTGTGGCAGCACGGCTCCCATCATTGCATGTAATCGACCTGGGACCTCAGGACATCAGTCAGACTGGGGTAGGGGTCCACACTCCTCTGCATAGTAACTAATTACATCTGCACTACCTCTGTTTGCAGATGTGGTTGAGGACTTCAACATATGAGTTCTGGGGAGAACCAGTTCAACAGCTCCTCACAGCCCCTCCCATATTTCTAGTCTCCTAGATCTCATGTCCTTTCTTTCTTGGCTTATTCCTTCACTGGGGAGGATGACACTTCAATAGCTTTCTTCTAAAGGATGAATGGAAGGCTATTTCCTATCTTGCCTGTCTGAACATAGTTTCCCCTGGAATAGGCAAATTTTTTGTGATAATTTGGCTAGACAGAAAACTCTAAACAGAAAATCACTTTCCTTTGGAATTTTGATGGCGTTGTCCCAGCGCCTTCTGGCTTCTTGAGTGGCTCTTGAGGAGTCTGATATCATTCTGATGCCTTTATGTGTGAGCGTGTTCTTCCTCCTGAACGCCCTAGGATCTCTTGCTGCCAGGTGTTCGGAGACTGGTTTGTTTCGTTGTAATGAGCCCTTTCTCCATCTTTTCCATTTGGAAACTCACATGCTACCATGGACAGAAGTTCTTTTGTGTTTTCCATGATTTTACCTCTTCTAGTTTTAGTTTTCATTCACAATAATTCCTGTTAGTAGGATCTTAGACCCATTAAAATGATTCCCTAATTTTCTGATGATTTCACTCCCATTTTTCCTTCTATTTGACTTTTGTTCTTTCTGGAAGATTTCCTTACTTTGTTTTCTAATCTATCTCCTGCTTTAAAAAATTTTGGTTATTTGATTTTTAAAATTTCTGAACATTCTTTTTTTTAAGTACTACACGCTTTTCCTTTTCTCTGGATGCAATATATTTTCATCTTCTCCTGAGAATATTAACTATGGGTTATTGTTGTTTTTGTAAAGTTTTCTTCTGTTACATGCATTGTCTCTCTTTTCTAAATTCCTTTTAACTGTGTCTTTGTCTTTCCTATTGGATTTTTTCCCAGAATGATGGGTTATACATGTTAAATTTGTGGCTTAGCTGTTGTAACAGAGTTCTCTCAAGCCCCAAATACAATATAAAATTTTATTTTCCGGTCACATACTTGTCCAGACATAGGCTATCCTGCTTATGTGACTTTGGCATCCTCAAAATATGCCTTTCGTCTCAGGGTCCAGGTTGGCTGCCTAAACTCCCACCTGCGCCCCACCCAGAGAGAAAGGGGAAAAGAGGAAGAGAGTACTTGCCCCTTCCTTTTGTGTGCATGACCTGGAAGAGGCACACATCACTTCTGATCACACCCTATTGGCCCAGACTTAGTCACATGGTCACATCTTGTTGCAAGTGAGACTTTAAAAAGTCTTACTAGCTAGCCACATATTCAGCTAAAACTCTGGAGCTTCAGAATTAAAGACAATAGATATTAGTAAAAAGCTAACAGTCTTAGCTACAGTCCAATTACTACTGTATTGCTCAAGGGTTAGCAGCAGGCCATAAAACTGAAATCCATCTACATATTAAAGAAGAAAGGAATTTAATACAGGGAACTGAATTCTTTCAAAATCAGTGGACGGGCTAGAAGACTGGGCTCTAGGATTCTATGCTGAGCTCTCAGTAACTTCAGAAAACTACTACTTTGCCATACAGAGAGACAGGGAGCCAGGAGGCTGCCATGAGAAGGGCTACACTTAAGAACACTTTGCCAGTGATGCAATCCAAGAATTGGGAAACTACCACAAGTTATAAGAGCTCAATAGTTACTCACTTGCCACAAAGCTGGAAAGGCGCCCTGGGAGGGCTACTGCAGGACTCCTCCATACCCTGTTTGCCAGCAGAAAAATATCCCAAAGCATCAGGAAGATGGTCTCTATCTTCCTTCCATTCTCCCAAATTATTCAAGTGCTTCTTATTGGTGGAACCAAATCTCTTCTCACACTCTGGCCGCAAGGAGGTCTGAGGAAGGTCGATGTTAGCTTGCCAGGTTCTAGAGTACAGAGACACAAATTTAAAGGAGGCAGAGATGAAGCTAGTGCTGATACACCACATCCAAGACTCCAATGAAACTGAGTTCTTCATTCATCTTTAAAAGTGTGGCAGAAATCATAGGTGGGAACCTTGCCTCTTTATTTGGGAAGTGGACTTCCCAAATGTTATTAAAGGGAATCTTTTCTCTGGGCCTTTTAATTTCTGCTCAGAAAAAGCCTTCAAGGGGCACCTGCATGACTCAGTTGGTTAATCATCTGACTTGATTTTGGCTCAGTCATGGTCTCAGGGTAGTGGGATCAAGCCCTGTGTAGGGCTCTGTGCTCAGCATGGAGTCCGCTTGTCCCTCTCCCTCTGCCCTTCCTGCCATCTCTAAAAATTTTTTTTAAATCTTAAAAAAAAAAAATGAAAAGAAAAAGCCTTCGATTTCCAGCCTGGAATAATAAGCCCGTCATAAGCATCCTGGGAGCTGCAGGTGTTAACAGCTGGTGTGCTCTACTCTGCCATCCCTCCATGTGAAGCCCTTGAGGTAAGGGCTTAAGTTTTAACCTAAAAATTCATGTGGATTTTGCAATCAACTCCATAATAAATCTTAGTTTGTTTTAACACGAAAATATTCTCTGCTGAATCTTTGGGTGAAATGATGCGCCAGAAAGCTGTTCCACACTTAATTTGTATTTTAAAAACTATACCCTGATACATGGCCACAGATCCCCCAGAGGTATGTATCCTCCAGTTTGAGAAATACAGGCCTGGATTATTTCCCTAATATCCTAAGATCCTATGACTATTTTTCTCTTCTTAGTAGGTAGGCAAAAATGAAAAACAACAAAAGAAAGGAAGAGAAGCTTGAGAAGGAATGGCCTGCCTCCTGTTTTAAAAATAAATCATAGCAGGACAAAGCTGGAATAGAAAATTCAGAACAGTGATCAATACTTGGAGAAAAGAAACCAAAAGGCCATGTTTTATTGCGTGATCCATGCACTGTGTGCAAGAAAGCAGCTAGCTGTGAACACAGGTTTACAGGGCTAGGAGGAGGTAGAGACAAACCCTTTATTCAATGAAAGGAGCCAGTAAGAGCCTGCTGGAGGTAAATTCAGTGCTTCTGGAAAATGCTATAATCCTGGTTAGGGAAGCTCCCAACCTGCATTTTTTACTGTATGAGCACCAGACAATAGCAAATCACTCCCTGCTTCCTTCCAGCCCTCAGACTGGCTGATGGTGGCATGCCCAAGACAGCACCATGTTTGGGTGTCAAGCTGGACAACATCAGGTGGCATATGCTGGGTGAATGACAATACAAATGGGAACAGAATGTGGTTAAGTAAAATGAGAAAGACATAGGGTAACTCCTTTGAGTGAAGAAAAAAGGGTAGAACAGTGAGTGAAGATGCTTAGGTGTGTGTTGCACTCTGTGGGTGGAGTATTAGCTTAGACATGATCTCCTCTGATCCTTTCAACCCTGTCTCACACCCCATTTTATGGAAGAGTAAATGAAATCTGAGCAAGGTTCATGGTTTTGCTCAATGTTACAAAGATAATAAATAGTAGACCCTAGATTCAAACCCAGGATTGTGGGATGCACAGACGGATGATCTTCTAACTCTACTCCTTGGTTTGAAAGGAAGGAGCCAGCAGGCTGGACTATTGTGTGATCTTGTGCATGTTATTGGAATGCTCAGTGCCTTTACTTCTTAGTTCCTTCATTTGCACAACAGATAATAATAGTATCTGCCTCACTGGATAGTCAAGGGGATTAAATGAGATAATATATGTAAATTACTTAGCACAGGGCGTGGTGCATAGTAAATACTCAAGAAATGCTAGCTTCTTTGCTGTGCAAACATCTGGGAACTATAGAAGAAAGGAGCATTCCAGGAAAATATTCAACAGAAGAATTCGGAATGCCATTTCGGGCAAGAGACTGGGCTAATCACATTCATTTCCTGGCCTTCTCCTATTCTGCAGAGAGTCACAGAAATCTGAAAACTTATCAGGCTCCTTTGCCAGCTGGCTTCCATGTAATTTTGACCAATGGGAGGCTGTATCAGTCTGGGCTCTCTCTAGAGAGAGAACCAATAGGAAAGAGAGTGCCTATGGGCATGCACAGACAGGCACAAAGGTAAAAGAGAGAGAGAGAGAGAGAATCAGAGAGAGAAAGATGACAGATAAATAGATAGATGATAGATAGATAGATACTAGATTGATAGGAAGATTTATTTTAAGGAACTGGTTCATACCATTGTGACAGTTAGGCTCTCAGATCTAAAATTTGTAAGGCAGACTGGCAAGGCTGACAACTCACACAGGAGTTGATGCCACAGTCTTAAGGTAGAATTTCTTCTTTAAGAAACCACAGGTTTTGCTCTTACGGCCTTTGACTGCTTGGATGAGGCCCACCATCCTATCAAGGGTAAACTCCTTTACTTAAGGCAAGTGATTGTAGATGTCAGCCACCATGTCTACAAAATACCATCATAGCAATATCTAGATTAGTATTTGATTGGATAACTGGTTAGTAGAGCCTAGCCATGTTGACTTATCATTGCCTTTTTGATCCAAAAGACATGCTTACAAGATCTGCCTTCTCCATCAACTCTTAGCAGAGATGCTGATAGAGTCCAAGCATGGCCATTCTTCCCGAGTTGCCCATAGCAGCCCAGAGTGGTAGAAAATTGAGGAAACAGGCCCAACTCCAGGGTGGGTAGGGTCAGGAAGGAATGGATAGAAAAGCAGGGAAGAAAAGTTGTTTCTGTGGTGGGGAACACGCAAGTCAAAGACTGAAAGAGAAGGTAGACGTAGAATTCCCGTGTGACTCATATGCCTACAAATGACACAGGACACCTCCTATCCCCACTAGTTTATTAGAGATGAAGTCTGTCTGACAGCAAATCCCCCAGCCCTCTGCTCCCTTCCCTTTCCCCCTGTACCACCTGAGCTTTGCTCCTTCTCTTGTCACCTCTCAGGCACTGTCTTTCCTCCAGAGTCAATGAAGAGCATAAGTGGTGGGAAGAATTGGGCCAGTGAAGCAGCCCACCCTCCAGGGCCCCCACTCCCCATTCTCTAGCAGTTCACTGCCCTGTGTGAACCATCAGGCTGAGGAAAGCAGTTACCGGACAGTTCCAGCAGGTGCCAGGCCCTTGGTGGCTCCTCCACTTACAGCTGAATGGAGTCTTCCCTTCTGCAGCTCAGCACACAGGCTTCCCTGTGCAAGCCAATGACTCCTGCCCAAAGCAATGGACACATCACTGTGGCTTTTTCCCTCTCCAAGGTCCCACTTCTCTACTAACTCCAGCCCTCATGAGTGGACCCCTTCCCTGAAAAGGCAAAGCCACGTCGCCAGAGCTTGTTTTCTTCTTGTGTGCTTCTTCCTTTCTCTAGCCAGATGTGAAAGCTCTTTGCTTGCTCCCCATTTCCTCCCACCCCATCACCTAGCCCCACTGCAGGGACGCAGTGTGTTGACCGACACATAATGTCCCATTGCTTCACATATCTCACCTTGGGGAAGCCACTTCCTCTCTGTTTCCAGACAGTGAGATAACAGAGTAAGAGGCACAATAATATGAATAGTTTAGCCAAAGCTACCAGCCATCTGTACTCCTTTTAATTATCGTAAAAGGAACACATGTTTGTTTTTAGAAAATTTGGAACATACAGAAAATAATTTTTAAAAGTCACATGCATTCTGGTGTATTTCCTGCCAGTGCAAATACCCACACATCTTCAAGGAAATTGGAATCATAACACAGATTTTTTGAAAATTGGAATATGAAAATATTTCTTTATTAGGATGCTTATAAGCATAACGTCATTTTTCATCCTTCTTTTCCCTATATTATTTTATTGGAAGACTTTTCATGTTAAATACCTTTCATGTTGTTAAATATCTTTCAAAAATGTAATTTTTCACAGCTGCAAAATATGCCAGCATATGGATGTGCCTTGCTGTATTGGCCTATTATTGGGCATTCCAGACATTTCCTGTTCCCTGCCGCCTCCAGGCCTACATTCCACTATTTAGCCCCATGATACATCTACACAAATCATTCTCAGACCATGCCTTATCTCAACTAGCCCCTCCACCAAGTTCCCAAGATCTTTCTCTTCTTCCTTTTATTCTGTCTTCCAAAAGAAGCAGAGAATCTTTAGATCTTTCTCTGTCACCATTCACCGTCTGCCCCTCAATCCCACCACGGTCAGACTCACCCACAACACTTTAATCAGTCAGCCTTCCTGAAGGTTCCAAGGGCCCTAACAACCAGGGCCAGTGCCTGTTTCTCAGTCTTCTTTGCTTTCTTTGCCTTTAGAGGACCCATGATCACATCCTCCTTTCTGAACCACTCCCCTCTCCAGGTCTCCAGGACAGGGCTCTGTCTTGCTCCCAACATTTTTCCTCTCCTTTACTTACATTTCCATTCCCACCCCTAAATGGGGATGTACCACAGGCCTTGTCCTCAACGCTCTTTTCTCTTCTTGACCAGCCATGACCACACCATTGGTGTGTGACCATGAGACCTGAGTAAGGTGGTACTGGGAGAGTGGGAATCAACAATGTGCGTACAGGTGGCTCACACTTGGCCCCTAGTCATTTGCCCTTTATAAGAGGCTTGGTATAAGGTCTTCAGAGCCTCTTCTTCTGTTTTGAGAGGGCTCTCTCTGGACCTCAGACAAGTTTGCCTTTATTTATAAAGGGTGAGTTATCTTCTCACTCAAGGGCTTTTATGGGGCTGAGTGAAACCAGCCAACACTAGAGCAAACAGGCAAAGCCTGTTGATTTCTTTTTTTTTTTTTTTAATTTATCCATTCATGACACACACACACACACACACACACACACACACACAGAGAGAGAGAGAGAGGCAGAGACACAGGCAGAGGGAGAAGCAGGCTCCATGCAGGGAGCCTGATGTGGGACTGGATCCTGGGTCTCTAGGATCATGCCCTAGGCCGAAGGCGGTGCTAAACTGCTGAGCCACCCAGGCTGCCCAAAGCCCTGATTTCTAAGAGAAAATGGCATGTGGGTTCACTCTCTAGCTGTGTGAACTTGGGGCATAGCATATCTCTTCATGCCTCAGTTTCCTTACCTGATAATGGAAATGAAGTAAGGATCATTTAAGTCATGCAGATGACATGCTGAGAGCAGTATCTCATGTGTAGTAAGCATTTACTAAATATTAGTTATTATTAACAATGTGCAGATCTTTCTCTCAGGGAGATTAAGAGGCAGAAAAGATAGACTTGCCTCCTTGTACTTCAACCCGTCTCCAGAATGGAGGGACTTTGGGGTCTGGGAGGGATGCTATGGCCCAAATACATCAAGGAAGATGGGGTGGGGAAGGTTTCTTTCCAAGCCTTAAATATGATCATCTTTTCTTACATGCATATTTGGGTTTATAGATACGTGGCTGTGTCCCTGGCTCATCTCTCAGGACAGGTTGTTGGGTTGTGAGATACTTGTAGATCAGAACTCTGCTGTGATCATCTTTGAATCTCCATGGTAAACTGCATACAACAAGTACTCAACTAATGTGACAAATGGAATAAGCTAAGGAAGTTATTCAAAGAAAGAAAAGTCAAGTCAAAGAAACAGAGGTTGGTGATGTCGTCAACATTTCAAATTCTTGACCAAGCTGAGAAGTCCGCTTCCTGATGATCACGAAGCTACAGCTGCTTGGACAACAGAGAACAAAGAGTTGTGCATTCTCAAACAGCAAGCACACTTCCCTACTGCTGATTATGAAAGAAGAGGCACAGAGCAGGGAGGAGAGAGAAAAAGAAAAAGAGAACTTTTTAATGGACACGATCTTAAGATGTTGCAAAATGAAAGCCAGTAGCTATTATTAAATTAAGAATAGTATTCAAGTGATGCCCCAGGACCTATCAGGCAACGAGCTGTGCATTAACTGGACAGCAATCATCAGAATATTCAGAATATGGAGTTTGTGAAAAACTGCATCTTGACTCAGGATGAGTAAAGTGAAAAAAGATGATGATATGCCTTGTTATGGGCACCAAGTCAGTGCAGATAATCTCAGGGCCTTCTGGCCTTCCTTTGTGGGTCCCTCTCCCTCTTTGGCATTGCTCTATCCCTCTAGTCCACGGAGGCCCTTGTGTTGGGCAAACTCCATATATGGGGCTTCGGCTGGACAGTTAACTGTGCCCCAGATCGCTCCTCAACCTCCCCCACACCTTTCCTCATCAACCTGGCCCTGAAATAAATTGCCAATGTAGGGCTAAATGGTTGTCCTCTCGTCCCCAAGTTCATGCTCACCCAGAACCTCAGAATGTGACCTTATTTGGAAATACAGTCTTTGCAGATGTAATGAGTTAAGAATCTCAGGAAAAAATCATCCTGGATTTAGAGTAGACCCTAAATCCTACAACTAGTATCCTTATTAGAAGAGGAGAAGATACACATGGAGACATACAGAAGAAGCCATGTAAAGAGAGAGGGAAGCAGAGATTGGAGCGATGCTATCACAAGCCAAGGAATGCCTAAGGCTACCAGAACTGAGATAGGCAAGGAAGTATTCTTTCCTCAAGCCTTCAGAGGGAGCACAGTCCTGCTGAGACTTTGATTTCAGACTTACAGCCTCCAGAGCTAAAGAGAATAAATTTCTGTTGTTCTGAGCCATCAGGTTGGTGCTAATCTTTTACAGCCACCCTAAGGAACTAATACAGCCAGTGGGATGCTGGTGACTGAAAATGGGTATCTGTTACCCTCAGAGCATTTTCACTTTAAACCTAATTAATGGGAGAACTGATGCCTTAAACTCAAAGGAACAAATCCCAGCTGGTGAGGTTTCAGCAGTATGGTGAGCCAGTGGGGTTCTTAGGTAGGGGTCCTTTGCAAGTTCACCCTAAATGACTCCATAAAGGTAACCAATGCTCCTGTCTATGTGGCTCAAGCAAGTAGACATGAATCTCTTAGAAGATGGTAAGAATTTAATGGATGTTAATATTCCAGTTTCCCAAGTCATAGGCTCATGTTTGTTTCAGATGAAAATTTAATTTCAAAGTGGAATAATTAAGGAAGTATGTAGAAATTGTGCTAAAAGCAGCTAGAATAATACAGAATGATATTAGGCAAGAAATTTACTTTTCAACCTGCAAACACTGACTGATCCATTTTCTAAGTGTTGCATGGAAAGGTAAGATAGAGTACAGAACAGATGTGATCTAATGCAGAGGGTTAATAGCCCTACCTATGAAGTAGTCTACAAAAAAAGAAAGAAAGAAAGAAAGAGAAAAGAAAAAGAAAGGAAGAAGGAAGGAAGGAAGAGAAAAAGAAGAAAGGGAAGAGGGAAAGATATAAGCCATGACTGATTAAATCTTTAGGTTTAACCACAAATTACATTAACTGTAGAAAAGAGAGGACCATACTTAAGGACCCAGGGGGGATCCAATCAACAATGTCTCTTAAACTTAACCCGCATGGAAATCATCTGGAGAACTTTAGGGGGCCAGATAATTCTGATTCTGTAGATTTGAGGCAGGACCTGAGATTTTGCATTCCTAACAAATTCCCATTCAATCGAGATCACAATTTGAGAACCAAGGCTATAGAAGATCATTTTTCCTGTTACAAAACCATTAAAAATTGCAAGAAAAAAAGAGATGGAGGAGGAACATTTATATCAATAAGAAATAAGAGATATGTCAACCAATAGAAATTCATATATGTATGTGTGTGTGTGAAATGTCAACCAATTATCTCATGTGTGCACAAGTGTGCACGTATGTGTAAGAATCAGATAATTTTGAACACTGAAAGATATTTGATGATCTTAAGAGAATATGCTAAGGTCTTAGATGTGATAATTTTTTAAAGCATACATATTGCAAAATTTATGGATGAAATCATAAAAACGTTTGGGATTTACTTAAAATCTACTCAAGGAGCAGGTAAGCAGGAAGTTTAGATGACACATGATTGGCCATGAGTTGATCATTACTGAAACTGATTAATGAGGACTTGAGGATTCCTTATGCTATAGATTCTCTACATTTGTACGTATTTGAAACTTTGCATAATAAAAGGTTAAGGATAAATAAATCAAGCAGAGGGTCATCTTTAGATTCATCTAACACGTATGCAAGGCCCACTGTGGGCAGCATTTTCACATGTATCTCATTTACCCCTCACAGTACAATTAGCCCTATCTTATGGAGTTTCAGATGACTGGCCCTGGCAGTAAGTGGTAGAGTCAGGAACTCACATTCAGTCCTTCTGACTCCAAGTACAGTGCTCACTCTTTTATATCGGTGCTCATCACACCTAAGAAGGCAAAGAATCATCTTGGGAGTTTATTGAAAATGCAGATTCCAGGCCTCCCACCAAAATATCTCTGAGCCAGAGGATTTGGGGTGAGTCTCAAAAATGTTATTTTTAATAAGTCACGCAGGTGACTGTAATGTGCGCCTTGAGAAACAGGGCCTTGGAAGGCTGAGACAACTGGAGCGAAGAATGCTAGAACATAGTCCAGATCCCCAAGAAAGACATCTGAGTTTAGAAGAACTCCAGAGAGGAGTCTACCAATCCCTGGTTCCTTCTGTAGGTATTGGGGTGATGAGTCTGACTTTGGCTGGGTCTTTAGGTCCTTCTATAATGGCAAATGATAATGCGGTACTACGGTAGAAGGGACAAGGTTTGAGTCTCCTGGAACAATCTTCTCAAGGGCATGGAGTAGAAAGGCACATCTAACTCATGAACAAGCCCTGATACTGTACTTCTCTTAAAGGAGCAGCTTCCCAAGGCTGTAAATATCAGCTGTTTTTCTTCTTTGCCATACAAAGGAATGAGTTCTTGTCAAATTCTAATCTTGTCTGTTGAAGTTTGCCAAAGCCTTTAATGAACATTCTGGAGCTCTCTGTCTTCTCTTGGAAATGCTAATAGAGCAGCTGGTGGAGCGAATGTTGGGAGAGGACGTCGTCGTGAAGTTCCTTTTGAAACTTAAGGAGGCAGAGTTGACTCCCTTCTGATACCCCAGCCCCAGTTGGAGAAGGCTCCTGGGACCCAGTCTCATTTTTGCTAATGAGCGGGATTTAGAGAGCAGATTATAACTTCTCTTTCCTCAGCTACATATTTGAATCATCTAAGGATATGTGCGAAACTCTGAACACCCAGGTCCCCCTTCAGACCATTATATCAGAATAGCTACAAGTGAGACCCAGGTGTCTATATATTCTAAAACTTCCCAGGTGATTCCTGTGCAGCCAGAATCGAGAACCACTCCTAGTGCTTTCAACATTGTCTCTCTCTTTGAAACCTGGCTTCCAGACACTTGGTACTTGAGCTCCTTGGTGACGAGGGACCAGATATCCCGTTCTCCTGTATCTTTTTCAGCATCCAATTTTAGTATATGTGCTGCTGAAGCGAGCACCTTTTTCAGCATCCAGAACACTGGGTATAGATACTGTCCTTGAAAAATATTTCATTTATTCAAGAAGTATCCATTGGACCTACTGTGTGCCCACATGTGAAGAATATGAAATCCCTCATAACACAGCCCTGGTTGTATAGAAACTGGCAGTGTAGTTGGTGAAACAAGATACAACAACATAGAAGTTAAAATAGTGATAAAAGAACTAAACTGCAAATCGAGATACTCTGCTGCAGTCACTTATCACATGTGAACCCACTGAGGGGTTTCAGAAGAGCGAGTAGTTTTTGGGGTGACCTCAGGAGGTTTTACCTATGAGGCCAGTCTTGCGGATTTGGAAGATTAGGAGGTGGAAAGAGAGAAGGGGAGAGAAGACCTCGGGATGTGACTTTTCCAGATAGGTGGAGATGCCCACATTTGAGCCTCCATGCTGAACTTTGCAGTGCAAAGTCCTCCATTTCTAGAACATGCTAGCATTTGGGGGGTATTTCATTTTTACTTTCTGATGGAGAATCCAGATTGATGTATTGGAAAGAAGACTGTATCATGAGTTAGGAAACCAAATAAGGTTTTTGGCAAGTCTCAACCTCTCTTATCCTCTGCCTCAGTGAAATGAAGGGCAGATACTAAGAATTTTAATGCTGTCTTTCCATCTCAATATTATAATTCATCTCCCAGAACAATGAGACACAGACTCCATTTTTAAAATGAAATTTCCACCTATTTTGAATGTACATTTTGATGAGTTTTCACATACAATCACCACCACAATCAAGAGAAGAGACTTTCCCATCACCCCCAAAAGTTCCCCAAGCCCCTTCCTAGTCGAGTGTCACTCTCCCCACTCCAGCTCCAGGTAACCATTGATGTATTTTCTGGCACTGGAAATTATATTCATTTCCCCAGAATTTAATAAATGCAATCACATAGCCTTTCGTGTCTGGGTTCTTTTATTTAGTACAATGTTTTGAAATTAATCCAGCTGTATACATCAGTTCATTCCATTTTAACACTGAAGAGTATCCCATTGAATGGATATATCATAATCTGTTTCTACACTCATCTGTTAATGGAAGTTGGGGTTGCCCCCAGTTTTTGACTACTTTAAATAAAACTGCTATGAACTTTCATGCATAAGCCTATGTGTAAACATGTATCTTCATTTCTCTCGGGCTTATGTCTAAAAATAGAATTGTTTGGGGCACCTGGGTGGTGCAGTCATCCGAACGCCTGACTCTTAGTTTTGGCTCAGGTCTCAGCGTCATTGGATCGAGCCCCATGTAGGACTCTGCACTCAGTCAGCATTCTGCTTGACATTCTCTCTCTCCCTCTCCCTCTGCCCTGCCCTCATGCTCATGTGCTCTGTCTCTCTCTCTCAGATAAATAAATATTTTCTTTTTAAAATTGTTTTCACAACAAGTATACACTTTATAAGAAATTACTAAACTTTTCCAAAGTGACTGGGCTATTTTGTATCCCTACAAATGGGTGTCCCATTTGCTCTACATTGTTGTTAACACTCAGTACTGTCAGCCTTTTTCATTTAGCCATATGGGTCTGGTTTTATCTTAGATTTTAGGTCATGCCTCCCCAGCAAAGGATGGAAGGACCCTTACAACATTTCAGTGGGACTCCTGTATGATGCTGCCTGGCCCTAGAATTGGTTCAGCTTTGTAAAATATAGGCATGTCAATACTTTTTCAGGTTCAGATACAATGGTCAGTTTTACAGGAAGTTAAGGTCAGGGTGAGCCCAATGAATTGACTCAGTCTTTACCATCCATAGCAGATAAAGCCCTAAGTTCTTCTATAGTTTGATTTCACAAGCCCAGAACTCCAACCAGTGCCTCCCTGGGCTCTCCTACAGGGCTCCCGACACATTTTTAATGAAGAGAGGCTGCCTTTGGGTCCCCAGATGCTTTTCTTCCCACTTGCGCCAACCCCTTCATTTTATGACATGTTTTAATGAGGGAGGATGAAGACAGAAAATGAGTGCCAGATGTATCTGAAATGGAACTGAACAATAATTACATTCTGCAGTGAAATTACAGAAATGCTCCATTCAATATGCTTGGGAAAGAGCTGGCAGGAGAGAAATATGTGTTCTTGGAAGCACAACTAAAGGAGCACATTTTAAAGTTCTAGCATAAAAAAAAAAAAAAAAAAGATATCTAAAACTCCCACAGAGAGCCAAAGCTTAACATGCCCCTTTCACTTTTTGGAAGGAAAAATATGAATTGAACCTCAGTGAAGAGTGAGAACGATCAACCCCACCTGCAATAGATTCTTCCCATGATGGGTTCTAAAACACTTAAAGGAAGATGGTGTATCCACCTAACCTCCCCAACTTTGGGGGAATATAACTGGGGGAAGGTTGGTCAGATCCTTTAGAATCCAGAGTCCAGAGCACCCCAATGAGGCTCCTTGCTCTTCTTCCGCCAGGCCACAACTTGTCTAAGATTAAAGGCAAAGGGTCAGAGCCCTCTGAGTCCTCTCTGCCCTTGGAGGGTGACGTCGGGGAGGGGAGGGAGGACACACACCCAGGGAGACCTGCTCACCCATCTAGCGGGCCTGTCACTCCCCTGAGAAGACATGGCACCTGCCTCAAAAGTCCAACGTTTGAGTTTGCATCAGCCTATGCATGAGCAGCAGTAGCCAGCTTGAAGCAACGGCCTAGAAAGCCCAGCCAGCCACACAGCTATCTCAAATTGCTAGCAATCGCCATTTTTCTTTCATTTCTTTATTTACCACCACCACCCACCCCAATACAGTGAGCTAGCCTACAGAAAACACAAATTTTAAAATACAAATGTAGACATCAGATCTAGGGAAGCCATTTTGTAATAGGAAGCCAAGTGTGGTGAATACATGCCCTGGTCACAATCATAGATCTGAACTTTACTACCCTTCACTGAGGTTCAATTTGTATGTTTTTCTTTGAAGAAAAGAAAACAAAAGGAATGGTTCTCGGTGTTAATATCCTGGTCGTGACATCGTACTACAGTTCTGCAATATGCTACTATTATGGAGACCTGGTAGGAAGTCCAGGGGATCTCCCTATGCTACTTCTTACAACCGCATTTGAATCTTATGTCTCTTACTCAGCCTTTGGTTCTATGTAGTCCACCTCCTGGGATGGGACCCACTCACACTGCTCTACTCAGTCTACTAGCTTAGATGCTGATCTCATCCAGCAGTACCCTCACGTATACATCCAGAATCCTATTTCACCAAATAGCTGAGCACCCATTCACTGAACCCTCACAACCTTAGAGGAAGTTACTTCACCTGTCTGGGCTAGTTTCCTCGTCTTTAAAATGGGCATAAGGGTAGCACCCTCCTCACCCAGCTGGGGAGGAGTTCAAGAAAGAACACAGAAAATACTTAGCCCAGTGCTTGGGACACAGGAAGTGCCTGAGCTCTCCAGGAGGAGGCAAGTAGAAAAGGAGGAGGGAGGAACCAGATCAGAGCTAACTTGACCATCTCTCTACCCTTGACTCCAATGCCCCATTCTCTCCTTATTTCTCCTCTTTGCAGCCACTCTGACACCCACACTTGCCTTAGAGTGGCACTTGCAAGAGTCTAATTGTCCCCCTCAGGATCTCAGATTAAGACTGAGGCACAGAGAAGGCTGGGTGGGTTGTAGGGACTTTATTGTCTGTTGCTCTGACATGTGATGTGGCCACCGAATGGCTGCCTCTTGCACACTGTAACTGCTGTTGACAAAACACAAAAGCTCCCCCCCCCATGCTAAGCAGGCTCCCAGTGCTGCCGTGCTTGCTTCTCCGTGGAGCCAGCTAAACGGTGACATTACCAGCTGGGGATTATGCCTTACAGTGCAAGCGTGAGGAGCCGGGGGGGGAGGCGGTGGCGGAAGTGGTTTATGTGAAAGAAGTCTCCCCTTTACACACAAATATCTAAAAACTATTAATTTTGGGGCAGCAGCAAGGAAGAAATACATGAAAGGAAAATTGATTTCTATTTAAATGGTATGTTTTCATCGCCCTTCTTCAGAGCCTAAGCATTCATCTTTGAGTACCTGTGCTAATTGATTTCAAATGCAATTCAACGCAATCGCTGTAGAATAATAAATCTCAGGGCAAAAGAGGCTAAAGGGGGAACTCGAGCGGAACAGGAATGGGATGTAACCTGTGACATTTTAAAGACGTGTCTTCACCATCCTGGGGGGAGCTGGGGAGCGGTGGTGCCCTGATGGGAGATGGGATGGGTGCTGGCAGCAGTGTGTGCTCAGTTGTTGATACCATGATTAATCTCTTGAACTTGAAATCCTTCTGATCCAGGGAGTATCAATTTCTGGGCCATCCAGGGAAGGACTCAGGTAGGTGGCCTTCCCAGTCCCCAGGGGTGCTCTGACCCTCCTCTGGAGGAGGATACTCTTGGGGCTACTCTTCTGTTCCTTTTGGCCTTTCTTGGTACCTTCATCCCCATGGGTTCCTCACAGGGGCTGCTTTCACAAGCCCCTCTTCTTCCTAAACTTGTGCCCATCCCTCCCCAGCGACTGTCACTTAGGGAGGTGAGCCGCTGAGCTGGTTCCTGGAAGGTCTGACTGAGCCTTGCTACAGTCTTGCTAGAGACCCAGAAGCCTCCTACAGGTGGAGGCAGGAACCTCAAATGCCACAGGTCCAAGCCCCAAAGGGTAAGTGGACCCTTTGGGTCTCATCCAGGTGACCCTCTATGGGTGCCCGCCCACCTGCACTGGAGTCCCGCCATTGCTCATCCCTAGGAAACGGGAGGGCTGAAGATATGAGAGCTGGCATGCAAGACTGGACAGAAAGAAAAGGAATTCATCCAGGGCTCATGTTTATTCAGGAGCCATCGGGCAACTTTAATGCTGCTTTTCTGAGCAAGAATCTAGTTGGTCAGGAGAAGCACTAATCTGTTGAAATGCCCTATTCAGAGATGGTTAACAGCCATGAAAAAGTGATGTGCCCACTCTTGGAAAATAATTCATGGGCAGTAGGCCCAATCTCTGGGCGCTGGGTCAGCGGGTGACCCCACTTGGAAGGAAGAAGGAAGGGGGATGGCCATCTGCAGGAGCTAGAGAAGGGCTGGGACCAGAGACCTGCACCCATCTACAGAACAGTTGCATCCTGGTGGGCTTTGGCAGTAGGTGGCTGCTAGGTTTGTGCAGGGCATCGGGGTCAAATCTTTGCAACTACCCACTTGGCATTCCCAGAATTCTGCTGCGGCCGAACTACTCCCCACCAGGACTGAACGCTCTCCAAGGGCTTTTCTCCAAAAGATTGAGATCAGGAGTTTCTTTCAGAGAGTGGACAGCCCTCCCCAGGATGTATCTACGTAGGCCAGAAGCAACGTCTACATACAATTAAAAAAAACAGAGCCATTTCAGTCAGTTTGGGCACAAAGGCAATTAATCCAAATTTCCAATGCGGAGACAAATTATCCCAAGACGATTAAATTATTCATGGACTTAATGGCTTCTTTTTTGTATTGATATCACTTCATTCTTTGTGATAAGTATTTCAGGGGCTGTATGAGTACATTTCAATTTAAAATAGCGGCTTCTGTTACATAAAAGCATGAAATGAGCTGAGTCCATGTCCCACATCTCTCCCCATTACCTTCATAGTCATTCATTCATTCATTCATTCAGTCTCTTACCCTCGTGGAGCTCACTGTGGGGAAAGACAGACATTAAACAGATGAACATTTGTCCCTGTGTTGTGGGTATGTGATAAGGGAAATTTAAAACAAAAAGTTCTGGCGACCAGTTAGGTGGAGCCAAGCTTTTATCTTCCCTCTAGTTTGCCCATCTCCCACCTGCCAACCTCCCATGGGGCCTACTGATCCCTGACATCCGTGATGTAGAGGCACATGTCGTGATACCTTCCAGTGTAATGTTGACAAAGCCAAGAGGAGGCCCCTCTGGCGCGGGCTGGTAGTCCCTTGTCCCACACTCGCTTCCCTCTGGAGCCAGCTCCAGGGTTACATCCACAGCTGGCGGGATGCAGGGGCAGCAAGATGCCCCACAGACGAAGGAAGATGAGTAAAATTTCTGTTGGGCCCATTGATCTCCCCACCAATATAATAGTCAGGAAGGTGGAGACGCGGCAGGGAGAAGCCGCTGTCTAACTGGCTTCTGAGGGCAGAGGACGTCTCTAGGTAAATCTGCCACTCGCTGAAGCAACTCGCCCTGCTAACAGTACGTGGGGACAAACCCCTGACTCCGTGGCCCCAGGACAGAGGGAGGTGGGCAGTAATTTGGAATAGGAAGGACCAGGCATTAAGAAGCCGACTTAAAATCCCCATTTGGTGGTGAGGGGGTTTAGGCTGGCGACCTTCATGCCGCTCCCCCTCCGTGAACAGCAAGCCAGGCGGAGTCCAGGGCCTGGGTAGGGACGCAGAAGGTCGCCCTCTGTCCCTGCAAGGCCCAGCAGGGCCACAGGGCATGTCTGGCAGGCTTCCCTCTGTGCCGGGCAAGGCACGGCTCCTCGTCCTGAAGAAAGCCCGGCTCTGGCTGCTGAGAGCCAGTCCTGTTACCTCATTCCTTTGGCCCAGGTTCTGAACTAGGAAGGGTGCTTGGAACTCGGGGCCTGGCTCGGGGGTTCCTGGGCCAGAATCACGCTCTGCCCCTGGTGGGAAGACCCCCCCACCTGGGCACTGGCCTCCCGGAATACAGTAACCCTGGGAGCAAGTGTGAGGAGCTCCTCCTGGCCAACTGAGGGCGGGGAGGGGCCAGAGGCAAATGTCACTGAATTCCACGGAGGCAGTGCCTGGTCACCACCCAGGGCCGCTCAGGCCTCCCCCTTCGGTGCCCTCTTCCCTCCTCCCAGGGCTTGCTGGGGCTGCTGGCATCTCCCCCTGGCTTCTTCCCAGCACACCCTCCTCGAGCCCTGTCTCTCCGGATCTCTCATTTGTCCTCCATCCACCCAGTGAGACATCAGCATTGTACAAGCGTCCAAGCCTTGAGCTGAAGGGAGGGAGCTCTACCCAAGGTGGGTGGGCAGGGCTTTCTGGAGTGAGAGAACATTCTGGGGAAACCTGAGCCTTCTGGTTCTGCTGGAACCACACGCAAGGCTGAGCACCTGCGTGCAGCTAGCCTGGAAGGTCGCGATGCATGTTAGGCACTGCTGTAGTTGGAACCTGCCAAGCCCCCCACCCCTTGTCCCCAGTGCACAAGATGGGAGTGACAACACTGTCAGCCAGTGGCTATAAAACTCTACAGTGCTGCCCGCTTACTGCAGGAGCCCCTCCCGGGCACCCCAAAGCTAACTGCGGGTGCAGGAGGCCCCGCACTGAACTCCTCAGTAGGTCAAACTGAGTATCTGCCCTCAGCTCTCCAGCCCCAGACCCCCCTGCAAGCTCACCCTCTCCTGGGCTCAGGCTGTCAGTTCTTTCCTGGGTCTTCCTGGGCTCCAGGCCCACTTCACTCTGGACCTCCAGGTTTCCTTCAGGTTGTCACAATCAGGGCCAAGTGTCCCCACCATGCTAGAGAGTTCTTGCAGGTGAGAGTAAAAAAACTCAAGGAGCTGGTCCGTGCAACCATTCGTCTGGGAAGGGGATGGTTTCCAGCTTTCAGAGATGGGTAACCTTCCAGGTGGGTTAGTTTTCCCTTAGCGCAATGTATCTTCATTGGGATCTGATTCAGTTACCTCAACAGGTGTTTCCTGGGGATGCCAGTAACAGGCACACAGACCTGGTCCTTGTCTTCACGGAGCAGTGAGTCCCGAAGACAAAAGACAATGCAGACGAGGAAGCGGAATTTCTGACACACGGTGGTAAGAACTTCAGCAAAGGGGAGCAGAGGGTGCCGTAGGGCTCCTGAGCTCTTGATGGAGTGGAGCTCTGTGAGACAGAAGCCACGTCAGAGCTAAGCCTTAGGGGTGAGCCCTAGTCAGGGGGCGAAGCCCATAGGGAAGAAGGAAGGGAGGGAAGAGGGCGGCAGGGTGAAGGGAGAGCATGTGCACAGGACGGAAGGAGAGGGCTGGGTGAGGTATGAAGGCCTATGAAAGATACAGTCGGACCTGGGACGATGGATGCTGCTGCTGCTGATGTTGAAATGGAGAGAGATAAGGTTGGAGGAGTCGCTAGCGTGCAAATCACCAAGGTCTTCGCAAAGCCCAACTAAGGGTTTGGGCCTCGGACCCCGAACCCCTTGTCGCCAGGTGATGCAACATGCCGTCCTCTGCACCCCTGGCTCCTGGCACATAATTGCTGGTAAGCAGTGTTTATTGAATGTGCGCATGAAAGCATTAATAAGTGAATATAAGGCAGAGTCTCTAACTTCAAAGTTCTTAGAGTCTTCTTGCAAGACAAGATTATCCTACATCAAGCAATTAAAGAACAGCACAAGATGGAACATAATTAAGTTCTAAATCATCTGGTTCAGGCAGTGAGTGCTGGAGTTTCAGAGAAGGGAAAGATCAATGTGGGCTGGAGGAGTTAAGGATGGCTTAAACATAATTCCTCGACATTACAGTGCCCTGGAAACAACAGTGCCTGTCTTAAAACTGAAGAGAGATAAAAGCCAATACGTAGAGCCTTATTTACCCAGTGTTGTACAGCAGACCACCACGATATTGGGGGACTGAATTAATAACATTGGCCTTGGGGGTAAATGCTGCTCAAGTGGATTTATTCCTGTACAGTGAATAATGGGCTTTGCCATGATTTATTCTCATCATATTCTTTTTTTAGATATATATTTTTTTAAAATCTCGGTGAAATTCATGAAACACAAAATTAACAGTTTAAAACTGTACAGTTCAGTGGCATTTGATACATTCGCATTGTTGTACGGTAACTAAGCTCCTCTATCTAGATCCAAAACATTTTCATCACCCCAAAAGGGAAGCCTATTTGCTATACCCTGGAGCCAGCAAAGCAGTATGGTTGACAGAATGAGGCTTGAAGTCTCACCTGTAGACTATGATGAGGTCACTCAGATCTGGACCTGGGCAAGTCGCCAATGATTTCTGGGCCTCAGTTCCATCATTTGTAAAATAGGGGAGTTTGATTAGGGATGATAACCACGGCCTCTTCAAGCTTTACAACACCGTAATTCAGAGCACAGTTGTCTTTCACATTTGAAGATGATTAGCATAAAAATAGATTTATTGGTTGGCCATGATACACACCCACACAAAATCATTGTGCATGCGTGTGTGTGTGTGTGTGTTTTAAGGGGTGGAGATGGGACAGGCGGAGACTAGCTCCGCTCTACTGTTTCTCCTTAAAGAGCCAAATTTAAAAACCTGTTTCTAACTTGGGCTTTTACATTTCACTTATAAATCTCATTATTCTATATGGAAGTCTCACAAATTTTAACAACCACTTTAAGGGACACTTTGATTCATGGTTGATTCCATTTATAAACTTGGTTAATTAAATTCCTTTAAACATTTTAAATGGCAGTTATAAATTTACAATGTCCTATTTCCTTTTCAAGTACCTCATTTGACTGATTTAATAAACAAAAACCTCCCAGCTACTTACATCCTTATAAATCTAATAAATTAAACATAGGAGTATGGTAAACCTTAAGTTTCTCTGACTGTTTTAACCCTGTCTGTTAATTTTATAAGATTTCCACATAAGAGCACAAGTCTAATGAATTACTCAGTTCACATTTTAAGCTAGTATCACAAAATTTAACAATTTTCTTACAGAAGACACATTCTCTTAAATATTGCAAAGGTAAGATACCATATATGCACAGTTTCCTAAAACAAAATGCCAATGCTAACAGTTTGATTTTTAATTTTAAAAAGCCCGGAGTTAAAATATGCTTGCATTCTAAGGAAAGAGTTTTTGTCATCTGAAATAAATTTGGGGGGCATAACTCTGCCAGGCTTCCCCCGCCCCCCTCTATAGGCTGTGATTCCTTAAACAACTAGGGGCATTAAGCATAAATTGATCAGATTCTCATCTGCCACTCCAGCATCCACGCTAAAACCACGTTTCCGGTCACTATTCATGGTTTGCGAAACTCTAGGAATGGGATGGTCCTGTAGTCCTGGTTCTCCTCGGGTTATGATTCAGATAATCTTTAAGTCATGCAGTGTCTGTAACCTCTCCTCAGGTAACCACATACTTGATTGGGTTCAATAATCTATTTGCCACTCCATTCCATTCTGATTTATTTTTTATTCTTCCCCTCTGTTAGGGCTTTGCAACTTGTATGGATATTAAATATAATAACTGATTGAATTCTGCATGTCTCCTATGGTCGTGTCTGACTCGAATTACAACTCCCACCAGCAATATTCATGCACGTATACACAACACTCACACACTCCAAGATATCTTTTAGGCCCACCTCGGATCCTGGACAAATTATTGGCAAACTCTGAATATCCAAGAGCATCATAAATCTAAAATTTTGCTTAGTGTGAGTTACCAGAGGGTTAAATAAAAACATCTGCAAATTAAAAAAAATTAAATATGAAGGTGCTTACTAAATAAAGAAAGACGGGTCCGATTGAAGATCTGAAAGAAATTCCAGACTAGCTTGGGAACTGCAAATCAGTTGGTGGCACAGCCTCCACCCCTATTCCCACTCCACCTGGAAAATCTTTTCCTTTCACTGTAAGACTTTTAAAGACAACGTGAGGGATTCAGAAGTTCGTTTCTCTCTCCTCTAGACTCCACGCTTAAGCCCCTTGTACCGGCATTATCATAAAGCCTTGGTAATTGCTTGAACATGTTAATTTATCTTGCAACTCACTGGTTTCATCCGACTATTTAAAGGATTGAGAGTGTAACAGGGAAGTGCTGGAGAAAGGGGTTTGGTCTGTGAATGCAAAAATCTGAGCTCAGAGATGGATGTGTTAGGACTAGAGTTTGCTCAAAGCATTGAAACGGAGTGGCTCTCAGCATCACCCCGGCTGCTGTGGGCCCTGCGCTGTTTCCCCTCCCCTCCCTCCTCCCTCCTCCCTCCGCCCTCCTCCCTCCTCCCTCCTCACCTCACAGCTAGCTCTGTCACAGGCTCTCTCTCCCTGCCTCCTCTGCTCCCTCAATCCAGAGACTGTAACCTTGTCACAGAGTGGTAGATCGACAACCCCTCCCCCTCCCCCCAAAATCTTATTACTGTTGCTACAATCAGAGCCAGGAGCGGTTTGAATGCACATATTGATAATCACAGCTGGGACTGCATAAGCAAAATAAAGCCAGCAAAATAAGAGCTAGTGGACATTCAGAGACCATGGAAAACCCATCGATTGTTACTGTGGCTTCTTTCCGTATAGCAGAATGAGCACGGAAGAGCTGAACTCTGGGTAATTTCTAGCAAACAATGTGCTGTGGAGCATTATTCGTAGGTCCTGAAAATCGAAATGGAACCCCCAGCTCCCCCTAGAACATGCTTCGTTAGTGTGGAACAAAGAGCTGGCTGCTGGCTGGGACAGCGGTTGCCACTCCGCAGGGCGGCGGCGGGGGTGTGGGCAGGTCCGGTGGAAGGTCCAGGGAGGGGGTGCGGAGGGGGCCTGGCTGACCAGCCCTTGCATCAGAGGAGGTCCAACACAGAGGAGGGCCACCCGCCTCCTTCGGGGGGTCTGCCACTGGGGAGGTCAAAGAGGCCACCGTCCTGGCCCTGGCACTCTCTAGCTGTGGGGCCCCCTGCAGCTGCTCATCCCAGGGCTTCAGCTTACCCCCTGCTTCCACCACAGGCTTCTTGAGGGGATCAATTATGAAGAGGCTGCCAGAAATGTCCACCGTGTCCCAGGATCCTCAGATGACCCCTAGGACTCAGAGAGGGGACTAAAGAGGAAGTTCTACTGCCCTAGTCCCGGGAGGGAGAAACCACCTGCCCGGCCACTTGCCCTCTGAGCCTACAGACTCAGTGTGTTGCCTTCAAGAGGTCTTGCACGTTATAAGAAGGTGCCTAGACGTTCTCAAGAATAGAGAGCCCTACACACACACACACACACATACACACACTCACACACACACATTTTTTTTTTTTTTTTTTTTTAAGAAAGCAAGCGAGCAATACTTGATCTAGATGCAGAGCACACCATGGTGGAGCTTAGGGCACTGTGAAATTTCGGGAGGATATTTGGTGGCAGGGAGTCTTCCAGTATTCCCAGATCACAATCAAAAAGATAATGACCCCAAGGGCACCTGGGTGGCTCAGGGGTCAAACAGCGGCTCTTGGTTTTGGCTTAGGTCATGACCTCAGGGTCCTGGGGCGGGGCGGTGGGGGGCGGGGAGCACTGCTTGAGATTCTCTCGCCCTGGCCCTCTGCCCCTCCCCCTACTCGGGTGCTCTCTCTATATATAAATAAAGAAATCTTAAACTAAAAATAGATAACGACTCCTCTGCCTCCACAGAAGGCTAAACCAGCTTTGAAGCCTTCTTGTTCCAAACAGAATAGGAGAATAGGATGGGAAGGCAAATGGACCCGTGTTGCAGCTTTTCCGCAGCATGTGAGGCATCTGCAAGGGGAACTGGGTCAGAAATTGCTGAAAATGGAAAAGTAGCCCGGAGTGACCTTCCTGGCAGATGCTGGTGGGCGCAGGTGGGAGACGGAGGGAGCGCCGGGTCCCGAACACCTGCTCTGGGCCGCACGACCGTCCATGTGAGCACAGGAACAGGCAACCCGGGCCTTGGACAGCAGGGAAGGGAAACCAGTCCCGGGTCCTATGGGTGGAGGAGTTCCTGGAGAATCGCACCTGCTTGCCTGGCTTCCCTGGAAAGGAAGGGAGCCCCGGAGAAGCGGGCAGAGGTGGCCTGACCCCGCGACTCGTGGCGATGACCTAGGTCAGCCCCACGCAGAGGGTGTCAAGTGGGTCTCAGCATATTTACGACGGTATGAGCTGGGGGAGAGCCAGGGGCAACCGGCTGTGGGGTTTCTCGGTGAGCAGCTACCCTGACAGGCCGCAAAGAGTGTCCAGAAGATCACAGCACCCACATGACCGACCAAAGGAAGGAGAGCCAGGAGGGCCCCGGCGTCTCCCCTCGGAGCCTCGGGGGGGACTCTAAGACCTCTTGCATTTTTGCCTGGTTTGAACGTAAATGTTTTCTTTAATACATTAGCGTACGAGGGTCTCATTGATTATCATAAGATAAATGATGTCACTCTGAAAAACATTTTCTCTCTTTCATCATTTTAAATAAAGGCGACAATATATCAAATGGTAAAAACTCTCCTTAGTTTTGGGTTCTTTCTGGACCCATATATTTCACAAAATAGATTTTTCAACTCACTGGAAAGAGACCCAGAATGGGAAAGAAAAATGTAAGGGTTCCCTCCGCTCCTCTTGCCAATTTCCTTGAAGTTGAAAATCCATCTTGCCCGGCCTGATGTGGGCTAATTGCCAAATTGGGCTGCTGCCTCCTTACGTCCCTACTTATTCAGCTTCTTGGATGGTCTCCAGACCTGCTCCGAAAGGGCCACAAAGGGGTTGAAATGTGCTTTTCCTGGGCAGGTCAGGAGAGCTCTGGGGCTCTTGGCCAGTCAGTCATTTCCATGGCAACCGTGTGCTCCCAGCAACACATCCCTTCTCTGCCATCAGGCCTCCCGGACAGGGTCACCCCCGCTGGCGGTCCGTATGGCCAACTGTCTGCCTGGCTCCCACACGCCATTCACTGGTCCCACCCCACGGAGCCAAGCCTCAGCCTGTTGGGCAAGGGAGGGATTGAAGGCAATCTTTCCTCAAGTGCCTTGTTGTCTTGCTTCTTAGTTGAGTCATTTCCTAAATGCCTGTTAGCTATTTTAAGGGCAAGTCTTGGGAAAATGGCTCATATTCTGATTATGTAAAATTCCCTTAAAGGCAGACTTCAGCTCATACGAGCTTTCGTAGTCAACACTCAGGACCAGTCATGGCTCCGTGAAGAAGCTTGGGTCAGTAGGAGCCAGTGTCCCCGAACTTGGGCTCAGAAAACTTGGATGTGAGCGCCCATCAGTCCCAGAACTGACATTAACCTACTGGGCAAGGGACTCATGCTCTGCCCTTTGCAGGGAACTGTGGTGAGGATTAAATGAAACCAGGATCTTTTAGCCACAGAAGATTTTAGAAAGCAGCTCCTGAGAAAACTGGACTTAAGGGTGAGTGAGTAGCAACCAGTCCCTAGCAGTTCTAGGGGCACAGGCAAAGACCCCAGCTGGGATGCCCAGCTTCTTCCAAGTGTGGGTCTCATATTCCCAGGGAAGGTGTGAACGCTCCAGACAGTCTTAAATGGAAAATCTGGAAACATCACATTCATGGTGTCGCTTTCCTGTTCAAAAGCTGTCTGTGGTTCCAAATGCCTTCTAGATGCTCAGGTTCAGCATTGCAGGCTTGCCCACCCAGGCTTCTCTCCTCCTACATGAACCCTCCTTTCCATTCAGACTGGTCTACTCACTGCCACCAGAAAACAGCTTCCATTTCTCCCAGGTTCTCCCTAGGAGACTCTCCTCCTTGGGGTCCAGACTCCATCTCACGCCTCTTTGTCTGGGACAACTTCTTTCAGCAGCCCCTCCACCTGGATCTCTCCCTCCTCTGGAACAGAGTACTTATCACTCCTCACAAGGCAAAAGCCATGCACTGACCTCACGGGGGATGTTTTGAGCTGTGATTCAACTCTTGAATTAAGATATAACTTTTTCTGAGTCTTTACCTTGTTTCTGCAAGTAGGTTGGGAACTTGTGGGGGGAGGGCGGGGCAAGAACTGAATCCAATTCATCTTTATATCCTCTGGCAGACGGTAGGTGTTCAATCAATGTGCACTGAGTGATCAATATGAAAATCCTTCTATCTCCAGAACTTTGTTCAGATCCAAAAGCAGAGAGAGCAGAAAACAGTCTCACTCAGTGACCTAGTTGAGAGCTCTCGTGTGCTATGATTACAGGCCGGGAAAAGAGCCCTGTTCCTCTATTTACCTCGCTTCCCCAGGACCTCCAAAGACTCAAATGCCTTACAAGTAACACAGTATGTTTTACAGAGCTGGAGAGGTGAAGCTCAGCAACTGGTCTTATTTCTCTCTCCTCTCTTCTCCTTTCATATCCTCCAACATAACTGTTCAGTTACAGTTTGATGTAGCTTAGTAATAATTGCTAGCATTTATCGAGTACCTGCTGTATGCTTAGCCTGGTGGTCACCACTTCTCACATGTTATTTCTCCTAATCTCGACACCAATCCTTTGAGATGGGTTCTATCTCCCACTTGAAAGGTACTGAAAATAGCAGTGAAGTTGTTGCCCGGGGGCACGTGGGTAGTGGATGCATGATTGACACCTGTTCATCCATCTCCTTCTAAAAACCCGTATTTTTAAACTACTGTGAACTGCAAAGGAGAGTCTTCATCTTGGTGGGGGCAGGGCAGTGCAGACAATGCAGACCTGTACTGTCTTCGACCTCATACAGTCCAGCTGCTAGGACGCAACGCTTCATTACGGTTACCCCATGCAAGGTAGGACAATCAAAGCAGCCGCACGGACATGCAGGAACAGGTCAGTTGATTCACTCAGGGGGTACAGCGTATTCCTATGCAGGCCACACACCATAACAGGTGAGTGACATGATCATACGGTATTGTACACAACTCACTACTGACCAACAAAACCTACAGAACACTCATTCACTCACTCATCCATACAGCGGGTGTTCATTGAGGGTTTACTATAGTCCAGGCACTATGCTAGGGATGGTGTGGGAGTGGGGGTAAAAATAATCAACCCTCAGCATTAAAGGGCCCACTGAGAAAACAGATATGCAGATACACCATTTCGGAGCCGAATCGGGGAGTGAGCAGTGTCTGCAGGAAGCTAAAGGAGGAGAAACCAATGGTGCCTGGGGATGGCAGGGGAGGCTCTCCTGCAGCCCTGGAGTCCTGCTCTCTCTCCTCATGAATTTCATGCATATTCACATTTGACACATGTACCTCTTCCCACTTCCCCACCCTCTTCCATAACACTGGCAGATTCTCTTCAGGAGAAGGGAAATTTTACTGACAGCTCAGCCTAGAAGCTCTGGGAGCTGCCAGATAGCAGTTCAGAGTCTTCTGGAAGGACTGAAGGTGTAGGAGGGAGAAACAAAAGTGAGGGGGCTGGAAAGAAAACTAAAGTAGACTGCCTACCTGGGAGCACCTCAAACCTTCTCTCTCTCTCTCTCTCTCTCTCTCTCTGAATCTCTGAAACATGTATAACCCTGGCCACCACTAGAAACAAACCAAAAAACCTAAGGCATTAAAAAAACAAAGCATATAATACATAAACATATATGTACACATATACACACAAATACATGTACATATATGAGTGTGTATATATCTACATGTGGATAATATGCACATGATATGTACATACACATATCAGAGCCTCCCACTTCCTCACTAAACTCAGTGCCCTTTATCCTGTCCTCTCTATGGACTCCCCAAAATAATCAAAACCGCAATTGGAGGGGGTATGGGATCTAATCTGGCTTTGAGCCATCTAGAACCCATCGGCAAGCTTGCCTAGTCCCTTGCCTAAGAAGCCATTATGGGAGAAGTTAATTCAGCACAGCCAAGCTTGTGATATGAAGGACAGAATGAATCAATCAGAACATTCATATATATTTGATGAATGAGAACCTTGAATGAATGAGTAAATGAAACTTTACTGAGGGCCTCCTCCTATATACCAGGGCCTGGGCCAGGAATGTTTAAGAGTATTATTTGGTTTAATCCTCATACTAACTTGATGAGGTAAGGATTATTATCTTCATTTTGGATGGCAAAGATTCTGAGAGTCAGACTGGATACCTTGTTGTCCCCCCACCCCAGGTAACATAAAAATGCTAGTAAGTGGCCAAATTGGAGTTTAGTAGATTCTCCATTGTTTCACAACTGAAGCTGTGTGCCCTGCCGGATGGTAGGCACATGAGAGAAGTGTAAAAAATAGAAGATACTTGGAAAGCTCATGGATTGGCAGAGAAGAATAATATGCCTTTCAGATACAACGAGAGTGTAGGGCAAGAACAGCCATCCCCAACAGAGCATACGATGAGGCATGTCATGGGGATTTAGTGGGGGAGGGCTCAGGTCCTGCCAGGGTCTACACAAATGCCATGTGGAAGCACAGAGCTCTAAGCTCAGAAGAACATGGTGGTTTCTTAATGACTGCCAGGTTGGTCTGGTGCAGATAGATCAATGGAGAAGCAAAAGAGAAAGCCCAGAAACAGACCCATGGGTAAAAATAATTTACTCTATGATGAAGGCAGCATTTCAAGGTAGTAGGCATCCGATGGCTTAGTCAATAACTAGTTTGAGGACAACTGGCTTAGCCATTTGCTAAAAAGAAAAGCTATATTCTGGCTTTCTACACTACATTTTTAAAATTCCAAAAGAATCAAGACTGTTCACGAAAATAATTCTAAAAGAACCCTGAAAAAATTAGGTGAATATCTTAACTCAGGGGGAAATTTTTTCTAATTATATTGGCAAAGGAAGTTTTACAAATAAAAGAACAGATTCAACCTCATAAAAGTTTAAAACTACGATAGATCAAATCAAATAGTTTCAAATTTTAAATGCTATGCAACAAACTGGGAAAACATTTGAAATATATATGAGAGATGGAAGTTAGTGTATTTGATATATAGGATGCACTTACAATCTATAAGAAATGATGCTTCAATTTTTTTAAAGAATTGGCAAAGATATATATATGGCATAATTCCCAAATAAGAGATGCAAATAAACGGCCATTAAGCCTGTGAAAACACTGTTCAGACTCACTAAGTTTTAAAGGCAAATTAAGATTTTGAATTGGAATAGTGTTTTTTGTATTTTTCCCACTTTTATTTTTTGGATAGTGAGCATATTTACATAGTTTCAAAATCAGAAAACAAAAAATACGGTGAATGGTCTCCTCTCTCCTATTCCTGTCCCCCATCTGCCTAGTCCTCACCATTCCCCAAACAGGTGACCACTGTTACAGATATTTGTATCCTTCCAGACTTCCATTTTATGTATGCAAACAAATATCAGTATACATTTTTTCCTCCCTTTGCAATGAAATATAGGATATTTTACGTACAGTTTCACACCTAGCTTCTTCTTCTTAACAATACACATGAGACGACTTTTCATATGGGTATAATAAGAGCTTCTTCTCTGTTTGTCATTAATAGTTTTTCATGGTATAGATGTACAATAATTTACTTAGGTATTTTCTAATCTTTTGCTCTTACAAACAATGCCACAATGAATAACCTTGAACATACGTCATTTCTCAAATATGCCAGGGTAACTGTAGAATGAATTCCAAGAAGTGAAATTACTGGGACCAAGGATATATGCATTTTTAATTCTGAAAGAGGTTGCCAAATTGCCTTCTACAAAGGTTTCATCAATTTACACACCCACCCAAAATGTATGAGTGTGCCTATTTCTCCACAGCCTTGCCAATAGAGTGCGTTATCAAGCTTCTGGAATTTACCAAATGGATGAGCAAAAGTGGTATCTCCAGATAGCTTCAATTTGCATTTCTCTATTATAAGTGAGTCTGGGCATCTTTCCATATATTAAACAGCCATTTTTACTTCCTTTTCCATAAAATGTACATTTATGTCATTCGAATCATTCCCCATTTTTTCTTTAAAGGATAATATGTAGGAAGCATAAGAGCACAAGGACCCAGACATAATCTATAAGCAGCGTAAAAACTGATAAAAATGGCTTTCAGGGGTCATTTGGCAACATATATCAAAATCCTTAAAATGTGAATATTTTTTGACTTATAAACTCCATTGGTAGAAAGGCTTCATAAAAAAAATAATCACAGATGTAGAATGATGTACACATGTAAGGATGCTCATCAAAGCATTGTTTATGTAAAAAAAACTAGAATGTGCCTCTCCCTGGATTTTCTTGGGTGCTCACTTGTTTCTCTCTGCACCTTTTTTCCTATAATCCAGCTTTTCTCATGCCTGTCAGTGTCAATCACTGATCATCACCTCACAATGGCTGCCCAAATATGGCAGCCTCATTAACCAAGATCATCTACATTGGCTAACAGTGTTATGTCAGGGCCAGTGTTGGCAACCCTGTGAACCAACCTCTTTGAATCCCAATTGCAAATTCCTGGGAGAGGGAATATCATTGTCTCAGTAAGATTCTATTTTAGGAGGAGGATGCCACCCTTCAATAGTGATGTTTGAAGAAGAGACCATTCTTGCCTAGTGGCTCTGAAAATAGAGTAGTGCCTGGCAGTTAGAGCTTTGGAGCATCAGAAACATGCATCCATTTATCACTTCAACCTAAACACCTGCCAGTGCCTCAGAGATGGTAAGAAGGGTCCAGACCCCAGAAGTTTAAAAACACGAGACTGGTCCAATGAGCTAAAGTCATTATCTATCATATTACAAAAATGATTTCTTCAGTTGGTTGGCAGTTCAAAAACAAAGCTTATCAAATTAAGCCAAAAAAAAATTAAGCCATAATTCCTGTGATGTTAGTGCTTGAGCCTGCATCCAAGTCTAGTGAATAGGAAAGAAAATACCTCAGCTACAGTATACATACTGGTAGAGAAAAAAATACTGTTTCTGATGTCTTGAGAGCATTCTGTAATTACAAAAGATCTATGCTGCTTTTGTTCTGTGGATGCAAAGGGGAGGCTTACATAGTATCTTTGTTGGAGAAGAAAGGGCCTCTGGTGAGTGGAGGACTTGCCACCAGTTTATCCTAAGCCCAGCGGAAAATTCAAGAGTCATTTCAAACTTAGGAGACTTTGGTACGGTAGACAAAGTAAGAGAGAATTCTGCTTTGAATTTCTAGTTTGGGAACTTGAGTGGATCATACCAAATGGAGTGATCCAGAGTACAGAAAAGACAGAAGTAGAAGTCAACATAGGGAAGGGGCAAAAATTGATAAAATGTTTCAGTTTGGGTTATGTTGATCTTGTGATGACATACTTCTACAGATGTTACAGGTCTGGAGATCTTCAGTGAGTCTGGCACTGAAATTTCAACCATTGAGTATTCTAATTGGGGTTAAAGAACCTGAGACACAGATTGGATGTAGGTAGTTTAGTTGAGAGGTGATGCTAGGGAGTAAAGGAAACAGGGGAGTGAGACAGGGAATTAAGAAAAGCCAATAATGGGTATGTTGTTGAGTTGTTTATCTCAGTGGGCAACTGGGACTCAGTCTCACTGGAGAGTCTCAGTAACCACGCGGATGCATGGAGTAACCACTTTAGAACGATCCCTTTAAAGATGGGAAGCTAGAGCATTTATCTACTTACTCACATCCTCCCTCAGCTAAGGGTTGCACCCATGAAATGTTAGCTCCTCCATACTTCCTACACTCAAGCTGGGCCTGGCATAGCTTTAGAAGAAGCCCTGAGGCAGGACAGCAGGGAGACACTTAGAGCATGCATTGAGTTCTTCCACATAGCTGCACTAAAATCCAGTGGGCTGGGGAGATGTGATGTGTTGCACATGAAGCATGTTCTATGGTAATCAAGAGAATTTGGGTCATATTTGACATCATGGAGTAGATAAGATTGGTCTTAGGACCCAGAGGAAAGGACAAAGAGTGATCAGAGAGGCAGGGGAACCAGGATAGTGTCACATCAGCCAAAGGAGACATGATTGTCAAGGAGAGAAAGTCAACAGCACCAAATGCTGCAGAGTTAAAAATGGGCTGAGGTCATTGCTGACTTTGGCGGTAAGAATGGGGACAAAAGCTTCGCTGCCTTTGGAGATAATAGATATAATATGAGGAGAGGGAGGTATTAAAGTATCAGGCACTCTTTCAGGAACTTTTTTTTTAAAGGGAAGGAGAGATGTGCTGATAGTTGGGAACAGGGGGGTTGGAGCAGTGATATGCTGGTAAACTTAACAACTCTAAGGAACACACATACACTGAAACTGCCAATATTTGCAGCACTTTCTGACCTCTATAATGTGAATACTCCCACTGAGGCTGATTTCAATCTACTAACATGATGTAAATGGTCTTGCAGTATTCCTGAAATTATGGCAATCAGCTCTTGTATGCTGGTACCAGTTAGCTCCAGCACACCACTGAATGGGAGGCTAGGAAGTGTTGGTGATCTTGTTCTTGTTAATTGGAGACATTTTTAATTGAGGGGACTGAGCCATTGGAGGGGGAGAGACAGAAGATACAGAGACAAGTAGAGTACAGTGAAAAGTCTTGGAGTCAAGTCCTGAAGGAAGCAGAAGGGGATACAGTAAGAAGCACAATGGCTGGTCACCTTGGGATGGAGTAGAGTTAGGATTGAAGGCCATGAAGAGGTCGAGGCAGAACGGAGAGGCATCCAGGAAGTCAAGTGCACGCCTTAGAGGGGTGGGGGTGGGGCTCCCATTTTTAATAGATAATATCGTCCACTAAGAGTTCAAGCAAGAGATGAGAGTTTAGAGCACTTAAGACCTCAGACTTAAGAAGACACATTGGAAGAAAATGCAATGAGAATACAGGGTGGAAAGGAAATCCAGCAGGGAAGTCACAGACCTGAATGTGAGTACCAGCTTCACAGCTTACCTGCTGGGACAGCTGGGTCAAGTTACTGAAACTCTTGAGCCTTAATTTCCTCATCAGTAAAGAAAAAAATTGGATTAAATGCCTACTTCAAAGGATCCTAATAAGGGTTAAAGAGGTAAGTATGTTATGGTGAGTAGCTGAAAATAATAGCGGTAGAGTTTGCTGAGCACTTAACCTTGTGCCAGGCACCGACTTTATGGTAGTAATCTCATTTAATCTTCACATGAGGTAAATTCTGTTATATACCAATTTAACAAGTGAGGAAATGACCTCCAAGTGCAGAAAACTAATACTACAGCCAGAATTTGTGTTTGAGCATTCTGGTACCTCTATTAACCATTGCACAAAACTGCCTCCTGTGACATGCATGGAAGCCAGGAGGTGACAATTTTATCCCCTCCATGAGGAGGGAGAACAGATTGTGGAAATGTTAACAAATGGCCCAGCAATGGTGTTTAATTAGAAATGAATCAAGGAATCACTTCTCAATATTCACAAGTGAGGTCAGAAATCATAAGCTAGTCATAGTGTCAATCAGCACAGTTCATAAATGTTCATTGACTTGAATGAGATACTTGCCTCTTTCCTGTCAGTATGTTTTGACTGAAGTGCTGGAGGGATTAGGAGGGCCCTGAGACTCTGAGATGGGGGAAACAGAGAGGTAGGGGTCAGAACCATCACTTTTCTCTACTAGATCAGACCCAAACTATATGGTTGGCCAGAAGGATAAGCAGAGCATTCCATGGAAATCCAGCATGTGCCACCTAACAAGGGATTTTAAGAACAGCCATGGTCAAACCTATCCCCATATCCAAGTCAACGTAGCCAAGATGCACTTCCAAAAACAAATGGTCTCAGCACCTTTCCCCCTTATTTAGTTTGGGATGAGGTGAAAAACAGCAGTTCTTGAGTGTTCTGGAAACTAGAAGCCAGGACACTGTCCCTCAATAGCTATTATCTGGGACAACGGTGGCCAGAGTCTGGACACCTGGCCCTGCTTATCTTTTAAGTCATTGAGAACTTTGACAAATTGACAGGATTGTTTGACAGGCAACTTCTTATAGGACTTGGAAGCAAGAGAGATCTACAGCACAGAACGGATGTCCTAGACTTTGTGCTTCCCACATGAGGAAGTGGGAAGGGGGCTCAGAAGGCACCCTTTGTTTTGTTTTGTTTTGTTTTGTTTTGTTTTGTTATGCAGCTGTACTTGGTGGGAAGTGTGTAATTTTATTTACTGCTTGAGCATCTGGTAAACCAAGGCCAGTGGTTCACCTACAAGCACTGTCAGGAAAAAAATGTCAATAGGTCACAGCTTTGCCTCTTAGGACAAAACCCTTCTCTGGCCCATCTTCCATGAGGAGGGGGCTCAGTTGAGTTTCCAGGCCACAGGACATTGAGTGGTGGGAGTCACCCCACATCTCCTGTAACAAAGAGATTTTTGCAGGCAGGCCCAGCAGTTGTGAGTATGACAAACTGTCTCATATTTTTTAATGAAAAAATGATACTTCATCTTTCTAATGACAGAGAACTTGGAGGTGGCTTACAGTAATATATGCCTTTTTTAATACATGGCTCGTCATCTCAGGGCAACGGCAGTATGAAGGATGGAGCAGCAGACAAAAGGTTAATAGAGCATTGGGCCTTTTTTAATTGAAAAAATGACTGAAGGACCCCACAGCAGACCGAGTGGTAATAGCATTACAGACTATAAGTACCATTCCAGAGACTTACTATTCATCTGGGGGTAGAGCAACAGACATCAACCATGCCACCAAGCCTCAATGCCAATGGGAGTCCATTCCCAAGGAGGTTAATAAGTAGCACACGGTATTTTTCAAAAAGATATATATTAAAAAAAAATACATCTCTCCTTTTTTTATTGTTCTTAATTTACTATCACCTCTAAGAAATAAACACACCATGTGTTGGCAATGTGAATCAATTCTTCTTCGTCCGTGTGTCTGACTCAAATGTAGTCATATTTTGCAAGATCAGTTCTCTTTCTGGGCAAAGTCTTATTTTTTTTTCACTCAAGGAATAGGGGGAAAAAGTATTTTAACTTCAAAGAGCACTTTCTGAAAGGATCCAGTGTGACACAGAAAATGAGTCATTTTTGATGGGCTATGGGACATAAAAATGAGGTAATGGGTGAGGAAGTGCTTTGAGGGTATAAATATGTAAATATGAGCTTCTCCTTCAGCTCGATCTTCATGTATAGCTACACTAGTTCACATTAGGATTTTCAGTCTCCCAGGGTAACTTGAAATCTTCTGAGTCTTATAGTATACAGAGCTGAGCCCAGGAATGGCTGGATTTGTGAACATCTCAGCTTGAAGTAAAGAAGGGGCTACATGTAACCTTGAGCTTCCTAAGTGCTTCCCAAGCAAACACAGCGAGCCTGTTCAGAGGAAGACTTAGGAGCTGCCCTGGCAACAGAAGGATAGCGGTGAAGCTAATGATGGGACCTGTCACAAAATTGTTCCCAACTTGGGAGAAGCCAGCCCCCTCAGATGCATCATGCGTCTGCACGCCTCCTGGCTGACACCCCAGTGCCTTTACCCACATGGAGACAAATGGAGTGATTACGATCAGCAAACATAAGGCATCTCCCCCTACATAAAGCCCAGGCTAAGACATCACAGCAGATGATGTAAGGGTGAGACAGCCATCTTCCCAACAAAGAGCTTCTAACCCATGACTATGACACAATCACTGTGAGTCTTCTGGGTCTCTCCAGTCCCCTCCAAAAGCAAATTTCTGATCTAAATTACCAGAATATGTATTCTAAGTGCTCTCAGCAATTCTCTTGCCCAGAAACAGAAATGCTTCCAGGGAATACCCTTACTTCTTTAGAAGACAAGTAAGAATTCATTTTCATTCATAATAACGCAAAATTCATCTGCTAAATACTAGTCTAGAAGATGACTTTGTCAAAGGGCTTTGAAAAGACAGGGGACATCTAGAAATGATCATTCCAGCAAGCACAACCTTGCAACAGGGCTCCTTTGCAATACCCTATTGAGTCTCATAGAATACACATCTGCTCTGCTGTTGTTCCAGTTTTACTTTATGGAAATAACACAATTTTCAAAGACAAAGTAAAATCAGTTTGCCTTTCTACTCCAAAACAATGGTGGAGTTTCAAACTCTAGTCTTCTCAGATTTTGAATATATCCAAAAGACAAATGGGTGTGAGAGAAAGGCATTTTAGCTCTCTGAGAAGTTAAAACACCACATTTGTCCCCTGAAGTCCTCTGCTGTCTGGAACAGATAGGAAGGGGGAGTAGAAGGTTTGACACCATCTGCATGGAAATTTGGGGGCTGGTTGATGAGGGGTTAATCGGGGCTAATTTGAAATGCACACACTAGAACCATTTTCCCTGGAGGACCCATAGCAGCATCTTAAGCTTCCCTCTGCTGAGAGATGATGGTCTCCAGCTCATTGTTGGTTGCTCCAGGGAGCTCAGAGAAATGATATGTACATGGACCCAGTAAAAAAAAAACATAAAAATAATAAATGAAACTAATAATGCAAAAAGGGTTCGGAAATAAGTAGTCCCCCCTGACAGGAGCTGTGCTGGAAGCCTTGAGGAAAGAAGGCTGAAATATTAAATGAAAGATGTAAATTGTAAAAATTGGAGCAGTAAATTTTCCTTTGGAAGGAGAGGGAGCCAACAGCTCCCTCAGAGGGAACTGAGTTCACAAGGAGCTGGTTTCCAGTTCAAGTTCAATCGTAGGAGGGCAGCAACCCCTTCCTTCTCCAAAGGGGCTCAGGAGCAGGGAAGGCAAATGGAACAGGTGAGCAGCACTTGCAACCCACCATCCTTGTAAAACAGAATGCGCTGCTTCCCTGGGGGCTGCAGGGGCCTGACAGTAATGCAGGACAGCAGCTCCTTGTTAGACCTTTTTCTTTCTCAGCAAAGGTCTCTTCACCGCTGCCCACTTCTCCCCTGAGATACCCAACCAAGGAAATAATGCCACAGTGGTCAAGTGGAAAGTCCTGACAACAATGAATAGAAAAACCTAATGAGGCAAAGCTGCATGAATTTGATGGCAATATATTTCCAAGTGAGTGCAGGGCCACAGGATGGAAAGATGAGGGTGTTTGGTCTGTTTTTGCTCTGAAAAGAAGGAAAGAACAGAGGGAGGGTGGAAAGACCCTCTTGCTATTTATTGATTTGTATGTTGATGATTTTCTGGTCTTAGCCACAGGGCTGCCTTAATTTCATTTGGGTGGTTATTTTCAAGTGATAATTTATTGGGAATATTCAGACATGCTCTAGGTCACAGCAATACAGAGGAGCCAGATCTCACCAAATTCCATCCTTTGTCTCAGGCAACTGTGCCACACCACCCACCTCTGAACCCAGCCTTGGCTCACCTTCCTCCTACCCACCATCTACGCTCCTACTTTTAGCAGATAGAAGATGGGGGCCTCAGAGTCATGGGGTTAAGAGCAAAGGCCCACGGCCCCTCCCCAGCCTAGTCCCTTGCTACTGCCTCCCACTCTGTTGATCTGAGATGTGAAGAATAAGAGCAATCTGGGATTGACATCACACTCTGGGGGCACATTACGTCTGATGTCCCCCACCCCCAAAGTGAGCATCAGTAGCATGTGAGGGACAGACCTGGGGTTCAGTCCTTTTGCTCACTAAGTCAGCACATGGCCTGTATTTATTAATTTAGCATTTATAAGAGAGTAACTCTCTACTGAGCATCAAGGATGTGCCAGGCACTGGATCTGCAGTAGTAAGTGGAACAGATGTGATGGATGCCTCCATGGGGCTTTGCGCAATAAACACAAATTATGCCCTAAGCACCCAGGGAAGGTGGGAAGAGATATGATTCCTGGTTCCAAAGGGCTCCATCCAGTTGGGGAGATCATGCTTGGGCTGTACAAGTGAAGGAACGCAACCCAGCTTCACAGAGTAGAGAAGCATGGTTTGGGTGGGGTAGTAGTAGAGCAGGGTCAGGACTGCAAGGGAATACATTCCTGTTTTCTTCCACTCCACGGCTGCAGAATGTGAGCAAGCACCTTTTAGACTGGTGGCTGAGGTGATTCCATCTTGGTCTGCACCTCTTCTGTGCCTTCCCAGCCAAAGCACAGTCCCAAGCAACCCTCACTGACCAGCTGGCAGCATCACTATGTCATTGTCATCCCATCAGTGCAGCATCAACCAGCTGTCTTAGTGTCCCAGGGCTGCTGCCACGAAGTACACAAACCCGGTGACTCAAAACAACAGGAACGTATTCCCTCACAGTTTGGAAAGCTGGAAGTTCAAAATCCAGGTGTTAGCAGGACCGTGCTCCCTCTGGGACTGTGGGTAGGATCCTTTCTTGCCTCTTCCAGCTTCGGGTGGTGGCCAACAATCTTTGGCCTTCCTTGGCTTATAGAAACCACACTCCAATCTCTGCCTCTGTTGTCATATGGCGTTCTCCCTGTGTGTCTCTGTCCCTGTGTCCAAATTTCTCCCTTCTTATGAGGACACAGTCCTTTTAGGTTAAGGGTCCTCCCTTTCCGATATGACTTCATCTCACCTTAGCTAATCATATCTGTAATGACCCTATTTCCAAATAGGCCACATTCTGAGGTAAGTACTGGGGACAAAATCTTTTTTTGGGAGAACACAATTCAAGCCATAACACAGACCACACCCATCAGTTCACTAAAGGTCCCTCAGAGAAGCTTCCAGAACTATCGTGCTGTAAGGCAAAAAGAAACAGCTTTCGTGTCTCTTCCTTCACCATGGCTACTGTATACCAGAAGGTGCCTTCAATCAATATTTATTGAATGATTCTTCTCAATCTCCTGATATCCTCACCCCAAACATCACTGTCCCTATTTTTAAAAACAGAATCTCAGTGGCTGCTCGTCTCTCAAAAGTGCAGCCTGATTTCACAAAATCCCCACTCATTTTCTCCTCCCATATTTATTGCACGCAGTCTTTGAAAGATAGCAGGCTAGACACCGTGGGGGCTACTTTTTAACATACGCTTACCTAAAGTAATGGTGGTGAAGACAAAAGAAGAAAACAGTTGGCCACTGGCATGCTAACGTTGTTAACTCCTGAATCCCTTCCCTGGGAGGTAAGCTGAGATTTAGCCAAGGTATGGATCTGTGTCGCGTAACCTTCAGGGACATGAGGGCAAAAGCAGTTTCTCTGGCCCATGAGTGAGCCTAGCCACCTACCCGTGTGTGATTCTCCTCGCGTCAGGGTCTGTGCCTGCCGAAAAGGTACCCACCAGCCCTCTGCGGCTGCTTAGATTTAATATTAAATTAATTAAAATTAAATAAAATTGTAAATTCATTCTTCAGTCACACTAGCCATATTCCAAGCAATCAATAGCATACGTAGCTACCCCACTGGATGGCACAGCTATGGATTTCCATCACTGCAGAGGTCCTATTGGACAGTCAATGCAGTAACTGGAGTGAAGCGGTAAAAATACTGCTGCTTTGTAAACATAATGGCTCCCACAGAAAGGAAGCTCTTAACCGGATGAGCACCCTGAGGAAGAGGTGAAAATAGGCTCTTGAGTGGAAACTGCAAGTTGTGTAGAAACAGTTATCCATGGTGAAGAGTGAGAGCTGTGATCTGGACACCTGCAAAGGCCCTGGGCACATTCCCTGGGTCACAGGCCCACTCTGTAGCCATCATCCCTCACAGAAGGTAGACACTGTGGTGTGCACATTCAGCCGAGAGGCACCCTTTGGCTGTGGGATCATGGAAATATTTATGGAGAAGTGGCATCGGAGATGAACCTGGAAGGTCCAGTGGGGTTCAGACCCGCAGAGATGAGGGGAGAGTATTGCAAGCACGGGGAGTCACGGAAGAAACCCTTGCCATGCTCCCTAAATACAAAGCAACAAGAGAGGATGACGTTTCCCTTCTCGGGGGTTCCAGAAACTATAGCAGGTGCATTTGAATTAAAAAAGAAACTCACAACACAAGTAATCTCCAGTCCTGATCTACCTTGGGAACCCACCCCACATCCTAGCTCATCCAGGCGAATAGGATAAAACGAACATGTATCATAGCAATGTTTTGCTGTGCATTTACTGGAAGCCGCACACCATGCATGTCTGCTGGGGAAAATCCCCACCCTTGAATTCAAAATGTCCTCGACTATCATCTCCCTCTCCCTTTAAAGCCCAAGTCCTTCCAGAAGATTTCTGTGACTTCCTGTGAAAGCTACAGCCTCCTCTCCTTCAGCCCTCATTGTCCTCGCAGTCTCTGGATCCTCCCTGAGCCACCTGGGCCTAAGTCTCCTACCCACCCCACCGCCACCACCCAGCGTGCATTAGGGGACCTGGCCTCGCCAGGCGTTTCTTGAGTGTTCCCTGGGAGAAACTGGAGAACTGGGAGAAAGGTCACCTGGAAGGGTGCTGTGCACACTATTTCCCATTTTATTTGGCCTGGTCTTCTCCACCCCCACCTGTGAAAGCCCTTTCCTTCCCCCCTCCACCCTCCCAGCTCCAGTTCCCAATTCCTCTCCCTCCACTTTGCAAAGCAGCTTCTCCCTTCCTCTAAAGCCATGAGTGGTCAATACCCAGGCCCTGGGGGCTCAACCCCAAGTGGGCTAATCAAGGGTTTCTTTCCACATCAGAAGTTCTCCCTTATACTAGCTGCAAAGAAAATAGCATTTTCTGTTTTCTGCATCTCGGTGCAGATGCGGTATCTCGCACAATCTCCCGCGGTCCTATGGATGGGTGCAATTACTGCTGTCCTTTTGCAAATGAGGAGACGTGACATGGTGACGGTTATGGAGCAGGAAAGTAGTCGGACCAGTTTCTACACATGTGTGCGGGGTTCCAAAGCCCTTAGCCTGACTCTCTCACCCATTGCTGGGCTGACCCAGGCAGAGCCTTATTCCCCTGCTGCCTCAAGGGGAATGGGAACAAACCAATCGAAATACAGTGGGGTTTACAGAAGCTCTTTCCAAGCCGTTTAAAAACGACTGGGAAAATAGAACCCTCTGGAAGACATGTAAGATGCTGCTTGGCAGGAATTCTAATGAGCCTACAGTCTCTGCCGTGCACGTCTGGACTGTATCTATTGAGGGTTAGAAATGAGGGATTTATTCCGCCCGTGAATCAGAGAATAACTATTGTTATTATTTAGCATTGATTAATTGTTCCTCTGGCCCTCTAGGCCTCTCCGCACGGTTCCCAGAAAATCATTAAGCTTCCAGGGCTGCCTGGGCCTTGACATTCTGGGTAAAGAACTGCACTGCAAGCCCTGCAAGGATGAGGCGGGTCTCCGAGCAGCCCAACCAGGGGACCCCACGAGCCAGGGGGCCCAGCCCTCAGCGGGACCCTCCAGGACCCCTGACCCCACAGTGGCTCCCGGGCAGGGACCCAAGCCAGGGCCAGAAAGCACGGACCTCCACTTCCCAATTCCGAGAAAAACAAGCAGGCCCCGACTGTTTCCAGCGTGGAGGACTTTGGGAAATGCATGCACATCGCATAATCCCTAATAAGAAAGGGGTGCTCTTCGGGGTCATTATAGCACCGACGTCTCAGCCGCATTTGCGCGCCTGATTAAACGTAACGTTGTAAAGGGAGCCGAGCAGTGAATTTTCATCCTGACATCCAATAACACTCCCTGACCCTTTGGATATTGTCCTCCCCAGAGGTCAAAAATATGAATAAATTATGGTTCTGACAACCTTGACACTGAGTAGAGGTGGGATGAAAAGCTCTCCAGGAGAAAAAAAAATCTGACATTACATTTGTGATCACAGAGAATAAAGGAAAATCCATATCCTAATTTTGCTAAATTTAGGCTTGACGGGAAGAACAGAGAATAACCTTTGACGTGATGTTTATTCAGGAGGCAAGGGGCCTTCGGAGCTCAAAGCCAAGATACAGCCCCTGTCGTTCAACATGAGGGGGGAGTTACTAGTTCACACGGACAATTTTTATTGATTAGCAATGGTCGACCCGGGAGACTGCCATCCAAAGGAGTTGGCCCTGACACAGTATTGTTAAACAGTTAACAGTGATGCTTCCAGTTAGGTCAAATGTCTGTCCGGAGCATGGGGCCATCGCTCATGTGTGAGGAGCCTGTTTACAGACAGACAACCAAGCCAAGGCAATCAGCCGGAGACCTGCTAAACTGGGAATTTATAACAGTTGAGCAAAGGAAGGTTGTCTCTTGTTTTAGATTCTGTCGGGGGTGGGGGAGGAGCAGAAATCAGGGCCGGCAAGAAGAGGAGTGATTTACTCAGGTGGCCTTGGGGAGACCGTCTTTGGGATGAAGGGTAGGGGTCAATGTCCAGAGACCATCCATCCATCCCTCTGAGCCTGGAGCCTATCTGCCACGAGTTCAGAGACCCAGCACGCAGGACATAAAACCGACCAGATTTGTCATTGAAGCAGCAGGGAACATGTCCAGGCAGGAGCCCTATATCACTCAAAAGGCTGGACTGATGGCAGGAGAGGGATGAGCAAATGCCCTTGTCCTTGGACATCATGACCTTGATTTGACTGTGCCCTTGGAGTAGTCTGCTCAGCAGCCAGTGTGGGCTCCCCTTTCTCCTGAGTCCAAATGGGTCCACAGGCTCATAGGTACAGACCCCGGAACAGTAGAACCCAGTTTCCAGCTAATCACGGCTCTGTTGGCATTTCCATTCCATGAACAAGGGATAGATTTGATTTTGTGACGCAACAGACTTTACAACTTTTCCTATTGCTTCGATTATTCTTTTCCCTCAAAGTGCTTCCTCTAGAGGCTTCCAAGCAGTAGAGGGCAGTGGTTAAGCATCCAAATGGAGGAGCCCGACTGCCAAGGTCCTAAATCTGTCTTTACTTCTTCCTGGCTGTAGTGGATACTTCGGGGTACCACCCAGACAGCCCCTTCAGGACCAGGGCACTCGGTCCTGGCTGCAGGCAGCAGCTCCATGCCAGCCCACACTGCAGCTCACAGCAAGAGGAGCAATCAATACTACTGACCCCATTTTATGTAAAATTTTCAGAAGTGTTTGTTTATCACAGAGGGTTGATTTCATTGTAATTTCTGATAATTTTGTATAAAATATTACTTATCTTGCTTGCTGTGGTTTGGCACCGTCCCCAATGGGGGTGAGTATCTCATTTCTCTCTCCCTTGGCCTGGTGCTGGCAGGGAGTAATGGCTGCTGGTGGCACACAGTGGAGCACCTCTCCAGAAGGACCCTTGGCCAGAGGAAGTTGCCTCACACCAGTGTGTGCCCTTCAAGTATGGGGGACAGCCCACATACAGTGACTGGTAAGTAAGGAGGTTCAAAGACCCGGCCCTCGGACTCAGCTGGAGGAACCCCAAAGGGCCATCCCAGCTCCAGAGCTCCCATGAGATTGACTGTACTGGTTTCCGTTTTCTAGGGCTGCTGGAACAAAGTACCACAAACTTAGAATAGTAGAAATCTATGGTTTCACAGTTCTGGAGGCCAGAAGTCTGAAATCGAGGTGTTGGAAGGGCTATGCTCCCTCTCGAGGTGATAGAGGGAGGATCTGTGCCAGGCCTCGTCCTAACTTCTGGTAGTTCCTGAACTGCCACCTTCCTTCTCTGCCCACTCTGCCATTTTTCCAAGTCTATTCTCCCCTCCTCAGTTAGACACAGGGAGAAGACCAGAGGGTCTGCTGCATGAGCAATCAGGAAATGAGATGTCAGGCTCCCCTTCCTGCAGACATGCCATGCCCGATCTCCATGAGGGATTCTCATGAGGCTCCTCTGAGTAGAGCTGGGGAGGGATACCCTTTCCCATCCACCATGGGGAGGAATCATAGTAGCCTCCATTGGACCAGTAAACCCCACGTTCCTACCAGCTCTTCCTTTCACCGCTCAATCATTTCCTCATGTTGAATGGGAAGTTGTGGGGAGAGAGCTCTTCAGTGAGAGTCAGGTGGCAACAGAGTCATTCGGCCAACTCTTGGTGGGCTATTGGAGCACCGTGACCAACACCCCCCACACACACACACACAGACACACAACAATTCAAAACCTTTGTCTTCATCTGTGGATCCTGGTTGCTGATCTTGATGCCACAGAGGGTACCATTCAGCATCCTATTCCTAGGATTCCCCAAGGGACCTGATTCTCATGCCCCTGGAGACAGTCACTGGGGGAAATGTGTCTGCAGCCTGAGTCTCCCTCCATGAGGACAGGCTACCATTGTCACTGCTGTCATCACCCCAATCTCCACTTTAACCCAGCCTGAGAGGCACACTGCATGACTTCCAAGAGGAAGCTTCTACTGATGACTCCAAAGAGCACCAAGTCACAAGGCTCTATTTTCTGCACATTCCGTGAATTTTCTAGTCTAAAATGTGCTTTAAAGTTAGATCAATTACTGCCAGGTTAGCACCAGAGGTATCCCCGCCCCCTGGTGACATCCTGGCCTCCCTGCCCAAGGGCTGCCTCAGCTGTCGTTTGGGATCATCTTCACTGCAAAGCCCAAGCAGCTAACACCTATTCCAAATACTGCTTCACAAATGCCATCATAATCACAGTCTAGTAATAATAGTGAGAGCTAACACTGAGTATCTAATATGTCCTGGGTGCAGATCTAAGCACTGCACTCAGAATTTAGCTCAATGGATTCTCGTGAAGACCCTACAAGGTAGGTATTTCAGGGGAGTCTCATAAAAGACACATTTAACTTGGGCAAATCCTACTGCATATTAGTTTCTTGGAGGATTGCCATAACAAAGTGCCACCAACTGGGTAACTGAAGCAAAAGACATTTATTGTCTCACAGTTTGGGAAGCTAGAAGTCTGAAATCAAAGTGTTGGCAGGACTGGTTTCTTCTGAGGGCTGTGAAGGAGAATCTGTTCCAAGCTTCCTTCTCAGCTTCTGGTAGCCTCAGGCGTTCCTTGGCTTATAGAGCCCCCTCTTCTCCCTGCGTCTTCATATTGCCTTCCCTTTATATGTGTCTCTGTGTCCAAATTTCCCCTTGTTATAAGGGCAGTCACATTGGATTAGGGCCCATTTAATGACTTCATTTTAGTTTGATTGCATCTGTAAAGACCCTGACTCCAAATAAGGTCCTGGGGGTTGGGACTTCAATATATCTTTTTTGTAGGGACATAATTCAACCCATACAAGTTGTGCACTGAAAGGGAGGAGGGGTGATTAAGCAGCAAGGGTGATCTCATCAGGCTTCCACCGGAAGATGGGCTGTATGGAAGAAGGGGCAAGAGGAGACACAAACTTCTCCCCCATCCGATTCAGTTCCTAAGTGCCTTCCAAAGGGTCAGCATTTCACTGTGAAGAATGTAATTATAATATTTTAAGAGAGCTATTTTTCATATAACCTGGCCCCCCGAAACAAATCGGCCACAGCCTTTTTTGATGAACCGAAGAGAGCTTGACTTGTGTAGTGAGAGATGCTGTTTGACCTCCAATGAGAAAGAAGAATCTATCACTGAAGTGTGGTGGGTTTAAAAGGTTTTCAATGGACGCTCCAGCCAATAGTGATTCCTTCCTTAGACACTGATTTTAAAATCTAACTGATAAAATTGCAAATGCTACCGTATTGTCTCCATTGCAGGAACAGCAGCCGGAAAAACTCTCAGGGTTAACACATTCCTTCCTCAAGATCATTCAGCTAGTACATGGCGCAGCTCCGCTTTGGTCATTGAGTTCAGGCCTAACTGACTCCGAAGCTCTGTCCTATTGTCTGTAATTTGCCACTAAGCCAAAGGAGAAACTACATGTCCCTTCCTACCCCAATCTCAAGGATCGATGAGTCAAAGCTGCGTGGGATTTGGAGAAATCTGTTTTCCCCTAGAAGGAAGAATGTTTGTTCTTTATTCACACTTACCATGTTGAAATAGCTGTAGAGAGGCCCAATCTGGGCCTGGCTCCTCTATTCCTTTTCTCTTGGGTTCTAGACTTATGGGAAGAGGCAGAGAGAACCACCCTACCCACAGGCAAAGAGAGTATCTTTGAAAAGGGCCCTGGGGAGCAATATTTTCTCCACAGATGAGTTCCAGAACTAATTCCTGTGAAACCCAATATTTCTAATCTTTGGCTAATGTTGGCTAGCCCTTAGGAAGGGCTCCGTAAGTTATAACTCCCCTTGATTGAGTGGTGAGTTTCCAATAATAATTTTTCAGAAGCCAGATCCAATCCTATAAGGTCCTATAAGTCTATGGGGAAGCCAGGAAAAGGAGAGGGGAGGAATCAAGACAGAGATCAGCTCCTAACGGGCTATAAGGAATAGAGCAAGAAAACATCTTGTTTCCATTTAGTGAGCAGTGAAGCCATAAAGCAGGGCTTATCACCAGTCTGAAGGACACTTTGGTCTCTAAAAATGATAAAAGTAGACGTCCTGGTGGGGCTGGGGCTGGGGGCTGGGGGCTGGGACGATGACAAGAAACAATCAGTCATTTGGGGAAAATTAAGCCTGTTGTCTGCGAGTTTAAATATCCATTTGAATATAACCAAAATGCTTTGGAATCCAGTGCTTGGAAGTAATTACGGTGATGGATTTTGCATTTTGTCGCACAATGCAATTAAGGGCTAGGATTTTGCCAACATCTTAAGCCTATTAAGAGATCCTCGCGAAAGCTGGCCATGTTTTCAATGACTCTGATGAGACTGTGTCTCACCTGTGGTGCTCTCCGGCCCGGCCTGCCAGCTCAGGCCACACGCTGCGGAAAGCAGGTAGCAGCAGAAGGGCCAGACGAACCTGCCCAGCCTGCTCCCCTGTGACTCTGCAGCGGTTTAATACATCACCATTGTGGCCCCTGTCACCTCTGACAGCAAATATGATTTTAGCTGTCAGGCAGCTGACAGAAAACAAAACATAATTTACAGCCAAATTCAGCCTGCAGAAGCACACACCTGGCTCCCAGAGGCTCAAGCTGCAGAAACACACCCCTGGGCAGGATCTCACTGGACGGGCTGAACTGGTGAAACCGCCCCTCCCTCCACTCCCAAGCCAGTTGAAGGAAAGGGAAAATGGAGATATACCTACTATTTCCTACTTCAATTTCCAAAATACACTTCGAGAATTTTATGACTAATAATACATTGTGTCCATAATTATACTGTTAGCAATGAATTGCGTCCTGAAGCAAGACTTTTTTTTTTTTTGCCAAACTCCAAGGGAAACCATGAGACTTTGTTTCATTCACTACCTGCTTTGTAGATGGAGTCTTCTAAAGTGACACTGGGGAGTGCTCCTGTGTCCTCGGAGAAGGACACAATTTTAAAGTCCTAGATTCTCATGCTGGCTGCTTGGGGTTGGAGGGGATGGGAAGGGGTTGGGAGAAAAAAATCTGGGAAAGATCTGAAAGTCAGAAATGTCAAGATCTGTTTTCAGGCTTGGCAATGAGCTCTCGGAACTGAATGGATGAGTGTGTGGACATATGTGCTTGTATGTAGCTGAGGCAAATTTGCATCAGAAATAACTAGAAAGAGCCAAACAGATTAGGTGATGGGAAATCTAAGTTGTCTGTGAAAATGGAAAATGTTGCATGGTGGATTATTTTTTTAAGACTTTCTTTCTTTCTTTCTTTCTTTCTTTCTTTCTTTCTTTCTTTCTGAGAGAGAGAGCATGGGAGCAAGTGCAGGGATGGAGAGGGACAAGCAGACTCCACATTGAGCATGGAGCCTGACGAGGGGCTCAATCCCCAGACCCCGAGATCATGACATCAGCTGAAACCAAGAGTCAGATGCCCAACCGCTGAGCCACCCAGGCAGCCCTTCATGATGGATTATTTTAAAGGATGCTTATCAGCCTGCATCGGGGCTCTGGGCACTGATGCCTGGAGTGAGGAGACCTGGCTCCTAGTCTGTTTGTTCTTAATTCCTTGTGCAACCTCCACCGTTCAGCACAGGGTATTGATAAAGCAGAGAAGCTGGACCAATAAGGCCTATCCAGGTTCAAATCTTGGTTTCATCACTTACTATGGCCTTGGCCAAATCACCTAATCTTGCTAAGCTTCCGCTTTCCCCCCGTAAGATGGGGATGAAGAGTGTACCTACTGCAGAAGGCTATAGAATTAAATGAGATGAAGTATGTCAAAGTGCAAAGCACAGAGGTCAGACATAGTAGCTGTTTGAGAAGTGGTGCTATATTTGCCACATGCTGATTCATTAACAAGCAATGATTGAACACCTGTTATGTACAGTACAGGCACATAGAATCATACAGGGGTTAAAGGTATGGACCTACTTTCAAGAAGTATGACATGGAAGCAGATAATACAAGGTGAGAAGAGATAAGACCCATGAGAGTAATACCTAGATGAAGTGCTCTGGAGTTGGGAAGAAGAGAGAGGAAAAGTTCAAGTCAGGGAAGTTGTACACATCACTTCATCTCCTCACCTAGAAAAGGACATAATGATCTTCTTTTCTCATCTCTTAGAGCTGGCATGAGGCCCAAACGAGTTAGAGACACACACACACTGGAAAGTGCAAACACTCTAAAAACCATGGGAGTATGAGAAGGGTGATGGTGGCAGTGATGCTGATGAGAGGATTCTTGAGAATTTTGCATCTTGGAGGTCTATGAAAACCAGGAGCAATCCTCAGGTGCACAAAGTCACAGAAGATTGCCTGAGGCCTGAGAACTGTAGCATGATTTCAAATCCCCGACTCCTTTTGAAAGCCTCAACCGGCTTTTAACTGGCACATGATCAGTCGCTTACACACTCACAAATGGGAAGTTAAAAAGTCACGTGGAAAAAGTGGCACAAAGAAAACTTGTCTTTCCCTGGAACCTTCTGCTACTGAACCTCTCGGGAGGGAAGAAAGAAGGAAGAAAGACCCTTTGTCCAAATTTCATACAGCTCTAGAAATAAAAGCTGCATCCAGGACTGAATCATGTGGGTAAAGTCAATTGTTCGGGCAAAAGGCAAACGAAATATTGAGAGGGATGTCCGAGGTCTCTGTACTTCTCCTGGACATGTAGCCTTACCAAGTCTCACCCAGGAGGGACAGAGGTGCATCCCAGGGAAGTGAAAGTGGATGCAGCCAGACCTCCAAGTCCCATTCCTCCCTGACCACAGGCCAGAAGAGTGTCCCCCTCCCTCCCGAAACAAGTATGTCCTCAAGCTACCTACTATCAGCTGCAAGCACCATATGTACACCTGGAGCAGCCACCCCTACTTGTCTCTGCCAGCAGCTTGGACTGGGAGAGCCTAAGGAGCCTTCTTGCTCACCTCACCAGTGGTCCTCAGGTCATGGAGTACAACATCTATGGGCAAGTCAAACATGCAGATTCTTAGGCTCCATCCCAGACAATCGAGGGTCCAAAGTAGACTCCAGAAGCCAGATTTTTACCAAGCCCGAGGGCCACACTTGGAGAAACACTTGTCCACCAGGATCCTTTGAAACACAAATAAGGAAATTAAGGCTTCGAGGTGTGGTGACTTACCCAAGGTCACAGAACCAGCCATTGGTAAAATCCATTTGAACCTTGTCATTCAGATCCAAAGTAACAATGATATCAACTCAAGACAGTCAATTCAGTGGTCCACAAGGCTCTGCTTCTTTCCCCACGTCCCACTACCTCTCCCTACTTCCCAAGGTCTTGTTTACAAAGATGGAACAAAATCAGATGAAAATTAGAATTTGGGTCAAAAATTCTCTGAATGAATATCAAAGGAACATTTGAAACCTCTAAAATATCTGTTTCTTGATTTTCTCTGCCCCCACTTCCATCTCTTGTCTGTCTCTTGCACAAAGGGTTTGAGACAGTAGATACCTTGTCTATGTGGTTGCCGAACTGAGCAAAAGGATAGTACAAGACAATCATCAAATAGCTAAATAGATTTCAAAATTCAAAAGGAAACTGGAATTTTAGCCCAAATTAACATGGTGTATAATTAATATTTGTGCTTCCACCAATCTCTATTTATGACTGGGTAGCACCATAAGCTTTGCCTCACAAAAGACCATTTTATACACATCCACTCAGGGCTGAAAAAATAATCTTTCAAGATTATCAGAGGAATCCAAGGTGGAGGTGACTTCCCTCTCTTGTGTGCTTGAACTTGGGAAGACTTTCAACATAATGGTTGACATATAAAAGACATTTATAATAATTACTTAGGCACTAATGACAGTTTGGACAATAAGAAGCCTGGTTCCAAAGTTCCTTGACCAGCAGTGTTTGCTGTGACTAAGAACCATGTAGACAGCAGGCATCGACTTGCCCTGACCTTTGCACTTGTAATAAAAATGCAATAAAGCAATTGGTTAAAATAGAGACATGCCTGATAAAGAATATTTGCTTTTTAAAGTAACTGGCTAAAATAGGAGCATATCTGATAAATGAGTTTATGGGGGGGGGGGGGCGGAAGGCCAAGCCTCACTAATTAGTCAAGATTCAGTTTCCTACATAGATTCCTTCTTTACCCCTTTGAAGAGAAATGAAGCAATGGAACGATGAAAATGTTCTATAGTATTGACCAATAGCATGTCTACTCCTCAAATAATAGAGAGTTGTTTACATGCTATAACACTTGTTTTACAATTCCCTTGCTTCACAACATGAAGACACAGCCTTCTATGGTGTATTTAATCAGAAAACTGTGCTTCCCACCAGGACACCAATGTACTTGGACCATCATTGCCATAAAGCAGAAGGCACTGAGGTTCTCTGTAGCCCCTGGTCTCTTAATTCATTGCCATCTACACCAGAGTTGAAAATCTGTCTGGATCAATCTTATTTCCCTTGAGAATCTGCTGTACACTAGGTCCCTTTCAAAAAGTTCCAATTTTTTAATTAAAATTCTATTTTTTAACAACTAAATATATAAAGGACGACATTCAGTATGATTATGAGAAGGCCAGAATACATTACACATGGCAATAGTAGTAAGAATGACAAGGACGTATCATAAATATGCATGCATTGATTGTTCACCTTTTTGTGTCTCCCTAATAGCAATTAATGAACCTGGAAGGCAGCCATATTGGCTTGGGGCACTGTATAAAGTGGAGGTCCCTGGTACCCAGGAAATGATGCTTCCTGAGCCACTCTTGGTCTGGCCCTAGGGACTGACTTTAATCAAGGTACCTGAAGCTACCATCTTCTCCTGTTGGGATAAAAATGTACCTTCCTAGAGGCTCCCAACCATCGGCCAATCTGGAGGAAGCTACAGAGAGCAAAACAATCTTCAAGGATTTGCCCTTCAGGCAAAAGAGCAGTCTCTTTACATAACCCAGCAAAGGGAGAGAGAAAATTCTAGAGTCACGGCACCACCTGTCCCGGTACCCAAGCCTGGGAGCATCAAATCAGGGCTGCAGACAAGATCAGGCCTCATGTTCATAATCACTTGGCACTTACAGGGTGTCTGCCTAGACACAATCCTCTGCTGTGAAGAAAGGAAGCATATCACCCAGATAAAAACTAGAAGAAATGCCTGACACTTCCTAGTCCAACTGCATCCCGCATTTCCTTCACAGTTACAAAGACTTATTTTTTAAGTCTTGCCTATTTAGAGAGGAATCTCAATTAAGCAGAACCCATCTAATTAGAATCTCCCTGGAATAAAAAACTTTAGTAAGTATAGTGAACACTTGCACAATACTTGCCATGAGCCAGGCACCATGCTAAGCACTTTACATTAAAGCTGCATGATAAGTGGTTGAGGCAGCTTCTCTATTATTATCCCCGTCTTATAGATGACTAGCCTGGGAATCAGAGAAGTCATTGCATCTAGGTCTACAAAACTGCAGAGTGAGCACTGGTACCCAATAGCCAAGCTTCTTAAATCCAACACAATCCTCTGTTAGTAAAGATTAAATTCTGACCACGAGACTGGACGTTCCATAGCCCAGAGAAGGCTTTGAGGGTTGGGAGCATTTTGAAAACATCAGGTGTTAAAACAAAGTCGATTGAATGATGAAACTTTAGTTGTCCCAGAAATTAATTCGTTTCCTCCAATGATTTCCTGATTCTCTCCATTCCCTCTACATCACTCTCCCTGGCCTTGTGATTCATCCTTCTGGGGATGAATCCTTCTGAATCCAAAGTGCCTTCCAGCAAAAACACCCCCATTTTCGGCACTGGAAGGTATGCAGGTATGCAAGATGCAGATATCAAGACAGAGCACCCCAGACTTGGACCCCAGCCTCCACAGTTATGTGAGCATCACGCCCTAATGCCAAGCTGGCCTGAAAGGAAGTCTCAAAGACGATCTTAATAGACTCCCAAATGATTAAGAAGGGGTCACTGCTAGGCTTTACAAGAAACGGACTGACCACCACGGGGCTTTTCAGTGCATCATCAGGCCCTGGCGGAGGTAATGTAACTATTTTATAAACTGGGAGAGTGACCAGGGCTGTGAGGAGAATGGGTGGAGCTGTCATTTTGAAAGAAGTAAAGTCATGCCCTATTTCTTCCACGAGCACGGACACACACAAACATCGCCATCAACATCGGGTGACTGTGCCACTTAAGTACACTTACTGAGCATTTAGCATGTTCCAGGCTCCACCCTAAGTCCTTCACCTATGGAGGTGCTATTTGATGCTCATAACTCCATGAGGTAAATTCTATTATTAGCCCAATTTAAAGAAAGGGAAACTGTGGCACAGAGAGGTTCAGTAACTCACCTACAGATGGCAGCCGTTGGAGGATTCGGCCTCGGGCAGGCTGACTCCAGAGCCGATGATGAAACTAGGTGCTTAATGAAAGAATATCGATTTGATTAACCAAGAGACTATTCTGCTGCGGTTAGTCACTCTTGCTCTCTAAGTAAACGTGAAGTCCACACAAGACAAACATTTGACCAGCTCTCTGATAAGGCTGGAATGTCCAGTTACAAAAGCAAGAGGCCAACATCTTCTGGGAGAAATGAAGAAAAATGAGAGGAAGCAGTGGCTGGAAGCTGGAGGGAAGAGCGCAGTTGAGAGGAGGTCTGTTCAAAGTCTTCACAAGTGCCCCCAGGGACTGGCTGTCATCACACACCCGGTGCAGAGACAAGTACCCAAACCACCCTTGGTCTGGGGAAAGTTCATGCGTCCCCTGCAAATGTCCTCTGAGGGTTGAGCAGAGCTCTCCTCCCACCCTCCTGGTCGTATCTGAAACCAGGACATTTGGAGATTGGAGAAAGCCCAAATCCTTCCTTAAATTTTCCCCCTATAGTTATAGGATTGAAATGTGGAGAAGACATCCCATAAACGGTTTTGCTTTCCTAAAGTTCTTCACGGTTGCTAGGCAAATCTCATGATAAGAGCATCTGGCTCATATCCATTGGGGACTGGAAACCCATGCCTCACAAACCTCTCTCGAGGTGTCCCCAGGCTGCCCAACGCCTTCCTGCAATGCCTCTTCCTCCTACAGCACATTGTGCACCAGCCGCAACACTTCGGGCTCCGTGGAATTAATCAAGGCTGCTCTGCTGATGTTCAGTGTCAACGATGTTCTTCTTGTCTATCAATCTGCCCTCAGGGGGAAGGGGTTGCCTGTGGGGTGCTGCCCAGACTCAGGCCCCTTTTGTTGTGTCTCCAAACGCTCCCTTCCTATCCCAGCACTTTGTGAAAGGCTCCGTGGCCCCACTCCGTGATGGCCTTTGCGCTGCCGTTTCCCCTTCTTACCCTCCTCGATTTGGATTGTGATTAACCAAGCTAAGCTTCTGGGAAATCGAGCAATTTTACAAATTATCAATTTGCACAAATGGTTAAAACCAAAGGAGCACATATTTTACAGATTGGCATACTCTCCCCTAAGGGTTAATTCCATGGAGTTTCCCTAAGAAAGCATTATTTCCAACAACTGACAGAGCAAAAATTACAGGGAATATACATTCCGAGGGAAATAGCCAACTCAAAGATTTTCCAGTAGAGATTCCTAGGTCTCTGAACCCCAGACAGTGCACACCTTGGTTGTTATTTTCTGGGGAGCCCATTTTCCCCATTATGCCAAGTCTCTGACTTCCTGTTCCCAAGAATACTGTTAATAATGGAGGATAAAGATACAAAGGCTTACGGGTGACCTCTACATGATTCTAGCTCAACGTGGAGAAAAGCAAAGAATTGAGTCAGCCAGGCTCCTGATTTGCCCCTGCACCACAGAATTACCAATTTTGTTGATACTATTTACTAAATTAAATTGTCTTCACACTGAATTGACCAGCTCCGGCATTGAGCGGGGCATGAAGAGTGTATTAGGAGTAGTTCTTGCCGGCAACTGGGTTAGGTTCACATATAAATTTTCAGCCTTAGAATGAAACAGTCCTGGCTGTAAAGTGTTTAACTCAACCACTCAGAACCATGTCCCTCTGTGCCTGCTGTGAGTTTGTGAGCCTTTCAACAGCTCGACTGTTCCACTGACCTATTTACTTTCGGTTTTCGGCCCCTCTTGCCACTAGGGAAGGAAGAAGGTGTTTCAGCAACAGTAGTTTCGTAATCCTAAATCCTCTTTTAGGAAGTGGTAATAATCAAAATGCAGCTTTATTCATGCTAATCCGTTCACAGAAATGGGAATGAACTCATTAGGGAGTTAGTGGCAAGCTACCAAGGAAAGAAACAGCAACTTCTTCTCATCTAGGCCCCCAGGTTTTTGGCCCACCTCTCTGGGATCTTCCAGGTTCTAAATGAGCCGCACGAGGGCTCCCAGAGGTTTCCTGGAATGCAGAAGCAGGTGGAGAACCGTAATTAAGGCTCAACTGGAGGTGCAGACACAAAGACAGTTTGAGTTCAAAGTGCTTCCCCGCCCTGGCAGTTGCTCAGGTGGCAGTAATTGAGGACAGGGAGAAAAGTGACAGGTGCTGTGGACACCAGTCTAACAAGAACAAAGCTCAGACTTCGAGGATCTGCAGGGCAGGTGAGCATTGCTCATCCTCTTCAGCAAAGTACAAGGAGCTGCTGTGTACTTGCAATAGAAAGTAAATTGGTGACAACCCTGGATGTGGGGATTTGGAGCAGAAAACTGGGTGTAGGACTAGACTCCCGTCCTCTGACCCATTCGAGATAATCTATAATACTCTACGAGCTGGTTTGGATCAACAATTTCCCTTCCCTTGAGCCCAACATCCTTAGACATCAAAGGGCATTGCCATGCCTGGGCACTTAGATTTGAGACAATAACACCAAGACCATCCCTTTTATACCATAAGCCGCTAGGCCTGGGAATTTGCCTCTTGGGAATTATGTTCCTCACTTAATCTGAGCCATGGAGAGGCCATGAAATAGCCTAACTAACCTTGGCTTATCAAGGCAAAGTACACTCCAAAGCTGATCCAAGACCAAGAGCATCTTGGAAAAGAATTGGGCTGCTCACATGGCCCCACGCATATCTAGCTGACAAAAGATCTTGAAAAGGAAGAACCAAGAGTTCAGAAAGGCATGACCTCCACTTCCCTAACTTCTTTCTGTTTCTTCCCCTTACCTCCTTTGCATCTCTTTCCAATAAAGGAAAGGGGGCTACTGGCCTATTAGGAGTCCTTGCCTGATTGATTCAGGAAAGTTAATTTCATTGAAATAAATTCGATCTCAAAATTGTAAGCAGACTCTTGTGAGATTTAATCCTTGGAAGCCCCCAACTGCTCTAGCCCATGGAATCATCGCTGACATGCTACATGCAAACTGTCAGATAGCTGGTTCCCTTCTTCGTTGGGCATTTGAATCAAATTGGATCATTATCTGTACCCTTCCTCACTCTTTGCAGCTTCAAAGTTCCTTGAGTTCCAAAGGAGAATCTAGAGTTTTCATGGTTGGTACCTGGGCTTGTGGACATTAGCAAGTTGCCTTATAAGAATTTGAATGGAAAGAGCCTGTAAAAAAAGAAGGGCCAGATGGGATGATTGATAAAGCACTTTCCAGTTTAGCATTCCCTAATTCCATGACCTCTTTTTTTTTTTTTTTTTTTTTTTTTAAGGAATGGGCATTTAAAGTCTCCCAACGATTTAGGACTTGGGCATTCAGATGCTTTTTCTTAGGAACTGGAATTAGAACCAAAAACTAGGCTTCCAGAGGTTGCTGATGAGCAGAAGAATCAAGGTGAATTGACAGACAGCAACATCTTTTAGAGTAATTGGAAGCAATTATCATGTAACTTCTGATTCATCAGGGACCTAGCCCACCAGCACTAAGACTTTTAAAAAGAATGTTAGACTCTTTTGCTGTTTAACATGAAATTGGAGAGAGAAATTGGTGTCATGGTCTACATTCTTTTACTACAAATTAGCAGGTACCCTTCGCTCAAAATATCCAAGGCTTTTGTTGTGGAGCCAAAATTGATCAAAGGTTACTGCAATCTAAAAACAAAAGAAAGAAAGGGAGAGAGAATTCTCCAGTTGCCTGGTTGCTAAGCAACCATAGTCTGTTCTGGTAACTGGGTCCGGGGGTCTTTGCTTTCATTTGCTGCTGACTTTCACTCCATATATAATATATACCAGCATGTTTATTCTCCTGTAAATGCCCAGCAAATAAAAAGCGATAAAGCCCTTTCACTGAAATTATTCATGTGCTAAAAGCTTTTATCCACATCACTGGTGTGATTGACAATATCATACCAGCAAGCTTCCCGAATTAGTTCTTGTTCTGCTATTGTACTCCTGGGCTTTCTTTCTTTAATAAAAGAAAAAGAGCTACAGTTTTATTTAAGCTTTCTATAGTCTGGCATTACAGCTCCTCAGTACCAATGATTAAGATGTCATGTCTATTCCAGGCACGTTTTTTTCCTTCTAGTTGCTGTCAACTTTCTAGAGAAACTACCTTTCACATGATTTTCTCCCCCTTAAAAACTTTGGGTTGCCTTTAGAGCTAATCTTCAGGAGAGAATTTGAATGAGTTATGAGTCCATTCTGAGAACCCTTATGGAAATCCAAATGGTGTATGACACCCTTCAGACTGTTTCTCAAAGTATGTACCAAGGACCACTTACATCAAAATCAAAATTCAGGTGCTAGGCCTGGGGATCTATATTTTATCCAACACCATGCGCCTTTCCCTACCAGGTAACTTTGATCCACCCTGAAGTTTGAACACTACTGCCTGAAAGGACTTGAATGTTTTCATTTGTACAAATTCATCAGTCCTGGGTAAACCTGCACTTTGAATTCAGAGATGAGGAGTTTCTATTTGGGCAAAGGCTTCAGAGTCCCTCAAAAAAAAAAAAAATTCCTATGGGTAATGGCTGTGGGCACTGGTAAGCAGACTGATCACTCCCTCTCCAGGAAAGTAGCCCAAGAGACAGAGGTCTTAATGTCAAAGATGGCCATACATGTGGGGCTGGCCATGGTCCACAGGCACAGGGAGATAGCTTGCTGGTCAACACCATCTTCTCTTTCCTTCTACCTAAAGATTTTACCTTGGCACTGAAGATTAGTAGCCAAAAGTGTTATGTTGTTATGTGGCAGGTGCAAATTTCATAAGTCACAACCTCAAGGGTTTTTCCTTTCACAGGATTTCATTTATTTATCAATATCTCATTTCTACCTGATGGCCGAAACTCAATCTTATTAATTTCAGGAAAACGTCAAATTCAGTGATGATTCAACCATTTTGGGTTTGTTTAAACCTCACTCACATTCGGGATTTTTCCACCTTCCTTGTGCCTTCCTGCAACTGATCCTAAGCTCCAGGGGAAGGAACAGAGCTTGTGTGATCTTGCTATGGCCCAGTGTGGATGGGAACAATTTCTTCTTTGCCCTGATCCAGCTGCATCCTCTGCTGCTATGTAGGTATGCCATGGGTGGTCTGCTTATCTTCCCAGGCTCCTGCAGTTCTTTTACTTATTCCTCACTTGCTGGCCAGCATGCAAAACCCAGAAATTACTCTGGCCCTCAAATGCCTACACACATCTCATCCACCATTAGGTCTGCTCCACTGCTGCCCTACTCTGACAGTCTGGAGGATTTGACTATGAGTTTTGCTGAGTCCCTGGACCTCTACCTGGAAACAAGTCACATAAGCCCTCTCTGCCTTTAGGTTTCCAAATTTTAAAGGGGATTCCAAGAAGAAGGAAGGGTTATCCCCCTCCCCAAACTAACACTCTTCATTCTTATTAACTTCTTCTCCCCTCCAACCTAGAAGTTTCTGCCTCTTTGTCTGAATGAAGATGGGAAAGATACAAGATTCATATCAGGATGTGTAAGTTTAAATCTAAGGGAGAATGGGGATAGGGGATGAGTGAAGAATAAGTAAAGGAACTGCAGGTATAACAACAATCCACAAAAGATCATACTCCTCATCTCATCATACCAGAGCTACATGGGGCCCCAGCACTACATTTATGGTGCAAAATAAACAATAGACACAGTGCGAACAAAAACACCTTCAACTTTGAATTTTCGATGCAAGAAACTTCCATCCATGCAGGCTTGCCCTCCACCAGCCTTCTTTCCCAGCGTCAACCTTTGGACAAATTTTATGGCTGCAACATTGCTTCTTCTACTTCTAACAGGCTCTGAGAGCCACTAACTGAAGAGTAAAAAATAATCCTCTTCTTGAGTGGGTTATCATAACCTGCAAAAAACGGATGCTTTGCAAGCACTGAGTGGTTTAAATAGTCATTGCATTCATACATGGCCGTTTTCCATCATCATCTTTTATATGGCATTAATTATTTTTCCTATTCTTTCATTGAAAAGGCTTTCAACCAGAGAGAATCCTAATTAATTTGAGGCAAGAATAATTTTTCTTACATCTTGCTGCTTCCAGTCTGTGATTAAAAGGAGCAATTTCAAAGTGGGCATCTTCAAGCCTCTCATGTAATATTGAGTGGCTCTGCTAAATAGCTTTTAGATATGCTGTTCATGTGTTATTTTGATGAGAGCTAGTGATGGTGTTAATTTCTGATAGAATACTACAGATTGCTGGGTTCTTTCTAACTAAGAGATATCTTTGCACAAAGGGAAGGGCTCCAGCATCTCATTTAGTCAGATTTTGCTATTTTTGCCATAATATTGCTCATGGCCTCTTCTCTTCTACGTACTCCCTCACATATTGCCTTGGGATGTATTGTTTCACTTACATGTATTTTATCTTTCCAAATGAACTGTAGTTTTCAGAGTGGGGCCAAGCTTTTTCCTACCATCACAGGGTACATTATCTCAATGAAAATACCAACTCAATTCTGCTCGCTTGAAGAGAAAAGGGAGATCATTTAATTTTATGAAGAATCACGCATGTTTCATGGCCTTCGTGGTAGACTGGCATCAGAAATGGAAAACCATTCTGACCCCAAGGGTATATGTGGGATCTGGCTATGATTCAAATCTGGGTATCATTGGCTGTTAGAGGATTATGAAAGCCAAGGGTGTAAATGAAATTGCTTTAGAAGGGGCAAGGATGCCTGGGTGGCTTAGTGGTTGAGCATCTGCCTTTGGCTCAGGGCATGATCCAAGAGTTCTAGGATGGAGTCCCATATTGGGTTCCCCACAGGGAGCCTGCTTCTCCCTCTGCCTGTGTCTCTGCCTCTCTCTCTGTATCTCTCATAAATAAATAAATAAATAAATAAATAAATAAATAAATAAATAAATAAAATCTAAGAAAGAAAGAAAGAAAGAAAGAAAGAAAGAAAGAAAGAAAGAAAGAAAGAAAGAAAGAAAGAAAGAAAGAAGTGGGAATAGTTCTCAAACAATGAGAAGTGGGAATAGTTCTCAAACAATACCATTAAGTGTCTGGATAAATTGAATAAGCCCAAAAAGGATAAGGAGAATGGCTGAGACAAAGAGAAAAAATACAACATACAACAATCTACTGCAGTAGGGAAAGCATGATCCAATGCAGGTCAACTCTCTTCAATGCTGCATGAAGAGTTAAGAGAAGAAAGATATCTGTTAGACTTAGCTATACAGAGATCTTGATAAATAGTTCTGTGGAGCTATGGGGATGGAAGCCAAGAGTGGGTACGTATGAGGACCAGATGAAGAACTGGAAAGCAAAAGTAAGTGAAGCTTTCAAGAAGTTTGTCTATGATGGGAAAGAGCAAGGGTGATCAATGATGGGGGATACAAAATCTGGGGAGATTTCTCTCCTATATTTGGAATGATTCCATCACAGAAATGGAAAAGTTCAAGGTATACAGTTATACAGAGCAACTTCTTTATTCTTTTTAAAGATTTTATTTGTTTGAGAGAGAGAACGAGAGTGAGCAGGAGGGAGAGAAAATCTGAGACAGACTCCATGCTAAGTGCAAAGCCTGACACAGGGCTCTATCCCAGGACTGTGAGATCATGACCTGAACCAAAATCAAGAATTGGACGTTTAACCAACTGAGTCACCCAGGCACCCCAGAGAGCATCCTTTTTAAAATATGTATGCTCCTCTCGCATCCCCACCCCAACCCTATACACAAACTACGTAGCACATCAATGTTTGGCCTTTCTAGGAGGATAATTCTCCAGATAAAAAAGTAAAATCCAAAGCTATCCCTTTGATGCCAACATACAACCCAGCTATCATTGCAAAATGATGTTCAAAACCCCTCTCCTAGGAAGCATAGAGAATGAGAGTTCCAATCTAATGATGTAAGGATAACTGGTGTTTATGTGGTCTTTGCCCTGTGAAGTCTCAGAGGGCTAAGTCCCACCTGGCTTCTAAACCAAATGCTTTTTGAATCTCATAAGAGGACTTCTGTGTATTTTTAAATAGTAGTTTGCACCACGTATTTTAGGTCAGACAGACAGGCCTGGCGAAATTGTGACTTGCCACTGACGATGACAGAAGTGGGCCCAGATGCCACATCCCCCCAAGGTAGGCCAGGTCTTCCTACACAACAGATGGGCTGCTTCTATCTCCTCCTCACTTGGCAGCTTTGCCTTCATCCTTGACTCACAGAACAGAGAGTTTTAGCTTAAGAAGCTTGATGGGTACTTTTCCCCACCACTGCCACACCCATCAGCTGACAGTTGAAAATGGAGATCCAGAGAGAGCAAGTGACTTAGCCAAGTGCAACCAGCTAGATCTAAACCCAAGTCCTCCCATCCTCAGGCCAGCATGCTTGTGTCTGCACCATGTGTCCCATAAGCAACTGACAGGCTTGGGTGTGCATCCTAGCAGTTTGGCAGAAAGAGTAACACTTCCCTTTCTTAAGAACGTGACCATCTCCCTTCAGGCCCCCCGCCGCCCGCAACCAAGGACTTGACATTGTCCAATTCATTTCCTCTGGGAAGAGCCCTATGTTTCCTCAGCTATAAATATTAAATCCTGAGAGGTTTCCTCTCAGAGTTGAGGTACAGCTAATGAAGTCTAATATCTGTGCTAAGTGTGACCTGAAAGAAAAGAATTTTTAACTTTCAGGCCCATCAGAGGGAGGAGAATTTTCTTTCCACAATCTTAATAGGCCAAAAGGGGTTTCCAAAAAGGAAATCTTCACAAGTGGAAACTGTTGAGGCAAGAGTGGTTATTTCTGATCACCATGGAAACCCCCAATCACCACATCCCTTGCTGCCATGGTGAGGAAGGTTGCCTTATTTTCCTACCCCAATTTCTCCTAAGATGAGATGGTCCTTGAGTCTGCCAGCTTATATCAGCCACCCAGCTCAGAGTCTATGCCCTTCACATTGGCCCCAACTTGGTCCCTTCATCACCCTCCATACTACCCCTAAGACCAACTTTTCACCAGTCTGGAAAATTTTAATGCCTTAATGTCTCCTCTAAATCCAACTTCTCAATGGCCTACAGTCCTCTGTTCTCTCTCTAGGTCCAATGATCTCTATCTCAAAGTCTTGAATCTCAGTTTTGGTGGTTAGACAAAATAATGTTGCTTGTGTCCTTTAGACCAATTGCCTCCTGTGCTTTGCTGCCCCTGCTTCCTTAAGTCTTTGCAACCTGATTATCACCATCACATTAAATGAAACTATTTTTTAAGGCTAAAACTCAAGTGCTTTGTCTCATCACCCTGCTCTCATTTTTTTACAGCATTTGACACATTTAACAACCACACACACCACCCCCCCACTGCCCACCCACACATACCCACTTCTTTAAAATTCTCTCTTCCTGAGGCTTTCTTTATAACCTTTTGACTACCTCTATCTTCTGCAGTCTGATGAGTTTCAGACCTTTCCTCTTGGATGTTCTCAGTCTCAACACATCCAAAGCCAACTTAGTGGTCTTCCTTTTAAACCGACTTCCCTGTGTCTTGAACGTCATTACCATCTCCTGGCCTGGCAGGCTAGGTATCAAGAAGTCATCTTTTTTTTTTTTTTAAGATTTTATTTATTTATGCGGGACTTGATCCCGGGTCTCGGATCACACCCTGGGCTGAAGGCACTGAGCCACCCGGGCTGCCCAAGAAGTCATCTTTGATGCATTTCTATTCTCAGCCCACACATTCAATTAGACCCCAAATCCTATTGATTCTTCCTTCAAAATGTCTCCCAGACTTACACCATCCTCTTCATTACCACCTTGTTTTCTCCTTTCTAACCTATCTAGCCCATCATTGATTGATTAATTCACCTTGCTCACCACTGATGGATCCCTAAAACACTCACCACACGTTACCAACAGCAACTCCCACTTTCCATATGAAACTAAAGTCCTTGCTCTGAAATCCCTAAACATGGGGTACCTGGGTGGTGCAGTCAGTTAAGGGTCTGACTCTTGGTTTTGGCTCATGTCCTAATCTCAGGGTTGTGAGATCAAGCTCCACATCTGGCTCCATACTTAGTGTGAAGTCCACTTAGGGCTGTCTCTTCCTCTGCACTGCCCCCCCCCCGGCATTCCTCTTTCTCTCTCTTAAAAATAAATAAATAAAATCTTTTTAATAAATAAATAAATACATAAAATTTCTAAACTTGCCTGTCCTATCCTGCTTAATCACTTTGAGCTCCCATTACTCCATAGCATGAATTCTTTGCTGCAGCCAAACTCCACTTGTTGTATTTCTACCCTCATGCAAATGAAAATGATTTGCTTGTTTCCACTGCCAGCAGGTTGATGTGCTACTCTCCACCCTGGAAACACCTTCCACTCCACTCCACTTCTCTCCACTCCACTCCACTCCACTCCACTCCACATTGCCCCATATTCATCCTGCAGGGTTCTGTTCAAGCCTCACGTCCTCCCTCATGTACCTGGTGACACCCGGTCACCTGGAACTCTAATTCTTCTTGCTCTCACTGCTGATACTTCTTATATCACTACATAGAACTAATTATTTTCTGGAGGGTGTAACTATTCGATTCAACATGCTATTTATTCTGACCAAGTCACTAAAATGGAAAATACAAAAGGTGGGAAGGGAATACAAAGATTGTTTTTAGTGATTTGTACTACTGGCAGTTTGGCAGTACGGAAAAGGAAAGTGAAAGTGTTCCCATAATCTCCTTTAGCCACCTCTTCCATTCTCTCTCTTTTTTCCTCATAAATATAGAAATTTATTTCTCACAGTTCTGGAGTTGGGAAGTCCAAGATAAATGTGCTGGCACATTTGGTGTCTAGTGAGGACCTGTGTCCTGGTTCATAGACAGCTGTCTTCTCACTGTGTCCTCACATGGCAGAAGGGACAAGAGAACTCTCTGGGGCCTCCCTTGTAAGGACACTGATCTCATTCATGAGGATTCTATTCTTAAGACCTAATCACCTCCAAGAGGCCCCACCTCCAATATCATCACATTAGGGATTAGGTTTCAACATATGAGTTTTACCCCCTCCGTTCTTTAACATGGATCACTGATGTTTTCTCAATTTAAGGTAAAATCAATGGAGCCTGTTGAGGTACAGCTTTCCATTCCACCTAGCTAGAAATTCTGAAACCTCCCTTGTCTGTTATAGACCAAAGAAGAAAAATTGTTATCATGTGGAGTCCATTCCCTGACCACAATGTGATATATTTAGATATCAACAACAAAAAATATAACTACAAAAAAATCTCTATGTGGTTAAAATACAATAAAATGGAGACCAGGCTTGAAAATCCTCCAACTGACAAAACCATATGAGCCACGTAAACAGAACTAAATCTAGCTTGTTTCATTAACAGAAGCATAACTTAACTTGCATTATTTCTTATAAAGTAAGATCATCATAATAAATACTTAAGTCATCTTCCCAAAAATGGTGTAAAAGAACCACTTTTATAAACAATCCACTGCCATCAGGAAGCCCTCCCTTGTAATAATCAATCACTGTAAAGGTTAAACTACTTCCTCATTTCCACTTTATAAGCCACCCAGTAACATCATGGCCCTGAGTTTCGGATCAGTTTTCAATTTGAAAGCTCCCAGTTTGTGAACTGTTCTTATACCCATGCTCTTTTATTGGTTCAAAGGTTTAAATGTGCTATTTCTGGATTTTCTACAGTTTCCAATATCAGAACTGAGATCCAAAGAAGAGTCCCAGTAACTCCACAGCTGGTGAATAACCAAGTGTCAGTATCCTCAGAGGCCACTGTGCTCACCACATTCTCTGTAATGACGGAGTTCTAGGGTAGATCCATTGGATCTGGGCTCTGCTCCCCTTGCACTGGGGGCTCTCTGACCTTTTGCACATACCTGCATTTTGTTTGTTGAAGCTTCTTGGTAATTTACCCTACCTATTCTGTTCAAAAGGAGGTGGGGGTGCACATGATTCCCTGTGTTTTGGAGTAGCTGTTGGAAAACAGGATCCCTCATAGTTAAGATGTCTTAGGGAATCTAACGGCAAAGATGGTTTCCATTTGGTCTTAAGGTCTCCACTTCCCTCCAAAACTCCTGCTTCCTATGTGTATACCCACTATGGACCAGGACTGTGTGCCTTTTTGGAAGATGGATGAACTTTTGGATAATTTGGTATTAATTATAATGACCACTTCAGAAACGTTTAATTTAGATAAGATAGTCCATCTTAAGGGGCACCATTGAGAAAAAATGGATCCCAAACCTGTGGGAAACACTGGAGTCCCTTTGATTGGTGTGCAGAAGTTTCTAAAAGACAAATGACTCCAGAAATACCTTCTCTAAAAGAATCCTTAAAGCATGCAAATAATAAATCTTTAGTATAAAACTTCTGGCCATCTGAGCAGGTAACCTTAATTTAGTACATCTATCAGAAACACAATTTAGATCAAGCTATTTTTTTGAGTTTTATATTACTGTATCTGAGAAAGGCAAAAAAAATTTAAATGAAAACTATTAGAGCTTTGTTTATATATTTACATATGTCTATGTATGCATGTGTGTTAGATATATATGATAGTTTTTTCTTTTAAGATTTATTTATTTATGATAGACAGAGAGAGAGAGAGAGGCAGAGACACAGGAGGAGGGAGAAGCAGGCTCCATGCCGGGAGCCCAACGTGGGACTCGATCTCGGGACTCCAGGATCGTGCCCTGGGCCAAAGGCAGGCGCTAAACCACTGAGTCACCCAGGGATCCCCTATATGATAGTTTTTATAGAGTGCTATGTAATTGGCTTTAAAAATAAGCACATATCAATTAAGTATTCCTAAAATTCTCAGAAATATAGAAACCAACTCATATGTTTTTCAAGTTTACATGATCTCAGATAATCTTTGATAAATAAAAGAAGGTTCAAGTTTGTTGGTTTAGTAAAAACAAGCATGTCTTCAAAATTTTCAACACTAAATGTAATGCAAACACACAACTTTTTCTACCTGGCCTTCTTAGTCAAATGAGCTCATACTATCTCTATGTTATAAAATTTGTCAACAAGAAAAATAAGATGATGGTTAGCTGTTTAATGTCTAATCCAGACATAATTGTTAAAAGCAAGTAATTTCATTAGATGTAAGTAAGATAAAAGTTTGCACTGAGTTAAACTAAATAATGGATATTTGTTGAATATCTAGATAATTTCCAAATAACATAATATACTGAAATATTAATTTCTAAATAGAAGTTATATACTTCTGGCTTCTTTTTTTAAGTATTTTCCTGATAAGCCTCACTATCTCACTTTTTTTTTTTTTTGTAATAAAAAGGCTACTTGAGTTCTATACATAAGTTTCCTACAAATCATTTTGTGAAAGTACTTATCCTTGAGATGCTCAAGGAAATTATGTAATAACCTCTGGAATAAAACAATCTCCTTTTCAAAGCTTCCATTTTGATCGCATACCAAAACTATAGCATACATCTAAATAGTATGAGATGATCAAAAATTCCAAAGACACTACCAAAAATACTTTGAGGTTTTCCTGGGGAAAACTTCTTTCAGGATTTTCTCTTTACACTAACAAAATAGTTATATGCTGAAACTCAATGTTTGCATACAATTTATCTACGCCCACGCCCCAAAAAAGCCTAACAGATATCAGGCAAAAAGAGCTATCCAGGGAGTCACATCCTTATCTTGGTACTTTTTATAGCAGCAGAACCAACAAATTAGGAATATAATATGACAAGAATGTATTATTAAGGCAGGGCTCCTCACACTGTCACACTGCCTTCATACTCAAATCTCCACTTTACACACCAGCCTATCTAAATCACTATCATCTACCCAACAAATGCACCGAACCTAGACTTAGTCACATTCATTCGATATGAGGGCTGATATTTACCAATCTTTACCCAATTTGAATAAAAATATAGGTTTAGGTGGAAAATGTCTTTTAAACATAATTATTAAATAAATAAATAAATAAATAAATAAATAAATAAATAAATAAATAAATAAAATTATAGAGTCTCAGTATCAACAGCTCTCTCTCTCTATATATATATATATGTACACACATATGCATGCATTATATGTATATGCGCATGTGTAATCTTCTTGCAAAGAACATTTTCCCAAATATTTTAGCTTTATATAACACCAAATATTCAGTCAAAATAATTTCCAACAACACTCAATTTATCTTCTTTTTTTTTAATAAAGAGGGTATTGAGGTTACTAAATATTAATGGCTAAGCATAAGTTTATCTACTTTTGGCTTCTTAATTTTTACAGAGAGACAAAATATATTTGGGCCTATTAATAACTATGTTTTTGCCACATTAAAAAAATATACCATGAAAACATATGTCTCTAAAATATATAAATTTTATAATTATATATTAATAAATTTGCTAATCTTTCATAGGATGCTGATATATGATAGACAATTCTCAACTGCCTGCTTCCTAGCTTTCCTTGGAAAGTCAAAGTCACTACTAGTTAAAATTCATAATCATATGTAAAAATAAAACTACTAGAAACAGTAAAAGCAAAGGAAACAATTTTGTGTACAAAGTATGAGAAGAAAATGGCATTTTTTATACGAAGAGTATGCAAGGAATACAGGATATGTTTTTATTTTTTTAATTTTTAAATTTTTTAAAAGGTTTTATTTATTTATTGAGAGAGAAAGAAAACACATGCACTCTTATGGGGGTGGGTACATGGAGAATGAGAGAGAATCTCAAGCAGACTCTGTGCTGAGTGCAAAGCCCAGTAAGGGACTCTATCTTACAACCTTGAGATCATGACCTGAGCCACCCAAGCACCCCTTATTATTTTTTAAAGTAACTTATCCTTAAAAAAATGAACAGTTTTTTCAGAATACCAAAAATAAAAAAATAAGAAAGACAAGACAAAACATAAATACAGAAAACTGCTGAAAGCTTATGGAAAAAAATTATGTTGTGAGATCAATGCTGGCTAAAATTAAATAGATTTATTTATAAGGGTTTTTAAATAAGCTCAGTAATGTACTGATACAAATCTAGAGTTTAATTTTCTCTCTCAAAATCACAAAATGTCCTAGATTATTGATCTGCTTTTAATAAAAGATTATATAAAGTTTTCTTTACCTTTAATGTAATCATCCCAGGAAATAGATTTTTTTTTCAAGTTCTATGCCCAACATGGGGCTTGAACTCGCCACCCTGAGATCAAGAGTTGCATGCTCCACCAACTGAGCCAGCCAGACATCCTAGGAAACAAATATTCTACATCTCCTCAAAATATTGTTAATATTTATTAACAGTAAATGTTAATTAATAATATGTTAATAATATGCTTCATGTTTTTATCAGATCTTTATTTAGAAAGACAGTCTTTTCAATATTGAAAGAGCTGAGTTTTTTTTTTTAACTACGAAACTTTCTGTATTTGACCTTAAAATCTTTTCATTGACATTTTGGCTGAATGGATAACTAAGTGTTGTTTCACAGTGACCTGTGATTCTACTATTTGATTAAGTGTTTTAAACCTTTTGACGTTTTGGACCAACTTCCCCAAATCAAATTCTGAATGAAGTCTTTTTGACCTTGAGATAACTTAGTGAGGGTCCTTGGAAGATCACAAAGGATTCGATAAAGGAAATGTTAGTTAATTTAGACTTCTTTGATATTAAATTGCATGGGAAACATTATCAAATGAGAAATGATACTTAACTTTCTTAGGTTATATTTATATAGGTATATATTATTAATGTAAGTATTCAGAAATTTATGTGTAATTCCTAAAAATCTGATATATCTTGGAATAATGTTATCAGTCACAGTTGCCATTATTTTATAAAATTGTATACCATAAAATAATGAAATTTACTTATCAATTGCATCATTTTTTAGTGAATTCTCATCAGACCTTTAACCATGTCTATTTCTTAACCATGTCTATTTTTAAGTCTTTTCTCATTCACAGAATTATTATCTTACTGTTGATTTTTCTCTGAAAGCATTTATAAATCTTTTAATTTTTTTATTTTTTAACATGTTTTTATTGAAGTTCGATTTCCCAGCATATGGTATGACACCCAGTGCTCATCCTGTCAAGTGTCCTCCTCAGTGCCCGTCACACAGTCACCCCATTCCCCCCACCTGCCTCCCCTTCCATACCTCTTGTTCGTTTCTCAGAGTTAGAAGTCTCTCATGTTTTGTCACCTTCTCTAATTTTTCTCACTGATTTTCCCTCCTTTCCCCTATAATCCCTATCAGTATTTCTTATATTCCCTGTATGAGTGAAACCATATAATGATTGTCCTTCTCTGATTGACTTACTTCTACAGGTAAAAATGCTTCATGGATAGTAAGCACTATAGAATACAGTACTCTAGGATACAGGTTTCTTATAACTTTAAGAGCATAACACTGAATTGGGTGAAAATTTCTAGAACTCTAATAGAAAATTGATTGATTCATAAAATTGCTAACTCAAGATCAAACAAACATGATTTAATTACATGAGCCTGAACAAACTAATTAAAATGATTATAATTTTTGTGAGTTTATTTAAAATATTGTTGGTTCTTTCATGTTTTGCTTTCCACGGTTAATGGATCCCTTCTCTCGTTTCTTTGAAGCTCTCTATAACTTACAGTTTGATAAAGTATACCTCAAAGGCTAAAGCATTTAACTCTTTTTGCCCCACCTGATCCCTTCAGAATTCAGAAACTCTTATTTTCTTGTTTTTCAAGACATTGCGTACTTACATAAATTCAATAATAATCTGTTCTTTTTGTAACAGCACATAATTAGACAAGTCCTTATTAGACAAGCCTTAGAAAGACTAGCTAGACCTAGCTTCTTTGTCTAGAGAGACTTTTAAAGGTCTAACCCGAGATTCCTTATTATCCGGCAATTTTAAAGAACTAATGTTGGGGGATCCCTGGGTGGCGCAGAGGTTTGGCGCCTGCCTTTGGCCCAGGGCGCGATCCTGGAGACCCGGGATCGAATCCCACATCAGGCTCCCGGTGCATGGAGCCTGCTTCTCCCTCTGCCTATGTCTCTGCCTCTCTCTCTCTCTCTTTCTCTGTGACTATCATAAATAAATAAAAATTAAAAAAAAAAAATAAAGAACTAATGTTGACTTTATGGAGCCAGTAAAACCCCTTGGATATTAGCAAAGCTTTGGCTAAAACGTCATATTTGAGAATATGTGTAGAGTCATTATTCTTACTACCTTCTACCTTTATATAAGTAATCAAGCCAAGTTTAATAAGATTAGACTTATTTTACAAGCAAATTAGTTTAGCTGTGATTATTTTTTATTAAAATGAGATGCCCATAGAAAAAAATTATGTTTTAATAGAAATGTTTTCATTGAAAATAATAGAAAATGAAAATAATTTTCTATTATTTTAATAGAAAATAAAATAAAATTTAATAGAAAAATGTTTTAATAGAAAAACTACAAATACACTCATGATCAGATCCTAGTTCTGTTCATTGTCTTTAAGGATGTATCATCTATCTGTAAATCTCAGATAAAGTACCACAATAGATTATGTATAAATAATCTGTTATGCCTGTTACTACATAGACCTGTTACTACATAGACCACTCAAAAGACTTGACAGGAACATCCAATGACATCATCAAAGACAGTCAAACTGCAAATCAGGAAAATCCATCAGACTGAAACTTCTTCCATCCTGATGCCACCATCGAAATGCAAAAATTTGTATTTGATGCCTTCAACTCAAATGTAGAATTTCCTCAACTGGCTGCCCTCCAAACTCAGAAATTAAGTTTATAGTTTACTCCAACTATTAAACTTTATTTTTCTTTTGTTTTCACAGAAATGCCTCTTGTTAAATCACCTGATTACTCACATCATATAGAGGCTATGTAGGTGGAAGCTCACCTGCAACATCCCTTCCTGAAACAAAATATCTTCGTGTTCATCTTCTCCTAAGTAATCATGAAGACAGTGATTGCTATTAACATATGTTGTGCCTATGTAAATAACTCAGAAAAATTGAGGCCTGATTATATATTATTCAGAAAAGTGTAGGTTGACTTAAACAAGAATCTTAATATAAGCCTTTTTATTTAGCTAGTTGGTTAAATGTTGGCTCCTGGGAATCTCTGCTCTGGAGAATTCAATCCTGGGCTATTAGTCTCTTTGTAGTCATCATATCAACGTCCCTAGTGCTTTGTATCCTCTTCAGGGTTTTAAGTGCTATTCGTAGGTCAAATATATCCATCAGGATTAGACAACTGGAAGAACCCAAGGATGGTTATGCAAATGATGAAAACAGGCACTACGTGACCCTCCATCCCAACTACTCAACTGTTGGAGGCATCAAATACATGACTCTCCATCCTGACTAGGTTAACAATGATATCTGAGAGTTATGCTATACTGGTTAGCTATGTTCTAAGCTTGCTGAAAGAATGACCACAAAGAATTGTTAAATAAAATCAAATGGAGACCGGGTTTGAAAATCTTCCAAGTAGACAAAACATTTAAGCCAAGTAAGTAAAACTAAATCTACTTTATTTCAATAAACGTAAGTGAAACTCAACTTATTTTTCATAAATGCCTCTTATCATTATAAAGGAAACTTCAGTCATCATCTTAAAATGGTATGAGATACTCACTTTTACCCAATCCCTTGCTGGCTGAAAACCCCAACTGTAACAACCAGTCATTGTAAAGGTTAAATTACTTCCTCATTTTCACTTTATTAGTCCCCCTATGACATAATATCCCTGAGTTTCATAGCATGTTTGAATTTGAAACTGCTTTTATACGCACGCACACAAAATTCTTACTAAGTACTGCCTTACTGATTTGGTTTTCATTTTTCCATTTCTGCATTTCACATGATTGAAAACTTCAAAAGAAATTTTTTTAAAAGATTTTATTTATTTATTCATAAGAGAGAGAAAGAGAGGCAGAGACACAGGCAGAGGGAGAAGCAGGCTCCATGCAGGGAGCCTGACATGGGATTTGATCCCGGGTCTCCAGGATCACGCCCTGAGCCGAAGGCAAGCACTTAACCACTGAGCCACCCAGGGATCCCAAAAGAGATTTTTAAACAATTCCCAAGCTAGGAAGAAATACAAGTAAACTACAAACTATTTATAATTCAACCACAAGAGTGCTACGTGGCAAAATTTATTGGATGTAGTCAAAGCAGTACTTAGAAGCCAATGAATAGCAATAAACATGTTTATTGATACAAAATATAGACTGAAATGAAATCAACTCAACTTTCAAATCAGGAACAGCAACAACAAAACAATCTGAGGAAAGTAGAAGGAAGAAGTAGAAAAGTTTTTTTAAAAAATAAATTAATCAATAGCATAAAAACTGATCTCTTGATGGGGCCAACCTTTGGTAGATTTGACTAAGAAAGAGAGAGAAAGCACATGACCACATGGTAGCTGAGGAAGGCACAAGGTAAATTTCAGACACAAAGGCAAGTTCTTTAACTTTGCTCAGCACAGGGGAGATGCAGATAATAAAAACCATGGACCCATAGACTCCTGTCAGAATTCGATGAGCAGCATATGCATAGGACTTATCACACTGCCATGGAAGCAACAGTAAACACTAGCATCTTTGATGTCATGGACTTAAACATACAGAGCAGTGACTCTCAGTCCTAGCTTTGCATCGGGATTACCTGTGCTAATTTAAGAAATTCTTGTTGATTGACTATTTCTATTGTTAGGGGCAGTCTAATTTCTCATTGGAGTAATCACTTTTATCATTCTCCAAACTATACTGTTTTTAGTTGCTGTTTGTTTTAAAGATTTTATTTATTTATTCATGAGAGACACAGAGAGGCAGAGACATAGGCAGAGGGAGGAGCAGGCTCCCTGTGGAGAACCTAATGCAGGACTCGATCCCAGGATCCTGGGATCACACCCTGAGCCAGAGGCAGATACTCAACCACTGAGCCACCCAGGCGTCCCTCCAAACTATATTGTTAATACAACTTTGCTTCATAAGTGTTTCCAAACTTGGAAATGTCTGCTTTTGTAATAGTTTTTCCCCTGGATATCTCTTTGGTTTCTTTTCAAGTAAGCTTGAAGACTGGGAGTATGAGGGGCATCTGGGTGGCTCATTTGGTTAAGAGTCTGCCTTCGGCTTAGGTCATGATCCTGGAGTCCTGGAATCAAGCCCTCAGTTGAGCCCTGGGTCGGGGTCCCTATTTAGTGGGGAGTCTGCTTCTCCCTCCCTCTCTCTCTCCCTCTACTCATTCTCTCTCCGTCTCTCTCTCTCTCTCTCTCTCTCTCACATAAATAAATAAAATCTTTTGAAAAAAGACCAGGAAAGTCTGAAAATAGAACACTTTCAGCATTTTCTTTCTTTTTCCTCTCTACCTCCTAAGAGTCCATATTCAAGGGTTAGTTTAGGCAACAAAATAAAATTTTAATAGGTGAACCTGTCTTAGTTTGGGTTCCCCTAGAAGCAGACCTTGGGACAAGAATTTGAGTACCAGTAGTTTATTTGGAAGACTATCTCAGGAAGCATCAGTAGGAGAACAGGAAATTGAGCCAAGAAAGGGAAGGAGGCCAAGAAGGTGCATTAATGCCTAGGTTGCCACAGTGGAATGTATTAAGATATCAATCTCTTTTTCACTATTTGCTGGTCAGAGTGTCTATAATGCCTCTGCCCAGCTTTAAAACAATTTTTTAAAAAAACTATTCTTTTCTATTTGTGACAATAAACTAATCAAGATGAGAGAGAGGCCATCAATCACAAAACCAGCAGGATATAAACTTCTGATGAGCATCTTAAGGTTGAGAGATTCTTCTTAGATTCAGATAGGGGTCTCCAATAAATAAATAAATAAATAAATAAAATTTAAAAAAAAAATTTAAAAAGATTCAGATAGGGGTATCTTTGTTTCCTGAAATACAATAACTAAGAAATAAAAGTAATGACAATACTGTGATTTGTAGGATCCTTTTAATGTTCCAAAGAAACATGCTTTTATAGTGGAGTAACATTTTATAAGAAGCAATGAGCTCTAAAGAAGATGAGTAAGATAAATATTGCCCTTAAAATTCCTTAAATAACCTATAAAGTACCATATACATGGTCTGTGCATTGACAAGGCAGTTGGTTTGCATTTAGACACTATGTCACATGAAAAACATGTGAAACATCAGGTTGATAATCACATTCAGCACAAGATGCTCACTCTGAGAGGAGCTCAAGGAAACAGAAACCGACAGAAGAACAGCAGATTCAAGGTTCCCACCTCATGCTCTCCCTAGAGCAGGAATCAGCCAACTTTTTCTGTGGAAGCCAAGGTGCAAATATTTTCGGTTTTGCAGTCTCTGTCACAAGTACCCAACTCTGCCACTGTAGTGCAAGAGCAGCCAAAGACTATATGTAAATGAATGGACATGCTGTGTCCCTATAAAGCTTCATTTACAAAAGACAGGCAACAGGCAAGGCTTGACTTGCACTTTGGAATTTGCAGACCCCATTCTAGTTGCCCACCCATCGCCTGGGATTGGTAAACAGAATCACGGGCACTGTTTTGATGGTTTTCTCTCTCTCCTTCTCTGTGCAGGTAGATTTACAGACTCAACAGCTAGATGATGCAGTTCTCCCAGATCGAGCAGTTGCAACAGGAATGCTCTAGAGTGCCTAGATGACATCTTGCCCTCATAGAGATCTTAGATATGGAAGCAATAGTTGACTGTCCACTAAAGATTCAAACTATCTTTTCATTGAATAGAGTTGTCCCTGATGTAGCCGCCCAGCCACGGACTAGTTCCCCATGTCCTTTGCCTCTAGGTGGAACCATTGATCTCACCAATGAAATGTGAGCAGAGGTACCATGAGTCACTCATGATCCAAGATAGTGAAGAAGCAGGTGTACATCCTCCATGAGTTCATCCTATGTTTTCTGGCTGGGTGTATATAACTCCAAGGATCTAGGGGGTGAGAGAGCTACAACATGGAAGGAGTCTGTGTCCCTGAACTCCAAGGATTGGTAAATATACTTTTTGGGCTAAGCCTCTAAAACTTGACACTTTTATTCATCATGGCCACTAGCGTTACCCTGAAACAATAGTCCAGCAGAGAACACAGACTATGGAAACTGCTCACACTGAGGGGAGTGTACGTAAACAACATATTATGACAATACCAAGGAGGGAATTATGGGAGAAACAACCTCTACCTGGGGAATTCAGGAAATATGTACCAGTCAGTGGGCCTAGAAAGAGTGGCCCATCTAATCTTCACAAAGCACCCTGTCACCAGCATTTGACACATTAAGCTCAGATTCGAGGTGGTTAAATGACTTGGGCAGCCATTGACAGAGCCAGGACTCCTAATCAACTCCAGTTCCCTTCCCCTTGCATGACACTGTCTCAAACCTGCTTCTGGAGAAGTACATACCCATAATCTGGAGAACAGACTGGAATGGTCAGGATAGGGCTTAACCAAAAGATACATTCCCAGTTCCTCTGCACCAGACTGCTAGCTAGTGCCCCACTTCCAGGAACAATCCTGCTCAGTGATTCGTGACTAAGCCAACCCCTTTCCCTTACTGGGGAGAAAGAGCTAATCAGGACATGTGACCTTGAGCAGTGTGAAGGGTCTTGCCCAGGGGCAAATGTGCTCCCTGCAGCAAAGCTTCTGTGCCCACCCCAGATGCTGACCATCCATCCCTCTTACCGTCCAACAGCAAGTCTGGCAGCGTGGGAGTCAAAAGGCAGGCAGAGAAGGGAGCATGGCAAGGAGGAGGGAGAGGGAGATATTAACTGTTTCTATTTTTACTTTGAAAGATTTTTGACACATTAAGGAGAAGAATTTTAATACATCTGCACACACTAAAAAGCCAGTTTCCCAAGTTCAGCTTTCCCTGCTCCAGTTCTTCCTGGTGAGATAAAGCAGCCCACATGTCACCTTGCTTTTTCTTGTCCCTGAGCATCTATCTCAAAAGCAGATTTCTCCTTCTTCTTCTTCTTCTTTTTTTTTCCCCCTATGGAAACAACAAAGCCCTTGACTCAGGGGGCTATGACCTACAGGATGAATATATATACACCTCCCCTGACATAAATGCCAGAACACACCGCGGCCCAGCACACACTGCTTTTGCCCCTTTGGATTATGCTGCAAACAAACCCATCTCCCTTATACTCCTGCAAATGTACCACTTCAAGATGTTTTTGCAACCCTGCATCAGATGAAAACTGTATCTAAACCCACAAGTCTGTGTTAAAGAGCAGGAGAATTCAACCAGAACAGATTGAATTAAGATAAACAGCTTTAAAAATACATTAACTGTTTAAATTCGTTCTCCCCATCCCACCCTTCCCCTGTTAGTATCCCCATACACAAACCGATTTGACTAGATGAGCTTAAAACTAGCCGGGATGCTGCAGGGAGGGTAAATTGTTGTGACCTTTCTGGCCACAGGTATCAAACACCTTTAAAATCTACATTCCCTTTGACCCAGTAATTCCACTTCTGTAAATTTATCCTAACGAAATAATCACACAAGCAGGCAAAGGTTTGTATACAAGAATTTCCATCAAAGAGTTTATAACAACAAAACAAAACAAACAGAAAAACACTTAAAAATCCAATAATAGATAACAATAGTTTTCCTAACTATGGTTTCTGTGCAATGACATGATATGAAGTCATTTAAAATGATACTGTTTATTTTTAAGATAGAAAAATATTAAGTAAAAATCAATTTACAAAACAGGATACAGAATATAGAGGGTATGCAAACTACCAGAAATTTATGTATTGGCATTGGAAAGCCTGGAGAGGAAGTGCACCAAAATATTCAGAGTGAGTTATGCTTGATTTGCAGAAATTCGTATGGTGTTAATTCTTTGCTTGCTTATCCGGATTCTCTCACCTTTTTTCTTTAAACAGATATTACTTGTACTATGCAAAGTAATGAGAAAAGTGAATGAAAGTAAGTGTAGTGGTTCTAAGATATTTTTGATCACCATGGTGCCAAACTACCGGGAATGGCCAAATTTTTCACACACCTGTCAGTGGCTGCAGAATTAGAGCAGAAACACCCAGTTCAAAGTATGCTAACTAAATCTTCAACATGTCTAGTCCTGCATCTAGGCTTCTCAGGCTCTTTGTCATGATGCTTCTACGAGACTTTGTCACATAAAAAATATATAGTTTATTTTTTTAATAAATTAATTTTTTATTGGTGTTCAATTAAAAAATATATAGTTTATATCTTAAAATACAGGTAACAGTAACTGGAAGATACTTCTATTCCACTCCTTTCCAGATAGAAAGAGAAACCAGAGCCCTACGGAAAGGGGTCTACTATGGAGGTTGGTTTTTTTTTTTTTTTTTTTTGGTTTTGTTTTTTTAAGTAGGAAGAGCAGAGAGAACAAAGGATAACCCTCAGTCGACAGGTCATTTGATGGATGCCCTGGCCATCTGCAAGAGGCCTGGAGCACCCTGGATCCCGGGACGTCAGCCAGGAACCAGTCGGTAAGGAGGGCGCTGCAGCCTAGAGCCTCCAACACGGAGCTCCCCTCAGCAAAAGCTGGGTTGGTGGCGGTAAAGAAAGGCTGCAAGATTCATCTGTTTAATCAGCAAGCTCCCAGATGATGCTTGGAGTTTGATATGGATCATTCCAGCCTCTCTCAAATCGATCAACAAGTATTGATTGAGTGCCTACTGTTTGCCGGGCTTGACGCTAGGCATTTTGGGAGATGCAGAATGAGTACAGAACAAGGTCTCTGTCCTCTTCAATTAGCGCTGCAAGCCCATGCGTAGCACAGTGGGAACTGCCTGAGTGTGACAATGCGAGCTGCAGAAATGCAGAGGACAGGGCACACCTAGATCAGTGAGGCCAGGAAGACTCCAGACACAAGGGAGGCTCAGACTGGCGGTGGAGGGAGATGGGGGGTGGGGGGGTATATCTAGTTGAGGAGATATGAATATGTATTAGGAGAACACCAGCTACGGTAACAAATCACTCGGAAATATCAGTGCCCTGACACCACAGAAGCTTGCTCGTGTGCAGAACACAGGGCGCTGGGGTGGGGGTATGGGGGTAGGACTCCTCCATGCAGGCACTCAGGGTCCCACACCACAGCTTCACTTGTCTTGGTCTCGAGCCCTTCAATGCTACTCAGGGCTTCAACACTCACCCAGCAAATAGGGAGAGGTGGGCAAGGATCACACGGAAGGTGCGTGTAGTCCAGGCCTGCAGGTGGCTCATGTCACTTGTTCCACATCCCACTGGCCTGGAGTCAGATCACTGACCCACCTGGTGGAAAAGGGGATGAGAACTTATGGTTTCTGGTGGGTCTGCCACTTGGTAGCAACAACACTCTGAACGGGAGACACAAACCTTTGATGGAAAGTCAGCCACAGATGACAAAGGCCAGAGGGGGGACTCAGCAGAGTTGACCGTGGAAGGGCAGACGACAGTTACACCCAAGGGGCCAGAATCCAGCATGGAGCACCGAGCCCAGGGAGGGAAGGGGGAAGGGAATAGACTGCAGCACCAAGATGCTTTAGGACTACTCACGTGGTGATAACAAATCGAAGCCTGGAAAACTCAATCCAGGCAGAGGCCTGACTTAACGACCATTACTGTGGGTTTTGGGGACTGTAACGACTTCAGGGCCAGCCTGTGCTCCCCTGATGCCACAGTGATGAGCTCTTGAAATGTCTAAAACCCAACAGCCATCTTCGCTATGTGCTTGGCCAGAAAGGCCACAAAGTTTGCAACCTCTTCCTTAAATATTACTTGGATCTTAGGGAATGGTCACATTCTTGCTGCAAATCAGAGAGACCAGGAAGAGCTTAGTTAGAACAGAGGGTCCTATGGGTCCCTGGCTGCCCTATGAGAACCATGTGAGTGGGTTTTCAGGAAGGCTCAGAGCATTCTACATGAGGCTGTTGGGAGCGTGCCCTAAAGGCTCACAGGGACTGAAGTCCCACCTCATCCCAGGGCAAGAGAGGTGCTGGGATGCTGTCCTGTAACTATGAATGCATATGTTTCCATTATTTGCAATGAGGGCCCAAGAACAGTGGCTTTAGACAAGTCACTGGACCTTCGAAGGCCTCAGCTCTGAGACCAAACAGTACCACACCATGATGTGCAAGGCCTTCCCAGCTGTAACATTCCACCTCGTGACCACTCCCCACACAGGAAGCCCACACAGGCACCAATGAGATCCTACACTTTCAAGAATTCAAAATTAGGGGCGCCTGGGTGGCTCAGCGGTTGAGCATCTGCCTTTGGCCCAGAGCGTGATCCCAGGATCCAGGGTCAAGTCCCACATTGGGCTCCCTGCAGGGAGCCTGCTATTCCCTCTGCCTGAGTTTCTGCTTCTCTCTGTGTGTGTCTCTCATGAATAAATAAATAAAATCTTTTTTTTAAAAGAATTAAAAATTAAAACAGGGGGAAAGGAAAAGAGGAGGATCTTAGAGATTGTTAGACTAACATTGCCCAAAACGTGTTTCAAAAATATTAGTTCTGCAGACTCTTACTAGGCTGTGTGTGTGGGTATGTGTACAGTGTTTGTGTTACGTGTGCATCTACTTTTCTACATATAAAATACAAATACGTATCTTTATAGTATATATCTACCTAGGGGTGTGTGTCTTTGGTGTCTATCCACATAATATGCAGATACACATTTCTGTATAGTATATACCCATCTCGCTCTCTATGCCTAGGTAGGTAGCTGCAGTAAAAGCAGGCATCCATACGGTAAGCCCGAGCACCTGCCCAAGGTCACTGCCAGGGCACAAAGGGAAGGGAAAGAGAGAAGGTCTGTCATAGCTAATGGTAGACTCTGCTTTGAGCCATCACACCCCGCTGCTTCCCGAGGGTCAAGCCAGTCTGGAGATTGCTGGGTTGTTTCCTGCAAAACTTCTCAGAGCCCTGCCTGCCTATCAGGTGCACAGAGCAGCACCGTGGTTAAAAGCACAGACTTGGGGGATCCCTGGGTGGCTCAGCGGTTGAGCGCCTGCCTTCAGCCCAGGTCATGACCCCGGGATCCTGGGATCGAGTCCTGCATCGGGCTCCCCACAGGGAGCCTGCTTCTTCCTCTGGCTGTGTCTCTGCCTTTCTCTGTGTGTCTCTCATAAATGAATAAATAAATACAATCTTGAAAAAAAAAAAAAGCACAGACTTGGAAGCAAGGCTGCCTCGCCTTGAGCCTCAGTCTTGCCCCCTACTGGCTGTGTGACTTTGGGCACGTCCTTTAACCTCCCTGTACCTCATTTGTAAAATAAGAGTAACAATGGCAGCTGCCTCACAGGGTCTGTGTTGAGTTCATATGTTTTGAGTTCAAAACCAAGTGAAGCTCCCGTGCTGGCCATCACGAGAGCAGGCTGCGTCCTCCATCATATTTGATCCTGGGGCTCGGTTTGCACGGAGCGTGTCCCAGGGCCAGTGGCATGACCGGAGCAGTCTTCTCACCTCCCAGGGTGGAGCTGAAGCCACGACGCTGGCCCGGTGCGACGGGGCGGAGGTCAGGTCCCCAGGCCCAGAGCCTGGCCAGCCCCCCGAGGCACCCCCTGCCATCCTTGCCCACTGAGTAAATCTGGTTATGGAATCATAACTGCACATGAAATCTCCAGGCTCCGGCCTTTTCTTCCCCCCTGAGTGTTTACCCGAGGCCCGGGCAGGGACTCACTTTCGCTCAGAACAAACGCGACAGGGACCAATGCGAGCAGCCGCCGAGCCGCCCAGAGGACGGCGTCTGTCCCCGGCACCCGGCTGGGTGTGCAGCGCCCAGAGCGCCCTGGGAGCCCGGGGAGGAGGGAGGCAAGCCATCCCTCTGGGGCTTTCAGAAGGAAGCAGTTTTTATTTTTCTTTTTTTTAAGATTTTATTTATTTATTCACGAGAGACACAGAGAGAGGGGCAGAGACACAGGCTGAGGGAGAAGCAGGCTCCACGCAGGGAGCCGGATGCGGGACTTGATCCTGGAGCTGAAGGTGGCACTAAACCGCTGGCCCACCCGGGCTGCCCAGGAAGCATTTTTTAAAATAGAAAGAATTCATTCATGTGGCCAAGACAGGAAACTGAGATGGCTTAGGATGAACACCTTCCCACTAGGATGGCAGCCCTTCCCTCTGTGTGATTTCTTTGCGATGCTCTGTGTATCTCTGTGCTCTGGCCTGTGCAAGTCCTCAGGGGAGGGGTGTGTGTGCATGTGTGCGTACCTGTGTGCGTGTGCATGTGCACGTGTGCATGTGTGTGTGCGTGTGCATGTGCATGCATGTGCGTGGGCATGTCCGTGCATGCGCATGGAGAGAGGGAGACTGAAGGCAGAGCAGGAGAGCAGCCTGTGAGCTTCGGGCTGTTCTCTGGCCCGTCCCCAGGCCCCCAGGTTTCACGGGAGCCCCACTGCTGAGCTGGGCCGGTCTGCTCCCGGTCCGAGCCCCACACCCTCCTGCACCCTCTCCCCACTCTGGCTACAGAAGCAGGCCCGTAATGTCAAGGGCAGCGCCCCCTTCTCGGGCTCTGGGTACAAGGTACCCTTAATCGTAAGTTATTAATGACTATTTATTACTCACCGGGTGCTGAGCACGCGGAGCGGAGCCTTCCCAGGGCCCAGTGTCCCCCGTGTGCAGCATTTCCTCTTAAAGGGGGAGGATTCCGGGAACCTGCTGTCTCCCGAAAGGCCAGGGGAATGGTCTGCAGGCATCGGCTTCGGGGAGGGTTAGATTAATGGACTTCGCAAATAAAACACGCGGGTCGTCTCAGCTACTCTTGCCCACCTCAAGGGGCAGACACATCAAGAGGGTCTGCGAGCTGCTGAGAAGGAAATCTCTCTCCCGGGCCTGCCCCCCCGACCGAAGTCATCCCAGCCCGTGACAGTTCAGCTGTTACAGTAGATGCTCCGTCTATGCAAACTGACACAATTCATTAAGCCTCGACTGGGCTGCTGCTCTTGAATCCATGTAAGGCAGTTTTGTTGTTGTCACTTGTTTTGTTTTGCTTACTAAGCAAAAAATAAGCTATGCTCATGTTGGACCATCAGCACACATACAATTATGTTTAAACATCCTATTCATTGTTTGTGATGTGCTCAGGAGTTTTTGAATTAACTCGTTTTACTATTTTCCCTCTGTTTTATGATTTGATGCTACGTGTAGATTCAGGAAGAGTATGTAGCAGCACAGGAATGAGAAAGATGAAAAATGAGAACTCGGCTTGCCCGAAGCAACTCGCAGGTCTGTGAAATCCCCTTATTACTCATCTCTCCCCAGAGATGTTTTGGGATCAGCACCATCTAGTGAGCAGATGGTCACAGCTGAAACTGCTGAAGATCAATCACTTATTCAGCGAGCATTTATTGAGTACTTACTACATGCCAGGGGCCATGCAAGGCACGAGGGGCCCAACTACAAACAAGAGAGTTCCACCCTTGCCTTCCAGAGCTCCCGTCAAGAGGCTCGAGAGCTGAGACCATCAGACCCAATCCCCTAGTTAGACAGATGAGGACGGAAGAGACCAAGATCCAGAGTGGAAAAGTGATGTGTCCAAAGCCACCTCGCACCTGAGAGCCAGAGCTGGAAGCCCAGGTCCGCTAGCCCGAGGATAGGCCCTGCCCAGGCTGCGCTCCCCACCTCTACCAGAAGAAAGCATCCCCAGTCGGCTTCCCTGTGCACGGGCACATGGCTGGTCATGGGACCGTGACACTGGACACAAGAGGAAGATCACATTTGAAGCCGCATTGTTGACACGGCATGGCTTCTACTGTTCGCTACCTGCACACATGAAGCACATCACCAGCTTCCAAAGAGCAGCTGCCCCATGTGTATCATTAATTACACATATATGTTAGAAGGGGGGAAAAAGCCCTCGAAATATTTATGCAAAGACATTGCTTAAGAAAAAATCTTTCTCAGGGCGCCTGGGTGGCTTAGTCGGGTAAGCATCTGCCTTTCAGCTCAGGCCATGATGCCCGGGTCCTGGGATCAAGGCCCACAACGGTCTCCCTGCTCAGCGGGGAGCCTGCTTCTCTCTCTCCCCGCAACTTGTGCTCTTTGCTGCTATCTCTATGTCTCTCTCTGAAATAAATAAATAAATAAATAAATAAATAAATAAATAAATAAATAAAGTCTTTCAAAGAAAGAAGAAGAAAGAAAAATCTTTCTCAACACCAAGGGACTGGTTCTTCTCGGATCCCAGGGAATTGACAGGTGAAGTAAGAAGTGCATTGGCCTGAGATGAAGTCCGAGTGGACCTCAGCATGAGGTCCCTCCCTTCTTAGCCTCAGTCTCCCAGGCATCAGTTTCTCCCTCTCCTCCAGGAAGTGAGATCAGGAAAACAGGCAGCAGGGCGGAGCCACAAGAAAAGGACAAATAATGACACTAGCTAGTATTTACTAGCACCTTCTGTATGCCTGGAGTTTCATTACATTCAACATGTCACTGAACAGCCGTTACAGCCTGTGAGGTGGGTGTTAGGTCCCGTCCAACTTGCGAGGGAGGATGTAGGGCTTCCCCTTTCTCCCAGGGACTCAGCCGGTAAATGGCAGGACTTAATTCCAAACCTGAGTCCACCTGAGTCCAGTGACCATCCTTTGTCCACCACATAGCAACAAAATGGAGCAGTTTTGCTGGGAAGAGGGGATGGGAGCAAGGAAGGTGCACGATGAAAATGAGGGGGAAGGGAGAAGGCTCAGGTGGTGAGTTGACTAATGTTTAATGAACACAAGCTACACACTACACATTCAGCTAGGCATCTGCTGGAAGGATACCAAGGAATCAGGTCCCTCCTGCCACCCCGACCAGGGCACGGGCCCAGCACTCATCCACTGGTCAAGCCAGGAACTGAGGCAACACCCATGAGTGTGTTCCGTCCCTCCCCCGCACTCCCTGTAACCTCCACCACCTCCACCCTTTGTATGCCATCTGTCTATCCACTCACTCTGTAAAATGGGGAGACTCAGGTGTCCACTTCATTAATGCAAATGTAGATGAAGTAGTTAGGACAGCCTAGCTTAGCACCTAGCAAGTCCCCAGTGATAGAACATAACCAGAATAGTCGGAACCAGTTCCCAGCTCCCTACGGTGAGCTGTCGTTATTGCATTTTTATTTACCAGCTGAAATGATGGCGAAGCAGACACCCGAATCCTCAGAAAACAAGATCAAACATAGAGGGAACAAGGGGTGGTTTCAGGCCATCAGGTCCACCCTCCTTTGCTAAAGATACCTTGTCGTGTCAAGTGTCCGCATTTTCCTTGTTAAATTTCTTCAAGACCTAAATGAAATATGAGCATTTTAGAAATAGGCCCCTGACAGGATATCTTTTGGAGCGGCATGATACAATAGAAATATAATGTGAGCCACTTAGATAATTTTAAATTTTATGTAGCCACATTAAAAAAATAATAGTAATAATAATTGTAATTTAAAATTTTTATTTAACCCAGTATATCCAAAATGTTACCGTTTCACTGTATAATCAATATAAAAATTAATGAGGGATTTTACATTCTTTTGTTTCTACCAAATCTTAAATACCTAGTGATTATTTAATACTCACAGCACATCTCAATCTGGACTAGCCACATTTCCAGTGCTAACAGTTACATGTGGCTAATGTCTACCATTTGGGACATTGCACCTTTAGAGCAAGCTGAGTCTTTTCCTTTAAAGCCAAAACATCTCCCCCCATTAATCGGGGTGTGTGTGTGGGTCATTAGAGTAGCAGGTGGTCCTATTGGTCTCTCTTCCCCCAGGGAATGTGTGAAGAAGGAGCCTGTATCTGGCCAAAGCAAATCACACAGACCCATCCAAGGTCCCGCTGATAATACATTCATAGAGTTTCACACCCCAGCACACAAACAGGCTCTGGCTAAATAGGCTTTTACAAATACCTTCAGATCTGTGACCATCCCTCCCCAAAACTGGCTTCGCAAAGACAATACTTCTGCATCCCAAACACTCCCTTTTAAATGAGCACCCAAAGCCCCCACTTTTTCTAGCTTCCTGACAGTGATATAGTTCTGAATAATTTATTTTTTACAGATTTTTCTGAGCACCACTGGAGGCTGGGTACCTTCCTAGATGAATAAGATATAGCTCCTGGCCTCAAAGCTGTCAACAAGGGAACACAGGTAATATTAGGACTCGCCTTTCTCGGATCTCTTTTTAGAATTCCAATTGGAATTCTGAATGTGTCCCAGAATGGGAACTTCCATGACCACTCAGCCTGCAAGCTGACTTCTGCTCTTGATTTTGGTTTCATTTGTTAATTTGGTATCCTCGGGGGTAGTCAGATTATCTGCCCTGTACTACCTCTACTGCATATTTCAATTCCCCAGTATGTGTAGGTTCCCGGGGCCACCCAGGCAACCCAGGGAAAGGATGCTTATCTAGCTGTGTCTCTAACCCAGGATTCTTTCCTTGTGTTCTAGGTGCTGGAGATCAGAGATCCAGACAACTGTGGGATGGCTTCTGTAGGATATTGAAAATAATCAAGAATTCTGCTTGCCTTGGATTTCTCTCTCTGTCCAGAAAGCCCAACCAGAAGACTTTTGAAAGTTTTCATGAAAGAAACAGCCAAATGAATGTCAGTAGTAACTGACTCAAAAGACAGCCATTAGATACCAGCACAGTCAAGGACACTAAGTCTTTTTTTTTTTTTTTAAGATGTTATTTATTTATTCATGAGAGACACAAGAGAGAGAGAGGCAGAGACACAGGCAGAGGGAGAAGCAGGCTCCATACAGGGAGCCCGATGTGGGACTCGATCCCAGGACTCCAGGATCAGGCCCTGAGCCAAAGGCAGAGGCTTAACCACTGAGTCACCCAGGCATCCTGTGGGACACTAAGTCTTAAGTCAATAGGTTGGTTGTCTAAATTATTTCTCATCAACCAGCTTTCATGATCATGTGTGGACAAAACCATCGTCTTAGAACTAGAAATACTCATGAGAAGGCATTGAGTTCTCACATAACATGATCACCCTCAACACCATTAGACTACATGACTGTCAGGATCCCAGGGTGGTCACACTTCGGTGCTGTAGCAAATAAAATGAGGACTAAGGATCGCTGATTGGTTTTTGCAATTCGGAAATCACCAGTAACCTCAATGAAAGGGATACTTTTGGATTGTTGGGGAGAAAAGTTTTACTATGGTGGATTCAAGAGAGACTGGAGGATAGCAATTGGATACAGCAAATATAGAGAGCATTTCAGAGTCTTTGCTGTAAAAGGGGCAAAAAGATGAAGCAATAGCTACAGACAATCAACAGAGTCTGTGTTTTATTAAGGATGTGGAGATATTATGGCATGTTTATATGATGATGGGAATGGTCTACCAAGGAGGGAGAATTTTAATAATTCAGGAGAGAGAAGGATAATTTCAGAAATGATGTCCTTGAATAAGAGAGAAAGAATCCAGTTCAAAAGCTGAGATTCTGGGGATCCCTGGGTGGCGCAGCGGTTTAGCGCCTGCCTTTGGCCCAGGGCACGATCCTGGAGGCCCGGGATCGAATCCCACATCGGGATCCCAGTGCATGGAGCCTGCTTCTCCCTCTGCCTGTGTCTCTGCCTCTCTCTCTCTCTCTCTCTCTCTCTCTGTGTGTGTGACTATCATAAATAAATAAAAAATTTAAAAAAAAAAAAAAAAAGCTGAGATTCTGGGCCAAAAGGAGCAGAGATAACTCATCCACAGCAAAAAGAGGGAAGGAAGAACTTTCTGGCATCAAAAGTCCAGAAATGCCAAAATTAGAACCACCAGATCAATAACAGTATTCAGTAAGAATTTATTGTACATATAAGAATAGTTCACAAGCTAGGAGCTGTCAAATTCAAAACTGATATGAAACTCAGGGCCATGACATTACAGGGTGACTTATAAGGAACGGAGAAGTCGTTTAACCTTTACAAGGATTGGTTATTACACTTGGGGTTTCTGGTCAGTAGAGGGTTGGTTAGAAGTGAGTATCTCATACCACCTTAGGAAGATTATCAAGTTTGTTTTATGACAATCAGAGACATTTACAAGAAATAACCTAACACTGGGTGTTATGCTATATGTTGGCAAATCGAACTCCAATAAAAAAAATATACAAAAAAAAAAGAAAGAACCTAAGTCAGGTCTCGCTTATGTTCATAAGCTGGGTTTTGCTTATGTGGCTCAAATGGTTTTGTCTGGTGAAGGAATATCCAAGACTAATCTGGTCTCCATTTTGTATTTGATTTTAACCCTGGGCACAGACCCTGGTAGGTGAATGGACTTGGTAGTGGGAGTGTGCACAAGCTCTTTTGCTGGCCCTAGCAAACCAAGATCATCGTCTGGTAGTAAATATGGGGAAGGTGTGGGAGAGAGAAAGTAGAAATTATGGGACGCCTGGGTGGCTCAGCGGTTGAGCATCTGCCTTGGGCTCAGGGCATGATCCTGGAGACCTGGGATTGAGTCCCACGTTGGGCTCCCTGCATGGAGCCTGCTTCTCCCTCTGCCTGTGTCTCTGCCTCTCTCTGTGTCTCTCTCACGAATAAATAAAATCTTTAAAAATATTTTTAAAAATTAAGAAAGTAGAAATTAGCCAAACATGAAAGTGTGAGCATCCCAGAGGGATGGAAGTTAGCAGTCGTGAATTCACGGCAAGAATAGTCAGTGTGGCTGTGTGTAGTCGTCTGGTCCCATTCGGCTGTTGACAAAATGACAGGTGGATTTGGGCACAGTTGGAATTTTGAGGGAGAAGCTAGCAAGGGGAGCCTGTATGTGAGGATGTAAATATAATAATGGGCCACAGAACTGAAGGTAAGTAAGGAGGGAGTGCAGCCACGGTTGGTGGGGGGTGGGGGGTAGGAGGTGGGGGGTGGGTGATGGGGAGGACAGAGAGAAGGTGGTGGCTCAGTGGACCTGCAGCTACTGAACAAGAATGAGTTGTTAGGTTTGGGGAACAGAGGGAGGGAACTGAGTAGACGTGATATAAGCACAACGACTGGAGTTGAAGGATTCAGCTAAGGCTGTGACTTCTTGAGAGGATGGTGGGGCAGAGGGCAAGAGGAATTGGAAGGGACAGGTCAAGGAGCAGGTAAGCTAAGGTAAGAAAGGATCACCTACCAAGAATTCCAGCAGGAATACTGGCAAAGGTAACAGCCAGCTGGGGGGTAAAGTCTTCAAGGAACGAGGGCGATGACTCTGGGGTTGGCACACGACTGCAACATGGTGGCAAGGATGACAAGAGATCAATGCCAAGACTTCAGGGAGGCCACACGGCCTAAAGGCTGAGAGTAGAGACTGAAGCTAGCCTGCCCGTGTTTGCATCCCTGCTCTGACATCAATTTGCCGTCGTGTGACTTTCTGTGTCATGTAATCACTCTAAGCTTCCATTTCCTGGTCAGTAGGTTGAGGACAGCAAGCCAGTGGGAACACAGTGGCATTGTGGGGACCTGATGGGTGCAGAATAGTCCCCAATCTGTGGCAAGTGCTAACAGATATGATCCCCCACCCATGCCAACGATGAGATAAGAGAATCCTTTGCCCCCTTCTCTCCTTGGTGGTCTGTGACCCTCCCCACTGTGCATACCTTGCCCTCAAGGCCCTGGTGGTCTCTGGAAAGCAGCTGACGTTTACCTACACTGAGATGTCAAGGACTTGAAGTAGGATGCCTCACTCCTGCAGACGTTGGCTTTGAAACAAGAAAAATCAAGTGCAAATAACAGATTTCCCTAATGGGAAAGGGGCCTTCTAGGATGCCCTAAAATCCCTGCCCCATCTTTCCTATGTGGCTTCCTCTCATGACCAACATTGACTTCACTGAGCAAACTCTGGCAGACAGATGTGCGTGGGCCCCCTGACTTCTAGAGAGGATGGAAACAGCGGGAAGTAGCCATGGGAAGGCCAAGAAGTGGGGGGTCAGCCATCAGAACTGAAGTTCAGTGCCTTCACAGGAAATCACTTGGACCCAGAGGCATGAAGCCACCAGCGTGGGTCACACAGCTGCTTGCTGGTAGAACAAGGGCTGGAACACAGTCATCTGACACCCAGTCTTTCTCTCTTTCCACAGCCCCACACTCAGGGACAGACTCAGGAACTGCCAGCCAGACAAGGGTTGGAGGTGCCGTTACCAACACTTAAAACACCATTTTTATGAAAAGTCGTGGAGATGAGCCTTCCCCTGACTGGTACACAGGCAGTTTTCTCATTGCACCATATGTTGTGAGGACCAAGTATAGATTTCTGTGACAAAATTCATAGAGCTATTAAAGGTTTTAAAGGAAATAATCAAAAAGCCGGAGTAAGAGGCAAAGGGGCCAGACGGTCTTCCTTCCTTCTGCAGCCCAAGCAGACCCCCCATCCAGGCTGGGAGCAGGCTGTGATGTCCATTTCTCATGCCACACTCCTGGGAAAGGTTGATGGGGACAGAGATAGTGCAGAGAGAAGAATGTGCTGGAGGGAGAGGGTCGGGGGACTGGGAGGGTCGGTAGGGGTGAGGGGAGGAGGGGGACAGCACGATGGCAAGCACATGTCATATCGCCTTACTATGTGCCAGGCTCTCCACTCTCCACAGCTCTTTGGAACAGCTGTTATTATCGCCCCCATCTTATAGACATGGAAACTGAGGCACAGAGAAGTAACAAGAATGAGATTGAATCGGATCCTGGCCCCGGAAGCAAGAGGAAGCCTTGTCGACCCCTCTCCCCGCTCCCTGCCTCCTTGCCCGTATGGCTGCAGCGCACAGCCATGCTCAAGTTCCCGCTTTAATAAAAGGTTTCCCTTCACCTTGTGCACAACATGCTACTGCTTCTAGAAGGGTTTCCTTTTGCCACCAACGGCCTTGAAAGGGAAACGTAAATGCCCTATTCCTTGACCCCTCACGCCTCCGGCTTCTTGAGGGTGACTCCACACCTGAACTAATGGTTGGATTTGGGGTTCCCTCCTCCCCAACCTCTCTCCCTCTTTCTCTCCTGGAGCTGTGGCTGAGCACCTGAGCACTGCCCGGCGGTGACCCTGGCACAACGCCCACGTCCCTCATCAGCCACACACAGGTCCCTCTTCCTCTCTGATACTCGACCTGGGTCATCTTCAGCAGCTCCTCTCCCACGGGTGACTCCTAAATTAGCCATTCCCAAACATCCCAAGAAGGCTTTTGGTCACAAGCCCCATGGCCTGGGATGGTGGTTCCACCAAAGGCATGCCCAGCATCTCTCCTGCTTCTGGTTTCTCAAGCTACTTCTAAAACTTTTTCACTTTTCTCAAATCATCCATCCCCCACAAAAATCCTATCTCGGTCTCAAGCTGAAAACAGTCTGCCACAAAGGGAAAATAAATAGAACAGACCAATTTCTCCTTGTTAAGACAGCTCCATAAGAATTGTTGTATCGCTTTACTTGGAGCTTGATTTTTTTCTTATAAGATCAGGCGAAAATGAGCATTAGTATTCCACACATCCACAGAGGTGACCCTTGATATTCAAGAAAAAAAATAACGTAAAGCAACAGACTGTTCACATTAGGATCATGTTCAGTGTGATTTTTCCCCCTAACAGTGTTTTCATGATTCAGATAATGCAATGGTAGCACTAGAAGGTCCCCTCAAGGCCATTCGGTTCAACCCCCCATCCCTTGAGGAACTGGGGAGGCTTCACTCAAGGGGCATGATCGTACCATCAAACCAACCTGAGTTCCAATCCCAGCTTGGTCACTTTCTCGTTGAGCCACTTTGGGCGTGGAATTTATATTAATAAAGGTCCCTCTGATTACTTGTCCACAAATAGTGGATCGTGATACCCGCTTCCACCAAACCACAGAGCTGTTGTGAAGAATGCATGAGTCAACAATAAATGTCAGTCCTCTGAGCTGAATTTTGAATGTTGAATGCAATATTTGAGCCTGTAACCATGACCACGCACGAAAGCATTTCGACATTATCAGTTTCTGTCACTAGAACTCAGGATGCTCTGTGGCATCAGTCTCATTTGTAGGCAGGCCATGGGGCCACCTGGGCGGAAGCCCCCTTTTGCCAAATATCTAATCCCAGTAGTTTGTTTGCTCAGCACCAAGAAGCCTGTCATTACTGATGAGCCCTAACTGGAAAGCAGCGTGGTAAAAAGGAAGGGGACCCACCCACACTAGGTGTGAAAAGGATTAAGCTGACCCCAATTCTACAAGTTTCTGACTGTGTGACCTTGGGCAAGCAACTTAGCCACTCTCTGTTGCCTCCTCTAAAGGTGAGAATGATAAAACTTGCTCTGCCCACCTACATATTCTGGGGGGCAAATGAAATTTTTTAAGGCAGTAGCTCTCATCAGTAGCAGGAAAAACCATGAAGACCATGGGGAAGTTAATCTGATACCTCCAGTTAGATTTTTCAAAGACCCTTCAAACCCAACATGGTTAATACCAAATCCACCCCCATCCCAAATCGGCTCCTTCTCCATGGTTCTGTACCTCATCAAATGGCAATACTATTCCTACACATGGTTGTTCAGGCTAGAAACTCAGGAGTCATTAACTCTGCTTTCGTCTGCCATTCTCGCCTAACTCATCACCCAAAACAACCAATTTTCTCTTAAAAATATCTATGGACTCCATTCACTTCTCTCCGGCCAATACCAGCTATTGTCTGGATCACTGTCTTGTTAACTGGCTTACCTTTCCCTGCTTGTGGCCCTCCACTGACCTTTCTGATATTTCTCTCTCTCTCTCTCTCTCTCTCTCTCTCACACACACACACACACACACACACACATTAAAGCTGCTAAAAAGCCCTCCAATATTTTTGAGATAAAAACTAAAATCCTCAACACAGCCAGGCCTCTAGTCTGACTCTCCAACTTCACTTCTTATCATTCTCCCTTCCCTCAGCACTGGCCAACTAGTTGGGGCTTTAGTTCCTCGAAACCAACATGCCACAGGACCTTTGCACATGTCTTCTCTTTTTCCTCTCCCATTCCCTTTCCCTGATTAACTCCTGCTCTTCCTGCAGATTTTAACTCTAGCACTGAGTCACCACATTCTTGGGGATTTGTGTCCTGACCTCTCTGACCAATCCAGTCTTCCCTGTCATACCACCTATGGTATAACCCTAACATTTCTACTCCACAGCATCTGTCACGCTGGTAGTTTTATATTTTCATGTAAAAGAAGACATTCCATCTGACTTGTTGCTGACCGTTATATTCACAACATAAAGCACAGTGCCTAGCACATAGTAGGAATTTTATAAATATTTGTCGAATGAATGACTGTGGCTCACAAAAAGCAAATTTGAAGCCAACTCTTAAAAACAACAACAAAACCCTCAGGTTCATTTTAAGTTGTTAAGGGATTTCTGAACCTCTTCAGTGCCAAGAACATCTTTATGCTAGACTGTCTGAGATGCTTTCCCATTCCTCTGAGCAGTTAGGCAAGCACGCTTGGTACAAACAGAGATTCTCAAGCAATCTGCCTTCCCCAGCACAAATTCCTGTTTTCCTTGGGCACTTCCCAGCTGCTGACAAATTTGCCGAAAGCTCTTCCCTCTGCATTAGAAGCTCCTTTTTTTCTCCCAGGCTTTATTAAGCCAGCTTCAAGCCAGGAACAGCACTCCACCTCGGCTACTAGGCTTGTCCTACAGGGAGGTTCATTTCAGAAGGCTCTTTCCTGAAAGTTATCGGACTGACCTCTTGGTCTTCCTGTCTGTGAAATCTGTAACCAGCAACATAGCCAGGAACCAGGTTCTGCTCACTGAGGTGGGAGGTGAGGAGCTGATCCTTCCAACCCTGTGAGGTGGGGCCCCTGAAGGAAACCCAGATCTTCCCTCTGGGTCTTACGCCAGAGGGCACTTCTCAGATATGGCCACTGTGAGGGCTATACAAGGTGGATAGATAGATAGATAGATAGATAGATAGATAGATAGATAATAGATAGATAGATTCTGACCAAATGGGATTTAACCCAATGAAAAATGGAATGCTCTGTATTTTTTTCTAAGTTCTTGATGTCATATCCAACAAAAATAGATTACCCATACTGTGGTCTGTATTTTTTTTTCAAAGATTTTATTTATTTATTCATGAGAGACACACACACACAGAGAGAGGCAGAGACACAGGCAGAGGGAGAAGCAGGCTCCATGCAGGGAGCCAGACGTGGGACTCGATCCTGGGACCCCAGGATCACGCCCTGGGCTGAAGGCAGATGCTCAACCGCTGAGCCACCCAGGCGTCCCTGTGGCCTGTGTTCTCTGAGTTCTTATTTGTATGAAAGGCAATGAGAGGAAGAGACAGACAGACAGACAGACAGACAGACTGGCGGGATGAGGGGAGAGAGGGAAGGAAGAAATTAAAGAAGCAAGCAGGATGAGAGGAAAGGAGAGGGGAGACACAAAGAGAAAGAGGAATGACAGGAGAAAAGAAGCTCATTCGGGGGAATTTTTTTAGTAAATCGCAGCCCAAGGAAGCTGTGTACATGGGCTCCCCGTTTTTTCCTCCTGAAGCCCGAAGGCAAACCGAGATGCTGTGTCAATTACAGGAAAAATCAATGAAGATACTGTTCAGGAGTCCTTTTCGCCATTCAATGCGGATGGTATCCTTCACTTTCTAGCACTGATTCATTTACTTCCAGCCTCTCTGGGGGCTGCTGACATATTGCTATCTCTGAAGAATCGGAAGCAAAATCACCTTTGTTTCTTACTGCAACCGTTCCCCTGTACATTTTGTTACTGGAGCCACCACATGACCTCCCCAGGCCTATAGGATTGAAGGGCAAGACCTCACTGGGTCAACCCTCGTTGGGTGCCTCCTTCAAGGAGCTCAGGGTCCTATGAAGTCTCCAACATGTAGGCTGAGAACCTCTCATATTTTACACCCTGTTTCCGGCACTGTATCTGTCCTCTAATAAATTAAAACCTGCTCTAGTGCCAGTACCATCCCAGCTCAATAGCATTATGGGAGGAGCCTTCTTAGAGATGGTTACTCCAAAGCAATGGCAGTGCTAAGGGAAGTGCAGGTGTCACAACACAGGATGAACATCCCTGGAGCAACCCTTGTAGGTGAAAGGTATGCAGCCACCTGCCAGGCTGAAATCTCACTGTTAGAGTCCTTTATTTGAGCTAAGTAATGGCTGTCTCCTTGGAGAGCATTCTAGATTTTCAACATTTCTAAGGAGGTCAAACCTTTAGTCCCCATACTGGTTTCCTATTGCTGCTATAACAAAGTATCAAAAACTTCTGGCTTAAAACAATATAAACTTATTTTCTCACAGCTGTAGAGGTCAGAAGTCTGAGATAAGTCAGCAGGGCTGCATTCTTTCTGGAGGCTCTAGGAAAAAAATTTATTTCCATGATTTTTCTACTTTCTAGAGTCTGCCTTCATTCCTTAACTCATGGATGTCTTGCTTCATTTTCAAAGACACAGCAAAGCCTCTTCTCTCTCTCTCTCTCTCTCTCTCTCTCTCTCTCCTGACACTGCTTCCTTCATCACATCTCCTATTCTGCCTTTGACCCTCCAACCTCCCTCTTAACAAAAAACTTTTGATTCCATTGGGCCCACCCCAATAATCCAGGATAATCTTCAAAACCCAGGAATCTTTGCCACTTAAGGGAACAGATTCACAGGTTCTAGGGTTTAGGACAAGGACATGTGGAGGAAGCACTGTTCTATCTACCACACTTCCCCACGGTACTATGAGTGAATGATGCAATCATAGTTCTTTCCAGCTAGTGACGGAGGGGATGAATGGAGAGACTCAAGAGCCCGCCAAGAGAGGGATATTGGATATTAACCGGGGGTAAGAGTATAGAATTAAGAGGTAAAAGTGAGGGACGCCTGGGTGGCTCAGTAATTGAGCATCTGCCTTTGGCTCAGGTCGTGATCCCGGGTCTGGGGATGGGGCCCCCATCGGGATCCTTGCAGGAAGCCTGCTTCTCCCTCTGCCTGTGTCTCTGCCTCTCTCTGTGTGTCTCTCATGAATAAATAAATAAAATTTTTTTAAAAGAGGTAAAAGTGACACAGTATTACTTTCTGTGACTTTCCCCCTGGTTTTATGTGACTAAATTCAAGGGGGAAAAAACATCTTTTCATGTGTCTGTTGGCCACTCATATGTGTTCCTTGAAAAATGTCCATTCAGGTCTATAGCCATTTTTATTGTTCTATTGACTCACAAAGAGTCAATAGAACAGACCTCAATCCCCCTAGATAATTCAGAAAAACAGATTAAACAAAATTTGATATTTTTCTACAATGGAATATTACTCTGCCAAAAAAAAGTAATGAGCTATTGGTATATACCACAACATAGTTAAATCACAAAAATATTTTGAATGAAAGAGACCAGATACAAAAACTGTATTCTGCACGATTGCATTTATAAGAAGTTCAAGAAGAGGAAAACTAATATAGGATGGAAAAAACCAGAACAGTAGTCCATGGGAGGTGGGAATTGACTGGAAGGAGACATAAGGGAATGTTCTTAGTGATGGAAATGTTCTAAATCTTAATTGGGGTTGTAGATACACAGGTGTATACATTTCCAAATTGTATACTATAATTCGATGCATTTCTCTCTATATAAAATGTACCTCAATTAAAATTTTTTAAAAGTTAAGAAACATAAAGATAGATCAGAAGACTCATACATCCACATAATCAGACTTCTCCAAAGAAAGTAGAACTGATGTCAAGCAATATTCAAAGAGGAAATGGCCAAGAATTGATGTGAGATGATGAATCCTGATATTGAAAAATGTCCATGTGCCAAGCAGAATAAACCCAGATAAATCCCCACTTAGATACAGCATGGTGAAATTGCAGGATATTAAAGATAAAATCATCAAAGCTATCAGAGAGAGATTGAGAGAGAAAGAAAGAGTACCTACAAAAATGTGTTCATTAAACACACTCATTACGACTGAGTTATTTAAGATAAATAATGAGTTATTTAACACTACATCTGAAACTAATAATATACTATATATTGGCTAATTGAATTTAAATTTAAAAATAAAATAAACATCCTCATTAAACTGACTTTGCTCTTTTTAGCAGCAACAACCCATGCCAGAAGACAACAGAACAATATCTTCAAAGTGCTGGAGGAAAATGTAATAAAAACTATATACTCTGCTAAATGATCATTAAAGAGTAAGGACAAAATAAAGACATTTTGAATATACAAACACTAATAGTTTTTTTTTTAACTACTTACATGCCCTCTTTTGTATAAACTACTAACAGGTGTTGTTCAGCAAAAAAGAAAAGTCAAAGTAGAGGTAAGGTATGAGCCACCCAAGGAACCCAGAAATTGTAAAACACCATTGGCAACTTTCATTAACTAGTAACTACAGTCAGTTGAAAAGACATTTCACTTTTATTTTGAAAGGTAAAATAACATAAAAGAAATATAATGAATGTTCATTGTAGAAAACTTAAAGATACAGAAGTTATAAGGAAAATATGAAGACCACCTATAATCCTGCACCCAGAGATCACACTGCTGTTTCCACTGACCCTGTAATCATCATCATGAAGGCCCTGTACATATTCTTTGCAAGATTTTTAATGATATACATTATTACATTGGGTGGGTGGTCCATAATGAATACAACCAAAATCTTTTTTTTAATACAGATTTTTAAAAATTTATTTGAGAAAGAGAGAGAGAATGGTAGGCAGAGGGAAAGGAAGAAGCAGGCTCCCCGCTGAGCAGGGAGCCCCAACATGGGGCTCCATCCCCGGACCCTGGGATCCTGACCTGAGCTGAAGGCAGACACTTAACCAACTGAGCCGCCCAGGAGCCCCCAACCAAAATCTCTTCATTTGTCTCGATATTTTACTGTTTTCTATACTGTTGCTATAAAGATCCTTCTGAACTCCAGGATCCTTCTCTGTGTGTGTGTGTGTGTGTGTGTGTGTGTGTGTGTATTATGAGTCACTATTTTACTAGCATAAATCTCTAGCAAAGACTTTTCTAGGAGATTCTGACCATTGTGGCAAGGCCTGGCCTTGCTGGAGCAGATAGACCTTTCAGTCCTCCTCAAACAAAAGGCAATGAAAGAGTGCAAATAGCCCTGGATCGAGAAGCCAAAATGTTACTCGATAATGGGTGCCAAGAATATACAATGGAAAGGGATAATCTCTTCAACAAATGGTGTTGAGAAAACTAGACATCTACATGTAAAAGAATGATACTCAACCTTATCTTAGACACAAAAATTAACTAAAAAGGGATTAAAGACTTGAACCTAAAAACTGAAAGTATAGAACTCCCAGAAGAAAACATAGGGGAAAAGCTTTAAGACATTGGTCTTGACAATGAGTTCATGGATATAACATCAAAAACACAGGTACCAAAAACAAAAATAGATGAGTGGAATTACATCAAACCAAAAACTTCTGCACAGCAAAAGGAAACAGTCAACAAAGTGAAAAGGCAACCTACAGAATCGGAGAAAATATTTGCAAGCCATGCATCTGATAAGGCATTAACTTCCAAAATATATAAAGACAACTCAATGGCTCAAAAAATAAATAAACAATATCAATAACTCAACTAAAAAATGACTATAAAAAATAAAAATAAAATAAAAATGGCTATAGACCTGAATGGACATTTTTCAAGAAACACATACAAATGGCCAACAGACACATGAAAAGATGTTCAACATCATTAATCATAACGAAAATGCAAATCAAAACCACACTGAAAAAAAAAACCACACTGAGACACTATCTTATATCTTTTAGGATGTGATTATTTTAAAAAATGATAAAAAGAGTTGTTGGGGATGTGGAGAAAGAGGAACCCTCACATGCTCTTGGTGGGAATGCAAAATGGTATAGTGAAGAAAAACAGGCTGGAAATCCCTCAAAAAATTAAAAGTAGAATTAGCAGATGATCCGGCAATCCCACCTGTAGGTATATGCCCAAAAGAATTGAAATCAGGATCGCAAAGAGATATCTGTACTCTCACATTCATAGCAGCACTATTCACAATAGCCAAGATGTGGAAACAATCTAAACGTCCCTCAACAGATGAATAGAGAAAGATTATGTGTTGTATACCTACAATGGAATATTACCCAGGCTTTAAAGAGAGGGAAATCCTACAATATGCAACAACATGGATGAACCTTGAGGACATATGATAAGTGAAATAAACGAGTCACAGAAGAACAAACGCTGCATGATTCCACTTATATGAGGTATCTGAAATAGTCACAGCCATAGAAATTAAGAATAGAATGGTGTGCAGAAGACCATAAGGGAAGGAGGAGAAACTGAATGAGAAAAAATCAGAGAAAGAGACAAACCATGAGAGACTCTGAACTCTAGGAAACAAACTGAGGGTTGCTGGAGGGAAGAGGGAGAAGGAATGGGGAATGAGGTAACTGGGTGATGGGCATTAAGGAGGGCATGCGATATGATGAGCACTGGGTGTTATATGCAACTGATGAATTATTGAAAACTACATCTGAAACGAATGATGTACTTTATGTTGGCTAACTGAATTTAAATAAAAAAAAAAAGAATAGAATGATGGTTACCAGGAGGGAGGGAGTTACTAATCAATGAATATAAGATTTCAGTTATGCAAAATAAGATCTAGAGATCTACTGTATAATATTGTGCTTACAGGTAATAATACTGTTTTTATACACTTAACAATTTGTTAAGAAGGTAGATCTCATAGAAAGAGTTTTTATCATAATAAAATTTTAAATGCTGTTAATCTTCTTCAAAAAGATGTTATTTTGAATCTACCTGGGTCCTTAACCAGTCCTTAACCAGTCAGTTGCCTCTCTGGGCTCCTGGATCCTCTTAAGTAACCCTGTAGCTGGGCAGAGGATTTGCCAGGTCCTCCCCTGCTCTAACCTCCAGTGATTCTACACCAGACAGGCAGATGCACTTCTACGCAAACCCCCAATGAGCAACCCTGACCCAATCCAAAAAGAACTCTCCTTTCCCCCACAGAAGGCCCTGGCTCTAATGTAGTGGAAACTTCTCTCTAGTTCCAGCTCCCTGGGCAAGTGACAGTGAGAACCAAGAGAGAGGTGAGGCTAACCCTGCACCCCTGGGGGGAATCAGATTTCCCCAGTGAAGACTGACCAGAGTGCTGTGCAGGTGGCCAGATCGGCATCTTTCCTGCTTTCTCCCTGGGGCCGAAGGTGACCTGTCTCCACCTCTGGCCCTTCACATTGAACAATGTGCTGCTGCAGCACTTCTCACAAGCAGGTGACAGGGAAGGCAAATCCTCCAGGATCCAGGAAGAGGTATAAAGAGATCTACAGCAAAAATCTATTTTCACTTTAAAAATGCATGTGCTTTTTGTATTTTATTCCACACTCTTTCTATATTTATTTTACTGTAAAAATCTTCCCCTTCCCATTCTCCAAGGAAAACTGATACAGCAAGGAGATGCACCACATTCATCTTTTGGCTTTAAGTACCTCCCAGCACATGTGACACCTCCCTCCTCGCCCCATAGAAAGTACATTAGCTGGTTGGAGAAGTGGGTGGGGGGGCTCTTAGGACTCCTCCTCCCACCCCCACCCTCGGTGTTTTCTCAGCACCTGCTACTAGTCCTCAGTTTGGAGACCCCTTAGTTGTGACTGCTGGATTCATGCTTGGCCCTCAGAGTCAGCAGACTTGGCAGTTCCTTCAACCCAGACACCCCCTTTGTTTTATAGGAGGATGCCCTATTGAGATCTTAGACCCACAGAACCCCATTTCCCAGCACTATGAGGAGAGGGAGGCAATTCTTACAGCACATTCAGAAATTCAGTGTCCTGAGGGAGCAGTATCAGATCAGGACACTCTAGCCAGACCACTCCCACCAACATTCATTTTCTATGTAAATCTAGCCAAAGAGAATACCCAGAACAGCTGAAAAGAGGAAAATTCAGGTGGGGTGGGAGAGAAGGTTGAACAGAACAACCTACAAACTGAAATGCAAGGAACCAGCCCCAACGCCTGTGTGGGTCACCTCCACAAGGACACCAAGGTGTTTGGCTCTGGTGGGTAAAGGATGCCACCTCACACCTAATTTCTCACCTAACCAAGAGCAGACCTACCTCCCCAGAGGGGAGCAAACCCAGCTATTTGGGGCCTAGAGATAGGCCAACCATTGGCACATTTTGCAAAAACATTTGTTCAAATCATTGGTGCATCCGAATAATTGTTTCCTTTGTCCTCTACTCTAGTACTGACAGCCTAGAATTTGCCATGAGAAACAACTGATGATGCCAGCCAGGATCTCCAGAAATCAATGGTCTCCAAAGTTTTCTTGATAGCTCACTTCTATTAGTAAAAAATTTTAGATGTGTTCCCAATATATGCACAATTAAAATTTATAAACTACCTACAGCTGTGACTGTGTGTTACTACATTATAAAGCATACACAGGAATAGGCATTTTTGAAGGGCGAGTCAAAAATTAAATGTAGATAGGTCTAATGTTTCTTCCTCTACTCCATCCAGCCAATCATCAGGAACAACTCTCTTTGGAAGCCATGGCTGTAAGCAGCTTCATTGTCTGTCACTCTTTTGTTCTTTAAACTTTGTTGGAAGTGCCATGTCTGCTCAGCCATTCATCTCAGATGTGCCAACTTGCTAAAGAATGTAAATGTCTTTGTCACCTTGATGAATATGTCTGAGGGTAGGAAGAAAAGATGAGAGGATTAGCTCTTGCCCTCAAATTCAAAGGGTCAACCTACACATTCTGCAACAATTCAAAGTGCCTTAGTATGTGCCTGGCACTGTGTTGAGTACTGAGCAGAATACAGAGAAATACGAGAATGAGTTAGTCATGGAATCTGCTCTCTGGAGCACCCCATCTCTGCTATTGGGGGTGCCCACATCACTCAGATTCTGGGCAGCTGGGTAGAAAGAGAAATAATGGACCATGAGAATATAACAGGAAAGCTAAAAGGTATTCGGTGTAAGCTGATTCCTGACAGATAGGTAGGACATTGCCAAAGGGGATGAGGGCAAAGGACTACCCACAGAGGGCCTCAATGTCTCCGAACTTAAGGTAATAAAACATGCCAGATGGGGCTGCCCTAATGAATATCCTGTCCCAAAGTCTACTGGATTCAGGAAGCCACAGGAAGAACATGCCTTCACTTAGAACCAAGACCTGGACTCCAGGGGTAGCTTTCCACTAGCCCACTAGTGACCCAAAGCAAGCCACTCCTCCTCCCTGAACCACAGCTACTTTGTCTGTTAAATTCAGGTGCTATGGCTTTCAGGGTTGTTGAAGAGGGTAAATAAAATAACACGTCAGCATCTACTATATAAATATGGTAAATATGGGTTCCCTGCAGAGAACAGCACTGGAGGATGCCCATGGGAATGGAGCAGCCTCCAGTGGCCTTTACTCTCTTCTGGGAACCAACCTTCTGAACTGACTACTCATGAATGTGTGCCACACCTTTCTGATCAAATTGTATTTTCATATTGGCCCATCTTAAGGCTCACAGGTGTTTCCATTAAGAGCACAGAACTGGGGCAGCCCTGGTAGCTCAGCGGTTTAGCGCTGCCTTCAGCCCAGGGTGTGATCCTGGAGACCCGGGATCGAGTCCCACATCAGCCTCCCTGCATGGAGCCTGTTTCTCCCTCTGCCTGTGTCTCTGCCTCTCTCTCTCTCTCTCTCTCTCTCTCTCTCTCTCTCTCTGTGTCTCTAATTAATAAGTAAATAAAATCTTTAAAAAAAAAAAAAGAACACAGAACCGGAAAGCAAACTTTCTTGGTCTAAATTCTGCTCTTCCATGTGCCAGCTGCATGCCTGCTAGCCAGCCTCTACTATTTCCGTCTCTTTTTAAAAGAGCAATGTGGATAGAACTAAAGGGTATTATGCTGAGTCAACTAAGTCAATCGGAGAAAGACAAACATTATGTTGTTTCAATATGTTGTTTCAACATATAATGAAACATACAATGAAACAACATATAATGAAACAAACAATATATTGTTTCAACAATATAATGAAACATTATATTGTTTCATTCATATGGGAAATATAAAAAATAGTGAAAGGGATTATAGGGGAAAGGAGAGAAAATGAATGGGAAATATCAGAGAGTGACAAACCATGAGAGACTCCTAACTCTGGGAAATGAACAAGGGGTAGCAGAAGGGGAGGTGGGCAGGGGGATGGGGTGACTGTGTGACAGGCACTGAGGGGGGCATTTGACGGGATGAGCACTGGGTATTATACTATATGTTGACAAATTGAACTCCAATACAAAATATACTAAATAAATAAATAAATAAATAAATAAATAAATAAATAAATGCCTGTATGCATTCATTCACCACGTATTTATTTTGTACCTACCACACACCAGAGATTCTTTTCCAACATATACACAACGCTGTGACACAGCAATGAACAAAATGGACAGAAAGCCCAGGTCTATAGGAGAATGTGTTACAAAATGAGTCTGGAACATCTTGTCACCCAAGAAAACAAGGCAGCTATCCAAGGTCACAGGAGCCAACCTGAAGGGATTCCTACTGGTCAAGGAAAAGCATCAAGTAAGACTAACCATAGCAATGGATTGAAATGCATCACCCACATTTGTAAAAATCCATGAGTTCATACTGATATTTTTTGAATGACCCCATTTGGAGGAGGCTGGACGTATTATCCTGAAAACTGAAAAAAATAAAATAAAGCATTTAAGTCGCCCTCCCTGAACGAGCTGTATCTCAAGGTAATTCAATAGTTGCTGAGAGGATATTTCATTCTATAGGAGCAGATTCTATATTTCAGATAATAAATGGGAAATAAATGATAGAATTGCATCATCTCTCAATCCCCCGAATGAATTAATGGGTCTAGGTATGATCATCAATGCCTGCCCACACCATGAAAAGAGACAACCAGCCATTATGGGACTCTTGATGCAGCACCATCTCTGAAGAATTCCTGGCAAACAACAAAAACCAAACCTGAATCGCTAGAAGCCTCTAAATCTACAGGTCTGCAGGAAATACAGAGGACAGAAGACTGTGTTAAATACTATCATGGAAATGCAATCAGCAAGACCCAAAACAAACTACCCAGTTTCTGCAACAATAATTTCAAAGGCAGGAAAAAAAGAGAGTGGGGAAATATAGGAACATAAAAGCAATATCAATCAAATGCAACTGATGGCTCTTGCATATCCTGATAACAAACAAATTCGCTACCCAAAAGTCATTTATGTGTACATAATGAGTACAGAGTTTCAGTTTGGGATAATGAAAAAGTTTTGGAGATGGATAATAGTGATGGTTACACAACAGTGTGCTTAATGTCAATGATGTGTACTCTTAAAAACTATTAAAATGGTCAATCTCATGTGATATCTATTTTATTACAATAAAAAATCATTTGTGAGACTACTGGAGAAACTTGAACACTGATTGGATATTTGACAATATTAAGGAATTGCTAAGATTATATTTTGTGAAATCATATGGTATTTGTATATCTCTGGTTGACATATTTCGCTTAGCATAATACCCTCTAGTTCCATCTACATCATTGCAAGTGGCAAGATTTCATTTTTTAAATGACTAAGTAATACTCCATTATATATATATATAAATTATATATAATATATAAATACCACAGTATATATAATATATATAATTAATAATACTGCATTATATATAATACATATAATATATAATATATATGTGTATATATATTATATATATATATAAATACTACATCTTCTTTATCCATCTGTTGATGGATATCTGGGCTCTTTCCACAGTTCAGCTATTGTGGGCATTGCTGCTATAGACATTGGGGTACAGGTGCCCCTTTGGAACACACCGTTTGTATCTTTGGGGTAAATACCAAGTAATGCAATTGCTGGGTTGTAAGGTAGCTCTATTTTTAACTTTTTGAGGAACTTCCATACTATTTACCAGAGTGGCTGTACCAGCTTGCATTTCTACCAACAGTGTAAGAGAGTTCCTCTTTTTCTGCATCCTTGCCAACATCTGTTGTTTCCTGATTTGTTAATTTTTGCCATTCTGACTGGTGTGAGGTGGTATCTCATTGTGGTTTTGATTTGTATAATACAAAGTTTAAAAAAAAATCCCTGCCGTCATAGAGTTTACCACTTGATTATGACAAAACAAACAAAAAAAAATAAGAAAAATATATATAGCTTAGATGTAATGAATGTTATGTTGAACAAAATAAGCCAGGAATATCAGAGGAAATATAAATTTGCAGATTTTCATGCTAAATGAAATAAATCAGAGAAAGACAAATAATGCATGATTTCATTTATATGTGGAATCTAATTAACAAAACAAACAAACAAAATAAAACAAAACTCATAGAGAACAGAATATTGGCTGCCAAAGGAGAGGGAGTTTGGGGGGGGTAGGTGGAGTGGGTGAAGAATGTCAAAAGATAAAAACTTTCAGTTATAAGATCATTAAGTCATGGGTTGTAATGTATAGCATGGTGCATATCTGAAAAATGCCAAGAAAGCAAATCTTTTTTAAAAAGATTTTATTTATTTATTCATGAAACAAAGAGAGAGACAGAGTCACAGGCAGAGGGAGAAGTAGGCTCCCCACAGGGAGCCTCATGTGAGACTTGATCCCAGGACCCCAGAATCAAGACCTGAGCCAAAGGCAGATGCTCAACCACTGAGCCATCCAGGTGCCTCACGAGAGCAAATCTTAAACGTTCTTACCACAAGAAAAAAAATTATATAACTACGTATGGTGACAGAGAGTAACTAGACCTACTGTAGGGATCATTTCCCAGTGTATACAAATATCAAATCATTATGTTTTATACCTGAAACTAATATGATGTTATATGTCTATTATACTTCAATAATAAAAAAATTCACAAATGAAATACTCAAAAAATTTCAGAAATCGGCCATATTTAAATCAAGGAGACTGGTTGAGTTCATCTATGGAATATAGTCTGAGTTCTGAGTCCGAGGGACCTTCATGATTGATGGTTTAGGGAAATGAGAATCCAGGGGGAAAGAAATAAAAAAGGACAATCAGTGAGGGAAGAGGAAAACTAACAAGCATGAGGTCCCTGAATCCAGAGACAAAAATGTTCCAAGAGGTGAGTGATCACCCATGTTAAATGATGCTAATAGTCTAATAAGCTTAGGGCTGAAAGATGTATTAGTATCAGATGCAGCAATAGGAAAGTCATTGATGATCTCAACAGGAGTGGGTTCTCTGGAAAGGTATGGCAGGGGAAAGCCTGGGAAGAGTGGATTCTGGGGAACATTGAAGACATCAAGAATGGACAACTTTTTCAACTATACAATGCATTATTGTTAACTCCATTGTATTGCACACTTGCAAGTTGCTGAGACTTGCTCTAAAGCATTCACACCACAAAAAATTGAGAATATTAACCGTGTTAACTATGTGAGGTGATCAATGGGTTAGTTATCTTGATTCTGGTAATCATTCTACAATGCATATGTACATCAAATCATCAAGTTTTATACTTTAAATATATGTAATTATATCTGTCAAGTGTTCCTCAATAAAGCTAAAAAAAAAAAAGAACAGACTAGTCTTTTGAGGAGATTTGCTATAAAAGCGAACAGAAAACTGGGGAGGTAGCTGGAGGAGTATGTGGAGTCAAAAGAAGAAATTATTTTAGGGATGGGAGAAATAAAAGTGTCTTGGTAGGCAGTTGAGAGTGAAATGGCAGACAGCAACAACGTGATGATGCAGGAGAAAAGAATGCCCTTGGGGAGGCAAAGGCAGACAGGGTCTAGTGCACAAGTACAAGGGCAGCAGTTCATCCATGGTAACACGGGGGAGGGCGGATAGTATCACATTGACACAGACTCTTCAGGTGGTAGGACATGCAGCTGTGGAAGTTCTGTTCTGGTTGCTTCCATTTTCTCAGCGAAGTCATTGTGTGAGAGCGAGAATAGGAAGGAGGTATGGAGAGAGGAGGAGTGGCAGGTCACATGAGTGGGGCAGAAGACTGAAAACAGATTAACTGTCAGGATAATGCCTGCAACTCCATCATAAAGTTACAAGAATTCACTGAGATGACACATATAAAGTGCTTAGAATAGTTCCTACCATAATAAATACACAATAAATCCTTGTTCTTCATTCTTTTTATTAGGCCCCTCTTCCTAATCTCTCTCCATCTTCAAGAATTGGCACCACTTCTCCTGTACAAAGTTGACTGAAGCCCCATGTGTCTCCATTTGATAGTTCTTGGGCTGAACCCTTGGAAAACAGCCCCTTACCTCAAAGCCAACAGAGCAGTCCCTGCCCCAGACATCTCCCTGCACATACCCAAGGAGGAGTCAGCCCTGGAAGGCAGCCTTCCTGGCAGCAGGCACAGCAACGGAACACTGCATCCTGCTGAGAGGAGAGACTATTCAGATCAGGGAGCTCCTTGTTGGTAATTACGGTCCCAGCCTGGGCACTTCACCAGGACCTGCGGTGGCTCCTGGGCTCCTAGGGGCCGTAGAGTGACGTGGCACATGGTACAGATAGGAAATTATAGATAGCTGCAGGGTGTGCTGGTTTGAGGGGTTCTGGGCTGGGATCCTCTATGGTGAGCTGCCAGCATGAGAGTGGGTTAACTTACAAAGAGGAAGATGAGTCATCCATGTGCAGACAGTAGCAGGTGGTTGGGGAGACACTGGGTGTGATGGTGGGAAGTACTGAACCAGGAGTCCAAAGGCTTGGGATGAAATCTTGGTTCTTCCACATGAACTATGTTATCTTGAACTATTCAGGTTCCTTTTATATAAGGAGAAGTGGTGATGGTGATGATGATGATGATGATGATGGTGGTGGTGGTGGTGGTGGTGGTGGTTGGTGGTGGTGGTGGTGGTGGTGGTGGTGATAGCTTTACTCAGACTCCCACGAAACCCACTCCCTGCAATTCTCAAGTGCATGCTCTGAAAAGAAAGGAGATGAGAAGAGGCAAGACACTCATGTCAGCTGTCCTCTGTTTGCCCCTCCAGAGCCACCCTCCACTCTGATCCACTCTGCTTCACGCCCTGGGATGCATCTGGATCTGAACTGCATCAATGGGATTCCTTGCCTTCTGGTGTTAGGTTCAGCTAACCCAAGACCCCAGCTGCTTATCAGGGACTGGAAGAAGTGAGAGGTCATGCATCTGTTTGCCAGAGGTTGGCTGCATCCCTCTACTAAATGTCACAGCTCTTGTCATTTGTCCTCATCACCTATCCTGTCCAAGCTCCGGTGGTTTCTTGTTTATTAGCCCCATAATGCTTCATCAGCCCTTACTAACTTCCCTAAGTCCTGCCTACATCTTTATTAACCTCTCTACTGCCCAGGTTGGTACTACTATTTCCTGCCAAGATCTTTACTGAATTCTCTTTCCTACTAAGTACCAGACTCTTGTTTCATCTCTCAACTAAGTGCAGAAATCATCGACAAACACTTGATAATATTTATTGAGCAGTTAATGTATACCAGGTTTCACTTAGGTTACAAAGAGCAAAAAAGCATCACTTTACTGCAAAGGACCTAAAATCTCATTTGAAAAATCAAGGAATATGTACATCAAAAAGTACAAGACGTGCCTTGCACATGCTTAATGAGTCTTTCCCTCCTTACTAGATAGAGAAACCTGCTTTTCAGGTGCTGAATCCCTGGGCCACTTGCCCAACATGATCCCCTACAAACAAGGTCCACATAGTACCGGAGACATAATAAGCAAACCACAAGATACAGGTTGTAAGGTTTCCTGTTGTACATATACTCTATCAGAATTCTAGTTTATTGATCTGTATCCCTAACAGGACAACGAGCTCTGTGAGGACAGAGCTTCTATTAATCTTGTCAACCATTCTCTTCTTATCTGGACCACTGTGGTGGGCTCCTAGCTGTCCTCCTTGCTTCAACCCTTGCCTGCCCCCCTCCATTAACCATTATTCACCTGGTATCAGGAGTGGCTTCCAAAACTATAAATCTAACCCTACTGCTCTACCACTGAATACCTTCCATGGACTTCCCACCGCAATCAGGATAAAGTCCAACTCCACTTGCTACAAGGGCCTATGTGTTCTGAAGCCCATTTCCTCTCACCACACTCCCACATTAACCTTTCTGTACCTCTCACATGTTAAGTCCAACTTTTGGGCCACTAACTTGCTGTTCCCTCTTCCTGGACCATCCAGCTGGCTCCTTGTTCTTTTCTAGGTCTCAGCTCAAATGAGACATCTTCTATCACATCCCTTTACAGTTTATACCTAGCACCCAGCACCATATGGATTAATTTTATTCACTTATCATCTATCACTCACACAGTATCATGAGAGTGGGACCTTGTCTCTGTCATTCACCACTAGATCCCCAGAGCATGCAGCACTGCTTGGGCTCACAGTATGTTCTCATTAAATATTTAGTGAATGAAGGCATAGTATTCAGGTGAGCTCAAAGATGCTTTGGAGGAATGCATTAGAAACAAGGAGAAGCTCTTTAAGCAATAGTAAGAGAGAAATAAACAAACCTGATGCCTTATGTTGTTTTAGCAAGTAACTGACAAGAGCTGGTGGGCAAGAGAGAAGAGCTGAGTCTGCATGCAGGGGAGTGTTGGGCTATGCCCCTGGGAGCCCTTATAAGGCTGCAAACCTGTCCTTCAAAGCCTAAGAGGAGATAGGGAGCCATGCAAAGCCACCTCACTCTTTTATACCCCCTCCCCATTATCTTTCTTCTGTCCCCCTACCTTTCCTTCATCTCCTCTCATGGGTACTGAAATATTGCCCTCATCTAGCACTATCAGAAAAAGTCTCTCTTCAAGAGGTCCCAGGAACATTAGATCAGGGACCACATTTTAAAAAATAATAATAAACATCGGAATTTAAACAATGTGACAAGGGCACTATGTCAGTTAGGATGCCTTTGGCCAAATAAAACCCAAATTCAACTGGCTTAAACAGTAAGGAAGATATACTTTCTCACGTAGCTAGAGGTCATGGCAAAGGGATGCTGTAAGGTGAGTAAGATCCGTTCCTTGCAAAGTCCTCAAGGACCCAGTTCCTTCTGCCTTTTTACCTTACCATCGACAATATTAGGTTTGTCCTCAATTATCTTCCCTCATGGTCATAAGATGGCTGTCACCATTCCAAACCTCACAACAAACAGAACAATGTCCAGGGGAAGAAGAGCAAGCAACTGCTCTTCTTTAGGAATCCTTTTAAAGGGATCCCTGGGTGGCGCAGCGGTTTGGCGCCTGCCTTTGGCCCAGGGCGCGATCCTGGAGACCCGGGATCAAATCCCACGTCGGGCTCCCGGTGCATGGAGCCTGCTTCTCCCTCTGCCTGTGTCTCTGCCTCTCTCTCTCTCTGTGACTATCATAAATAAATAAAAATTAAAAAAAAAAAAGGAATCCTTTTAAAACAAAAGCAACAATCTTTCTCAGAAATATTCCCCAAATACTTCCCTTTATGTCTCATTGGCCAGAACGAGCTCATGCTCCCCTCAAAGCAGAATGTGGCAAGAAAATGGAATTACCAATCCTGCTCAAGAGCAGAACTGATGAAGAATTGCTCTTGAGCAGAAGACAGGTGTTGGAGAGTTTGCCAAAAGTGCCAGTTATAGACGCCAGTCACGAGTCTCACATGAGTCTGAGGCAGTGGGCAGAAGTAGCAAAGTTACTCAAATTTCAGTGTAATAATCATTGTGAAATTCAGTATGTGAAAAGATTGCTTAGCCCTAAATTACAAAATAATAGGGAAATAGGTAAGTGATTCATGCAGAAAAGTGCCTAATTCTAACTCTTTGGTGGAGAGTAGAGGATGACAGGGAATGAAAAGGAAACTGGAATGCTTTCTCAGAGGAGATGCCAATAATAAAGCCAACATATCTCGACATTTACTCTACACCTGGCACTGTGCTAAGTGCATTGCATAATTCACTAAATTGTATCCCTTCAATAACCCTCTGAAATGGTTTCTACTCTCTCCTATCTTAAGATAAGAAACTGAGGCATAGAGAAATCAAGTAGCTTTTCTCAGGTCCCCAATTTAGTTAACTGACCCCTGGATTCAAGCCCAGGCAAGCTAATTCCAGATCCTTTCTTTTATTTAATCCCTGGGCCATTCTTCTTCCCTAATCATGCAAAACGCTTTTCAAAGGGACAAATATGGGCTTCCCCAGATCCTTTAACTAGAAGTCAGAAGTCTAGGCAGAAGGAACAAGTACACCTGCTAGAAAATTATTATCTGGTTGAAGTAGGAGGTAGTTAGGACCTGGTTAGATGGTACAAAAAGAAAGAGGCAAACTGAAATTTATATTATTTTTGAAGGAAGAAATACTAGCACTGACATCGATATAATTGTTTATAGATAGGTATTGCCAGAACAGTCTCATGTCAGCAGCCTTAAGAAAAATTGAATTTCAATAAAGTGAATGGATGGATCCACTCCTGGCCCAGCCAGTGCCCAGAGCACAGCCTAGCACAGATTCTCCACCATGGTCCATGGCAGAGCAGTGTCAGTCAAATGGGGAGACTGGGATGTAGGCCTCAGTAAAGGAGAAAGAAGATTCAAAGCTGATTTCCAGGACTGGAAGGATGGGGTTATGGGCAGCAGTGATGTGGTTGGAAAACATTTAAAAGAGCTATTTTGTAGAAGGAAGGAAGATGCACTCAATTTTGAATAGGTTGGGTTTGAGAAGATGGTGGCATATTTAAGAGATAGCATTAGGGGGGCAAGACTGGAATGAAGGTGAGGACTGTATACACAGGTAAGAGTTTCAGTCAAGCACATTCATTCATCCAATTATTGAACATGGGTCTGTCCTAGGTTCTAGAATGGTCCTAGATCTAGAGCTGCAGCAGTGATTGGAATAAAACCTCTGCTCTCATGTGTCTTATGTTCTAATATCCAAGCCCTTGCAAAAAAAATGACCCCTTGCACAACCTCCCACACCATTCCCTGTGCCCTGTGTGAGCACACAGAGAAAAGAGCAAAATCAAATCATGTAAGTTGGGAAGGCAAAACAAAGATGGTGAAGGAGAAAATAAGAAAACAGGGGGAGGATACCACTAGAGAAGAGTAGGAAATCAAGGGAGTAGCATTTCATTAAAACAGAAAATGAATGAGTTTAAAAAATAAATTAATGTCCAATGGGCCCAGTCTAGTAGTGAAGAAAAAGCCACTGAATTTGACATGAGGATTGCCACTGCTCAGCTTTTAGCAATGATTTTTGATCCCTACCGTGCATCAGAATCACCTGAAGAGCTTTAAAACACACAGATGCCTGGGAGCTACCCTCAAGATCCTAATACAGTTGGTCTGGGATGGGGCTCTGGAACTATTTTTCAGTTGTTCAAGTGACTTAAATAAACAGGTAGAGTTGAGAAACATTGCTTTAAATACAGCAATATCAGCAGTGGAAGCTAGATTGCAGAGAATAAAAAAGAAGGGTGTTTTGGTTTTTTGGAATTTTTTTTTTTTTTTTTTTTTTGGTAGAGGAACTAGCAGTCTTAACATCAGACGTGGATGCTTAGCCTCAGTCTCCTCCTGCCTGGCTGTGTGATTTAACCTCGTTGTGTCTTATCTGTGAAATCAGGATAGAAATTCTTGCTGTGCCCAACTCACAGTTTCCTTGGGAGGTCAAGATGGGATAATAGATGTGAGAGTACTTTGAAAAAAGATTGAAGTGCTATAAAAATGTAAGATTTATATGGTTGTCGGTTTTTTTCCCCAAAGATGGCCCTAAAGATAGTGATTATCAACTATAAAGACCCACGTGGAACCAGCATCCCTTTCCACTGAGCTCACAAAGAAAACGTCCTTTGATAAGTGCTCACAGCCACTATCTAAAGGTCTAAGGCTGTTTTCAACTCTCACTTTTTCACAGCTAGCTTTGCACAGGACCTATAATGGATGCCATTTCCACAGTCTTGCAAATCCTACCTAATATTGCTAAATCACAGAGCCACCCAACATAAAACTCAAGAGTGAAGCATGCTGCTATAGAGATTAAAATAAAGTTTAATGTTATAAGGTTTCCATTTAGTTGTCAATCCTCCTTGTTACAGAGAACGGGGAAGGCAGAGGAGAGATTGAAAGATGTCTGTGACAGCAGGCAATGCTGCAGGATCCAGAAAATCCTAATTCCTCTGGCAGATGGGGAAAGATTATCCAAGATCTGAGCCAAAACCAACAGTAGAATTCATTGACCACCTTGGAGTCTACTTCAGGTACCTGAATATATGCCTATCTCTATAAAATGTCATGCCTGGTTCCCAAGAAATGAAGCAATACTCTCCATCTTCCACTTTCTGACTGCCCTTGAGGTAGCACCTGCTACCAGGTGAGTAACGGTACCTGCTTATGGCAACCAAGGTCCAACAGGTCCACAGATGACAGATGTGAAGAGCGGTATTAAAATATGCTCTCTATTCACTTTTGCTTGATGTTTTCCTCCATAAAATAATACAAGAAATACAATTGTCAAATAAATAGCATACACAATGGCTGAGTTTCTTTTTTCTAATAAGCAGCTTGCACTCAGAGCAAGAATAAAAAGATAGGCAAACTCCTACATAGAAGTAAGCCAGGTGTCAGATAACTGATGTAAGCATCAGAGATATCCTAAGGAATATCAGTTACCTTGCTCTTGCCTCTGAGCCTGCCCTGTCTCCTTCTACTCCAGATGCTATTACGGAGAAGGTGCTAATCACATTCTTGATCTGCCTGCAACTCCTCTGATACTCTCTACCCAACCTCTTCCATCTGTAGGAAAGCTTACTTCAAAGCTTCCCTCCTCAAAACAGAAGTACAGACACCCAAAGCCAGACATTCCCTCATCTTACACCACCTCCAACAGGACTGAGGCCTTTTGGCATATAAAACTGTACAACTATAGGACAAAATAGAATTTTGAAACAAAGAGATAAGAGCTTCATAAGTATATTTTAATCATTCCATCCATTGAGAAGTTACTTCCCTTGTGTGCAAACATCCTTGTAAAACCCTACTCATGAGGAGAAAGGGGTACAGAAGCCAAGGTGGGGCACATCCTTGGCTCTTTTTTTAATGAGAAACATTCTCTTCAAAGAAGATCTTTCATGCCCCCAGTGTACAAACCCTAAGCTTTTAGCATGGGAAGCAACAAGGTTTGGTGAAAAGAGGAATAGCTGTGCAGTCATTTGGTCCTATAGTAAAATCTCATTTTTTAAAAAGCTACTGTGAACTTGGCCAAGTTACTTAACCTCTCTGAGTCTCTTTTCCTTGTATCTATGGAAAGGAATAAAATGCTATCACAGAAGATTATTGTGAACATGACTTGCTATAGAGCATGGACATCCATCACATAAAACATATTGTAGCTCAGTCTCCTCCGCCACCACCCCTACTGAGACTGAATTTTTCAATATTGGGAAGTCCAGCAACTTCTTACCCCTGTGAACAGACCCCAAGAAATCTCAGTGAGGGTGCATGCTTATAATTGGGAAAAAGGGGCCAGAACCCCCACAAGGGGGTACTTAGTAGTCCACCCATCAATAATCCCTACCATTTCTTCTGTGGAAGCAGCACCTATCAATAAATTAGCAAGTGGTGGTGCATTTTTAATAATTACACAGAAATTTTACCCGCTTTTGTTATAATAATGTACAAGCAAAATAGGGTTTTTTTCTCCTGCTCTCCAAGATATGTTGTTGACAACTACAGTTTTAGAAGCATAAGGGACAAAAAATTGCCCCAAAACTCAAGATGAAAGCTAAAATTAGATTTCTTTTTAAAACACCTTCCCTGATGGTACGTAGGTAATGTTATTGTGGCGGCTCTAACTGTGGGTGATTTCCTATACCCACAGTCAGTGCAATAAAAAAGACACAATAGACATAAGAATAGCTTAAAAGTTAACTGTAAGATTATTGTTCAAGTAGCTTCTCCAAGTATAATACCTGAGCTTCTAGAACAAGTAATAGCTGCAAACATCTGAAAAGTGGAAATTCTATGCAAGGACCCAGGAGATTAACACAATTGAACATAATAGCTTCTTCCAAAACATTTCCTAGGGACTGGATCACAAAAAGCCTGAAGACGGCTTTCCAAATATATTTTATTTATTCAATGAAGAAAGGGCTATTTGAAGTTCTTGTATCCCTTTCACATAGAGATGCTTCACTGAGCTTTAAGAGCAGCATTCATCTGTAGGCACAAAATGAGTAATTCCTCAGCTTCTAGAAAATGTAATCATTGCAAACATCTGAAATGTTAAAATTTTATGCAAAATGTCTTTTGTAAAGATAGGAAAAAACCTTGAAATAAATAGCATTTTAAACTGGTCTCAGCATTTATGTTTAAAAATTAATACTCACATACTTGTGAATGCGTACAGCATCTCCGGACGGCAACAGTGGCTGTCTCTAAGGAGATAAGGTGGGAGGGAGTTTTACTGTTCCCAGTGCATCACCCCTATGCTTTATATTTTGTACTATGTGCATGCATTACTATTAATCTAGCTTAATCTAACTACTTCAGTTCATTAAACATGATCTCTTCAAGAGGTAAGACAACTCGTCCATCCTAGTCCAGGTCTATGATCCTTCTCTACAATCTGTACTGGAGACCAAACTTCTCCCTACCCTGGACCTCAGGTAGGCTGCAGAACCGAGAAGTTCCCTGCCTTCTTTCCATACTGAGCATCAGCTGTGCTGGGTGTTGTGCTGGCACTAAAGCATACAGTGAAGGGAAGACTCTGTCTCCTGGCTGACCCCATGGGATGGCTGGCCCTCAATCCCCAAGCTCCAGCCCTACGCAAGCTTCCTCCAGCCGCAGAGCAGGCCACTGCTCTTCAGATGGATCATTCTGGTTTTTCTCTTGTTGCCCCTGGCCCTCCACCCTTATGAGTAAATAGCTTTTTCAAAGAGGCTATGTATTATCTTCCTCAGTAACCCTGAGACACAATGACCAAGAAAGGAAGTTAAAGCCCCTCTTCCTTCCACGAGAATACCCATGGAACACAATAGAGCCAAACTCTCTTCCTGAACACACTAGTTGTGTGGCCTTAGCAAGCTATGTAACTTCTTTGAGCCTCAGTTTCTTCATTCTTGACATAGCAAATGTCACGAATATTGACATGCTGGCCATCCCTCAGAGGGATAGAATAGAGATTAAATGAGATTATTTGTTAAAATGCCTAGCATAATACCCAACACATAGTAGGTGTGCAATAAATGCTAAATGACATCATCTTCCTCATCATCATCATCATTAGTGTAACTGATTCTCACTCTCAAAAGATGATGTTTTCAAATTTCCCAGGGCTGCACACATTTCCAGCTGTCTCGGGAACCACTTACAAGCAGTATGGAATAGCAGAAAGAGTGGGCTTTAGAGGTAAAAGAGGTTTTACCTTGAGCAAAATCATTAACATCAGTTTCCTCAACTATGAAGTGAAAATAATTATACCTTCCTCTCCAGACTGGGGTGAAGATTTACAGATTATGTATAAAAGGCTCCTGGCACATAATAAGTGCTCTCTACATCTTGACTTTTTTCACTTTATTCCAAGTGGACTTATCTATTTGCTGGTCCCAACGTACCTATCTCTCTTCTGCCTCTGCATCTTTGTTCAGCCTGGTTACCCCTGCCTGCCCTGCCCTCTGCTACCATCTCCACCTCTAGAAACTTCCACGCATCTTTCTCACCTCAGTTCCATCTGAAGGCTTTTGTGAAGCTTTCTTTGGCTACAAGGGCTTTCTCATCTCTAGGCTCATAAAGTATCTTCCATGGGAAAATAGGAGGTAGAAAACGCCCAAAGCCCAAAATCTTTCCCTGTGGCCACTGTTAGACCTACCAGAAACTAAGAAATCACGCAGTAATGTGCTGAAAGAACTCCAGTCACATGTGATTGAAGAGCTCAACTGTCCCTGAGCTCCATGGACTATGATATCCATGTCATCTAGGAGGGGTCACTTGCCTTTCCAAAAGTCAACTCCCTGGCACCTTACTCAGGAGTGAGTATCTCCTCACAGAAAATGATCAATTGCTACATTGAAAAATTAAGGCACGCTGCTGCTTCTTGCATGCGGACAGGACACATCAGCTGATGTCCACATGAGCAGCTGCTGTTCCCATCTCCCCACGGGCCTGCCTCCAGCTGCTCCTATATCCATTCAGTGCAAATTAGATTGAGCCATTCCTCTCCTAAATGTTGGGCAGTTGTGAGCAGAGCTACCAAGAACACAGCCAACTCCTAGGCACGTCATCCAAGACCCTTTACAATCTGGTCCTCACTCCCTTTCTAGGCTCTTCTTTTTTGTGGCAGTCAGTCACCTCATATCTCTTGGTGTTCCTCAAGCCCACTCTAATCTTCCCTGCCTCCTTTTTTAGCCTCTTCACCTAATAATCCTACTCATACTTTAAAACCCAGCTCAGATGTTGCTCTCTATGGAGAACCCTGCCAACCCGTCACATTTCATCCCCCTAGTTCCCCCATCAGCCCTGTATTATTGAGCTCTCCAGAGTACTAGCAATATGCCTACTCTATAGCAGTGCCTGCTTACATGGTACTGCCGTTACGCTTACTCCTCTCTCTCCTGTAAGACCATAAGCATTTGGAGGTCAAGGACGATTTCATAACCCTTTTTTAAAATTTATTTTTATTTTTTTTTATTTATTTATGATAGTCACACAGAGAGAGAGAGAGAGAGAGGCAGAGACATAGGCAGAGGGAGAAGCAGGCTCCATGCACCGGGAGCCTGACGTGGGATCCGATCCCAGGTCTCCAGGATCGTGCCCTGAGCCAAAGGCAGGCGCTAAACTGCTGCGCCACCCAGGGATCCCATAACCCTTTATCTGTCCAGCAAGGTGTCTGATAACCAACACATTTTATTTAATGAATTGATGAAAGAAAACAGAAATAAATGAATAAACGAAGCTCTTTTTCTCTTTTTTTTTTTAAGATTTATTTATTTATTTTTAGAGAGAGAGCACAGGCCAGAGGGGCAGAGGGAGAAGGAAAAAATCTTGAGCAGACTTCGCACTAAGTGTGGAGCCCAGTGTGAGGCCTCATCTCATGACCCTGAGATCATGACCTGAGCTGGACGCTCAACCACCCAGGTGCCCTTGAATGAAGCTCTTTCTAACAAAAGACATCATCCTTCCCAGCTTTCCCATCTAAAATGCCTGAAATCTACTCTGGGTAGATACGAGTTGGTGAGGAACTAGACAGGGTCACAGAGCCATGTTTGCAAAAGGTGGGCACTCATGGAGGGGGAGAGGGAATTACTTTTGTCCAAAACAACGGTTCCCCTAGAAAACATAAGTCAGAGAGGTCTTTCATTTCTGTATTTCTTGTTTTCACTCTCCTATGCTCATAACTCCTAAGCTCTCATTTCTAATGAAACTTGTTAAGTGATATTCTGCAGAAATTCCTAATTATTTTTTAATTTACTAAGTAGCTATCAACCCAGGCTTGAAAAACTCCATGACCAATACTGCAGTTGCTCTGCGAGGCACCATCCCCAGAATTTTTTCCCTCTGGCAATTGTCGTTTTCACCTTTAGGCCTGGCACAGGATTCCTGCACGCTGGTTTATTTTCTGGCTAATTGGTTCCTTTTTATATCATAGGACTTTCAGTGACCCATATGCAATATGGGAATCATCCTACTAGGACTTTTTTTTAGAAGATTCACAAAGGTATGCCTAACATAAGCAATATATCAACCTTTAAATCCAGATAGAATGAGTCTGTATCATATGTCCCAGGAAAGCCTATTATGTTGTTTTTTTTAAAAAAGAACCAAAGAACTTCTTGATTTTTACCGTTTCCTGTATGACAGTGCCTCACCAAGTTCATCCCTTCCCATACATTCTGTAGTGGGTCATTTATGAGGTCAGAGAAAGACACTGTAAACTTGCCCAAGCTGTTTAGCTCATATTTATTAACAGCTTAATATACCCGGAGCTGTGCCAAAGCCTTTACATGCCTTGTTTCATCTTCCCCCAACTCCTGGAAGGTTTTTATCCTGATTCTGCAGATGAGGAGCGTGGAACACAAGGAGGCTGATAACTTAGCCCAGGTCACACAGCTGTAGGTGCCAGAGTAAGCTTCCGAAGTCAGGTCTGCTGGCTCCAGAGCCGGAAAGTGTAACCTTTACTCTGGGCTCCATGGCATGTTCTCTGACTTCTTGATCAAGAAGAGTTTTTCTAATATGTGTAATTCCTAGATAGCTCTCTAAGGGAAGATCTTACTCCTTTTAGCCTTTTATACTATATTTATATGCTCTTCTCATTAAAAGAAACTATAGTAATTATTCAAAAAATAGGATTTGAGTATTCATCATATACAGATGTACAGGCTTTTTCTAACATTTTTTAAATAAAGAAAGCTCCATGAGAAAAAGAAGATTATTTGTGTCCTTTTGGCCCACATTTTACTTTTCTAATTTTTTTTTTTTTTTTTGAGAGAGGGAGAGAGAGAATCCCAGGCTCCACATCTAGCATGGAGCCCGACTTAGGGGTCCACCTCCTGACCCCAAGATTACCACCTGAGCCAAATCAAAAGCTGGATGCCTAACAGACTGAGCCACCCACGCACCCCATTCCACATTTTTAGATTTTGGTATGAAATGTCTTCTATGAGTGAAAAATGAGCAACTGCCTTTGTCATTCATTGAAAACAAACATTTGCAATGCCACTGTCCACAACTGGACACGTGTTTTTCACAGGGGACCTTATTCAGTTCTCAAATATTTATTAAGCGTGCCCTCTACATGGGACAACTTCTGGTCAGTATGAGCAAATAGCAAGGAAGAAGATGGGGCCCTGGCTTTGCAGTAGTTTACGGTCCAGGAGTTCAGCCCTTTGAGGAATTTGAGGTCCAGAGAGAGATCATAACATTAGGTCCACCAGAGTCCATAAAGCAAGAAGTTCAGGAGAGAAAGAAATCATAACCATCTCGGAAAGTATCCATTTGCCTTACTGGAAAAGGTTCTCAGAGGCCAGTTTCTCACCTCCAGCTTCTTTCATTAGTGCTTATTGACCAGTATTGGAAGGACCAGGCTAAGCACAAGACGAGAGTGGAAGAAGCCACAAGCTAATTGCAAAGAACAGAACTCAAGAAATATGTGGGTTGCCCCAGCATCCAGCAGCCTGACTGAAAATGAATTAATTTTTATTTCCAATGAATATTAAAACAGGCAACAACAACAAAAAAAAAACAAAAAAAAACAAACAAAAAAAAACAGGCAACATACGAATATCCTAAAACAAACTGAAGGTCAAGCAATGCAAAGTGTTAGGCGGTGAGCTTTCCTTCCACTCTTAGAGGCAGCCTCTCTTACCTGGTTCTTGAGCTCCTTCACAAGAGAATTCTGTGCATTTATAAAGTTTATAGTGCCTTTAGCTTCTGGCCCCCACAAGGCTGTCTGGTGGCCCATCCCCAAGAGCTGGCCCAGGGGATGGGTCAGGAGAGTGGGCAGTGTAGACTTAAATCAGGAAGTACTGCTCCAGGCCTGGTCAACAGGGCCGGGCCACCTGCTGTGTGCTAGAACAAGGCCCTCCACACTCACAGCTCACCTCATAACCTTGCTAGGCACTGCCCATCTTTTAGAGAGAAAGAGAGAGAAAAAAAAATGTATGTCATGGGCACAGGAAGTGGATAGGGGAGAGATTCTGGAAAATTCCAGGGAGGTTTGAAGCGCTCACAAGGCAGGCTGGCCCAGCAGCTGTTGGGGCGTCTTTGCTGGGGTGCTGGCCTGCTGGGGTGCTGGGCTGCTGGGCCGCGTGGGGCTCAGGGCGGTGCCTCAGTGCCGGTGCCGAGGAGAGGAGCTTGCAAGGGTGTCTCCTCCTAAAAGCGCCGTCTCTGCGTCTCGGAGAAGCGCGCAGCTGCTGAATAACCTGCAGGACGGCAAGTGCAGTTGTTTACCACCCCACCCTGAACACATTTACAAAGTAACGAAGGGTCCTTTGCAGCAAGTCGGGGATCCCGTGTGGCCACGGGCACCTGGTCGCGCCAACCCTCGCCGGGGGAGCCCAGTGACGCGGGCTGCGCCTTCCAGCCCCAGCTCCCCTCCTTGGGCCCCCCTCCCCCCGCTTATTTGGGAGATGAGGGCTCGTTAATTAAATCCCCGGGCTTAGACCCAACCGTCGCGTTATTCCAACCACATCCATCTTGCAGGCGGCGGCGGCGACGGCAGGCGCGCGGGCTACGCGCGGGGGAGCCTGAGCCGCGGCCGGGGACGCCCCGCGCCCGCGCCCCCCGCCCCCGCCGCAGCCGCGCAGACCCTCCGGCACCCGCCCTGCCCGGGGTCGGCTCTCGGCGGGCTCCTGCCCCCCCCCTCCCCGGGCCTCCGCGGCGCCCCGGCCCGGCCCCCCTCCCCCGCCACACGCGCCGACACGCGCGCGCGAACACACACACTCACACGCACACGCTGGCACGCCGGCGAGCTGCCGGCCGCTCCATGGACCGACTCCCCTGCTTCCCCTGATCCCGGCGCAGCCCGGGATGAGACACTGCAAAATGGCCCGGGTCGCCAGTGTGCTGGGGCTGGTCATGCTCAGCGTCGCCCTGCTGATCCTATCGCTCATCAGCTACGTGTCCCTGAAAAAGGAGAACATCTTCACCACTCCCAAGTACGCCAACCCGGGGGCGCCCCGAATGTACATGTTCCACGCGGGGTTCCGGTGAGTGCGGGCCCCGGTCTGAGCGGCCTCGGGTACCTGGTTTGCGGGGGGAGGGGGGGAGGGGAGGGGGAACCGGGCAGGGGGTGTTTTGGCTTCTCCGACACACTTTGGGCAAGATAACTGCGTGGTCCTTCCACTCCCCTCTCTGATCTTCCCTACCCACCCCCCGTCCTTTTTTTTTTTTTTCTTTTTTTGAACCAAAGCCCCTAAAAGCCGTGGTCCTAATCGATGGGATTGCATTTCTCGTTATTCCTCCTCGGCATCCCTTCCCCCATCTCAAAAATGGGGGGAGGGTTTAAGGAGAACGATGATGGAGGGAGAGGCAGTGCGTGCGTGTGTGTGTGTGTGCGCGCGTGTGTGCGCGTGTAGGGGGCGCCGAGCCGGGGAGATGCTCTTGCCTGAGCTGAGCGCCTTCCCGGTGCGGCGTCCGCGGGCTCGGCGGCCGGACTCGGCGGCCCAGGGCGGCCTCAATGGCGCAGGCGCTGGACTCCCCTGGCGCGGTCCTCGCTCCTCTCCCCCCACCCACACCCCAGCAAACGCGGCGCGGCCTGTCCCCCTGAAGCCCCCGGGGCATTTCCCTTCCCCCTGCTGCCTCCAGGCACCCGCCCCCGCCCCCTCCCCTCCACTCCCCTCCCCTCCCCCACGGCCTTTCCCGGATCCTGCGATCCCTCCGCCCTCTGCGGGAAGCAGCCTCCTTGGGGCCGCCCGCCCTCGCCCCTGGGCCGGGTCACCCCGGGCGAGGGGCTGCACCGGGAAGGCGCCAGGTGCAGCCCGGCGCGACCCCTCGAGAGCCCCTGCGCCTTCCCGTGACCCTTAGGAGCTCTCCCGGGGGGCCCTCCTGCGGGCAGGTGTCGCACACAGCGGGCAACCTGTGGTCCACGCGGCCCAGGGAAGCCGGATCGGGGCAACAAGAGCGGAGCAGGCTCGCGGCCCCGGGGCGGGGGGCGGGGGGGGGGGTCCCCGGGCGGGGACAGGGAGCGAAGTCAGCGAGGCTCGGGAACTAAGAGGTTAAGGCCGGAGCCGCCCCCGGCCCCCCCGGTCTCCGGCATCCTCGGCCTCTCTCCGACCATCCGCGCCTCCGCCCCCGGGGGGGGGGGGGGGGGGGGGCGCTGTCCGCGGTGCTGACGCCCGGGCCTCCCGGCGCCGCGGGCCCGGCTCCCGGCCCTGCTCTCCGCAGACGGCCATCTTACGGTCTCTCCCGCACCAGGGGTGGACAATGGAGGCGGATTTCCCCGGGTTGCTCCCTCCCCGCCCCGGGCGTGCGTGGGAGCCAGAGGGGACCGAGGGAGAGCGGCCCGGCCGGGATGCGGCCCGCGCGTGCGCCAGGTGCGCGCCCCCCGCCCCCCCGCCGCGCCCCAGCCGCGGGGCTCTACCCGCCACCCCGGCCGCCCCAGCTGAGGCCAGCTCGCCTGTCTGTGTACTCGTGCTCCTCTCCAGGTCACAGTTTGCGCTGAAGTTTCTAGATCCGTCTTTTGTGCCCATTACGAATTCTCTGACCCACGAACTCCAGGAGAAACCTTCTAAGTGGACATTTAATCGGACAGCGTTTTTGCATCAAAGGTAGGATAGGGGGAAAAGATCCGAAAGTGGTTTTGAATTCTGGAGTTCAAAACAAAATAATGCAAAAAAAGAAAAAAAAGAAAAAAAAAAGTAAAATCTGCCCCTCATCCCGAGGTGTTATTTGCATTGTCTACTCAGCCTGACTGCACAAAGGCTGATTGGTAACCCCTCTTTATGCATGTAGTGCCCTCTCCTAAAAAGAAAACATCAAGAAGACCAATTTGAATGGAAGAGAAAAAGACATTTCCAATATCCTCCCTAACTTGGGCTTAATTGAGCACAATGATTTACAGTTAACAGGCATGGGTAATACTGCCAAAGCCATCTACTAGATACATACATATACACATACATACATACATACATACATACATAAAAAGTTAATTGCATAAAGACCACCTAAGGCATTTCATTCTCCCACTGAGAAAAAAATATTTCTTAATGTAATAAAATAGAATTGTCTCACCCTGAAACACGCAGCAGCAAATACCATAATCTGCCCCTGTCAATTATTAGTGAAAAATCTTAGCCTAAATATATGCAGGTATCTAAGTATGGTTTTGTTTTGGTTTTACCTATTTGTTTTCATTAAACCTTTATAGCCCTTAACATATTATAAAAGCTATCCAACATCATTTTTATAGGTTGTCTTATAACAGCCTGTTTGTACATGAGGGAGTTTATGTGTGTGTATGTATGGGGTTTGTGTGTGTGTGTGTGTGTGTGTGTGTCTGTGTGTGAGGTGGGAAAGAATGAGATTTATTCAAATTTTTTATCTTGAGTGATTCTGGTCTCCTCTTAGCAACCCCCAGATAAGTCATTACTCCTTCCTTGTTGGTGGGATTATTATGCTGCTAAATGGAATGTGAGCCATCTAGTGTATTCATTAGGGGTGTGAATACTTATTTTACACTTAGAGGGTTTAGTGGTTTAGAGGGTTGTGTTTGGTCATAGCATTTCTGGTTTCTGCACTCTTTTTTAAGTTAATGACAGAATTAAATTCACTAGATATGTATGGTGTCATGAAAATGTTGTTTACTTGAAAAGCTGATATAGTCATGTGATTATTATTAAAATTTTTTAAATGCTGTTTAATTAGAAATTTACTCCCTGGCAATAATTAATTCTAAAACCACAGATGTGCCTTTCTTTTAAACTATTCAGTTCCTAGGCCAATATTAGTTCTAGAGACAACACAGAAAACTTTAATGGCAGTATACATAATACCTTCCCCAAAACATATTTCTAACTGAATAAGAATTTTCTTCCCACACTAGGCCACGACCAGTCAGAACAATATTTCCTTCTCAAAACTTCCCTCCTTTCAATCCATCTATTTCACAGGCTCTAATTTTCCCAGTATCATTTTAAATTTACCTTTATAACAGGTAAAGAATAGTTTGTAAAGAGCAGTATCAGTAACTTTGGAGGTTTTAGATTAAAGCTTTCAGTTTATGTTGCTTTATACTTTGACAAATGAAGAAATTTTTTAAAATAAAGTTCCAGGTAAAGTGATGATATACAAAACATTTAGCTTCAGTCCTTTTATTTTTTAGGCAAAAGACAAAGGAAATTCACATTGTGATTTCTTGGAATTAGAGAATCCAGTAGCAAAGTAACATATTATTGGTCTCTCTTAAATATTTTAAATAGCTGAAACTTTAAGAGGAAATGCTTACTTTTACTTAAAGCTCAACATGAAGGCAACCTGAAATTAGTGCTAAGTATCACCCTTGCCTGGTTTATCCTCTGAATTCTTAGAAAATACACACATTTTCAGCGTTTACCATAGCCTCTTTTTCTAAGGATTAGGTTACTCCAGCTAAATTGTGTTTCTATACAATCAAGCAGAAAAATACTCCTGTTTCATTATTCAAAGGACCTTAATGAGATTATCATCTCATTTCTATTAAATATTCAACTACACTCACTGATACTACCATTTCCATATTTTAATAATAGATAGTACTATACTGACTCATAGCTATTTGGCTCTTATTTGGATACCAGCGATATTTGATATTCCTTGAACACTGCAGTCCAATAGCAAGCAAGTAGTCCCTAGTTACAAACTCTAAGTCACCAGTGTTTGTGCATTCATGTGAGCTCTTTGGAGCCTGTGTAAATTGTCTCCCTGTATTTTCTGACATAGTTTGGCCTATGCCTCCTCCTTGATCAAATATACTTTTCACGTGGAACAGAAAACCAAAGAATGGCAGCTAGAACTGTAAGTTACACCACTGATAAGCCTTGAAGGATTACATCCAGAACTTGGCTGAGAAATTAGCATGTCTGTGGATTCTGAAGCAGTCTTTTCCCCAACAACCACAATCACTATGAATGTATAATCTTTCTTGGATACGATGTACCTACGATTCTTGTCTGAATGGAATGGCAGCATAAGACATAAGATGGAAAATCAGTTCTTTTGAATGGGATGCATTTAATGAATTTCTTTTCATTTTAGGCAAGAAATTCTTCAGCATGTCGATGTAATAAAAAATTTTTCTTTGACCAAGAATAGTGTTCGGATCGGACAACTGATGCACTATGATTATTCCAGCCATAAATATGTTTTCTCTATTAGCAATAACTTCCGATCACTGCTTCCAGATGTATCACCCATTGTGAATAAGCATTTTAATATCTGTGCTGTGGTTGGAAATAGTGGGATCCTGACAGGGAGCCGGTGTGGACAAGAAATAGATAAGTCAGATTTTGTTTTCCGTTGCAATTTTGCCCCTACGGAGGCTTTCCAAAGAGATGTTGGAAGGAAAACCAACCTTACCACCTTCAACCCCAGCATTCTGGAAAAATATTACAACAATCTTTTGACCATTCAGGACCGTAACAACTTTTTCCTCAGTTTAAAAAAGCTCGATGGGGCCATTCTTTGGATCCCTGCATTTTTCTTCCACACTTCAGCAACTGTTACCAGGACATTAGTTGACTTTTTTGTTGAACACAGAGGTCAGTTAAAGGTCCAATTGGCTTGGCCTGGAAATATAATGCAACATGTCAACAGGTGTGTATATTTTATTGCCTTTAAGTCTTACCCCACCAGATGGCAAATCAATATTGTAATCTCTTGGGGGTGGGAGGTATCTGATTAGTTACTTGTTGTTAGCTTAGCACTTTAGGGCAAACTCTTATGTTTTTGTAATGAAAGAATGAATCATTCTAGGTAAGAAGTTCTATCTTCTACCCCCAGCTGGTAACAAGTGCCAAATGGGGAAATTGGTGTTTCATCGGTCTCCCCTCTCTATTCCCTCCTGTCTCCTATCTTGGTGGTAAGCCTGACCGGCAGTCATGGAAATCATCAAAAATCAAGAATTTTCTTTAAATGGATAGCTAGGCCCCGATAATGCCAATGGCAAAATTAGTCAAACCAAGTAGTTTTCTAAAAAATGATGCAATTGACTTAAAATGTCCCTTTTTATTTGATATTTGGGTGTTTTATCGATGTCCAAGACTAGAAAATCATAAATTGTATAATCAGCCTTTATCATTTGGGATTTCAGTGCCAAAACATGTGAAGGGTATTTTATGAGCTTGTTGTTATGCCTTATAATTTGATAGAGAGATTGACCAGAAATTCAATTTTTTTTTTTTTGTCTATTCTGATGAGTCTTAACTCTGTACATTAGAATCACCTGGAGAACTTTTAAAAATACTGTTGCTTGTTTCTACTTCAAGGAATTCTAATGTAAATTTATCTGGAAGGGGGCAGGGGGAAGGCCCACATATCTGTTTTTCTTAATTACTCTCCAGATGATTCTAATGTGTAGGCAGAATTCAGAGCCCCTGTCCAGGGAATTTTATAAAGCAAAATTGATTGTAAGGTTTTTTTCTTTAAATCATCTGAGGAAACTGCCTCAACTCTAATTTCCTGTCTACAAATAGCCTCCGTGTCCTAACATACTGTCCAGATAGTCCTATGAGTTAAAATGAGTTCTGGGAGGACTGGTAACCAGGGATTTCTAAAGATTTTTATCTCCATCCTATAATCCTCTAAAGTCTCCCAAACTTAAGATCTGTTTAGTTGACCTCTCACAGAAGGAGGAATTATCATCTAATCAAGTGGTATATATCTAACAGGTAGGGTTAGGATTATAATATATAGTCTAAACTGGAACTTTGTCTTTGAGAGAAAGAGGGTGCTATTAATAATGACAACAGGATAATAAAATTTGGGACTATCCTAGTTTCCCAGGATGTATCGTCATTTTTTTGAGAAGTAATGTAGCCCAACTCCTAAGTTTAAAGATGAATCAACTGAGGTACAAAGAAAAGGAGCTATTTACCCAATGTCACTGCCCAAAATGGGCAGAAACAGAATTAGAAGCCAGACCCCCCACTAACCTGTCCTCCTCTGGTCTTTTGACCACATCATTTTGCCTCCCCTCTTGCTTTATTTAAGTTCAGCCATACCAAAAGAATTGTCAGAAGTCATTCTAACTTCCTAGGTAAGAAAAGCCAAGACTAAACTTTTAAATTTCAACTGGAATGGGGAAAGATCTATGTATGAAGCTTTCAAGTAGTAAAGAACTACACATGCTTGGAAACTTCAGGAAATTGGCCTGTGTGGCCTGTCCTGCCCCCAGCTTTTCAGAAGGACCGTGGAATTAGCCATAAGTCTTCACCGTCACTCGGGCTTGAACCAAATACCTTGCTTCAATGAAAACTCAAAGGAAATACAGTCCATAGAAACTTGATTCATGAACAGTTTAATTTCACCTGCATAGCTAATGATACACACACACACACACACACACACACACACACCAGCACTCTCAAATATGTGGTAGTATAGGTAGGAAGGTTTCAAACTACTGTATAAATATGCAAAGGAATTGGAAGGAAAATAGCCACAATTTAACTTTTTTTTTTTTTAATTCAGAAAGTGTTTAAATACTTTTCTTAGACCCCGGCATGCTTAAGAAGGGCTCTGGAGCTCCTAGCTAGTAAACAAAGGAACAGAGAATATGGTTTTTTTTATAAGAAGGTACAGAAAAATAAATCCCCACACTCTCTCCAGACCAAATAAGAAAGATTTAATCTCTAGGGTAAGAGAGTGACACAGGAGGTGCCCTTAGGTTAATGACTATGAGAAACATAGTCATTCTCATTCCTGGCCTTCTGCGTTGTCACCACCGAGTCAGAGCCACCACTCCTTAGGACAACTGAGAGGTAGGACTGGCATCAGACATGTACAGCCTGTACAGTCAGTCACACAGAAGCTGTGCTCAGAAGGGTCCAGTGCTTGATTTAATGCTCTACTATCTCCCTCTTGAAAATCTCAGTGAATTTTGAAGGAAGGGCCCACATTTCCATTTTATGCTGGGTCTCACAAATTATGTAGCCAGTCCTGCCCAGAGGTGTTCTGTAGTCTAAAAGATAGATTCAAAGCCAGTACTATTAGGGGGAGGGGAGGGGAGGGCAGAAAAGGCAAGTACTATTTCAGTTACATGTACAAATCCATCTCCTGGCCCAGTCATATTGACCTTCTCCGATTGAAATCAGCACTGGCCTCTGAATCCACATGTACTTATTATTCCACAGGTACTGGAAAAACAAACATTTGTCACCCAAACGGCTGAGCACAGGTATTCTTATGTACACCCTTGCATCAGCAATATGTGAAGAGATCCACTTGTATGGATTCTGGCCTTTTGGATTTGACCCCAACACAAGGGAAGATCTTCCATACCATTACTATGACAAAAAAGGAACCAAATTTACCACCAAGTGGCAGGAATCACACCAGCTGCCTGCTGAGTTCCAGCTGCTGTACCGAATGCATGGGGAAGGGCTCACCAAGCTGACTCTGTCACACTGTGCCTAAGACTCTGAACAGAAGTGCCAAATGGCCATTTAAAAAGTGCCCCAAATCAAATGGAATAGTCTTCAGAATAGAACCCTAGAGAATTCCTTATAAAGATTGTCTGCCATTTAAAAGGAAAGATGTCTTCTCTCCCTCTTTTGCACTGCTCTTTTAAGGGTCTTGGCAAGACAAATGAGTTGAAGCCACATGATTTAAACTTGATTGATAAAGGGAATGTTGCATTTGGAACTATGCTGCTAATGAAATGGTTTGAAGTATTTTCGTGTTTGTATTTTGATAATAAACTGCCTCCCTTTTTTATGAGGACTAGAGCTGTAGTTCCTGCAGCTTTGAGATACAGTCCTCATAGTCACAGGCCTCTGGCCAGTTTGGGCAGGATTTCAGTTTTGCCTGGGCGGGATCAGACTCTTTAAAATGGAAACAAAAAAAATTGTTTGCATATCTCATCTCTCACTCTCTATTTCTGTCATTCTCGGTCTCTTTCCCTACAACCCCTTGCCCCATCACTGTGGAGTTTAATAATTTGCTAGGAATCATATTAAATTAGCTTTGTGTGTATGTGTTGCATTTGTACTTGTTTAATGTGTTCAAGGCTCTGGGTAACTTTGATATTTCATGACAAATTGACCAAATCATGATGGATCCCCTTATGATTACTTTTAGTCCATGCAGTCGTTCTATAGCAGAGTGGTCCCTCTGTGGTGAGTGGCATATAATGCAGTGCATCTTTCACTAACACAAAGAAAATTTATGTCATGGGCGGGATTGCATCTCTTGACATGAGTGCCATTATGGCAAATCATTCTATTGCCACATCGGCAAGGGCATTCCAGCCTGAGTTTAGTGCCTCCCACAATCCCAACCCAAGCACTTGGCTGGGAAATCTCTCAGAATATAAACGCAATGAGTCAGCTTAAGAGCCTGGAACATATAGAGGAAAAGGAAGAAGAATGCTTAGAAGCTTTTATGGAATCTCTGTCTAACCTAAAGTATTGTGACCATGGTGCCCGTGCCGAGTCTTTGCAAACCAGGAGGGTTAGAGCAAAGTAGGAGATTCAAAGTTGACCAGGACAGGCCACCATGTGAATAGTGCTGAGGTGAGGTCATCTTCAGCATCATTGTGTCCACCAGCACCGCTCAGAACCATCTGTTCTCTTCCAAACAATTATAGACAGTGGATAGTTCCTTTTCCCACTGAAATCTGTATATCTAAATCTGTATATCTCTAAAAATTAAGCCTTTCATAAGGAAAAGCCATTGGGTAATAGCAAGATTTGGTACAAAATAACACTTGAAATTTGAACTGTGTAGACCTGCCATGAAGGAATTAGTTGGCCATTCTCTTTTTTTATTATTTCAGTCTTAGAAGTAGAAATCACATCACTCCCATCCCTGGCTTTTCACTGAGCAGCACTTTGTTCTTCCAGTTCAGCCCAAAGTCTGGCCAAGTTGATGTTAAATTTTAATAAGAGTTTTTTTTTTCTTCTTTCCAAATGCCAGTCAAGCACATTTGTAATACATCTGGGTGGGGTAGCTTTTTCTTTTCCAGAAATCTCATCCTAGATTGCTTGTAATGTTACAATGCTGTTTAAAATAATTGCTGTTGTTCAGTCATCAGCTCACTGTCCCTCTTTGGGAAGGTATAATCATGCTGCAAATTAAACCAAATACAATAAGAGAAGACAGAGTTCTGATGCTCATCTGCCTCCTGGTCCTAAAGCAGAGCTGTCCTGTCTCGCTTTTTTTTTTTTTTTTTTTTTTTCCAGAAAGCTAACTGGAGCAGCTTACATAAATCCAGATGTTAACTAGTGGAAGAAAAACCATACAGGTTCAAATGTGTTACCAATTGTGACACATTTTACAATGCTCTATGAATGGCAATCCAAACAGGAAGAGACAGGAATGGATGTTTCAAAAGGGGAAATACTAACACAGCTCAATATTTGAAATAATTAGAGAATAGACGGTAAAAAAAAAAAAAAAAAAAAAAAACCTTTAAATTCACTGGTATCATTAGATGGGCATCAAAACCACCCCATGCTTGTTCCCTATCACTTTAAAGAAGACAGTGCTCCAGTGTTCATGCTGTGCTCTGTTAGGATCGCTGTGAGATTGATAACTGACAGAAGTGTTTAGTTGGCTTTTCCTAAGCACTTAGTTCATTTGGTTACAGCTAAGTGATATTAATGCCAATGTTACATGGGCCAGATCCTGACTCTGGAGTTTTAATCCCAATGTGCCCATTAGATTTCACTAAATATAAATATGTAGACACGTTGAACCAGGCAGATTAAGAGAGCAAAAGACCAGAATCCCTAAAAACAGTTCATTGTTCTATGTGGATTTTTAAAGTAGACCTCATCATAATGCCATTTGGGTTTTTTTGTTTGTTTGTTTGTTTTTTGTTTGGTTTTTGTTGTTGTTGCTGTTGTTTTTTGGGAGGTTTTTTGGGGTCTTTTTAAGTTCAGGAAGACGTTTTACATCTCACATCACTCTTGGTTCCATCTTAACTTCAGAACAAGGGGACTTTTTCCAGCATCATTTCATCTGCTGCTTTCACAGGAACTCAGAATTTTGAGAAAACAGGCTTGTTTCTCAGAACAGAAGGCTTAGAGATCAGTCTTTTTTTTTTTTTTTTTTTTTCTTAGAGATCAGTCTTATCCCATTTCCAGGCAGGATTTCCTGGAACTGATCCAAAAAGACCACCCTTCCCTTTTCTTCAAAAATCTCTGAAGAAAACCCCAAGCCCTGCCATAGGGGTTAACCACAGTTCTCACAAATTCTTTCTGCACAGACTACATCCATCCTATTGGAAAAATTAGGTGGCGAATGTGGGTAAACGATCTATCCCAGTTTTCAGCATATAGTAAGCACTCGATATATGGCAGCTTTTACTGTTACTTTTGTTAATTGTGCCCTTGACCTATAATAGTTCCAGCACAGAGAAACGCAGCCGCTAGCTGATCATATACAATCTCTTGTTGTTTTTAAAGACCGTTTCAAAGATCAAATCTATATAACCACTGTCACGACCAGAGGGTTGGCGGGTCCCATGAGTCCTGATTAGAAAGGCAGTGGTGTAAGTAACTGGAACTCCCGGGCCTTTGCGGTCAAGAGCAGTGAAACAGGAAGATCCAGAACTATTGAATCCTCACTCCTGATTCAACTCAGATACAAACCCCTGGCTTTTGCACTGTCCTTGCTTTTTTGGTTCCAGGTTAAGTACATCCTTTTGTCAGACCCTCTCCTCTTCTGGGATACTCACACCAGAATCCACCCTCAGATGTTGGGACAAATTTCACCATACAGCCCTCCAAGCCATCTGCATATGATACCTACAAAAATGACCAATTCAGTTGCAGAGGAGGAAAAAAACCCACAAACATTTAGTGACCAGCTTAATGCCAGTCCACTGACCATTTTTCATGGATTATTCTGGGAATCATGTGCAGATATTTAAAACGGGATAGAGAGCTAAAGTGAGGTATTAAGAATTCCTCCCAGACCCAGAAATCTTTCCCATACCTGATGATTAAAACATTTATAGTTCCTCTGCTTTTGCTTCTGTGTCTTAAGTGTCCTTGACCATTGTAAAAGTGGTGTATGTTTAGTAGTGGTGTGTGCCTAGCAGTGCTGTGACTGCCGTACCATCTGCCTATGACCTTGATGTCATGCACGTGACCATGGGGCTGCCAGCCAGGACATGCGAGGGGAGAGGGTCTTCCAGCCTCCTTGTGTCCGGGCCTCCAGTTATCCACGAATGTGAGTGCCATGACTAACCTAATTTGGTGGGGAAGCTAAGGAATGGAAGAGCATTTCTTATGACTTTGGGCCAAGCAGTAGTTATTGGGCACTCTTAAAGAGCAAAGAAAGGTTGACCTGAGGTCAGGGGAAGCAGGGACAGAATTGTAGAACCATAGGATACCAGAAATGGAAGAGCCTTTCAACTTCTATAGTCCTAATCCTTGACGTTACAAATGAGAACTGGAGAAACAGGCTAAATGATTTTCCCAAGATTACATAGATAATCAGTAGGAAAATTTATGACTCTCCATCTCCTCCTTTACCAGCATCAAATGAAGATGGGCCCAAAAAGAAAGTATTTTAGTCTGGGGTCCTCATGGCACAGAAAGTACACTGTAAAGGAGGAAAATTTATTCTCCCTCACCGCCCCCCCCAAAAGTATTTATTTGTCAGTGTAGACAGTTAGGGAGATGGTGCCTAAGCATACAACATCCACTGATAATAACCTGCATTCTTCCCTGAAATGAGAGAAAACCCCCTTGGCAAATCATGATTCTGGTAAATCACAATTTAGTTACTGACAGTTCACAGTTGACAGCTAGAATCTCATCCAGTAATTCAATATCCACTTTATAAAACCTGGTTTTAGCAATATATATGCACAATTTAAACGCTGAATCCTGAGAACAGTTATGTACTTCTTTTGAAAATTCGTATTCAGTTTATTTAACCCAAGAAAATTTCACTTGTTGTTTTGCTCCATGTGTATTATTTTCAGCTGGGGCCTGTTGAGGTAAGGAATAACTTTTGTCAATGCCTTCCACATTGCAAGTAATTTCAACAGCCAACTTTGCATTATTGCATTAGTTTAGTATGTTAAGAAGATGCGAATAATGAATAATGTTGAACTGAGTCTTCTGGTGCAAAATAACAGACCAAACAATTTTCTGTATAAATCTGGATCCTTAAATCCCTTTTCTTCAAATTGTTTAAATGTGCTAGGCAAAAGTATCTGTGTAGCCTCTCCTTCTCCCAGAATATGCAGAACTGTGCTTTTGCTTATAAAGATTGTTGGGATCGTGTGTATGTGGCTAAAACCCCCAGATGGAGCATCGCAGGTGCCAGAGAGTTAGAGGCTCTGGGCCACCTGACTGACCTACCTGGGCTCTGTGGCCCAATTAATCAAGGCCATAGGTGAATTGACACCAAGGATCAAAATAACTAAATATGCCTCTCCCACATTCTGATTGCTTTGCCACACAGGTTTAACGTTTGAAATGGGAAAGATTTTAGAATGTCATTATTGTATTACACAGTATATCCTAAAATTTGTTTTTATTGTGATGACTTCTTATTGAAGATACGTGTTTTAACAGATGTTGTTATCCTCAATGAAGCCCATTCTCATGTTGTTAATTACAGTGAAATCACAGTGAAGAGCCTGTCACAGAAAAGCTGACGCCAATCTAAGATTACAATAGGGTTATGGGGTTAGGACCTGGATCATGCTGCTGATCCACCAGCAAACAAAGCTGTATGACACGAGGAGCTCTTTAAAACACAACTCTTGCTCCCCACCCCAGACCTTTGACTCAGAATGTCCTAGGATAAGCTAAGCTTATAAAGATTCCCAGGTAATTCTGAGGTCCCCAGCATTTGAAAACAAATAATATATAGCAAAGTCATATATACCATTTTGACCAAAGTAGCTGAATGCTTATCACTCCTCATGCAATTAGTATCACATCTGTTCCTTGAAGTTATCATAATACATGGCAATATAGACACAGTCTTAGTGATTCAACTATTCAACTGTTTTGGCTGAATTGACCTGTCACTGATTTGTAAGCAAATAGTAACTGGTTAATTTAGTCAGAATGGATTCAAGCCTGAAGACAGTCGGAGTGAGGGACATAGCTTTAATATACTTTACCCCAAGGCCAGCTCTCTGTATTTCGCTTTTGATATTTCAAAAGGAGAGGCAGATCTCAGGTCATTCGTCTTTACAAATAGATAGACTGAGAAACAGGGAAGTTAAATGACTCATTCAGATTCTACTTGGATGTCATTCCCAGAGCCTAAAATATTCCTAAAGGGGTCTGATTTCTTAACCTACAGGTTATGCGCAAAATGCAAAGATCCTCAGGTTAAAATGAAACCAATCAAAAAAGGAAATTGAAGGAGTTAAAATTCTAAGACTGAGTATAAAATTCTAAGACCAACTGAACCAGTTGTCACTGGCTGCCCTGTATCAACCTCTGTTGAATAAGGTGCCACCATGCTAATGACGTTTTGGCCAGGTTCCTTTTGATAGCTGTGCACATGCCTTTAATCATCAGAGTTACTGAAGGCCTCCTTTGATTTTCTTTCTGTGGGAGTCAGAGACAATTGCGGCTCTTTGGTGTGCTGCTAAATATTTCACAACTGGATCTGGAAAAGGTGGCGCCCTGATGTGTAGCTCTTGCCAATTTCCGTGGTATAAATATTCTCAACATAGACGGTTTCAAGCTACTAACTTTATGTCAACCAGCTGAACATGTAACAACATGTTTTCAGGAGCTCCAGCACGGCACCACCTGAACAGCTGCTGAGTCCGAGAGTACCAAACAGGGGAGAGGCTGGCAGTGGCTTTGGAGAAACTCCCAAGTGCCCCCTCCCCACAAGGAGGCATTTCTACTTTAGTTAGATCTACTAATTTTTAGTATATTATTGGGTCCTTGAGGCTAAGGACCCTGAAGTGTTCAAAATATTTCCTAGCCATGTGACTCTTAGGAACTTCTCAACACACCACTCAGTACTTTGGGGGACTACCAGCCATGGTTTTTCTAATCTCTAAGGGCAAGCTTCCAGGTAAACATTCTTTAATTTAACTGCCAGTTGAAACCATGTTTAGCTGATCTTTTCTCATATCCTGTAGTCCATGGCCTGTTTCCCCAAATCTCAAATTTTCCCTGTCCACTTGCTTCTCATTCTCCATCATAGCATGCAGAAATCAGTGCTTGCACAGGAGCAGGAGAAGAACAGACATCCAGTAAGCTTACCTAGCCCCGCCACACCTGCAGAGGCTCCATGGTTCACATGTCTTTACTTCATTAAGGGACACCTGCTAAGCCTCATGCCCAAGGCTCGAATATGCACCAGGCTGGGCTTTTTTGCCCCCCTAAAAGTTTCTGAAGGGCAATAAATACCACAAATAAGAACTCCATTGGGTAAACATGAGGAAGGCAACATGTGATACCTTGCCCCTACCTATGCTAGTGTAAGGCTGGACCTTGAAAGAACCTACCACTGCAGTCCCCTGGGCATTGAGCAGTTGTGCTCCCACTAGTTGTAAGCGAATTCCCCATTTAACAAGAGTGTTTAGAAACCAAATACTCTGGTGAGCCACAGAACAAGTTTGGTTTGCAAATTAAAGGTTTTTCTGATGGAAATCATTCTTAGGTGGATTTGATTAGATCTTTTGAAAGGCAATACTGGGAAAAAATGTATTTAATTCCTCAAACATAATAAGTGGACATAGGCTTTTATTCTTTATGTAGTAAATCAAAATTAGATCATAGCAGGCAAAATCTACTTTACTTGCTGTAGTAAAATATCCTGTAGGGTCTGTAAGGCATTTCTAGACTACAAATGTTTGAAACTCAACTTAAACATTGTCTATCTTATGTTTGAAAAGCCAAGGTATCCCTCTGTTTTCTGTACTTCTTAGTAGTCATTGAAATGAGCTTGCTTCTTTATACTGAATAAGCTACATTTTGTTTTAAATGAATCAGGTACATGTTCAGATGCTTTTCTGTATTCACAACAAATTGCATGCAGCCTGGGCACAAAATATACCTTCACCCCCTGGCTTTTTTCTGGACACCAAAGAGATAAGTCCATAGCCACAAGCAGAAAGGATTTGATAGCAGGCCCCATTTTGTCATGAACAAATTCACAGCAAAATCAGCCTTGAGGAACCAGTCACTCCCATAGTATCTTGAGGTAGGGAAGTAGGTTAGAAAAATTGGTAGATTATAGGAGAGAAGTTTGATCATGTGTAGATGTGGAACAAAGTCACTGAAGTACTTACAAAAAGGAAAGGGAGGTTTTCCTCTGAAATCTGGAATCTAGATCATTTTGCAAGACTTAGAACAATTGGTCTCCACATCTAAACACTCTTGAACCACATTTCAAAATCCAAATCTAAGCCCTTATTATGCAGAAAAGGAGCCTTCCGGCCAAGGGCCCTGGTAGGGCTTTATATTGATGAATTGAGATCCTATCACCAAGCATCAGCAATTAGCACTGAAATTCTCCCAGGACACAGAACAAAATATTGAAACATCACAACGCAGCATCGTTTATTCACATAGAAGAGTCAACTACAAACATAGCAGAACTTCACAGATCTAGACATTATCTCAGGTCTAGATCAACATCTTCAGCATGGAGATGAAACAGGTGAGGTCCACAAAGTAGGAAGTGATTTAGCTGCCCAGCTAGTTAACTGCAGTTAGAGTCTGGGTCTCCTGACCACTGGTTCTACTCCAGCACACCATGCTGCCTCCATTCTTTAGAAGGGAAGCTGACAATCCATTGTGAAGCATAAATCAGAAGTCAAGACAAAAGAATGTTTGTGATATCTTCTCTCACTTGACCTACTTGGTTTCACCACTTCATCTCAGTATCTCTTTAAAGCATGTTATGCCAATGTAGAATGAGGAACAAAAACTTTTTTCAGAGTAAGGATGAAACCAAAAGGTGGGAGAACAGTGAATGTAAGTTATTAAAGAAATGAGCAAGAAGCATGCATCAGGGAAAATAAATGCTTCTTATATTGTCATAACCATAGAGCCCTCCCCTCACATACTTGATGATGCATTTATTTTGGAAAATGCCATTTTATGCTGAAAGACTGGCATCGAAGACTTCACTCCTTCTCAACTACATCAGAAGCACTCTCGCTCTTTGGGAGAAGCTGCGGCCCTTAGGATCGGACTCCCATCTCCCGTGACAGGTGGCCTCAGCTGCCCTGAGAAACATGGTGCCGGACGGACAGGGCCTTGGAGACCTGAGAGGAGTCAGCATGGCTGGACTGAGGAACATGTAAATATCTTCCGCCTTCTTGGTCAACAAGGATGACCATCTTTCTTTAGTAGAGGTAATCGTGTGTATATTGTGACTGTAGTTTGTGACGAAAACACAATGATTTGCTTCGACGGCTCCCTACTTGTATACCTGTTGAGTGTGAATGTACCTGCCTCACTGCCTCGTGTGCCAAACACAGTACTGAATGCATTGTTTTTAAATAAACTGTTCTACTGTGCATTGGAGAACACTGCTGATTGTCTCTGTCCTGTCTGGAAGACCCCCACCCCCTCACCACCACTAACACACTGCATCCAATGCAGAGATTAAGTGCACCCTCTTTTTTTTTTCATTCCCTGGGTTTTGAGGAGATTTAAAAACTTCTTGGAGATTTGTACCACTCCAGGAAGATTGGGCTTGGCTGTTTCAGCCATGAACTAGCAGCAAACAGTAAAAGCACTCCCACACACTATCCTTTATGCAAATCGTGCAACAGGCCTTAAACTTTATTAATAATAATACATCTGTCTTGAATGTACAGTCACACACATCATTTTATTTAATCAATAATCAGGTGAGAAAGGGACACTAGGAACTTGGTCCATGTCGCACAGTCAGTGGTGGAGTTAGAATGAGATTGCAGCCTGATGCTTGGTCCAGGGCTCTCTCTTGCCTCTTCACCCCATTCTGGTCTCTCTTCAGGCCACCTTCTCATAGAGCCTTCCCTGAATGCCCCCATCAGCCTCCATCCCTTTGCGTGGTTCTATTTTTCTTCATAGCATTTTCTTTCCTTGTTTTTTAACAATTTTTAAAATTTTTAAAAGATTTTTATTTATTTATTTGAGAGAATGAGCAGGGGGTAGGGGCAGAGGAAGAGGGAGAGAGAGAGAAGCCAGACTCCCTGCTTAGCAGGAAGCCCAACATGAAGCTCGATCTCAGGACCCGGAGACCATGACCTGAGCTGAAGGCAGATGCTTAACTGATTTAGCCACCCAGGTACCCCGATTTTATTTATTTTAGAGAGAGAGAGAAAGAGCATGAGCAGTGGGAGGAGCAGAGGGAGAGGGAGAGACTCTCCAGCAGACTGCAGGCTGAGCACAGAGCCTGACACAGGGCTCAATCCCACAACCCCGAGATCATGACCTGAGCCAAAACCAAGAGTCAGATGCTCAACCCACTGAGCCACATATGGGCCCCAGCATTTTCTTTCCTTGTTTGAAATGACAGTGTTCAATTATTCCATTGTCTGTGTCTCCCACTTACTATAAGCTCTACCTTCTACAAAGTAGGTAACTTTGCTTATCTTAATCACACTGTATCTCCCAGTGCTGAGAACAGTGCTGGGAACTTAGTAAGCTATCAATTGATATTTGTTAGATGGATGGATGGATGGATGGATGGATGGATGAATGGATGGATGGATGGATGGCCAGAGAGTCTATGTGTCACTTCTCTTTATTTCCCTGCTCATCTTTATGCCTACACCACAGACACCAGAAGTCCTCCCTCTGCTCTGACCGTGCAGCCTCAGATAGCACTGTGAATAATAATAGTTGTTGACTGAGTGAGTGAACTGTCCTAGGAATTGTTTTTCTCAACATCCATTCTCCAACATCAAGCATGTCCCAACATATTCATGCACCAAAGCATATCCTATTCTTATAGTTGGCTGATTATAATTTCAAGCAAAATAAGAACTTATGTAGGGTAAAAATATAACGTTACTGGAGAGAACCTGCCTTCAGGAAACAGGGTCACATCTGAAAGGGCCTGCTGCAAAGCTCTTTAGTTCAAACCAAAAGCCCTTACTGGTCACTGTGTACAACACTGGGTAGGATGGGAACGGGACACAGAATGAGCAAAATCACAGTGCCTATCCTGAAGGAACCTACATGTCTTATTGGGGAAACAGTTCAACACATCACAAAGGAACATTTTTTATCCTGGGCAATGCCAGGGAATGTTGGGGTTCAGGTAAGGGATAGAAAGACAGGGAGAGAGAGAAAAGAATGACCCCATCAGAGTGAACACAATAAAAATTTTAAAGGCCAGATGTAATACTTAAGTCTTATGTTTTCTGAAAACATAGCAGGCTGATGATTACCCATCCCAACAGAGAAATGGTAAGTTCTTCTAAAACAAAGCACTTCACAAACTTTGGCAAAACATGAAATTGACACCAAGTTTATTGCAGGCTCTTTTTGCCTGGGGCCACTTAGTACAAATTACATTTTAAAGGTAGAATTTTTTTCCCTAAGAAAATGCATTGCCACAGCTTGATCAAGACAAAGAGGAGTAAGGAAACTGTACTCATAAAAGGACCGATCTGACCCAACACTCCCAAGCCAGTGAAGGAAGTAGGCTTTCTGCATCAGGGTAAGCAAGAGCATGAGCTCCTTACCCAGCAGCACTTATGCAGAGTCCAAAGGCCTGGGATGGCTGATACCCACCTCAACCACTGACCTACCCCCCATTTTGCGTGTTCTGTTCTTAATGACCGAGTTACTGATGAATAGGCTGATCAGACCAGTGTGTCACACCACTCAGAATATCATAGGTGACCAGGAACTTAGGGATTCAATGAATTCAAAGCTCTCATTTCCAGATGAAGAAACTGAGGCTCAGAGGAGGAAGTTACTTGTCCAAATGTACTCTACTAGCTAACAACAATTTAAGTACTTTATCAGTTTTTTGGGGAAAGAAAGTTATTTTTATATCAACTAACATTCTTAACTCTAAATGAAATATTTGAAAGGACTTGATCCTCATCTTAAGTTAACTCTTTTTTTTATTATTATGAAAATATTATTTGAAAAACCGTTAGGAAATAGAGACAAGTGAAAGAATATTAAAGAAAACACCTAAAATTTTAACCTGTTTCACCTGAGCATGTGGTTGTTCTACACCATGCATACTATGTGTTTTCTTTCTCCCCATTTAAAAATATACCAAGAGCATCTTTTCATGCCATTAAATATTCTTTGATAAGCTCACAGTACAGAAGCACTTATTTAATTCATTTTCTATTGTTATTTCAAATTTAAGTTTAGGCTCTTTGCCATTATTCATTGCTATAAATTGTGCTTTGATGAACATCTTTGTAACAATGTTTGAACATCCATGATTATTTCCCTGAATAATCCCTTGAAGTAAATTTTCAAGAGACATGAGAAAATTCTGCAAGAGGAGTCTTTTCAAAGGCAGTCAAAAATTTTCAGTAGGAGGTCGATGACCAACGTTCTAAATCTTTATTTCCCTAGAAAACTTTAAAAGGCTTTAAAAAGGCAAAAAGTTCAGGAGAAAAGCATGTATCATCATTGAGGATGACGTCCTCCACAGAGAGGTAATGCGTTTTTATGTACTATATCAACATAAATTAATAAGCTACTATTGTGTGCTACTTAAATTCAGTTACTGCATCTCTTGTTTAGAAGGCAGGAGAACTTCACACATTTAAAGAGAAAGCCCATCCCATTGCTCCTCATTGCTAATCAAATAAAAAGCACCCAGGACTATCTGGCAAAGACAAACTTTCAATACAATGATAGATAGCTCTTTTCCTTATTCCAAGAGGATGTTTATTGTTTACTCAAGCCTACCAACCTAATAATGCTTCCAATTCACATTAAGTCCGAGAACCCGAAATGAGGACAATGAACAATCTACCTTGAAGCTACACAAATCCTATAGACCAACTGTTTCTGTTGAACTTTCTTTTTTTTCTTTAATATTTTATTTATTTATTCATGAGAGACACAGAGAGAGAGAGAGAGAGAGGCAGAGACACAGGCAGAGGGAGAAGCAGGCTCCGTGCAGGGAGCCCGATGTGGGACTTGATCCCAGGTCTCCAGGATCACGCCCTGGGCCAATAAGGTGGCGGTAAACCAATGAGCCACCCGGGCTGCCCTGAACCTTCCTTTAATCAATATTTCCACTTCTATAGGAAATATGTGACTTTAGGCAAATTGAAATATGAATATATAGATATTCAAAGCAGATATATTAAGAGTGGCTGAAGAAATCACTACAGAATTCCCTATTCCCTATCACTGTCCTTAAGTAACTCTGCTTTTGCACAAAACATATACTAGTAAATATATTAATCACTATGGGTATTACAGTCTCTGCTACAAACTACTCAATTCTGCTATCGTAAATCAAAAGAAGCCAGAAATGATACATAAATCAATGAGTATGGTTGTGTTCCAATAAAACTTTATTTATAAAATAGGCACCAACCAGATTTGGTCCATGGGGCTATAGTTTGCCAAGCTTTGCTTTGAGTAACATGTTCTTTATGCAAAATATTTCATTTGACAGCCTCCATTATATTTGTTTCCTAGGGCTGTCATAATAAATTGCCACAGTCTCGATGGTTTAAAGCAACAGAAAAGTATTCTTTCACAGTTCTTAAGACCAGAAATCTGAAATCAAGGTATAAGCAAGGTTGATTCCCTTTTGAAGTTCTGAGGGAGAATCATTTGGTTTCTCTCCTTGTTGCTGGTGGCTGCAGCCAATCCTGGTGTTCCTCGGCTTGCAGGTGCATAACTCCAATCTGCCTCCTTCTTCACATGGCCTTCTCTGTATGTCTGTATCTGTTCCCCATTTCTCCTGAGGACTCGCCGTTGGGCGCAGGGCCTACCATAATCCGGAGTGATCTCATTTCAAGATCTTTACCTTAATGACATTTGCAAGGACCTGTTTTACAAATAAGGTCACATTCCAGGTGGACACATCTTTTAGAGGCCACAGCTCAACACACTACATCCATTTACAACATAACTCTGACCACCAGGTAGTTCAAGGACCCATAGAGAAGAGGGCATGGAAGACAATGTGGCAATGCAGACTCGGATGTGTGTATGGTGCTATTTTTCCACTTTGATGGTAACAAACCCATACTGTAAAAGCCTAACAGCATTATTGGGTGGTGGAAGCTATATTCTCAAATTACATTTATAAAGCTCTCCAGTTCATAGACAGTAAATGGATATGCTTCCAACAACAGATTCAGAAACAAATCAAACATCACCTCCAAAACCAACAAATTCTAAAGATGTTACAAGAACTCATTCCCACACCCAAGAGATGCTCAGTGCCAGGGATACTGATCTAGTGTTAAGTGAGTTTTCTGGCTGGGGTGCATGCAACCACATTGAAAGTAAAAAATGTGTACAGTGAAAATACAAAAGTTGACCAACCTATGACATGAAGTGATAAGTTCAGAAGAAGTGTCTTAAATGTTTCAGTAGACACAGTTGTTCAACACTTAAAGATCAATTTAACTCATTCTCATCTTGCAGTAGATATCATAGATATATAGATATAGAACTAAACAACTTTAGTCACAAACACTAATATGTCTGATTTTGCCTCCAGAAACCTTTGTGACCTAATCAGCAAGCAAAGCCTGTTGGGAACTAAGGTGGAAATTTAGTTGGAGACATTTTTCTCAGAAATGGAAACTATCGTTCACGAAGTACAGAAGATATAAAGGAGAGTGATCGAGTGACTTAAAGGAGAGAAAAGTCAGAGTTAAATAGAAAATCAGAAATTGAACACATAGATTTGTTTTGTCCTTTTGGAAGCATTACATCCTTCAGAATGGAACATTTACAGTACAAGAAAGTTTTCTGCCTTAAAGTATGTCAAGACCAGAATGACTACTTGGAGCCCACATTCTTAAGAGGAAAATTACATGAATGTGAAGGCTTCTAAAAGAAAATGGCCTAAATGGTTTTTCCTGTAGGAAGCCAAGCATTCCCAGATGGGAGACATCCCCCCCACATACCCCCAAACTTGGATGTCCTAGATCAGGAAATGCTCTACCAGTACCAGGGAACACACAGGGTCAGTCTGTTCTTGCTCTCTGATCCAGCCCTAACTAAGGGAGGGTATTTTCCATGTAATAGAGCAAACATTAGAGCAGGAAGTAATGATGGAAGAGGTAAGCTCAGTAAGTTCTTGGTATAAAAGGCAGAGGGTTGGGTTGATCTGGATACTCTCTAAAGAAGAGAATCATGAACTACCAACCAGGGACAAGGGCCCAGAGAACTTTGTCATTCTCTTTAACCTTTATAATTTCCTACACTCCCTTCACTGCATGCCTAGACTATTTCTCCACCGTGGGTAGAGTTTACTCTCTGGCAGTCCCTTTAAATGGTCTCAACATGCTGCTTCCAGGAAGTCCCATCCATTTGCTTTCCTTCTGACCCACACTGACCTTCCTCATACGTTAACTTCCCATAGTCCCCCTCCTACTTAGCTCTAGCTTGGTGTCCTCATTCCAACTCCAAGAATTTACCTTCTTTTCGAACCAGGGATTGGCCTTGAGATGCACACACCGTAATAACCTCTGACTTGTGATGGGGCTCCCCAAGTCAGGCATTTAGGATATAACTAAGCAAGCCCACAGCACCCCCAAGACCCAGACCATGTATGAAAGAATTATGAAAATCAACCTAGGGGTTGGGAACTAGCACCTCCTCTGCTGCCAGTTTGGGGGCACACAGAAGTTCAAAGGATAGTATATGCAGCAGCACTGGAATAAAGAAAGACAAATGGACTTAGTCTCTCTGGGGAGAGAGAAAGTGGCCACAGAAAGGGAGGCAGAAAGCCGGAGTGGTCAGTTAAATTCCCAACACCCTCATGACAATGACATCTTCAAAAACCTATTCATGATTCCCAAAAGTGTTCAGGTGAAGCAAGTCAACTTCTGTTGTTAAATCACTGAGATTTGGGGGTGAATTTCTCACTAAAATATAATCTACCTTACTCAAATTAATACAATACCTCAGACTTTACACTCTTATTTTATTTTAAAGATTTTATTTATTTATTTGAGAGAGAGAGAGAACACAAGACAGTGGGGAGGGGCAGAGGAAGAAAAACAATCAGACTCCCCCCTGAGCAGGGAGTCTGATGCTGGGTTCAATCCCAGGACCCTTGGATCATGACTTGAGCCAAAGTCAGACACTAAAACAACTGAATCGTCCAGGCAATCTTACACTTTACACTTCGAAATAAAAAAGATGGTTTGCGAACAGAAATTGTCCCAATTGAACTTCTTGGTATCCAGTTACAGATCCTAACTCCTCCAAAAGGCTTGCATTTCTCACCCTATTCTTTCCTTCTAAAGTAATTAGCTCTGAGGAGTCAACACATACAACTTAATTTCAGAAGGAAGCTCACTAGATAGTAGAGATAGTTTTCATGAGTAGATACATTCAGAAATCCTTTCAGATATTCTATTGTGGCTTTCTCTCACATCTACACCTGGGAGGATAGATATAAGCATATTACTTAACAGTGGTTATCACTGCATGGTGATATTTTGGTGCCTTTTTATAATTGTCTAAATTTTCTCCAATAAATGTTTATTTTTGTGATCTGAAAAAAAAAATGTTTAATTATCTTGTTTCTCCCCCTTCCCACCAGGAAACACAAAGATTCCATTCAGAATACAATTGAAAACATCCCTCATGGAATATTGAAGCCTACCCTGTGGCTCAGCCCTATCCACAAGTGACTGCCATGACTAAATAAAGCACTGACACCCAGAATGGGATGTCTTTATTCATCAGCTAAAATGTTCAACCAAACAATAGAAGCTAAACAGGAAAAACCAGTAGGCTCACTCTCACTTTTACAACCATACTAAGGAATACCAATCTCCACAGAGCTGTCCAAATAACCCACTTGGGCTGGATACCAATGGTGCTCCATTAATACTCCAGGGTATTCCTTGTGGGGAGCCTACAGACCAGAAGCCAGCAACTTCATGAACCATGACTAATGGCACTTTGAGACTTGGCCCAAAGCAGGGAATGAGGAGGGAAATGTACGATTTTCTTTCCTCCATCTAGAAACAGGACACTGAATACTTCCAGGTGAATGGGCACTAAAAGTATGGCTTCTCAGATTGACAACCAGAGGATATTAACATTGGGAGGAATTTCCAGTTCATTCAAAGGAGTGAACTGGTTTTACCCTATGTGGCTTTTCCCTGTACACACCTGTGTTGTACATGGCTTTCTGACTTCTCTAATCGAAAGGCACTGGCTTAGATTTCAAACAACCACTGTCAGGCTGTAATTAGTAATTAAATTGCCAGCTTCCAACAGCAACAATAAAAACACAGTGGAGTCCACTGAAAATTAAAATCAAGGAAGTGTTTTAAAAATTAAGGCAAAGTAGACTTAAAGGAACTATATCACTTGGTAAGTCAGGTCACTGAAGCTAATTCTAATTCCTCCTGAGAGATGAAAAGGTAATAGTGGGGTAATATGTTGCCTTAAAGAAAGAAATTTACATCTCACCACGGAGCTCAGAACAAGGCTACTTAAACTGGGGTCCACTGAGTGACCAACTATCCCAGTTTGCATGGGACTGTCCAAATTTTAGCACTAGAACTCCTAAGTCCTGGGAAACAGACACTCTACATAGACTTCAAGAGAGGTCCTTGAATCTGGATGGGAAACAAATTACATCTTTATTTTGATTAACCTGCAACTAAAATAAATAAATTTCATTCAATTATAAAAGTAGGCAACAAATCGTAGTGATATTAGCAATATCTGTGCCCAGGTCACGAACAGAAATTCCAGATATTTTCATATCAACTTTCAGTAGATATCTTAAAATATCATATGTTCATCACTACTTGGAAACAAATAGGTATTAGAATCACCACTAAGCCTTATTTAATGCATTAATCTAAGAACTACATACTACTATATCAAAAATTTTGTTTTTGCTACTTTGATAGTTGTATGCAATATAATTGCATTTCTAAAATTATGAGACAAGGTCGATAGGCTTCACTAGACTGCCAGAGACATCCAGCAGCACAAACATGGCTAAGAACTGTAGAGGCACCATGTAGAATCTGAGAGTAGCTTTCTAGTAGTGGAATTTATGGAATGATGTATCAGGCGATACACTAAAGGACTTTAAAACATTATCTCAAAAAAAAAATAAAAAAATAAAAAAAATAAAAAAATAAAAAAATAAAAATAAAAAAATAAAACATTATCTCATCTCCCTCTCTGCCATCCTCTAAGGTGGTTACTAATTCCCGAGATCATGTTAATGAAGTCCATACACTTAGCCATCAGGCAGTCTGACCTTCCCAGGCCAAGCCTGGGAGTAGAATCTCCCCTTCTGATACCCAGCACAGGACATATCCACAGGGGGCAGGTGTCAAGAGGAAGAGTTCTTATTTAGCAGCATACAAACTGGAAGGCTGCCTGCTGCTCTCACTATCTTGGAGATGGGGTTCATTTATAAATAAACATATATTTATAAGGGTCTTGGACCCACCTAACCGAGCATAGTACTTTATTTTGTCTAAATCCCACTCCCTTCCAAGGATCCTAGGGAAGTTCACTAATTTCTGGAGCATTTCCCAGCCACCTCCTAGGTATCTTCTAATCTCTGAATTAGAGTCTGTATTACCCACTAGATTCTTTCTAGAAATGGGTTCCAGTCAGATGTCTCTTAGTAAGTGAATCCCATCAACATGACATTATCATATTTCTGAATGGCTAGAATCCTAGTCACTTAGAACCTTTTTAGTCTCCTCAAAGCTTTGGCAGCACAGGGATGACACGAATAGCTTGAAATCTCTATGAGTTTTATAAATAGAGGTTAATCAGGATGCCTGGGTGGCTCAGTTAGTTAGTTGAGCGTCTGACTCAATTTTGGCTCAGGTACATGGTCTCAAAGTCCTGGGATCAATTCCCACCTCAGGCTCCACACTCAGCAGGGTGCCTGCTTGAGAATCTCTCTCTCCCTCTGCCCCTCCCCTGCTCCCTCTCCATCTCTCTCAAATAAATAAGTAAATCTTTAAAAAAATAAATAAATAAATAATAAATAAATAAATGTTAATCAGCTGCCTCTGAAGATTGAAAAACAGGAAGTAATCTGTAAAGGAGACCCATTATTTTCATATCATCAGAGCAGCTGAAAGCAGGATCCATTTGTTATCCTACTGAGAAATTAGCTTCATTTCAACAATATTTTTTAGCCTAGAAATGTCAATGTCTTACTACTAGAAAGTCATTGTTATTCCACAGGCATGGAAGACAGCAGTCAACTAACCAGAAGAGCTGGAGGCCTTTCTGAAACCCCTCTCCTGCCCTCCTGACATGTCATCAGATCAAACAGAACCCATAAGAGTTCACAAGATCCAGCTCCTAGATCCCCACTCCTACTGATACACAGGCAGCCGCCTCCCATCATCTAAGACATTTTAGAGAACCTTTTTGAGAAGATGACTGTTCATCTCCATAGCCCAGGATAGGAGTGGTTTTATGATTCTTCTCCTGGCACCATTATTAAGAGAGCTGCATCTCCTTCTCAAGAATGTCATGATTAGACAATATATAAGAAGACCACCCTACTTATTGATCTAGCTACTTCCTTTTACAGAGGAGAAAACTCAAACCTGGGTAAGCGAAGGGACTAATGTAAGCTCACAAAGTAAAGTGTTGACACCAACTTGCCTCTCCCAAACTATTCACCTGGGCCTGTGCTAGGATCTCCATTCATCAGTATCCTTCTTCAGTTACTACACACACTTTGCTAACATGACTGTGCACTTCCATATCTATCAGCTAGAGTTTTCTTTTTTCATTATTGAAATAATTTACATATAACAAAGTACACAAATTATAAGTGTTCAGTCCCATGGCTTTTGACACCCAAAACAACATATAAAATATTTCGACCAATCTTGAAATTTCCATTTATCTCTTTTCCATCAATTCTCTTACCCCAGAGGCAAACAATTCCTGATTTCTATCCCCATAGATTATTTTCCCTGCTCTTGGACTTCATACAAAAGGCATCCTATAGCTTATAGCTCTAGAAGGGGGAAAGGAAGAGTCATCATTTTAAATACACAGCCAGTGCTTTATTTCTAACAAAGGTCCACCTTCCAGGGAAAAGATTTTTCCAGAGCCTTATACCAGCGGAAGGAAGGGAATTCCTCTCACTCCAGCCCCTTATAGACTTCCTGTCTCACCTAACAGGGGGAAATGCAATCAACAGGGGTCAGAGCTTCAAAAAAAAAAAAAAATAGATTAGAAGTGCTGCATCCAGGTAGGGGAGTAAGGAGCCAGAGAATAAAGGAATATCACTGAAGTAACAATTTGAAGGTCACAGCCCTGAGACACAGGTCCACTAAAAGACTGAGATATAGACTAGAAAATGTCCCTCCTTCCCCTACCTTACCACCACACCAAGAGAATAGTAGTGTAATGACAGGGTAATGAAAGAGCTGCAAGGCATACACTCTCCCAGAAGAAGAGTACTTAGGGAAGCTCAAAGTCAAAAGGACACAAAAGCAAAAACAATAGAAGAAGCTGAACCTTCTGGCCCCTGAACTATGGCAAATGTAAAAACACAGCCCAAATCTTAGTCAGGTTAACATAAAACCTTACACTAAGGGCCTGTTTATCTCAGTTTCTAGTACCCAAAACAATATGTGTGGCTTTCAAGAAAAAAAATCACAAAACAAACCAAAATGAAAAAAGAAACAAAGTCTGAATAAACCATCATCAGAACCAGACTCAGAGGTGATGGAGATGTCAAAGCAACAGATAGGGATTTTTAAATAATAATGATGATCATGTTAAGAGCTCTAATGGAAAAGAAGACAACATTCAAGAACAAATGGGTAATGAGTAGAGATGGAAGCAAAAGAAAGAATCAAAAAGATATGCCAGAAATCAAAAACATTGTAACACTAATAAAGAATGCTGTGATGGGTTCATCAGTAAACTGGACACAGCAAGGGAAGAATCAGTGATCTTGAAGATACATCAATGGAAACTTCCAAAACTGAAATGCAAAGAGAAAAAAATGAGTGGGAAGACAAACAAACAAACCAGAACATCCAAAACTGTGGCACAGTATCAAAAGGTGCAACATATGCATAATTGGAATACCAGGAGAATTACAAGAACAAGAAAGAAAGAAGAAATATTTGAAGTAATAATGGCCAAGAACTTTCCAAAATTAATCACATCAAACCAGATCCAGAGGCTCAGGGTCACTAATTTTTGGTCTACTTTTTCTGTCAGTTGAGAGGGTATAAAAAAATCACTAACTATGAGTGTAGTTTCATCTATTTCTCCCTTTAAGGGGATCAATTTAGTGTCATAATATTGAACCTCTCTTATTAGATATGTGCACATTTAGGAATATTAAATCTTGATGAATTGATTCCTTTATCATCATAATATATACTTCCTTATTTCTGGTAAGACTCTTGCTTTGAAGTCACTTTTTATGATATTAAGCACATCAACTTTCCTATGCTTAGAATGTGGATGGTATGTTTTTACACCCTCTATTTTATATATATTTATAGTGAGGGGGGGAGATAGAGAGAGAGAAAGAGAGAGAGAAAGAGAGAGTGTTTGGTTCAGCCTGACAACCTGACACTGCCTTTTACGTGGGTTATTCAGATAATTTACATTTAATGCATATATATGCATCTACTTCAGTTCTCCATATAGGTATTTATTTTCTCTTTGTTTCTTCTGTTGTTTGTTTTCTGTTCCTCCTCTCCACGCCTCAAGTTAATCAAGTATTTTTAGTAATTCATTTTATATCCCCTACCGTCTGTTTAGCTATATTTCTAAGTACTATCTTTCTAGTCATTGTGCTAAAAATTGTAATATGCAGGGGGATCCCTGGGTGGATTAGCGGTATAGTGCCTGCCTTCAGCCCAGGGCATAATCCTGGAGTCCCGGGATTGAGTCCCAGGATCAAGTCCCACATCAGGCTCCCTGCATGGAACCTGCTTCTCCCTCTGCCTGTGTCTCTGCCTCTCTCTCTCTCTCTCTGTCTCTCATGAATAAATAAATAAAATATTTTTTAAAAATTGTAATATGCATCAAGATCTAATCTCAAATAATATCAATATAGTTTTGTTAACATTGTAAAATTAAAACAAGATAACCCAGTTGTTCCTTTACCCAACTTTTGTGCTCCTATTCTCAGATATTTTACTTCAACATACGTTTAATTACCCCAGAATATAGTGTTATTATTTTAGTTTAAGCAGTCCATATTCTTTTAAAGAAATGCAAATACACGCAGAAAGATACACATAAAATAATTTTTCAAAGGTATTTGATATTTATCCAGATAATTATCTTTTCTGGTGGTCTTCAATCTTCTTGAAGATCCAGGATTCCATTTGCTATCATGTCCCTTAAGCCTAAAGGACTTCTGGCATTTCTTATAGTGCAGATCTGCTAAATTCTGCTTAATTCTCAGTCTTAGTCTGTCTAAAAAATGTCTTTATTTTACCTTAATTTTTGGAGTTTATTGTCATGAGATAATAGGTTTTTAATGGAAAGCTCTTGTTTTATCTTTCAGTATTTTAAAGTTATTCTTTCATTGTTTTCTGTAGCCTGCTATTTCAGACAAGAAGTCAGCCCATTTTCCTACAGTTTCTCACCTACATGTGATAATACTCTTTTTCTCTGCTTTTAAGATTATTATTAATTTTCAATTTTGGTTATCTAGCAGCTTGACTAAGATGTGCCTAGAAATGGTTTCCTTTGAATTGGAGTTCTTGGAAATTCTCTGATCTGTAAGTTAATGTCTTTTAACAATTTTTAGGGGCACCTGGGTGGCTCAGTCAGTTAAATGTTAGTCTTTGACTCAGGTCATGATCTCCAGGTCCTGGGATCGAGCCCAGCATCAGGCTTCCTGCTCAGCAGGGAGTCTGCTTCTCTCCCTCTCTCTCTCTCTCCCTCCCTCCCCCTTTTTTCCTCCCCAATTGTTCATTCTCTCTCTCAAATAAATAAATAAAAATCTAAAAAAAATAAGAAAAAAACAATTTTAAAAAATTCTTGCTTTTATTTCTTCAAATATTTCATCTGTCCCATTCTCTCTCCCTTCTCTTTCTATTATTCCAGTTACACACATAATGGGGCATTTTTGCACTAGTCTAAGATCTTTTCTATTTTGCATTCTGTTGCTTAAGTTGTTCAGCTTGTGGTACTTTGTTATGAGAGCCCTAGAAAACTAACAGGGTACACTAATCCCATGGGCTTCAATGAAGTCCACTAGAAAGCATTTACGGGTTGGTGCAAATCTGATCTATGGCTGGAGTTCTTCAAGATACTAACTGGTCATGCCAACCTACATGTGGCCACTAAAAGTTCATCAAAAGATTTGAACAGATGGCAGATATGCATAGGAAAAGATGCTCACTATCACCAGTCATTAGCAAAATGCAAATTAAACATGAAATACCATTACATACTCATTTAAATGGCAAAAATGAAAAAGACTGACTCTATCAAATGTTGATGAGGACACGGAGAAACTGGAGCTCTTGTACCCTGCTGGTGGAAATCTAAAATGGTACTATCACTTTGGAAAATGAGCTGGTGGTTTCTTTAAAGGTTAAACACATATCTGCTCTCTTATCTAGTTATTCTATTCCTTGGCATTTACCCAAGAAAAGAAAACATATGTCCATGTAAAGACTTGTTCACAAATACCTACAGTAGCTCTATTTGTAGCAGCCAAAACCTGGAAACAACAAAATGATCATTAGTAGATGAAAGGATAAAAAATTGTAGAGCAACCACACAATGAACTACTACTCCATAGTAAAAAGAAATGAACTATTGAACTATTCATTCAAGAATATAAATGAATCTTAACATAATTATGCTGAGAGAAAGAAGCCAAGTCTCAAAGAGTTCATACCATATGATTCCATTTATATGAAATTCTTGAAAATACAAATTAATCTATAGTGACAAAAAACAGATTATTGGTTGCCTGAAGAGAAGGGTAGGGGGCAGGTGAGGGTTGAGAAGGAAGGATTACAGAGGGGACACAAAGAAAATTTTGGAGGTGGTATGTTCATTATTTTGATTGTGGTGATGATAGTTCTATAGCTGTATAATGATGTCAAAATGCATCCAATTTTACACTCTAAGTATTTGAAGTGTATTCTATGTCGATTATATTTCCATAAAAGACTTAAATTTTTTTCAGTTAGCTGAAGCTCAGTTGGCTTCTTATCCCTGCCTCTGGCATGTTCTTTCCACTGCCCTGCTCTTCCCACCCAGAAATAGCTTATTTACTTCATTAGCTTAATACTTCTGGATTATATTTCCTTCAACTTTCTTCCTGTCCTCAGTTCTAGGGTTTCTTTTTGATTGTGATAAAATATACATAACATAAAATTTACCATTTTATTCATCTTTAAGTGTATATTTCAGTGGCATTAAGTACATTCGCATTGTTATGGCACCAGCACCACCATCCATCTCCACTAAACAATGGTTCCCCATTCTGTTTCTCCCTAGCCGCTGACAACAACTATTCTACTTTCTGACTCTATGAATTGGACTACTCTGGACATCTCATATAACCAGTGTCATTGATATATGTCCTATAACTAGCTTATTTCACTTGGAATAATGTCCTCAAGGTTCATCCAGGTTGTCATGTGTCAAAATTTCCTTTATTAAGGCTGAATATTTCATCGTATGTAGATACCACATTTTATCTATTCACCCCTCCATGGATGCTTGGTTTGCTATTGTGTCCAGTGAGTTTTTAAAATTATGATTTTTGTAGCTTACCTGGCTTATTTCCCTTTTTGGGGTGGAAACAACAGTCTCTTGTAACTTCCTATTTCCTAGCCAGAATTAGAAGTCATCTATATATTAAGTTATAATTTCATTCTTTTATCTGACACAAAAATCCTAGAATTAAGGAAAGGATATCCATATTCTATCAAAGTATAATAAATCATTTTAATAACCATAAATATTTGAGTTGCAGATATGTAAATGTATTTGTTTTTCAACATCTGAGATAAGAAAACAACACAAACAGGCACACAATTATGGCTGGGCAGATACTGGAATCTATATGCCTTGATTCTTAGTCTGATTGTTTCCCTGCTACACAGTGTTACCTCTATCCTGGGAGATAATAACATCAAATCGAGAGATGGAACATCACAAATTGGTCAATTTTTCCACAAATTAATAAATAAATTTAACATATTCCAATAAAAATTACAACGATATTTTGGGAACAAAAGGTACACAGCAAACAAAAAACAAATTAACTTGACAAAATGTTAAGTTCAGCCTTAAAAATAGCTATATAAAAATAACAAAAAAAATTCTTGAAAAACAATTAATAATGAATGACTAGCCTTGGCAGATGTTAAAACATATAAAAGAGTTACTATAATTAAAAGTGTTTTATTAGGGGACACCTGGGTAGCTCAGCAGTTAAGCGTTTGCCTTCAGCCCAGGGCATGATCCTGGAGTGCCAAGATCAAGTCCCACATCGGGATCCCTGCATGAAGCCTGCTTCTCTCTCTACCTATGTCTCTGCCTCTCTCTCTCTCTCTCTCTCTCTCTTACTCTGTGTCTTTCATGAATAAATAAATAAAATCTTTTAAAATATAAATAAAAATAAATAAAAATGAAATTGTTATTATTAGTGAATGAGTAGACAAAATAGTCAATATATTCTTTTCTAGAACAGAAATTCTGAAAGCAGATTCAAGAATTCAGTATATGATTATAATGACATTTTTAATTAGTAATTAAATAAATGGTATTGAAAAACATGGCAGTACTTGGAAATGAACAGTAAGAAAGTTACAGTCATTTCATTTCCCATATGTGAATGGAGGTGATCATGATTATTGTTTTTAACAAAATCTTTCATGTTCTCCTTCCATTATATTTATTTTTTGTTTCACTCACCAGGCCGCTCAAATGTTTGCATTAACTAACCACCTTGCAATCACCCAAAGCAAGCGTCATTTTTTACAGGCAAATTTTAAAGAATTGGGATTTATTTTATATTACCACAGTGGAGAAGCTGGGGGACTATTTTTCAGATAGCCCCAAGGCTGGACTATTATTTACAAATATTTAATAAAGATGAATTAAAGCCTTCCTGTGGGCCAAGCAGCGTGCTAGGTACTGAAGATATGAAAGTGCATAAAGTTCAATCCTATCTTCAAAATGCTGTTTAACATATCTGTGAATAAATAGATTGTAACGTGCATTATCTCTTCTTTATTGTTTGGTTATGATTTAGATTTAACAATAGGAGCATTAAAATAAGAAATACTAGGTACAAATATGAAACACCAGAAAAATTAGTCAAAAGAGTTTTTGCTTATTAGACCTCTGCAGAGAGATTAAGCAGGATTGTTAGATTCTGACACCCATGTCTGAGGATGCTCACTCCAGCAAATTTGCTGAACAAGATGGATCTTCCAGGTTCTCCCCTTCACACCACAAAGCAGTCACAGCTGGATGCTTTATCATTGCTCTACCCTCTCCCCGAACAAATCTGACAAGCTGATCGCGTTAGGCCGTGACATACAAAATATGGCATAATTGTAGACTGTAATCATCATGATGATAGCTGACTTGATAAGAGAGGTCAAATCCCATTTTTATATCCTGAATTTCTAAAATATTGTTTCGTCAAAAAAATCAATTTCTCATTTTTCTAGCGTTAACTTGAAAAGGGTATAATTGATCAAGCCTAAATCCCTTACATCACCCAGGACTCTGTGGAAGGCTCATACCCAACAAGCCACTTGAGTTAGGGCCAGGCAAACAGCAGTTGTCCTCAGCATCTAACACCCATGGGCCCGAAGAGCTTCAAAGCAAGAACACGTTTTACATCCTTTGGTTAAGACTGTGGGGAAAACACAGGCTCATGGAATATAGATGCTCAGCTGGCTCATTTGGGTTTTGTGGTCCAATTTGTGGATGAGATATTTATAAAATCCGGTGATTACAATGCTGTCTCATTAACATTCGTTAAGTGAAAACCACAAAGTACAGGATGGGAACTCCAGTCTGAGGGGAGAGGGAAGAAGAAGATGAATAGGGAGATGGGTTTTCCTACCTCAGCACAGGCAAAAAGAGAGAGTCAGAGGGAGAAGATCTCTTCCTTTAAGTTAGACTGTCTCCTTTACTGAAGGAAAAAGGGAGGGAGAGAAAGGAGAGTAGCTTTTCCATTTGTCAGTTATATCCGATTCCTAAGCAAACCAAAACCAAGGCAAGCCCAAGTGGATTTCCCCAGGAATCTGAATTCTCCCTTCATTGTATGATTTGCCAAGGAGACACCTCCTCCATGATGTCTGCCTAGACTAAACTTAACCCTACAAGATGTTTTCATGCTCCGTGAGGCTGTGTGGACTGCACTGAACTCACGGTGTTTTCAGCACAAAGTCACTGTTGTTGCCCCTGTCCCTATGAGAAGGTAACATGACTTCCAGGAGCCATCCAAGGCTACGTAGTCAGAAGAGCCTGGACTGCAGCCCCATCTGGCAGATCCTGGTTGCAGAACTTCTGATAATAGCCATTTGGCAAGGAAGTCACGGCGAGTGGTGGCCGAGCAAGGGTTACCTAAATCACACAGCATCTATCTAATGAGTAAGAATTCAATAAATGGTGACTGCAATTAGGATGATTTGACTAATATCACCGACTTTTCTTTCCTGGCCAATTGCAAACCCACAGGTGGCTTAAATAAGGCAGTCCATGTAGAAGCAGCAATGGGATTATACACTCAGTAGACACTCAGTAAATACCCACTAAACATATGAATGATGCCGTGTCCAAAGGGAGAGCATTTGAAAGCTCAACTCTCTCTTCAATGATTAATCAAATTCAGTGATTATGGCTATGGCATGTGCAGTGACTTTACTCGAGAATGGTGCAAAAATTCCAGAAGGGTCTTCCTTCTTTATTAATTATAGAATCATCTAGATCTCTGGGATTCTTCCCTCCTGATATCTTACCCCGCCCTACTCAACACACGTACACACACACACACACACACACAGGAAGAGAGAGAGAGAGAGAGAGAGAGAGATTGAAAAAGCAGGGATTATTTCTATGGTGCTTAGAATCAGCAACACAGAGCCAGAAATTCCAAATGAAGATGCAGAGGCCCAGTGGCAGAAAATCTGTCACACAGTCAACGTAAACACTGTGACCCATGTCTGTAGTTTTTACCCACATTTATGTATTTGGGGGTGTGGGGCAGAGGACAATCAGCTAGAAAGTACCGCTTCTGTGACTTTAATTTCACACTGCCTTTTGTGCTTTCCCTCTGCAGAGCAGAGCTGCATGCATAATTATCCCTCTGAGGGCTGAAATGGGCTGATATAGCTGGAGTTGTGTTGACACAGGACTGAATCTGTTCCCCTTCGGAAGGCCACACACAGGCTAAAAGATGGAAGTCACAAGTAAGAAGAGAATTTCCTAACCCTACTACCTGAAAACAATTGGAGGGGCTGCCCTCTAAGCTTCTACACTTCTCAGATGCCGGGGCTGGGTTTCTGTAAGCGGGCACCCCTGGAGGGTTGGGCAGAGGAATGACAGGAATTGCACTGATACAGTGGTTTGAGGGTCTTTTAGGCTTCAAAGCTCTGCTCCCAAACCTCCCTATTTATGATGGATAGGTTCTTATAGTAGGATAGTTTGTTATATACAGAGTTACATTTTCTAAAAAGGTAGGAAAACAAAAGCCCCCATCCTATTCATTAACATCTAGGGAAGAAGTCTGGAGAAGAGATTTTGTTTTCATTCTCCAGCATTAGAAACTTACGAGTCTTGATCTGCAGCTGATAGGGCCTTCCTCATAGCGGGAATATCCTTCAATCCCCTGTTCTATCTCCCAAACACACACTCTCCTCGAACCTACGTTCCTCTCTCAATTCTGCTTCCTCAGCATATGTAGAAGCAGCAGAAGGCCTAGGACAACTGAAAAGACATTCAAATTCCCTCCCACCCCAAATCTACCCCTCTACCTAACTGCAACTGTGGCAAAGCAGCTGCTATTAGAGATCTATCTTTGCGCTAAAGTAATTCTTCAAGAAGGACCCTGAAAAGGGTATAATGAGCACCATAAACACACGGCACCTGTTTTCTTACTAAACTCTTAGCAAAGGTCCTGAAAGGAGTAGGATTGAGATTGGAAGGTCTGGATGGATGGAGAGCTCAGTTTTCAGGGTTAGGAATGGATCAGAGACTTAAGAGAATAGGAGACCCATGGGGAGTACCAAAGTTAGGGAGGGGGGCTAACTGGCCAACAGTTCTAGAGTCGGATGGAAAAGAGGGCATCAAAATGGAAATTGCAAAGAAGTAAAACCAAGATCGGCCAATATTCATTCATTCACTTATTCATTCATTCAGTGAAGATTCCCTGATGTATCAGGCACTATTCTAGGCTCTGCACAGTATAGTGAAAAAACCATGACCTTTAATGTTTGCCAGGTCTGTGTTGAGTCGATAGCTTAGCCTACTCACCGTAGGTACCTAAATCAATAAGCACTGGTTTTCTCCTGTTTTGCCAGGGGATTAACTTAGATAATCATGCACAACATAGTCCCTGGTACATATTCATCATTCTTCCCACCCTCTCCTTGCCCTTGCTCTACAGTTTGACTAAGATTGACTCCTGTTTCCATCCTAGAGGTCCTAGCTGTTCCAGATCACCACCCTGCCCAAAACACTTAGTTTCAGAAAGGCACTAAATTCCACTAGCCCTGGGCCTCAAGCAAGCATTCATCTACAGAGCTGTTTTATCTGCAGAATCTCAGCAGAGCAAGATCGGAGGCCATGCTTGCTGGTGAACACTATTTTTCTTTGAAAACAATGAAGCATTGTAGATAGAACAAACCACTATACAAATGAGCTGACAATCTACAGGGATACCATATAAACCAGACAGTGTAATGAACCAGCCAGGGGGAGATGAAAAACTATCAACAGGATTTACCAAATGATGGTTCCAGACTTGCTTCATAAGGGAGAAAGGACTGGTCCAAAGAACTCATAAATTAAAACAAATCTTCAAATCATAGTCACAAGGCTGGGGCCACTAAAATGCATGGTTCCTAAAGCCCAGGCTGTAAGAAGCCACTGCATGATATAAAAGACAAAAGGAACAGCATGACAAACATTGATGCCTAAACAGCTGAAGTTGTGGTGGCATTTCCTGCCCTGAGACTTGCAGGCAATGAGGAAACCCATCTAGCCAGCCCAACTGATGTGTAGTTCTAGATGGAATATGGGATGAACTACTAGAACTCGTCTAGTGGCAAGCATGTGGCTATTCACAGTCCAAGTACAAGTGGATTTATCCAGTTTAATGGACCTCATTCATTCATTGAACAAATATTTACAGAGCACCCACTGTACAATAGGCACCGTTATTGATGCTAGGGAAGCAACTGTGAATAAAATATGGGCCTTGAACTCTTGGCCGCTCACATTTTAGTGAGGAGAGACAGACAATAAACAAACAAGGAAGGAGAGAAAAAGGGAAGGAAGGGAGGGAGGAAGGCAGACAGTCTCTTCCTTGAACTTATCACCATCCGAAATTAAAAGCTGGGGCCATACATTAGAGTGACTAGGGGCCCTGAATTACAAGGAGCCAGCCATGCAAAGACGGCCTAGCATATAAGTTATTACCCACATACTTCCTAGAATCACATACTTGTCTTACTGGAAAAGACCCTAGTGATCAAACCCAATACTCTCAATTTATGAAACTTAGGCTCTGGGAAGTAACATGATGTCTCCAAACACACACTAAAAATGAATCACAGCTCTCCACATAAGCACTTCCCTGTTATTTGTTGGAAGGTCTAAAGAGATACATGATAATCACCCAAAATATATGTATTGAGCAAGTGTTGTTGTTGTTGTTGTTGTTGTTGTTGTTGTTGTTGTTTGGGCACTGTGATGGCTACTCTCCAGAAATGTAACTCTCTACAGACAAATGAGAAATACACAAATGAGGTAAGCAGAGATCCATCCTGTGCTAACTGGGAATCTGCCCATTTGGTTCAAAATAATGAGGAGCAAGGATTTACCCCAGAAGGTTGGGTGGAAGAGATGAAGTAAGAAGTGGAAGACAATCCAAACAGGGGAAAGACGCTGGACAAGGTGCATGAAGAAATAGGATGGGGAGAGGCACCCAGGTGGCTTAGTCAGGTAAGCCTCTGCCTTCCGCTCAGGTCATGATCCTGGGGTCCCAGGATCAAGCCCCACATGTGGCTCTCTGCTCAGCAGGGAGTCTGCTTCTCCCTCTCCTTCTGCCCCTTCCCCCTACTCATGCTCGCGCTCTCTCTCTCAAATAAATAAATAAAATCTTTTAAAAAAGAGGATGGGGAGAAGAGCTTAAGCAAACTAGGGAATACGTTGAAGAGGGATGGAACCTCTGAAGCAAGACAGAGGATTTAGAAAAGGAGGAGTTTCAAGGAATATACATATGTCACCAGGATCATCCCTTACAATGGCCTTGCCCATCATTCTGCATAAAACCCCAAGCCTCCCGGTAATTTCTCAGTGAATTTAGGGTGACAGTTTTAGATGGTCTGAGAAGCTAAACATTCTAAGTATCTGCCATCTCCCAGCTGGCAGAAACTGACATCTGAGGCAAACCCAACTCCTCTTGATCCTTTTACCTTTTCCCCTTCACCTGTCCTTCACAACAGGTACTGTGCAGGGCACTGTGCACACACCAGCTCAAAGCAACCATCATCTATACAATCATTCACTTGGCATTTAACGGGCAGCTCCTACATGCTAGGCAAAGAAGATCGCATTTATTCCTCACAACAACCCTATGAGGTCAACTTGGGTGTCATGAGATAATTATAATATTTAGCTAGCAAACTGAGTTTCAGAAAGGTTAAATAATTTGCCTCAGAGGGGTTCCTGGCTGGCTCAATCAGTAGAGCATGTGACTTTTGATCTTGAGGTCATGAGTTCTAGTCCCATGTTGGGGTAGAGATCACAAAAATAAATAAATAATTTTAAAAAATAAATAAATTTTTGAAAAATAATAGTAATTTGTCTGAGATCAACAGCTGGAAGATAGTGGAGCTAAGATTTTAATCTGGGTTGTTTAAACACCAAAAAACCCAAGTACTTCCTAATTTTTAGTACAAAAACATTTGAGTACAAAACTGTATAAAAATGAAAAAAGAAACTACTTCCTTCACAAGTTAGCTTCACCCAGCCCTAGCTGTTTGGACACTGGAGGTATTTTTGCTCTCTCTGAAATTCTTTTTAGTCCTTGGCCAAATTTCCTAGATGCAGCTCAATTATGGGCAATTGATACCAGCATATATTCTTGCAAGCTATTACTTAAACCTTAATCCAGAAAAATACAGAATTTATTAGGCCTTTGAACCTCCCCCACCCCCCCCAGATGGCATGGTACCATCATCTTTTTGAGATTTAAATTTTTTTTTTTTATGATAGTCACAGAGAGAGAGAGAGGCAGAGACACAGGCAGAGGGAGAAGCAGGCTCCATGCACCGGGAGCCCGACGCGGGATTCGATCCCGGGTCTCCAGGATTGCGCCCTGGGCCAAAGGCAGGCGCCAAACCGCTGCGCCACCCAGGGATCCCCTTTTTGAGATTTAAAAAAGAAGAACTAGTTAAAATGAAAGTGCTCCAACAGGGAACAGGCATAAGCAGGTTCAGAGAGCATGTGGAAGGCTGTCAGCAAGGACACCCACATGTCCTCCAAGACTGTTGCACCAGCACCTCTCCTGTGGAGCCACCAGCATGGAGCCTCTCAGGCCCTGGGGACATAGGAGGGAAGAGGCTTAGCTGCTGCTGCACTGCCACCCACTCAGCAGTAGCCCAGAAGACAGCCCTCTTCCCAGAAGGCAAAGCTGCAAGTGATGCACCAGTCTTCCACTTTATACTGAAAGTAAATGGTTGAAAGTTAAAATATACATTAAGCTGGTTAGTCAGGTGCCTGGTAGGAGATAATTTGGAAGCTTGAGGAGAGGGAGAGTTGAGAAGAAGCATTTGGATGACCCTCATAAGAGTGGGCATGAATACAGAAGATCTTTGTATTACATGTTAATTCCCATCAGACAGCATCTCTGATAGAAGAGATTAAACAACCAAGCTGACAGTGAGTTGGCCTTTGTTACCAGTCACCCCAGTGCTGAATGCATGAGTGAACATAGCAGCCATGATTGCAGAGACGAAGTTTACAAATGAGTGCAATGGCACAGGCTCTCAATTACCAAGTGCCAGCACCAAGTATTACCAAATATCCAACATATGGCACCATCCCTCAAAGATATCAACCAGTCAATTGGTAGTAAGTCAATTACATTGGACTTCTTTTACCCTGGAAAAGATTATAATTCGTCTTAGCTAGGAAAGATATCTATTCTAGCTAGGTGTTTTTGCCTTTGCCTTTCCTGTCCACAGCCCTGAGAGTAGCACTATCCAAAGACATAAGAGTGTCTGATCCACCAACATGGGATGCCCCAAAACACCACCTCAGACCAAGTGACCCACTTTGCATGAAAGGTACTGTGGCAGGGGGCACATGACCCTAAAAACCACTGGTCTTTCACATACTGTAGGACTGAGAAGCTCTAGCCTGAACGAGTAGTGGAATGGCTTTCTAATCACATAGCTGGGTGGCCACCTTGGAGATAATACCCTATGGGGAAGGTTCACTATCCTCCAGAACTCTACATATCCTCTATATGACCAGTACATGGTTCCATGTTCCCATTAGGTAGAACACATAGGCCCAAGAACCAAAAGGACCAAAAGGCACAACTATTTATCACCTCTGCTACCAGTAACCCACTTGGGGCATTTAGGCTTGCTACCCATGCAAGTTTAGGCTCTGTGCGCCTAAAGGTCCTAATTCTCAAAGAAGGAATACCTCTACCTGGGGACACAGTAAGAGTCCCTTTGAGCTTCAAGCTATAGCTGCCACTCAATTACTTTGGGATTTCCATGCCAGAAGGCCAGCAGGCAAGCAAAGGACTCAACCATACTGGCTAGGGAAATCGCCCCTCACCCACGTGAGGGGCTCCTCTTAACCTCCATAGTGGAAGTAGGGAAGAATGTGTTTGGTGATCAGGGCAAGTTTGCCCCCATACCTACCATTGAATAGCAAATGGATAAGAACAAAGCCATAACTTGAAAGGAACACAGGAACCAGGGACATAGTAACCAGAGGCTTGGGCTTATCTGAGAGACCAGCCACCTAGACCAGCAGAGGAGCTAGCCAGGGCTGAGAGGAATCTAGAATGAATAGTAAGAAGCATCAGTTACCACCCTGAAATCAGCAAAAGCTGAAACATCCCCTACCAAAACTTTATTTTTAAGTTCTAAGGAAAGAAGACCAACCAAATGTCAATAGAAGATGTTCCCAGACAGGGTGAGTTTATTTATAAAAAGGGAGTGGGTGTGAGTAGGGTGGTAGATGGACTGTAGTGTACATAAGGTGCTCTACCCAGAGCCCCACTACGGGACTGACACACTCATGTCCCAGCTGCTAAGAATACCGCATCATGGCAACTCACCGCTGAGTTCCTCACTGGGAATCCCAGCTGCAGGGATCTGTCTCCGCCAGGATGATGGTCCCAGCTAGAGGACTAGCTATATATGGCCAATGACTGGCTTGTGAAGGGATACAAAGGTTTGGTCCCAGTGCATCAATAAGGCTCGGAAGGGCCATCCCAGCTCCAGAGCTCCCTGTAGAATCACCTGAGGGCTCTGTTGCCACCCAACCACAGGTCAGTGTCTCCCTCTGTCCCATCCTGCCTTCCCCTCCTTACCGTATAGACGCCCCTCCTGAATACATTCTCAATAAACTATCTGCGATTAACTCTGTCTCAAAGTTGACTTCTAAGCACTCAACCTAAGATAGCCCTGCTCACACACATCACCACATGGCCTAGACAGACCGCACTGGAACCTTTAGCAGGAGAAGTTGCTTATTTTGGCTGTTATCTCCTTAAGTTCATTTAGTCAAATCGACCTGCCTGGGGCGCCTAGGGGCCTTCAGCTCAGGTTGAGATCCTGGGCCCCGGGATCAAGCCCTGCTAAGTGCCGTGCTCAGTGGGAATTCCACCTCTCCCTCTCACTCTGCCCCTACCCACCACCCCCCATGCTCTCTCTTTCTCTGTTAAATAAATAAATAAAATCTAAAAATAACCAAAAAAATAAAAAATAAAAGGCGAATCAACCTGCCCTCTCAATATCTGGGTGAGCAATAGTCCCTCTAGGTCTTAATATGAATCTGTGAGGCTGCACAAGTTATTTAAAAAACCTGTTGCAGGGGTGCCTGGTTGGTTCAGTTGGTGGAACATGCAACTCTTGATCTTGGGGTTGTGAGTCTGAGCCCCACACTGGGTGTTGAGAGTCCATAAAAATAAGATCTTTATTAAAGAAACAAACCTGTTGCTTCTTCCAACACAAAACGTTGGACTACAGATATAAAGATCAAAATAGAGTTAAAAGATAGTACATTAAAGACATTTAATGTCAGAAAGTTCACATGAGAAAGGATTAGAAGACTAGGTCATTAGGTCAAATAATTTAATTGAATATTTTTTTATATCTGGAACACAGTAAACACTCCATATAAAGCAAGTACCAGGGACGCCCAGTGGCTCAGAGGTTGAGCATCTGCCTTTGGCCCAGGGCGTGATCCTGGAGTCCCGGGATTAAGTCTGACATCATGCTTCTTGCATGGAGCCTGCTTCTCCCTCTGCCTCTGTCTCTGCCTCTCTCTCTGTGTCTCTCATGAATAAATAAAAATCTAAAAATAAAAAGAATAAACCAAGTACCAAATGCTAGGATGCTTGCAAAAGTATTTTGAACCTGTAACATGCTACAAAAACACTAGCAGTTATGATTACAATAATTAGCTAATATGTAATTTTTGCATCTTCTCAGGGATTCTATCTTCTTAACAAAAACAGGGTCCTGCTCTTTCATTTCATTTATCTTCAAAACCGCTAGCACAGTGTTTGTCAATTGGTACTTAAGGTCTTTCCCCCAACTTGCAAGACAGGAATCGGTAAGTAATACCATGCTTGGCAAGTGCAGATACTTCTACAATACTCTATTGAAGAGAGGTTTTTGTTTTGGTTTGGTTTTTGCATTGGATTGTAAAAAAGAGGGGGACCTACGTTTCCCCAACCCACCCAAAATGCCACCCAATGATTTTAAATGTATTTCTATCTTTCTGAATGTATTCCAATCGAGGTATTTCTAATCATCTCTTATTTCAGGATGCTGGCTGTGTGTGCACCAATTTATCTTTATATTTTATTAAATGAGGAACCAAGGATTACATCTATCCTCTGCTCAAAATTTTTAATGGAACCAAAATCCTCTGAGGATTATCTTAAATCCGGGTAATATTCTTAAGTGGGACCTGAATGTAGCCAAATAGCTGCACGGTGAGAAACCTATCTGTCTTCTTAAAGTGATTCCATGAATTTGGCTCCCTGGGTCACTGAACCACTTCAATGTTGGCATATATATTATGAGGAAACAAATGACCAAAATTCAAAAAACACTCAAACAAATGCCAGATCAAAATGATTTGGAAAAACACCATCAATCCAATCCATCCCATTTAATCTCATCTTTAAATGGCCCTAAATCCTGTATTCCCTTCCTGTGAGTAAGGCTAACTTTTTTCCTTACCCTTCATCTCATTTTCTTTATCTATGTCAGCACCCCCAGCGTCTTAAGCCAAACAGCTTTCTTTTCCAGGTCTCCCTCCCTCCCTCGGCCTTCCAAGTACACATTACTTTCTAGAACCTAGCCTCCTTTGTGAAAGTTGGAATCTCCCCCATGTAAATGACCGCTCCAGAGGCCAGGCCAGGAACTGCTCAGCATCCGTTCCTCTCTGCGGGACTAAGAACAAGGTATGAGTAGTCATTTGCTATCATGTACACGTTTGTACCAATTACCAAGGACAGTGAGTTGCACTGGGTGTTTGAATCACAGGTTTCCATTTCACAAAAGAACAGACTGCAGAATTTTAAAAATTCATTTCTATCGTCAAATGTTTCTTCACATTAATGACCTACATTGACATCACACTGATGTTGCTGTTCTGTGCCAGGACAATACGATGGAAGCATTAATGCTGAAGTCTCCATGGTAGATTTTACATGCCTTTCCAGCGTACTGCTATCTTCACAACATCTTCGGTGGTTGAACTTAAAGAAATGAAAAGAGACGGAAATTTCAAATGCCATTGGCAAACCAAGGAAAGAGTCATTTTTCAGCAAACAGTTCAGAAACCATCAGTCCTTCAGATCATATCCTGTAGATGGTTACTTTTCTGCCAAGCATATTCTGCACTAATTAAAAACGTTTATAGGTTGGTCAAATTAATGAATAAATTGAAGAGGAGTGGGAGAGAAAGAGAAAGAGAGAACAAAGAAAGAGAGAGAGAGAGAGAGAGAGAGAGAGATGCCCAGGAAACAGGAAACCTATTCCTAGTCCTGTCCCTGACCAATAAGCTATGTGCTCTTGGATAAGTGACTTAGCCTCTGTATCTTGCATACATCACTGGTGAAATGAGAACAATTCACATCTTTCTTCCTAATGCAGAAAACTAGAAAGGAGTATAACCCTCTTATTTTGTAGATGAAAATAGACACTTAGGATAGGTGACTTAATGTCAGAAAGCCAGTAAAAGAGGCAGGACAAAACCTAGGATTCTAGGTTCAAATCTCCACTTAGTCTTCTAATTTATTCCAATATAACAAGATCTTAAACCCTAGGAAATAGGTTGGGTATTATCATTCTATTTGACAAAAAGGTAAGGGTGAGGAGATCCCTGGGTGGCTCAGCAGTTTAGCGCCTTCCTTTGGCCCAGGGCACGATCCTGGAGTCCCGGGATCGAGTCCCACGTCGGGCTCCCAGCATGGAGCCTGCTTGTCCCTCTGCCTGTATCTCTGCCTCTCTTTCTCTCTCTCTCTCTATCTCTCTATCATTAAAAAAAATCCTTAAAAAAAAAAAAGGTAAGGGTGAGGTGTGAGGAAGTCAGGTGGTTCAATCATGACAGAACTTTGAGTAGAACCCAGGCATGCTACTGTCTAAACCAGAGTCCTTCCATTATATCAAGCCAAAGTGCTCTAATTTGACCTCTTTTTTTCTTTTTGAAAATACGAATATAAACTTTCTCCCAAGTAGGTATATTTAGATGTAGCAAATGTCCTAGAAGGCCCAATCTGAATACTATTTTGTTGGTTTCTTCGTTTATCACTTGAATCCTTCTCCTTTACTTGATCTTAATTTCCTATTATGTTCTACTATCTTGAGATGGATATTTAGATTACTTATTTTCATTCTTTTTTCTCTAAGATTTGCATTTAATGCTATAAATTTATCTCTAAGCATAGTTTAAGTTGCATCTGCCAAGTTTTGCTAGATCATATTTCCATTAACATTTGATTAAAAATATTTGATTTCTTCTTTGACTCAAGGTAATTTAAAAGCACACTATCTAATTCCAAAATCTTAAAGATTTTCTAGTTATCTTTATACTTGATTTCAGTCTTAAATCCTCTGTGTCAGAGAGGATACTCTGGATGATTAAAATTTTGAAATCTGTTGAGATTTTATTTAGGTCCCAGGATAGTTAATTTTGGTAAATGTTCTATGTGTACTTGAAACTAAGGTGCATTCTTGTTATTATTGAATTCAGGGTTCTATATATGTCAATTAAGTCGAGTGTGTTTATCATGTTGTTTAGGTCTTCTATATGCTTTCTGATTTTTTTAAATCTGTCTGTACTATCAACTGTTGACAGAGACATGTTAAAGTTTCCCAATATTGTTTTACATTTCTACTGGATTGACCCTTTTGTCCTCATAAAATCTTGCTTATGTGAAATATTAGAATATTTCTCCCCTAAAGTCTAGTTTCTTGAATATTAGTTATATATTTTTCCAACCTTTTTCTTTTAATCTTCCTATGTTTAAGGTATATCTCTTATGAACAGCACTTAATAGGTTTATACAGTCTTATAATGGCTGTCTTTTAGCTGAAGCATTAAGTCCATTTATATCTAAAGCAAATGCTGATGTTACTTGCATCATCTGTCTTATTATCTGTTTACTATTTGTTCCACCTCTTTTATGTTTCTTTTCCCTCTTTGTTTTATTTTTTATTTTTTAATTTTTTAAAAGATTTTACTTATTTATTTATTCATTAGAGACACACAGAGAGAGGCAGAAACATAGGCAGAAGAAGAAGCAGACTTCCCATGAGGAGCCTGATGCAGAACTCGATCCCAGGACCCTGAGATCACAACCTGAGCCGAAGGCGGATGCTCAACCACTGAGCCACCCAGGTGGCCCTTTTTGTTTCATTTTAAACAAGTATTTGCTCTTATTCTGCTTTTTTTTTTTTAATTTGGGCCCTTAATGGATTGGATGATGCCTACATACACTAGGGAAGACTATCTATTTTACTCAGTTCACCAATTCAAATTCCAATCTCTTCTAGAAGTACTCACAAACACACTCAGAAATAGTGTTTTGTCAGCTATCTGGATATCCTTTAGTCTAGTAAAGCCGACATGTATAATGACACATATAACTAATCATCACAATGACTAAGTGATGTTTATTCCAGAGATAAAGCCTAATTCAATATTAGAAAATCAAACAATGTAACCCACCTTATTAACAAACAAAAGAAGAAAAATTACATGATCACATCAATCAAGTCCTAAAATTATTTGATAAAATTCAACGCCCATTCATGATAAAACTCTTATAAAAATAGGAATTTAGGAGAATTTCCTCAACTTTTTAAAAAGCATCTACAGGGACACCTGTGTCACTCAGCAGTTTTTATAAAAATAAAAAGAATCTTGTTCTACACTTCACACTTTATACAGAAATTGACTCAAAAAAGGATCATGAATTTAAGCCTTAAATATAAAAGTATAAAACTTTTTTTTTAATGTGAGAAAGTAGATGTAGGGCTAGGCAAGGTGGTCTTAGCCTTAAGACCAAAAGCATGTTCCATAAAAGGAAAAATTAATACATTGGATTCATCAAAATTACTGTTTGTTCTATGAAAGGTCCTATCTAAGAGAATGAAAAGACAAGCTACAGACTAAAAGAACATATATGCAAACCACTTATCCAGTAAAGGACTAATATCTAGAATATAAAAAGAACTCTCAAAACTCAATAATAAAACACAAACAATCCAATTAGAAAATGGGTAAAAGACATGAATAAACATTTCATTGAAGCATATATACAGATGGCAAATAAGGACATAAAAGGATGGTTTACATTATTAGCCACTAAGAAAATGTAAACTAAAACTACAAGGAGACATCACTACACAAATATTAACAATACCTAAGCTGGTGAAGATGTAGAGAAACTAAATCACTTGTATAATGCTGGTGAAAAGATAAAATAATACAATTACTCTGGAAAATAATTTGTAGTTTCTTAAAAAGTGAAACATATAATTACCAGATAACCCAGCAACTGCACTATTGGACATTTATCCCAGAAAAGTGAAGACATATGTCCACACAAAAACCTGTACATGAAAAAAAAAAAACCTGTACATGAATGTTCACAGCAGTTTTATTCATGAAATAGCCAAAAACTGGAAGCAACCTTCAATAGTTGCATAGTTAGATGAATTGTGGTACAACCACACCATAGAATAGTATTCAGCAATAAAAAGGAACAAATTATTGATAATACAATCTAGATGTATCTGTGGGAATTAAGATGAATGAAAAGCCATTCTCAAAAGGTTGCATACCATATGAGTCTACTTACATAACATTCTTAAGGTGAAAAAACTATAGAAATAAAAAATAAATTACTGGTTTCCAGAGGTCAAGAAGACTACTAGGACTTAAAAAATAAATAGAAGTCAGCAAAATGGCAGAATAAGATATCCCGAGCCCTCATCCTTCCACAGAAACACTTACTTGGCAACTATCCATAGACAAAAAGTGCCTTTGTGGGAGCTTCATAATCTAGATAGAAGACTGACATCCCAGTGGAGCACAAGACTGAGGAACGTCACTTTGAGAAGGCAGAACTATGCCTTGGTTGCAAGCTTACCAAGACCCAGTTGCAGACTGGAAGTAGTCCTATTTCCCTACAGATTTACCTTCAGTCCTTTTTTGGGAGGTCCTGCCACCAACCCTCCCACCCCATACCTCCAGTAACATGTCCACCAGCCAGCGACCCAACTACACACTCAGAAGCAGCCCCATGGCTTGTCTGCAGTGCTACTAGACTATGATCCTGGAGACAGTCCCATCCATCCATGGTCCTGTCCAGAGAAGGTCTTTACCTGTGGAAACCAGTAAAGATGAGAAGAGGTAACTACTCCTCTAAATGCACAGACACCAATGCAAGGCTACAAGGGTCATGAAGAATCAGGTAAACATGAAACCATCAAAAGACACTAATAAAGCCTCAGTAACTGACCCTAAAGAAATAGATTCCCATAAACCGCTTGAAAAATTCAAAATAATCACCTTTTAAAAGGTCAGTGAGCTATAAGAAGACACAGAAAGACAACTAAACAAACCAGGAAAATAATATATGAACAAAATGAGAAGTTCAATAAAGAGACAGAAACCATGAAAAAGAAACCAACAGAATCCTGGAGCTAAAGTACACAATGACTGAACTGAAAAATCCAACACAGAACTTCAACAGCAGAGTCAATTAAGCAGAAGAAAGATCAGTGAACTCAGAGACTGGTTATTTGAAATTATCTAGTAAGAGGAGCAAAAAAAGAAAGAAGAAGGCCTATGGTACTTAGAGTAAGTCATTAAAAGAATCAGTATATGCATTATGGGATTCCCATAACAGGTAGAGAAAAAGGCAGAATGATTATTTAAAGAGGTAATGGTTAAGGATCCCTGGGTGGCGCAGCAGTTTGGCACCTGCCTTTGGCCCAGGGTGCCATCCTGGAAACCCGGGATCGAATCCCACGTTGGGCTCCCGGTGCATAGAGCCTGCTTCTCCCTCTGCCTGTGTCTCTGCCTCTCTCTCTCTCTCCCTGTGTGACTATCATAAATAAATAAAAATTAAAGAAAAAAAAGAACTCTTAAAAAAAAAATAAAGAGGTGATGGTTAAAAGTCTTCCAAATCTAAAGTAGGGAAAGGGCACCCAGATTGACGAAGCCCAAAAGTTCCTAAATAGGTTGAACCTAAAACAGCAACACTAAGACACACTGTAAATTGTCAAAAGCCAAAGAAAAATAGTGCCATCTGTGTGGCTCAGTCAGTTAAGCATCTGCCTTTGGCTCAGGTCATGATCTCAGGGTCTTAGGGTTAAGCCTTAATTAGGGGGTCCTTGCTCAGTGGGGAGTCTGCTTCTCCCTCGCCTTCTGCCCTCCCTCACATACAATCATGCTCCCCCTCAAATGAATAAATAAAATATTTTTTAAAAAAAGAATTTTGAAAGCCACAAGAAGAAAACCACTTGTCACATACAAGGGAAACTCTCCCTACCCCATAAGGCAGATTGCTCAGCAGAAACTTTGCAAACCAGGAGAGAATGGGATTATATACTCAAGAAAAAAATCTGTCCACCAAGAATACTGTACTCAGAAAAATTGTCTTTTAAGAATGTAGGAGATAGGGTGTGTGAGTGGCTCAGTCAGTTTAGCATCTGCCTTCAGCTCAGGTCATGATCTCAGGGCCCTGGGACCAAGCCCGACAATGGGCTCCCTGCTTAGCAGGGAGTCTGACTCTCCCTCTCCCTCTCTCCCTCCCCCCTGCTTGTGCTCTCTCTCTCTCTCATTTTCTCTCTCTCTCAAATAATTTTTTTTAATCTTAAAAAAAGAATGTAGAAGACAAACAAAAATGAAGGAGGTTCATCTCCACTAGATGTGCCTTACAAGAAGGGCTAAAAAAGAGTTTTTCAAGTTGAATAAAAAGATCTAAACAATGAAATGACAGCATATGAAAGTAATAATCTGACTGCAAACAGTAAATATAAAGACAAATAGAATATTCTAATACTGCAAAGGTGGCATGTAAATCAATTTTTAACACTGGTTATATAAATTAAAAGGTAAATGTAGTAAAAATAACTATAACCACAGAAATTTGTCAATTCGGCACAATACAGAAACAAGTAATTGATATCAATTACATAAAGTCTAAGGAGGAGTAAAGTGTAGAGTTTTTGTACACAATTGAAATTGTTATCAGCTTAAAACAGACTGCTTTAACTATAAAATGGTCAATATGAACCCCATGGTAATGAATAACAAATAAAAGTACATTAGATATACAAAAGAAAAAGGAATCAAGGCATACAACCAGAAGAGTTATCAAACCAAAAAGAAAGATAAGAAGAGAAGAGAAGAACAGGAGAACTACAAAACAACTAACAAAAGAGCAATAGTAAGTCCTTACCTATCAATAACTACCTTAAATGTAAATGGACTAAACTCCTCAATCAAAAGACACAAAGTGGCTGAATGAATAAAATATTTACAACCCAACTATATGTTGTCTACAGGAGACTCACTTTAGACTTAAGGACATACATTGGCTGAAAATGAAAGAGTAGAGAAAGATATTCCATGCAAATTGAAATGAAAAGAGAGCAGGGTGATTATACTTATATCAGACAAAATAGACTTTAACTCAAAAACTGTCACAAGAGACAAAAACCATATGTAAGATAAAAGGGTGAACACAACAGGAAGGCTATTATATAATAATGTAAAAGCAATTAAATAATGATAAAAGGATCGATTCAATAGTAAGATATAACAATGATAAATATATATACATCAAACCACCTAAATATAAATATGTGAAGCAAACACTGGCAGATCTGGACAGAGAAATGCCTGGCATTACAATAATAGGAGACTTCTATACCTTCTCTAAAGTAGATAGACCATCAAGACAGAAAATCAATGAAGAAAGAACAGAACAAAGCAACACTACAGATCAAATGTCCTAACAGACATATAAAGAACATTCCACTCCACAGCAGAAGAATATTCATTCATGTGCATATGGAACATTTTCTGGGATAGATCACATGTTAGGTCACAAAATAAGTCTTAACAAATTTAAGAAAATAGAGGAAATTCAAAGTATTTTTTCCAATTACGATGGATTGAAACTAGATGTTAACAATAGAAAGAAAATAGGAAAATACACAAATACATGAAAATTAAACAAGATACTAAATAACTACTGAATCTAAGAAGAAATAAAAAAGGAAATTAGAAAATATCTCAATGAAAATGAAAACACAACATACCAAAACTTATAAGATGCAACAAAAAACAGTACTGAAAGGAAAATTCATATCAATAAACACCTATGTTGAAAAAGAAGAAAGATTTCAAATAAACAACCTACCTCTACATCTCAAGTAACTAGAAAAAGAAGAACAAACAAAGCCTCAAACTAGCAGAAAAAAGAAACAATAAAGAGTAGAGGAGAAATAAATGAAATGGAGAATAGAAAAACATTTTTAAAAACTGATAAAACTAAGAGTTGTTTTTTTGAAAAGAAAAACAAAATCAACAAAACCTTATATAGACTAAAAAGAGAGAGAGATGTAAGACTCAAATAAAATCAGAAATGAAAAAGGAGATATTCTAACTAATCCCACGGAAATAAAAAAGTCATAAGGGACCATTATGAACAAGTATATGCGAACAAATTGAACAATCTAGAGGAAATGGAGAAATTCCTAGATACATACAACCTATAAGACTGAATCAAGAAAAAAATAGTAAATCTTAACATACCAAAAACACATGAAGAGATTTAAAAAGTAATCAAGGGGCGCCTGGGTGGCTCAGCAGTTGGGCTCAGGGCGTGATCCTGGAGTCCTGGGATCAAGTCCCACATCGGGCTTTCTGCAGGGAGCCTGCATCTCCCTCTGCCTGTGTCTCTGCCTCTCTCTGTGTGTCTCTCATGAATAAATAAATAACATACTAAATAAATAAATAAATAAATAAATAAATAAATAAATAAATAATCAAAAACCTTCCAACACAGAAAAGCCCAGGACCAGATGGTCATATGGGTGAATTCCATGAAATACTTAAAGAAGAATTAATACGGGCAGCCCAATGGCTCAGCGGTTTAGCGCCGCCTTCAGCCCAGAGACTGATTCTGGAGACCCAGGATTGAGTCCCACGTCAGGCTCCCGGCATGGAGCCTGTTTCTCCTTCTGCCTGTGTCTCTGCCTGCCTCTCTCTCTCTCTCTCCCTCTCTATCTCTCTCTCTCTCTCTCTCTCTCTCTGTCTCTCATGAATAAATAAATAAAACCTTTAAAAAAAAAGAATTAATACCAACCCTTCTTAAAGTCTTCCAGAATTAGAATACTTCCAAATTTATTCTATGAGAATAGCTTCAAAGTGACACCAAAACAAACAAAAAAAAAGATAGCACAAGAAAAAAGAAAAAACTATAGGCCATCATTCCTGATAAACATGATGAAAAATTCTCAACAAAATACTGGCAAACTGAATTCAATAGCATACTAACAGAATCATACATCATTGGGGGACCTGGGTGGCTCAGCGGTTGAGTGCTTGCCTTAGGCTCAAGGCATGATCCTGGAATTCCAGGATCAACTCCCACATTGGGCTCCCTGCATGGAGCCTCCATCTCCCTCTGCCTGTGTCTCTGCCCTCCCCCACCCCCGCTCTTTGTGTCTCTCATTAATAAATAAATAAAATCTTAAAAAAAAAAAAAGAATCATACATCATGATCAAGTAGAGTTTATCCCTGGGATTCAAGGATGGTTCAACATATGCAAATCAATACATCAATACACTACACTAATAGGATGAAGGCAAAAAATCACACAATCATTGCAATATATGCAGAAAAAGCATTTGACAATATGCAACACCCTTTCATGATAAAAAAAAAAACTCTCAACAAATTGGGTATAGAAATGGCTTACCTCAATACAATAAAGTCCGTTTATGAAAAGCTCATAGCCAACATCATACTTGACCATGAAAAGTTGAAAGCTTTCCCTCTCAGATCCAGAACAAGGCAAGGATGCCTGCTCTCATTTCTCTTATTCAACACAGCACCAGATGTCTTAGCCAGAGCAATCAGGCAAGAAAAAGAAACAAAAGCCATCCAAATCATAAGGGAAGAAGTAAAACTCTCTCTGCTTGCAGATGACATGATCTTGTACAGAGAAAACCCTAAAGACTCTACAAAAGCTGTTAGATTAAGCAAATTCAGTAAAGTAACAAAATAAAAACTCAACATACAAAAATTAGTAATGTTTCTACACACTAACAACCTGTCTGAAAAGGAAATAAGAAAACAATTCCAGAGGCACGTGGGTGGCTTAGATAGTCAAGCATCGCCCTTTGGCTCAGGTCATGAACTCTAGGTCCTGGGATCAAGCCCCATGTTGGACTCCCCGCTCATCAGGGAATCTGCTTCTCCCTCTCCCTCTGCCTCTGCCTCTCCCCCCTGCTTGTGCTGTCTCTGTCTCTCAAATGAATAAATTAAAAATTCTTAAAAAAAAAAAAACTCCACAACTCCAGGGCACCCGAGTGGCTCAGTTGGTTAATCATCTGCCTTCAGCTCAGGTCATGATCCCGGAGTCTTAGGATCAAGCCCTGCATGGGGCTTCCTGCTCAGCGGGGAGTCTGCTTTTCCCTCTGCCCCTCACCCTGCTCATGCTCTCTCTCTCAAAGAAATAAAATATTTTTTAATTCCATTTACAATACCATCAAAAAATAAACTATTTAGGAATAAGTTTAATAGAAGAGGTGAAAGACTTGTACACTAAAAACTACAAAACAATGACAAAATAGATTTTAAAAGTCAGATAAATAAGACATTGCATGTTCAGGCAATGGAAGAATTGATATTGTTAAAATATCTGTACTTGCCAAAGTGATCTATAGATTCAACAGTTTGCATCAAAATTTCAATGGCATTTTTTTTACAAAAATACAAAAAAGAATCCTAAATTTCATCTAGAACCACAAAAGACCCCGAATGGCCAAAGCAGTTCTGAGCAAGAACAACAAAGCTGGGGGTATCACATTCCTTAACTGCAAAACATTATAAAGCCACTTCCCTAGATGATCTGTCCCAACCAGTCTCATGGCTTTACAAACCATTTATACACATATGACTCTTAAATTTATAACTTTAGCCTCAATTTCCTACCTGAACTCCTGACTCATTTCCAAATGCCTAGCCAGTACCTCCTCCTGAACATCTAATAGACCTCTACACTTAACATATTCGAACACTTGATCTTCCACCTCAACCTGGTTCTCTTCCTGTCTTTCCCCCAGAGCTTTTAAGAAAAAGAAAGAAAGCTTTCTTAGAACTCCCTAATAAATGGCATAGTAGTTTTAAATCAATCCTCCGAGTTCCTTGATACCTCAATGTCCCCACCTCTTGGAATCTGGACGAGCCTGTGCACAATTCTAGCCATGGAATATAGTGGAAGTGACACTATGTGAGTTCTGAGGCTCAGCCATGAAAAGCCATGCAGTTTCTTCTGGTTCTCCCGAAATGTGCACCCTCAGGAAGCTCTGCCTTTCAAAACCCTCAACCATTATTCTGTCAAAAGTCCAAGCGGAGAACTCTTTTAAAAGACAACAAAAATGGTTGTTGTTTGAGTCTGCTATTTTAGGGGTGGCTTATAGTTAATTAAAAAAAAAGAAAAACAGAAATGATGGTAGGCTTATTCCTTCAATTACTCAGATCAAAAATTACGAAGCCATCCTTGATTCCTTTCCCTCACATTCCATATCCAATCCCTCGGCAACTTATATCAAGTCTCTTTTCAAAATATGCCAAAATATGACCAATTTTCATCACCTCATCAGAAGATGGATCTCCTCTAGTCAAAATCCCTGGTTGCAAACAACAGAAACTGACTTGGGCTAAATTTGCAGACAAATTTAGTGAAAGGAAATCAGATGGCTCATGGAATAGAACAAAGGGGAGGAGTACTGAATTCAGAAAATGGTCTGCAATCAATGAAGTCTAAGTGTAAGGAGTCAGGGCCAAAGAAGCAGCCTGGTTGATAAACCGTCACTTCTGCACCAGCTTCATCAGCACGAATTCTGGGCTGTCCCCATCCTTTGGTTCTTTGAGGTCTTCCCTCCAGAAATGTGTGTTTAGTTGGCTGAGCTTAGTTGATGTTCCTGGGTCCCAATTACCATGGGACAACAAAAGGGAGAGTTGGCATTTTGTTTTCCATAGGAAGAAGTGGAGACTCACCTTCCATAAAAACTCATTTCACAAAGCATTTTCCAAACAGGAAGTGGCTATGAATTCTGAGCAGTCAAGTGAAAGTAAATGTCTATGATAAGCGGTTGAGTGAAAATATACATTTTGCATCACAGACAACAGTTTTCTCTCTCTCTCTCTCTTTCTCTCTCTCTCTATATATACACTAAGTAGTATAATATATATAATATACTCTAAGTAGACTATATATAATATATAATATATACTAAGTAGACTATATATATAATATAGTATAATTATATATATATATAAGTAGACTAAATTAAAGCCTTTGATTTGAGTCCTGTTCTACCACTTGCTGAATTTGTGATCCTAAGCAAGTCCCTCAACTTCCCTGAGACTTTCCCATTTTCCCATCTTTAAGATGAGAAGAATAATATCTGCCCTGCTTGTCCTACAGATTGGTTTTGAGGATCAAATGAGCATGTGAGCATATTCAGGCTATTATCTTCATCTCATTCATCTTTGTAACACTGTTGACTAGCTTAGGGTGAGACTGGAGTGGGTGTCCCATAAATGTCTACAGAATGAGTAATAGTTAGAGAAAAGATTTGCAAAATGAAAGCCATTAATTAACTGATCCGACTATATTCTCCACCTAGACCAGAAAAGTGTGATATTGTCACCCAGAGCCAGCCTAAAGTAATATCAAATATGCTTTGAGAGGAAACCCTTGACACTGAAAATTTCTGCCACTGACCTCTTCATAAAATAAATATGGAAATGGCAAAGTAAGTTAATTGTTTCATTATATAGTATGAATTTGGCTCATAGAGCAAATTCCTTCTGTGACAAGTTTTAGGGACCAGATAATAGTTCATGAGAATCATTCTAGCTTGGGGAAGTAATGTAGCTTATGTCGATTTCTGGCCAATGGATTCAAGTTACTCTGAAAAAATAAGAACTGTATGACTATAGGATAGCTAATAACAATCCCTTAACCAAATCCTTTGGAGATAGATTTAGAATTGAAATTTTTTCAGATCTTTGAAAAGGTGTTAGTGGCAAAAACCGTATATTACATAACCCCCAGCAGGGTCTGGGACGACACCCTATAATCAAACACAATAATTATTTCTGCAGAGGAAATAATTCATTCTAAGTGCAATGAATGTATGAATGTGCATTCTAAGTGGAATGAACACTGAAATAGTCTCACATCAGTTGGGTTTAAGCTTATTCCAAACTTCTGGTTTTCAGAGCTCTTTCTGGATTTTAAAAATGTAAATAAAAATAGATTTTTCATAAAAAGGGGAATGGGTTTATAGTGCCTTGAGATAGAAAATGCTGTACATATGAAGTTCTTACAAATTTAAATATTAATATTACTCTATCTTTTTAAATTCTCTGTATAAAATCACTTTCCAAATATTTCTTAATATTCAACTCAGCAAATTCTGGAATTCAACCAGAGAGATCATCTATTTCAGGTAGCCACCTAATTCAGTTGATCCCTACTAATAGCATCCTATCCAGACAGTCACTCAGCCTTTGCAAAATATTCCTATGGGTGAATAATTCACTCCTTCATGTGGCAACCCGCTGCACTCTTGGAAAACCATAAGTATGAGGATCAAAGTCAGATCTGCTGTCACTTTTACCCTGTAGTCCTAACTCTGCCCTGGGGTCCAGGAAGAACTACTCTACCTCCCCCCCGCCCCGCCATGTGACAGCTAGGCAAATATTTGAAATGGGAATCACATACCACATCACTTGCCTCTTCTCTAGGCTAAACATTTGCTCTAACTCTTCCACATAAAGTATAGTTTCTTCTTCCCTTACAACCTGAGAGCCCATACCAATCTCTAACTTATCAATATGTATAATAAAATGAGGTAGCCAGACCTAGATAAATCTCCAGCCCAGAATGCATGGAACCTGTTACCTTCCTTGTAAGCTATATATCATGGTCCTATTAACGCAGCCTAAAATTACATTAGTTTTTGTGTGCAGCATAATAGTTTTGGATCGTTTCTGCATTTATAGTATATTAATCTCTGCATCTGCATTGTTGTCACAATCCAGGAATCTCCCTTGATTAATATTTTTCAGTCTCAGTAAAGGGCTTTCTTTTCTACTGGTCTTTGTTAAATTACATCATGTTAGTTTTCATTCCAACATTCATATTTCACTTTGAATCTTGACTTCACCTTCCAATATATTAGCTATGGCTGCTAGCCCTACGTCACCTACAAATTTGACAAGCAGTCCTTTTAAAAAAAGGAAAGATTTTATTTATTTATTCATGAGAGACACATTGAGAGAGGCAGAGACATAGGCAGAGGGAAAAGCACGCTCCCTGTGGAGCCTGATGTAGGACTCGATCCCAGGACCCCGGGATCAGGACCTGAGCCAAAGGCAAACACTTAACCACTGAGCCACCCAGGTATCCCATTGACAAGCAGTCCTTAACCTTCAGTAAAGGCTTTAATAAAAATATTGAACAAGATAGGATCAGAGCCCTAAGGCATGCCACTGAAGACTTCCTTCCTGGATGGCATCCTCAAGTGCTTACCATCTAAAATAGCCAATGGACTTCATACACAAATAATAATACCAAGTTTTAGTTGACAGATACTGAATGAACAGTAGGAAAAACAAATGCTATACAGAGAAGAAAATAACACATCTCAGAATGATCAGACCAGGCTCTATATTTTAGTAACTAATTTCAAATACAGGTTTGGCTACAATAGGGCATTTAAAAAGATGTATCTCAGGAATGGCTGGGTGGCTCAGTTGGTTAAGTGACTGCTTTTGGCTCAGATCATGATCTCAGGGTCCCGGGATCAAGCCCTAAGTTAAGCTCTGTGCTCAGTGGAGAATCTGCCTCTCCTTCCCCCTCTGCCTCTCCTCCTCTCATGTACACATGTTCTCTGTCTCTCAAATAAATAAAATCTTTTTTTAAAAAAAAAAAAAGATGTGTTTCATTCCTGAAATGTGCATATATATGTTGCAACATAAAATCCATTTCCTACTATGGCTCTCACCCAGAAAGTTTACAGAGTATTAAAGGATGAGTAGTAGGATTTGAAATGTCATAAAGAAGAAGGGGATTTGCAAACGAAAAATTCTTACTCCATTATGGATCAATAAACTCCTATAAATGTAACTCCTCTCATTGTCAACTTGACTCCACCCACCCAACCCCAACATGCAGAAATCAATATTTTAAGTATATGTGTCTTTAAATTATTGGTTTCCCAAGGAATTATTCACTTTGAAAATGGATCATACAGGTGCACCTGCCTGCCTCAGTTGGTAGAGCATACAGGCAACTCTCATCTTGAGGTTGTAGATCCAGCCCCATGGTGAGTGTAGAGTTTACTTTAAAAAAAAAAAATTAAAGGGGTACCTGGGTGGCCCAGTCTGCTAAGCAATCAACTCTTGATTTGGGCTCAGGTCACAACCTCAGGGTCCTGAGATTGAGTCTAAGTGGGGCTCTGTGCTCAGCGGGGAGTCTGCTTGAAGATTCTCTCCCTCTGCACTTCTCCCCACCCAAGTGCTTGCTCTCACTCACTCTCTCTTTCTAAAATAAATAAATCTTTAAAATCTTTTAACTAAAAATTAAAATATAAAATAAAATAAAATGGGTCAGACATAGGTCTCATGTAAAAGGCAAGTGACCCTGGTTTTATATGGGTTCATTTGATTGACACCTAGTTTTTTTCAGAATTCCAAGAATACAAAATATCCAGAGTTGCCACTGTTTGCTTATATTGTGTAACAAACCTAATGTCAAACATGACCTTAAAACTGTTCCCACATCTTTCCAGTCAGGACACTTTGATGATATAGTAAATATCACAATGGTTCCATCTTGAAGAAATAAGGTTTAAGTAAGGATTTTATCCCATCAAGTAGTTTTTTTCACATAAAATTCAAAAATTCTCTTCAAAAGCAATACCTGTCAAAAATTTGTAGTAAATATAAAAAAAAAATAACACAACTCTGAAGCAATTCTAGACTCCCCAATGACTTTAAATCATGACAGTATCTGTTCTCTCATCTCTGTCTTCTATTCTTTTTGTCTTTCTTGGTCTGAAAATTAGTTACAGACACGAACAAACAGCCCAGAATGTAATATGAAACTGAAAGCAACACTGAACTAGATCACTTGGAATTGGAAATAAAAGAAAATTCATTTTTGAAAATGAAGATCCTGAAAGCTTTCTGAAATATAAAGTTAATTATTACAAATTTATCCCAACAGAAATAGCTTTTTAAGGTGTACCTGAGTGGCTCAGTCTGTAAAACTTCAGCCTTTGGCTCAGGTCAGGATTTCTGAGAGTCCTAGGATTGAGCCCCAGGTTGGACTCTGAGCTCAGCAGGAGTCTGCTTCTCCCTCTCCCTCTGCCCATCCTTGCTCGTGCTTGCTCTCTCTTCTCTCTCTCAGATAAATAAATAAAATCTTTTTTTAAAAATAGCTTTTTAAGGCTATAAACACCATAACTACTTGGATTCAAATTTAGAATATCTAAAAGAAAGCCTTCAGAAAATTAACTCAATCATTATAAAGACTCCATTTTGATAAAAGGAGATCCATATCAAATCAGACTTGAAGCACATAAGGACCTTGGAGCATCTACAGAAGGGAGTTCAAAGTCACACAGGAGACAATAATAGGATTGGGACTGAAATCCAGGGCTCTTTCTCGAGATCCAGAGTTTGTTTCCACCACATCCTTGACCTTGAGACTGAGGGTAGTGCAGTAGACACAGCATTTCCTACATCAGTATTTTCTGACTTGCCCTGACCAACATCCAACCATATCCAAAAGACAACAAGAAAAAAAAAAGAAAAAAAAAGAAGGAAATCTAATCCATTATTTTGAGATGGGATCTAAATAACTGGGTTTTTCTTCCCTCCTTTATCCAAAAAGTATAAAGATTTATGCAAATGTAAAACATCTTAAAGTATAAATATTTTAAATATTATATTATTTAATATTAAATTTTTAAATATAAATATTTTAAACTATAAAATAAAATATTCCACTAAAATACAGGATTCATGAGAGCCGAGTCACATCTAACATGTTCATTATTCTATCCCCAGTATCTATGTGGTAACATATTTCTGGGTGCTTTTTGTTTGTTTTCTGGTTTTTGCTACTCAGGATCCAAGCATCCTTCTTATTTTAAAGTAACTCCCTACGGTATGCAGTGCAGGTAGGATGGAGTGACCCTCTTCTCACCTTCTGGTAGTTAGGAGAGCCCCAAACTGGCTCTTGTGGAGGCAACATAAAAACACAAGGATAGCAGAGAAGTTACTCTTGGCCGCAGTGACAGAGACAGCAGTGCCCACAGAGGCTTCCTAGCCAGGCTGTTGCATGGAGTAACCCTGACTCTGCTCCAGCTCCTCTTCTCCCCTGGCCATTGCCTATTTTCCAAGCTTGAATCTCCTGCATTTCTATCGCTTCTGTGAGCTATCTGGTTTCTTCCATGAAAATTCTTTTCTCCTTAAGTTGGTTTAAGGCAGCGTCTTTTGTTTATAACTAAAAACTCTAATAGGCACATAGTAGGCATTCAGTAAATATCTCTTAAATGAACAAATAAATTAATGAATCAATTAACCACCATCATAATTTTCTGTAAAACACTTAGAGTTTTCCAGCATTCTCCAATATGCTGCATCTGGTTGCTACCCCATTTATGCTCCAGTATTTAAGTTATGGTATTTAACAAAGGCAAGTTCTTAATACAAGAAAGTCAAGTACAAAATTTTTTTTGAACTAAATTAGGGGTAGACTTCCTTTCTCAAAACCTGCCGTGATATCTCCTGGTGCCAGTTACCATTATACGTAATAGCACTGAAGTAGTAAGTAATCTGATGAAGTAAAAGCTCTCAAAAGAGAAGTTTAAAATAAGAGCTAGGGAGAAAAACCAAGAATGAGCATGAAAAATGAAAAAAGTGAAATAATTTTATTGAAAAGAAATTACATTTGCAAATAGCATGAAAAAAGAAGTCTTTAAAAATGCAACTGAAACTTCAGATATGAGCTGACATTGCCATGTGTGGAAACGGTTCAGGGACTTGAAAGGAACAGCATCTGCAAACGCAAAAACTGTGCCCTCTCACAACACAAAAATCTTTGCCTTAATCAGATGACTCTATTTAACCTCATTTGGTTTGCAAATTCTTAAAAAGGCATCCATTTACCCCACCTCTACTCCACTGAAAGCTAAAATCAACCATTATTCATACCCTCCCCAACCCCCTGATTTAAAAGAGTGTGGGGGGGGGGGGTGGACTAATACTGAAAACTGCATTCAAATTCAATATCGTAGTTTTGTAGCAGATAGATATGAGATATTAGTCAAAGGATTCTCAGAAATCTTTCAACCTAAACGGAAAATTCTGAAGACTTTTCGCATTTATTAAGCAAGAGGCCATGCTTGAAACATGGTGTACTGAAACATGATGTTTCAGAATTGCCCTAAGAAATTCCACTGCCGTGCTACCAATTTCCATTGATAAGGCAAAGTGCGTATTAACATGTGCTTTGTATTTGGGTTATGTGAACAAAAAGCCCCCAAACCAGATTTCCCCTGTCTGATAGTTGGGAACCATTACAAAATCCATTAAACCATCTCAGTAAGCAAGAGAGGAAAGGCCATTTTGTGTTCAGTGACCTATACTCAGCCCCATGGATTACGAAGCAGGCAATGTAGTGCCTTTTTGACTCTATATCTGATCTCCAGGGAGCCAGAGCTCAACTCTTTCCCGGATAAAGTCTGAAGAACACATTTCCCCCAACAAAAGTAGATAGCAAACACTCGAAAGTAGTTTTAAGAAGAGAGAAAGGGGAAAAAGGAAACCTGGGGGATGAGGAGTGTTAAACCTTTTATTATCTTTTTTGCTTCACGTAGCCTATAAATTTCCTGTGTAATTTGTGGTTCCTATAAAAAGCCATTTCAAATTGTGATGTGCAGCCACACGGGGCTTCAGGACGACCCGAGAGGAGAACAGAGCGCGCCTACGCGAAAAGACTCCCCCCACCCCCACCCCTGGCTGCCTGTGCTTTTGTGATACGGATAGGGGAGGGGAGCTTTTCCTACCCCATCTGAAGCCAGCAGATCTGGGCCCGGAGAACCGCACTGGCCTCTTTTGCACGGACTCTCCGCGCCCTCGGTGGGCTCCCAGCCCCGAGAACACACGTACTGCTCCTCTGGGCCACACTCCTGACCCAGGTCCCGAGCAACCGGGAGCAGGCCGCCCGCGCTCCGGGGCTCCGGGGCCGAGCCTCGAGGACGCCGAGACTTGTTGCTCGGCGGCGCGAACTCCCGGCGAGGGACGGCACGAGCCCGCCTGCCCGCGAGGGGCCCGCAGGTGCCCGGGCGCGGGGGTCAGCGGGGGTCAGCGGGGCACCGCGGGGCACCGCGGGGCACGCCCTTCCGCCGCCCGGGGGCCCTCTCTGCACCCCCGAGGGCAGGCCCGAGGAGGCGTGCACGCCCGGCCCCCACCCCGTCCCCCCATCCCGGGCCCGGCTCGAGGAGGGGAGCCCCAGGCCCGGGCCCAGCTCCCCTCCCTCCCCCGCGCCCCGCGGCCTCCCCGCCCCCACCCGCTCCGGGGATCGATAGTGGCCGCTGATTTTTCACGACAATTGCAGCTGTCTAATTCATCGGTGAATAATTAAATCCGAAGCAGCCGGGCCCGCCCGAGCAGGGCCGGGGCGGCGGCGGAGCCCTGGGGTCTCCCCGGCCAGGTCCCGTCCGATCGGGGGCCCCGCCGGGAGCCGGGAGGGCAGGCGGCCGGGGCGGCGGCCCGGGGCGTGGGGAACCCGCGCGGGTGCCGGGGGGCGACAGGGCGCGCCGCGGGGAGGCGGGGGGCGCGGGGCGCGGGGGCTGGGGGGCTCGGGGGTCGCCCCGGGGGCTCCGGCCCGCGCTGCCTCGCGTGGGGCTGCGCTTTCCGCGCTCCCGGCGCTGACTTCGCGGAGGGAGAGGCAACCCCCTCGGGAGGCGGCCTGGCTCGGAGGAAGATGGAGAGGCGCGGGGAGAAGCGCCTGGAAACCGCATTGATTTAGACATCAATCCCGGCCGGCTCCCTCCGCCCCCGCGCCGCGGGGCCCGCAGCCCCCTCCCCGGGAAGCGGCTGCCTGGCCGGGGCGCCCGGCTCCGCGGGGCCGGCGAGGGTGGAGGTTCCGGAGCGCCCGGCCTCGACGCGCGCCCCTGCGCCCCTGCGCCCCTGCGCCCCGGGCCCGGCCGCCGCGAGCAGCGCCCCGCCGCCGCCAACAGGTCTCGGGAGTCGCTCCCGAGCCCCGAGCCCCGAGCGCCGCCGCCGCCGCGCCTCGCAGCCCGGGCTCCGCAGAAGCGGCCCAGCCACCTGTGTCCGGCCGGCCCGAGCGCCCGTCCCCGTGGCCCGCGGCTCCGCGTCCTGCGCCCCGAGCGACCGCGGCCCGCGCCGCTCCACGCGGCCGCCCGGGATCCCAGCGCGCGGCCGGAGCTGCCTGGCCGCGCACGCTGGGAAGCGAAACAATCCAAAATCCAAAAAAATAAAAATAAATAAATAAAGTGGCATCGAAGCGATTCTGCGACATAAAAAGCTCCTAAAATCATCTGAATGTGCTATTTTGCTGTCGGTCGTGTTATCTTCAAACATTGGCTCAGACTCCCTTCGTAGTTACTGAATTACTTTAGGAGCTAAATAAAATACACGGAATCTAAAAAATATGTACCATGTGATTTTTTTTTTTTTTTTACATAAAGAAATGGTCCGGCGCGCAAAAATATTTTAAAACCCTCGATTGCTCCTGTTGGTTTTCGAATACAAGTATTACCTTTAGGAATCGGAAATGGTGTTTCTTAGTTTCAAAGCTGGCACACTATTTTTCGGGACTCTGTTGTGCTCTTATGTTCTAATTACACGGCAGCGAGACCGTTGAAATTACAGAAAAGGATTTTTAAACTCTCCCATTTTCATAGAGAGAAGAAGTGCTGGGTGTTTGTATTAATGCCTAAACAATACTGAATCCTCAATCAGAAGTGGTTACGTCCACAGCAAATAAGTGATCGTTTTAAGAAGGTAATAAATAATAATTAAAAAAAAAAAAAGCAATGCCCGTGCTTAGTGTCTCAGGGCAACTTGAAAACAGCTCCACTTTCAGAGAGTTAAATTTGTCCTTTTTGCAATCAACTGCAACTTTTGCCTTCCCTTTGAAAGGACAACAAAAAGATTTCACGCACAACTTGACCTGAACAAAAGGACCTCACGCCAGTTTTTCTTTTGTGGGGTGACAACTGGCAGAGAGGAAAACTTTATTTTAAGCACACATGAATTGTACTTTTGGAAACCCACGGTTAAAAGAAAAAGCGACTGCAGGATTTGTGGCTCCAGATCAACCTCACAGGGCTTTGGTGGAGAGAAATCGTAGGACAGGTACTTAGGGGCAGCCCGGATAAAACTCATCTTTAGGCTCAGGATAACAAGTTGCTCTCTAAAAGTGAAACGTTCTTTTAGAGAAAAAGCTGTATTCCTGGGAGAGCCGAGCTCCAGGCCTCCCCCCACTCCCCAGGGTCCCCCTGGTCCCCAAAAAGAAGCCCTCTGATCTCTGCAGTTTCAAATCCTCACATTCCCCTTCACTTTTTTTAAAATTTCATTTGCCCCAACAGTCAAATTATATTTCTCCCACCAGCTTCCACAGCGGTAGCAGCCGCGAAAACACAGGCGGAGGGTGGCCCCAGGGAAGGTTCTGTGGTGGGTCCCGAATTCGGGGATAGGGAAATGTCCTGGGCAAGGTCTGCAGTCCCAGCACTCAGCCTCGGCGACCGTCCCCTCCAGTCCGTATCAGAGGCCCAGGCTCTTACTTCTGCCCAAACTCCTCCCGCGAGGGGGTCGGGGAACCTAGCCAGGACTGGAAAGGAGGACAGAAGTGTGTGTGTGTGTGTGTATGTGTGTGTGTGTGCAGCCCTGAGAGCATCAAGACTCCAACAATTTCCTCTCTATGGGAATGGAGGGAGAACGATCGAGGTTCGCTCACCTAGTCCCTGGCTTTCTTTAAAACTAGGCAGGTGGACGCGCTTGCAACTTAGCTCTGCGGAGCTGGGGGTTCCGCGGCTGCCACTCCAGACGTGTCGCCCCAGGAGCAGGTGCAGAGGCGCGTCCCGCTGGGGGTCTCCTCCTCCTTCTCCCCGCCCCCCAGCCCGCCCACTGCCCGCGCCCGGACTACTGAGGCTGCCACCGGGTTTTGCCCCGGCGCAGCGTCCCCGCGGGATTGGCCCCGCAGCCCTGCTCCCCACCTGCGAAGCCAGCCAGGCGCGGGGCTTGGGGCTGCGAGAGCACCCTCCCCCAGCCCGCAGGGTTCTGCCTGCAGCTTCATTTTTCTTTTCCTAAGAGGCCAGCTGAGGGTGGGAAAACACTAACACGCTCCAAGTGTTCCTCCACCGCGGCGCACAGTGTCAACCGAAAAGTTAAGGGCTGTCCCTAACAGCTCGCAATAACTAAACTGGCCTTTCGGATTTTAACCAGACTCACGCGGAGCAGAAGAGCGTTCACGGAAAAGAGGACCCGTTGGGCTCCACCACCTAACACACTTTTTAAAAACAAACAAGCAAACTTTCCTAGATTCGACTGGAATCTGCAAAGCGTCAGCGAATTTCTGAGCTGAGAGGCAGAAGCGGGTTAGTGGTGCTGGGCTTGGGTTTTAGTTTTCTTGCCCCTGTGCTCAACCAGCCTGAGCTTGCAAACAGAATAAAATTGAAGCTAATGGAGATATCAAACAGAGCCACAATTCCGAAGGCTCCTTTTCCGCCACGAGCACCCACCGTCCATCTGCAAGTGTAATCACAGAGACTTGCGGTGTCTTCATCACTGGAGGCTCCGAAAAGAGGGGAGAAATTTCTCCGTCGTTAAAAGGAACCCTGTATTATCACTATTATTATTTGTGTATAGCAACATAAGAATTCCCCCCGCCTCTTAAAATTCCCCCACAATATTGAAACAGCATTTGTTGTCCGATTCATACAAACGCTTGAGGCCTTTCTGGAAAACCATTACCATTCAATGGCTAGAAAATTGCTCTCCTTCCTTTAAAAAAAAAAAAAAAAAAGCACAGCAGCAGCTACAACCGACAACAAAAACTTTCTCCTCATAATCCTCGCCCACCGAATGACAAAGAAATGATATTGACTTACCCCTGAACGGATGAAGTGTTTGATAAGGGGGGGACTTTTCTGAAGATTTCTTTTCGGCAGCTACACAGACAGCTGCAATTCATGGGCGACACTGATTGCCAGAAACGCTATGGATTGGCATGGGGTCTGCAGCTCACAGATCCTGATCAATACCCCCACACTCACACGCCAGATGGTTTGGGGAAGGACAAAAATAAAATAGTCCAAATCAACCCACCATTATGTCTTTTTGTATTGCTCTGATAAACCTAGTTGTAGCACAAATGTGTTCTCCCAACACAAAACCTTCCTCAGGATTTTAACATTTGGGTAGAAATAAGCAGCCCCCCCCCCCCCTTCCTGGGATTTGGGCTGTGGTTACTGTTGTTTGGTAGAAACAAAGCTGATGGGCCCCTTATCCAGTCTGGGTTTACTTGAGGTCTATGTATTTTTGTGTGTGTGTGAATAATTTATAGGGTCTCTGTTTTTAATTGAATGCTCACCTTTCTCTCCCTCTCAGAGCCTAAAATAAATAAATAAATATATATATATATATTTATTGAATGTGAAAACGCATATGAAAAGCTCTGGTAAAAATTTCCAGTCTATCTCTACAATTACTAACTCAAGTTTTTTTTTTCTTTTATAATGCAATAGCTTACATTTGTTGTCAAAGCTACATTTTATTTACAGACTTCTTTTGACTCATTCAAGTATCTGATTTTGAAGAAAATCAGACCTGCGGAAGTGGTATGCTAAGAAATGGATATCCTGATCCCGGTGTAATGGCTGGTGCAACTGTCCAGATTCTAATAGTCGTGAACTAGCACTCCTGCTACCACATTTCTGTACAGTCTAATTGTGAATCAAATGCTGAGGAGAAGGGGGACCGGAGTGTAGCTTCAATTTTTTTTTTTTAATTCTGAGTTACACAACTTCTGAAGGTTAGAGTACATGTGTAAACAAGGGGCAGTTAGAAAGCAATTCTTCCTTTTATTTTCTCAGAGAAAGAAACATCAAAGATATTTTGAAACATATTTGAAAATCTTATTGATATTCTTAAAATTATCCTCAAGTAGAAAATATGTTTTTCTTTTTAGAAAGAAAAGGAAAGGGCATGCAAGACTAATTTAGCAAAAATCAAGATGCTGACTAAAAACGCACATTAATTTCCCTTTTAAATGGGTTTTAGGTTGACATACAAAACCTCAAACCATCATTAAGAAAAACAACGTGAAAAATCTGCTTTAATCTAGCCCAATGAAATTATACACAAAGAAGCCAATACGATTTCATGATTTCCCTGAGATCGCCAATATTGATCGAGGGAAGGGGGAGGGAGGGTGGAAGAGAGGGAGGAGGGAGAGAGGGAGGGAGCAAGGCAGCAAGAATATGCAACTCACCTTTCAACTCTCCAGCACGTGACTGCTCCCAGGCACACCAAAATGCAATTCCCAGGAGCAGATTTATCTTGGTAGCCTGGTAAACGAGTTTATCATTTTGAAAAATTCTTTTAATGGCCATCTATATACTCGGGTTTCTGTATGGAGGCAGTGCCTACTCAGTGTCCCAGCCTGGGGTCACTGGCCGCTCCTGGAGCCTGAAGCCAGGGCAGGGAAGGCTGTGTTCAGACATTGGGGCATATCAGACTCTTTGCCCAGCCTTGCTGCTCTCCTGCCCTATTTCAGTCTGGGAGCACTCCTAGACCAACAGGAGGTTGCGCTTTTGTGAACTTTTGTCCAACTCCCTAAGTTTTTCAAACATTAACTGTTTCAAATTATCCCAAGTATCCAGCTGCCATATATAAGGTGGGGAGTGGAAAGAGAGACAGCAGGAGAGGGTGGAGAGGGCGAGGAAAGACAGAGAAACAAAAAACTCAGTTATTTTACCTGTCTGATTTGGTGACATTAAAAAATGTGACAGCTAGGAAAGCGTGTCTAGCAAAGCAGAGGACCGTCCACTTTCTTACCCAGGCTTTGATTCCAAAAAAAAAAAAAGGGGGGGGGCAGCTCCTTGAAAGAGTAATTGGCAAGGTATTCGCCAGAGCTCAATAAAGTTGATCTATGAATAACGTCACTGTACATTCATGTAACAGGATGGTGTGGGAGGGGGTGGATTTTTGTTTGTTTGTTTGTTTGTGTGTTTGTTCTGTAGCTAGAAGGGAAAGCAGGGCAGCCGCAAAAGGTCATCAAGACTAAGAACTATTTTCCAAATGAATCAAACCTTTCTCTAGCACCAGGAAGGCACATACAGTATTCCAGGCTGTGTCCTTGTTTTCTTATCAAGTTTTCTCTAACAGCTGGAAGTGGTTGGAGGGGGCTGTCTTAAGGAGACCCCCTGCTCTTCTTTTGACAGCTGATCAAAAGAAAATAGGTCACGCTTCTCAAACTTATGTCCACCCTGTCCTTAATTACTGTCTCTTTAAACAAAGGCAACATCTGCGCAACCTCAGCCAGCTTGAATCTTCGGAGGCAAACAGAGCGCAACCTGCTTTGGAAGAATCTGTTACTTTTAAGGGTTTCAATGCCGGGCAGTTGCAGGTCTTCAGCCACCACCCCTCCACCCCTCCACCCCCCACCCAGGCCTCAGAAATCTCCACCTCCTCCCTCCGCCCGCTCCCCTAGCGGCCCCCGACCCAGGGTTACGGAACAGCGGACGTTCTGGGGAGACGAAGGTGCACCTTTTTTTTTTTTTTTTTAATGCTGCGTCCTAAAACTCGCCAGGGTTTTGGTCTTTCCAGAGACAAGTTTTGGATATTACAGATGTCGGCCAAGGGGCCGTGTCCCCTGCCCCCGGAGGCAACCTGGGGCGTTCCTTTCTCGGGGTGCGCGCGCGCGTGTGTGCGCGTGTGTGTGTGTGTGCGCGTGTGTGTGCGCGGTACAGGGAAAACCCGCGGGGGTCGTCCCGGACGGTCTCCGTACTCCCTGCTCCCAGGAGGAGAAGTTTGCACCCGATGGGCAACAATCGGTAACAATCTTGCGGGCACCCTCTCCCCTCCCACCCACCCTCCACTTCTTTCCAAGTCCCCAACAGGGGAGGCATTTGGTCACCTTGAAGCCGCAGCTCCTAGAGTTCTAGTTTTGTTTTGCAACCTCACAGGGCCCTTCTGGAGCCTCATAACTGGGAGATTTATGGGCTCGCCGGGTAATTAAATGATGTTATTGTGTTAACTTTGCTTTGGATTACGGTGGCCCGCACCGCCGAGGGGCTGGCGTCGCCGGGCGCAGCTCGGAGGCGGCGCGGGGCTTGGGGTTCCTTCCGCCCGGGCAGACCGCGCACGCCCCGGTCTGGGGAATGTGCCCTGCATGCATTAGAAATACAGAAGCGCCTGCATTTTTAAAAGGGTCAACTACAGGCTCTGAGATAGAGACGCTTGGGAAGTGGCTCGCTAGGAGACTTGGGTTTGTTTTTTGTTTTTTGTTTCTTTTTTTCCAGCAGTACAGACTGGCTTGCTAGCCTCCAGAAAAAGAAAAAAAAAAAAAAAAAAAAGCTGTAGGGTGAAGCAAAGGGAACTAAAGCAATGCCCTTTTCTACAGATCGCAGCTGCTCGAGAGGGACCCAGGGCGGCATCTTTAACATGATTTCTCCCCCGTGCTCGCACTCTCGCCTCTCTCTCCCCGCGACCCTCTCTTCTTCTTCTCCTCCCTCCCTCCCTCCCTCTCCTTGACGTTTGATTCTAGTGGCAGAGGAGAAAAAAAAAAAAAAAAGGCACAGAGCCGTCAGCCAAACCTGAAACGGCCGGCCCCGCCCCCTCCGCGGCCATTGGCAGGCGCGCCCGGGAGGCCCGCCCCCCGGGGCAGCGGCGCGCTCGGAGTGGCCGCGCGCGACGCCCATCGGGCGCAGCCCCGCCCCGCGCCCGGGAGGCTAGGTTGGCTGCCCCGGCGAGCGGCAGAGCCCTTCTGGACAGCTCCCGCTCACCCAAACAGAAGACGTCGGCGCCGGAGCGGGCTCGGACATGGCGAGGCAGCGCGCCGGCCCGAGCGGCGGGGCCCGGTGATCCCCCCTCCCCGCCCCCCCCGCACGCACGCCCCGGCCGCCCCTCCCCGCCCCCACCCCGCCCCGCCCGGGCGCGCCCGCACCCGCGCCCGCACCCGCACCCGCACCCGCGCCCGCAGCCCGCAGCCCGGGGCGCACGCCCGCGCGCACACTCCCGCACTCGCGCGCCCTCCCCGCTCCCGCGCCCCGGCCCCGCCACGCGCGCCTCGCCCGCCCGCCGGCCGCCCCCGCCGCCCCCGCCGCCCCCGGGCCCCGATGGACTGAATGAAGGCTGCCTACACCGCCTATCGATGCCTCACCAAAGACCTAGAGGGCTGCGCCATGAACCCGGAGCTGACAATGGAAAGTCTGGGCACTTTGCACGGGCCGGCCGGCGGCGGCAGCGGCGGGGGCGGGGGCGGGGGCGGCGGGGGCGGCGGCGGGGGCCCGGGCCCTGAGCAGGAGCTGCTGGCCAGCCCCAGCCCCCACCACGCGGGCCGCGGCGCCGCCGGCTCGCTGCGGGGCCCGCCGCCGCCGCCGCCGCCGCCGCCGCCGCCCCCGCCCCCGCCGGCCGCACACCAGGAGCTGGGCACGGCGGCGGCGGCGGCGGCGGCGGCGTCGCGCTCGGCCATGGTCACCAGCATGGCCTCGATCCTGGACGGCGGCGACTACCGACCCGAGCTCTCCATCCCGCTGCACCACGCCATGAGCATGTCCTGCGACTCGTCCCCGCCAGGCATGGGCATGAGCAACACCTACACCACGCTGACGCCGCTCCAGCCGCTGCCGCCCATCTCCACCGTGTCCGACAAGTTCCACCACCCGCACCCGCACCACCACCCGCACCACCACCACCACCACCACCACCAGCGCCTGTCGGGCAACGTCAGCGGCAGCTTCACCCTCATGCGCGACGAGCGCGGGCTCCCGGCCATGAACAACCTGTACGGCCCCTACAAGGAGATGCCCGGCATGAGCCAGAGCCTGTCCCCGCTGGCCGCCGCGCCGCTGGGCAACGGGCTGGGCGGCCTCCACAACGCGCAGCAGAGCCTGCCCAGCTACGGGCCGCCGGGCCACGACAAAATGCTCAGCCCCAACTTCGACGCGCACCACACTGCCATGCTGACCCGCGGGGAGCAGCACCTGTCCCGCGGCCTGGGCACCCCGCCCGCGGCCATGATGTCGCACCTCAACGGCCTGCACCACCCGGGCCACGCGCAGTCCCACGGGCCGGTGCTGGCGCCCAGCCGCGAGCGGCCCCCCTCGTCCTCGTCTGGCTCGCAGGTGGCCACATCGGGCCAGCTGGAGGAGATCAACACCAAAGAGGTGGCCCAGCGCATCACGGCCGAGCTGAAGCGCTACAGCATCCCGCAGGCGATCTTCGCGCAGAGGGTGCTGTGCCGGTCTCAGGGGACGCTCTCCGACCTGCTGCGGAACCCAAAACCGTGGAGTAAACTCAAATCTGGCAGGGAGACCTTTCGCAGGATGTGGAAGTGGCTTCAGGAGCCCGAGTTCCAGCGCATGTCCGCCTTACGCCTGGCAGGTAAGCCCAGGAGGGCCCCCCGGAGCCCGGCTGCTGCGGGGAGGGCTCCGGGCCGCTGTGGCCCCAGGCCCGCGCGCCTCGCCTCCGCTCCTGCCTCCTCCCGCTCCGCTCTTCCTATTTTCTCTCCACTTTATTTCTTCTTCTGTCATTTCCTCCTCCTCCTCCCTTCTTCCTTGTCTGCTTTCTCTTTTTCTCCTGCATTTTCATATTTCTCTTCCTCCCTCTTGGACTCCAAGCTCTCATTGACCGACCACCCCCCTCCACCACCACATTTCATTCACCAGCCCCCCCTCCCCCGTGTGCCCATGTTACCCCCTCTTTCTGACCTTCCCTACTTGTGGGACAAGGGACCCCGGGTGCGCAGTGTGCACTAGGAGCCTTCTCTTTACAGGACTCACAGAGGCCGGGGATTGGCCTTTTTCAAAGCCCTGTGCACTTGAACTCTTGCTTAGACAATACATTTCGGTTTTCCGGGCTGCCTGGTCCCCCTCTATGGAGGCAGTTGAGGGGCTTTGCTCCTCAGAAAGGGAAAAAAAAAAATTCTCCGTTCTTCTCCCACCACCGTATCAGGCAAACTTCTTTAGTTATTAGCAGGAGTCACAATCTCGACCGCGCGGGGAGCGGGTGGCCAGGACACAGCAGCGCTTCCCGGGCTCACCTCCGGCCTCGGCGTTGGCGTGGGGGAGTGTGGCACCGAGAGAGCCGGGCTCGGGCCAGCCCCCGCGTCACTGCCCGCAGAGGGGAGCGTGCAAGGACGGAGGCTGGAACTCTCACATTCGCCTCCAGGAGAATGGAGGAGGAAAAACTAAGAACGGGAGAGCTCCCCAACACTCGCCGGCCACCCTGGCCCGGCTCCCAGCTCTTGCTGGCATTTGCCGAGGCTTGGCTGAGCTCGGAGGCAGGCTAGGCGCTCTTTAGGAGAGGTGCTGAAAGAATTAAGATGCAGGTTAGTTAATGCATCTTGGCCGCGGGCTGCAGGCTCCGCCTTTGCATGAAGCGGACGCCGATTGTGCGCGCAGCGCGGCGGCGGGGAGGGCCGGCGGCCGGCGGGAGGGGACGGGTCGACGCGCTGGTTACATTGTTCTGGAGCGGGCTTGGCTCTTTGTGCCTCCTCTAGCGGCCGAGCCGCGAGGTACAGCCCTCTATTGTTCTAGGAGCACAGATACCTCCTGTGTGGGCGGCGGGAGCCGGAGAGAAAGACGCAGCGGTGGCTGCGACCGGCACACAGTCGTGCGCTTTTGTGCGCGCAGCCCCGGCTTGGTGCGCGGGGCGGCCGAGCTGCCCCCGGGCCCTAGCCGCCGGCCCCGAGGGGCAGGGTGGCCGGGCGCCCCACACAGCACCCTGCTGCAAGTCCGGGTGGGCAGTTGCCCTCGGACCGGGGCCGTCTGTCCGGAGCCGCGGGGCCACCGAGGGCACCGTTCGTGGTGGCAGGGATCGACGTTGGTGCGGAAAGTGGGATGCGCCTTGTGTGCGGCCGGCACGGTTGGGAGCCCGCTGTGCACAACGCGCTTCCGGAGCGGCGAGCTCGGGCTTCCTCCCCGGCTCCCTGGGGCTTTCCTCGCACCGCTGAGCCTGGCTGGTGGGGTGCGCTCTCCCGACGCCCGGCAGGGCTGGGGGCGTGTTCGCCCGGCCTTGGGGAGGGGGCGTTTCCACTCTGCCCGCCTCTGCCTATACCGGCTGTTGGGAGGATTCCGGTCTCCAGGCAGTAATCATCCCTCAGTGTTGATCTGAAAAGATACAGAAAACTGCCCCCCCCCAAAAAAAGCTTCCCCAAATCTGTGGACTCTTAATACTTTTGCGTAGGTGTAGTCATCTATCTTTCTCCTTTAGCTCTAGTTTAATTGTCTCCTACAATTTCCTCTGATTTGCTCCTAGGAAATATTAAGCAGTGAATAGAGGGCAGTGGTGAGAAATAAACTGGAGGCTACTGACACTTCTGAACAGTGGCGTACCCCCTTTGTATTAGGCGGGGGGGCGGGGGGGAACACCTCGAGTCCCTCTCAGGTGAGCTTGCACACCCGCTGGCTTTCTGGGCACTAGGGACCAGAAAGAACTTGGCAGCTGCAGTGGAGGGTACAGTAAAGGCAGGATGACAGCTATTCTATTCCAGAGCATGTCAGAGCGCTGCCGCCCCCTCACGCCTGTCCTGCAAAGGACAAAGCAAAGAAAGAAAGAGAAAGAAGGAAAGAAAGAAAAGAGAAAGAAAGAAAGAGAGAGAGAGAGAGAGAGAGAAGGAAGGAAGGAAGGAAAGAAAGAAAGAAAGAAAGAAAGAAAGAAAGAAAGAAAGAAAGAAAGAAAGAAAAGAAAGAAAGAAAGACCTTGTGCCTATATGTGTCTGAAAGTGATATGCCAAGTATGCTTTATCAGTTAGCCGACCTCAGCCCCAAGCATTGCTGGGACAAGGGCACATGTGGCATACATGGGGGTCCCCAGTCCCACCACGCACCCCAGGAAAGTCGGGGTAGGGGGGGCACTCTTTAGGGGCTGGCTTGGGGAAGCATGCAGGCTTTTCCAGGGAGGAGTTTGATGAAGCCACCTCCACAGGAGACTGGAAGCCTCCTTCAGCGAGTGGGAAATTCCTGCTGAGGACCCCGCTTTGCTCAAGCATTCAAATGTGTGTCTGTTTTATTACCCCTCGATGAAAGGGGACAAGAGCTTTAGCCTTTTTATCTGGCCATTTTATCTGCAACTACAAGTGTGCTGAGTGGTTATTATTACATAGGAGGCTTTTCAGTTTGGGGTCAGTAGATCAGTCTCTTCAGACACTGACGCAGAAGCCAGAACTGGTAAGTAGGTATTATGTGCTCAGGAGCGCTAGGGGACAGGAGCAAATGGAGAAGAAAAGCAGAGGCCTTCCCCGCCAGGAGTATCGATCGGAATCCCCACGGGGACGCTGCTGACCGCCCACACGGTAGGGCTCCTGGGGAGAAGCCAGCCCTGTTGGCTCCACGGGGTCGCTGGACCTGACTGCCAGTCCCAAGCCTCGGAGAGCCCTCTGGGCACCTCTAGCTTACCCCTATCAGGCCTCTTTTTTCTCCCCTAGTCTCCTTTTACTTTCCCTTTCTCATTTTGGATCTCTCTGGGTCTTGCCAGAGGCCCAACCAGACAGGGGTTGAGGGACCTCAGAATCCAGGTCTGATTTGGATCACTTCCTATAGACCTCACCCTCAGGTGAAGCAGACCCCAGCACTATAGGAGCAGGTTTTTCCTCTGCGCTCCCACCTGCCTCCCGCAGGTCTCTCTCCCCCGCGCCAACTGCTTGGTGTATCCACAGCTCAGGGTGGCATTTCTAAGGGCAAGGGACAAGACACAGTAAGCTCAAATCGCCCCAGCACTAGTTTTCAGAGAGGTGGACTCCAAGAGCACTATTTCGTTAGGAAAAGGTGGCCAGGGCAGCAGGTGGTTGTAGGTACCCAGTTGGGCCCAGTCCTGGTTCTGGAGGCATGCTCCTGCAGGGCAGTTTGTATACCCCGGCGAGAGGCAGCAAGGACAAACTCCCGCAGGTCTGAACACAAACACTCCCAGACATCGAGCCCGTCTCTGAACCAAGCGCAAACACGAAAAAAGGAGGGACTGGAAAAAAAAAAAAGCGGGTAAACCCTGGACAGGAGCGTCACGGAGGAAAATCAAGGCTTCCGTGGCAGGAGTGGTTTCCTCCAACGCACAGAAGACAGAGCAAAGCCTCTGACAATAACCTGCCAAGGTTTGCGCCTCCCGAGACCCAGGCTCCGGGGCGGCCTGCTTGGAACTTGCCACACATCCGGCAGTAGATAGACACACGGCCCAGTTCAGACAGCAACTCCGGGCGGCCAGGCTGGAGGCACCCGAGGGGCTTTCACCCACCTACCAAGGTGTGGCCTGGGTCACAGGACGCCCGCAGCGGCGGAGCTTGGCCGGCCCAGGGCGCAGCGGCTCCGGCCAGAGGCGCCACAGGCCTGCGTGTCCCCTTCGGTGCCAAGGAAAAGGCACCTTCTAAGCGGAGAGGCAGGGACCTTATTGTCGGAACCTCACACCCCACCGCACCCCTTCCGCTGGTCCGCCTCCGGCCCAGCTCGGCCCAAGTCTCCCAGCAGTGAGAGACCCAACGCATCCATGTCCGTGTCCAACACAAAATACTTTTGCCAGCTGGCCGGTTGGATTAATGATGGGAAAGCTCGTTACTGTCCTTGCTTGGTCAAGCCCCGGGTGCCTGGAGAACACCTTCCTAACACACATTAGAGTGAGCGGCGCGGGCGGAGAGGGCAGGGCGCTGGAGAGGGTGGTGAAGCCGAGCGCGAGCGCGAGAAGCAGCCTAGGCCGCCAGGCGCCCCGGACGCGGGTGGCTGTGCATTTATTTTTATTCCAGGCTTTCCACCGTGTGGTTATGTCACTTTCTCAAACAAATGTGTATATGGAGGGAGATCGATGCTGATAATGTTTAGAAGATTAAAAGAGCATTAATGCTGGCAACAATAACGTAAACGTGTGGACCCAGATCTCATTGATCTGGAACCTGATCCGGCGCGTTTCCAGTAAGCCCGACGGCGGGCTCTTCCCAGCAGAGCGCTCGCCAGCGCCCCCGCTCCCCAGCGCCCCTGCTCCCGTTGGGCCCCGGTGTCGGCCACGGCTTCTCCCCGGCGCGGCCCCTTCCCGAGGCTTTCTGGGTCGCAGAGCTGCTAGCCATCTCTGTAGCCCGAGCGCGCCCCGCGGCCTGCGCTCCCGGCCTAGGGCTCTGCGGCTGGTGGAGTCCACGAAGAGGCTGCAGGGGACGGTGCCGGAGTCCTCCCGGCTCGCGTCTCTCTCTCTCTCTCTCTCTGTCCTGGGGTACCCGTCACTCCCGGGTCCGCATGACTCCCGTCAAACTGGGCCCGGGGCAACTTCTTCCCTCCTCCTAAGCCACCCAGGACGTTTGACCTACCTCTCGACTTGCGGGAACGACCAAACCCAACTTGGAAATGTCTCTCATGCTGCCCAGTAGCCGCGCAGCTTCTGGATCCTCAGATCCCCTCGCGGCTTTCCTGTGTCTTCATTAAAAGGAATCATTCACCCTAAAGTGTTCGCATTAGGTGGGAAATTAAATGCCGCCCCAGTGACAAAGGCTTGGGCTTCATCCCTCAGAAGGGTCTGCTCTAGGTTAATTGGGTCAACCCGGGAAGAATCTTGTTTCCTGTACCGGCTGCGGCAGGAAGTTAAGAAAATCAGACTGGGGAACGCCACCCCACCCCTTCCCGCTAGCTGGAGAGAACTTAGGCTCTGAGACCCGAGTGGGAGGTGTGTTTTTTTCCCCCCTGAGGCACCTGCATTGACTGACTTTTGAGCTCTTCCTTCCTTCCCCTGAGGGAGATGGGCACCCCGTGCCCCAGTGGCTCCCCTTGCCAAATGGTGGCTTATTCTTCCAGACAGGAACACTAAGGTGAATTTTACTGAAAAGAATGAAAGAACTGGGGTGGTCGTGGGGATGGGATGGGAATTAAATTGTTCTGGCTTTTCAAAATCCTAAATCCTCCAGTTGGTGAGAACTAAGCTTTTCCTTCAAGAGGTGGTCTCAATCTGGAAGGAAAGGAGTGTTTTCCTTCCTTCTTCTAGAATAAAATGAGAAAAAGGAGGAAGAGAGAGGAGAGAAGGAGAAAAATCTTTCATGGTTCTGCCTTGAGATGTGCCAAAGGGTGAACTGGTATTTCTTTCTGTCATTCCCAGAGACGGGGCTCAGCTTCCCCACCAGTGGACTTCTTAATGACGGGAGCTTTGAGACATCTTGATTTCTTTGCCCTACCCCCTTCCTGAAAACTACAGTTACCTGGATCAGGTGATCAGATACAGAGGATGGGTGGTGTCCTTCAGAACTGGAAGACAACTGTCCCCCTCCCCATTGACCCCACTTGAAAAGCTCCTAGGTTCTAGGAGGGATGAGTGCATTTAGACTGTCCTTCATATACATCTTAGAACCCCAAAATAGAGCAGGGGTTCTGGTGAATGGTGAGGGGAGGGCAGAGGGGAAACTGATTCCCCGGATTTTGTCTCCAAGAGGAGAAATGCTTTACTCCCTCCAGAGTCAGGTCTGTCTGGAGGTAACGGGGCTCTGGGCAGGTTTACCTTCTCAAGCTCCAAACCTGAACCTTAGGGAAGGAGAGCTTGCCTCTCCTTCTGTCTTTGACACAAGACTTTATTGTCAGGTCACTCTTGGTTTTCTGTCCATTAGTATCTGTTTCTAAAGGAATATCAGAGGAAAGAGGTTGAGGGAAGACAATACTGAGCCTCACCACACCACAGCTGGTGGCTGATGTTGGCAGAAACTGTCTTCGGGAAGAGTGGTATCATGTAGGGGGATCCCTGGAGGAATGAAAACCTCAAAGGAGAAGGAGAGAGATTTAATTTCTGGGTTCTTGCCAAAGGAAGGGAAATGAAAGGGGAATAAATAGAAATAATTCCCTGGATAAAGGGCCCTGGGGAGAAGGGTGTGTATGGAGTAAGGCCCTGGGCCTTAAACTTTATCTACAGACTCTCTGGATTATCCTCACCCCTGACCATCTTAGAGACACTTTTTTTTTTTTTTCTCTTGATCTGGGGAAAGTCACTTTCTCCAGGTGATACTTTTCTTGGTGGAGAGAGAACATTATGAAGAAGCCTAATGGGATCATTTATGGTATCCTGTACAGAGCCTGCTCAAGACGGGCTGGAGGCCCACCAGCACCCCTCTTCACCCACTCTGTCCCTCCACCCCACTTCATTGCCTTTGGGAAAGGCTTTTTGTTATCAAAGTCTCACTCAAGGCAACAACTCTGGAAAATGTGCATAGGTTCTTGTAAGCACAGGGAGAGGGAAGGATGGGAAACTGGATAATCAGCCCATCTGATACCTGACAAGGTGTGGGATGGGCAAAGCACAAGGGCAGGCTGTGGACATGCATATGGAGTTAGTCTTATTTAGGGAGCAGGATTCCTAGAAGTTGTGGACATTTTTTTATGAAAAACCATCCCCACGCAAATTGCCCCAGAGGGAAGGGAGGCTCTGCATTCCACTTTGGTGCCTCTGTCGCCATTCGAAGATCCATTACTCTCCTGTAGAAAGCAGACTTTGTTTGGGTTGGAAGCACACCTCCAACGTAATTTAATCAGCATCGGACTTTGGCTCGTGTAATCAAATATACATATACTTTCTCCTGCAGGAAGAAAAATAATTTCTCTGTAACTGGTATTGACTTGAAATCATGTAATCTCTGGAAAGCATCACATTTTTAAAGGGAAAGGCAAAATTAAGGGGGAAAGAACCCACAGGTTTGGTGGTGTGCCTTACCATCGCTAAGAGAGCCAGTTACCACCTAAGAAAGGGCTTCTTCAATTTTAGATATTTCATTCCAGCTGCTTTTGTACAGTTAACCCCACAAATCTATACAGGTAGGAAACGACGTTGACTGGCCCACCAGATCCTAGGAATTTGGGCTTTATATTTGGGTTGAGACATCCTTGGAGGAACCTTTTGGTGTTCCACAGGCAGCAGCAGCAAAATCTCAGTGGGCCATGAGCCCTTCTTTAATGGTGATTGGTAGCTATTGGCAGCTCACTCCCTACTCTACCCTCGGGGCCTTAAGCGTGAAGCTCTGCCCTAGAGCATCCTCCCCGAGCAAGCCCGGACTCCCCACCCCCAGGGCGAGGCTTTGGGCTTTACCCAAGTTGAGTCTGTTAGGGAATCTGTTGTAAACACAGATCCATTGATTTGCATTTGTCAGAGAGTAAAGTTAAACCAGTGAAAAGAGAAGCCCTTACCCTTTTATGCAGGGCCAGGGAAACCTTTCATATTGATCCTATTGATCCAACCTTTCCCTTTAAGGAAACCACATAGTTAAAGACCCTCGTTCAATAGATTTACCCTTCGTGCTTGTGATATTCCTTTAAGTGTTCTCATCTAGGATAGCTGGGCATTAAGCCCACACTCCAAACCAAACAAAAATGAAAAGGAGGGGGGTAGGAGGGGAGGGGTCAGGAGGCAGAGTTGTGGGAAGTGAAATTGAATCAAACTGAAATGTGTAATGACTCTGTTGGAGATGTTTTTCTTGTTCTTCTGAGATGACATGCAGGGTTAAGAACAAAATAGATGCATTTAGCGTCTCTCTCTCTCTCTCTCTCCTTTTTTCCACAAAAGAAAATCTGTTTATATGCTAGAGTAGCAATGTCTCAGGAGCATCATTTTCTACTATAAATGTATTTCAATCCAGCCACTAGCTTGGTTGATTCAAGCTGGTACTTCAAAGCAGTTAATACTTCCATAAAAATTATTTTGGTTCATTTGTAGCAAATCAGGAGTAGAATAGAACTGTCCCAGAAATGCCATATTTTGGACCACGTATTTGAGCATGGACACCAAAGTCACTTCAAAAGACAGAGGGCTTGGAGTTTTGTGTTCTGATGAAAGTAGGTAGAAACCAGGCCAACAGAAGGGGCAACCTTTTTTTTTTTTTTTTTTTTTTTTTTTTAGAGCAGTAGAGATAGAATAGGAATTGCTAAATGTTCCTCAGTATCCCTCATGTTTGCAAATATGAAAATGAAAGTCCCCTTTGTTTCCAGAACTGTTGGCATGATCCATTTCATTTCTTCCTTGACCCTTTTTTGTTCTGTAAATAACATCCATTTGTGATTTTTTTTTCAACATAGTACATGCATTATTCCTAATTGGCTATCTCTTGGGTTGTGTTCAGACATTCATGTTTGTTTTCTGTGATTGAAAAATATTAATGATTCCTTAGGTGAGCTAATGTATTTATCTGCTGAGTGAGTTCAAAGGCCAGAGTTCAGCTATGGTTCAGGTTAATTGAACAGGAAGCAGTGAGCTCTCCAGGCTATGTTGAGCAAGGGACCAGTCCCTTAAAATATCACACTCAGCAAACACACAATTTCACTGTCCTCATCCTGGAGTCTGATGTAAGAGGCTCAGATCAACTTGGATTGCCTGTTTAAAAACCCAAAGCAAAGCACAGCAACTGCAACAAAACCCTCACAGTCCCCCTCGGGGAAGAAGAGTTTTCTCATTGGCTAATTGCTTTATTGGTAGCACTGACCTGCAGAGCAGCTGCAGGGGCCTGCATGAAGGCTTAGGCCTCATAATAATGTGCTCCATTAGAACAGGGCAAGGCATTTTTTGTTTACTCAATTGGAGCTCCCTGCAAAGTGCCATTAACCCCAGTCCAATCGTGTGTGTGCTGCAAAAGCCAAAGGTCACACCAGTCAGGCTGTAGGCATAGCCAGCTCTACCCTGGTGGGAGGGAGGGGACATTCTGCTGGCATTGCCCTCCCTAAGCTGGGCCAGTCCTGTAGGCCCCTTCAGGGCTTTGACCGCAGCAAGCAGTTGCACAATTTGTTTACATTTCCCAATTGCTGAATCATGTTATTGATGATTAAACAGTTCTGATCTGAGCGCCATCAATCACACCAGAAAAAAAAAAAATCCTCCTACTAACCCTCTCTTTTCTATTTATGTTTTGTTCATTGTGCATTACAGTAAGTAGAATTGTGCAAACGGTGCTAATTTATTAGCAGGAGTGTAGTCTGGATAAGTGCTTGGATCCAGAGGAAGACAGACCTGCAAACATGGCTGGGGCACGGCTGGGGAGTTAATTTGGCAGAAAGAAGGTTTGAGGTGGAGCCCCAACCTAGTCAGGGCTTCTGTCGAGAGCACCTTGAGCTAGAGTGCCATCTGCCGGGAGTCTTCTAACTGCAATAAGCCCTGCACCTCCCAGGAGGCCCAAGCCCCTTCCCTTACTTTGCTCCTAGTATGCGTCCCCATCCCCCACTCATATATTCTAGAGGGACTTTTTCCTTGTCCATTGGGACTCTAGCCCCTGCTTCTCCTAATTCATTGTCAAAGAGAAATCAGTGGCTCTGCTGTGATGGGTGAGGTGATTTTGCCCATCCTGCATGCACACTGAAGTAATAGTCTCCTCCTGCTTGAGAGAGGAGGGGTGGAGAAAGCAAAAAAGTATCTATGGGGGAGAAGAGGAATGGTGGTGTGTGTAGGTGAAACGGTTCAGTTGAAGGTGCCAGTGAGAGCTGTGCCAGCTGTAAGGTGCTCTACAAAGGTGATATATTGTACGAGAAGAGGGGGTAGGAGAGAATTAGTATTGGCAGGGAGGACGTCAGGAAAGAGATACGGCAAGTCAGCCAGCCAGAGGTGGGCCCTGTGAAATCCCCTGGGATGAGGGAAAGTGAACCGACCAGCCATTTTGCAATTGCAAAGAAGTGAGCCAATGAGCTAGATTTGGAGCCAAACTGTGGAGCTGGCTGTAGCTCTGTGGGCGGCAGCTGTTTCCAGGCTGGCCTCCCATCGATCTCGGCCCAGAGCCCCTGGCTGCTTAGCGCCTGTGGGTGGGGGTGGCGGCCTCCGCGCCCCGCACGGGCTTCAGCACCACGAACAGCGCCACGGGGCGCCCCAGAGCCTGCGCGCTTGCAGGGCGCGGAGCCAGTTTCCATCTCAACCCAGAAAAAGGAAGATGGACCCTCTACTACTCGGGTTAAGTCTGGGCAGGACCCTGATCAGTAGCTCCAGCTCTCTAGATCTCAGCGCCCCAGACATAACAGGGCCTCGGATTTTCCTCCGGCGCCCCATGGCTTCAGTTCTCTGTGTGAGGTCACCAGTAATAGAGGGAGAGGAGGGGATGCCCAGTGAGAGGACAAAAGATGCTAAACGACCCTTTTCCTTCGGAAAAGGAAGAGCATTACCTCTGTTGGGGGGCTGAGGGATTGAACTGTTTTACTCCATGTTACTGCCTCTTGCAGACGCTGATTGCCACTCTCAACACAGTATGTTAGATTCGGATTGCCTTTCAAGGTTTACAGTGTGGTTGCCCCGCACACAGGTGTATACAAATGGATGCTTTCTTCTCCCCATCTCCATGCTGATTTTTGAAAACATGGTTTTCATTAAATTAAACAATATCCTTACATTGTTTCAGCAGTGATATTGCAGGGAGAGCCAACTAAGAGACATTACCTCCACTAAATCTTGAAGCTGGGTTTAATATCTTGAGTCGTCTTTGATGGGCTCTCTTTAAGAACCTCTGCACCACTTCTGTGGGCTAAGGGTTGAGTCACTTCCTCCAGGCCACACAATGGAGTCAGGTGGGCCTAGATAGGGTAAGAGCTAACATTAGGCACAGACCCCTGACTCTGGCCATATTTGGTCAGTTGGTCTGCTTTATTTGTGTTTTTATTCCGGAGAAAAGAGACAGATGGGTCCTTTTGGTCTTCAGTAAGACACAACTCACATCTCTTTGGGTTTCTAGTAAAATGGCCCTTGACTTCCCAAAGCTGATTAGAGATTTTATTTATTTGTTTGTTTGTTTATTTATTTGTTTGTTTGTTTGTTTGTTTTGGAAAGGGGGAAGGGGGCAGGGGAGGAGAGAGACAGAGAATCTCAAGTAGACTCCAGGCTGAGCTTGGAGCCTGATGCAGGGCTCAATCCCACAATCCTGAGATCATGATTTGAGCCAAAATCAAGAGCCAGACAGTCAGTCATCTGAGCCACCCAAGAACCACTCCCAAAGCTAATTAGAATGTAAAACTTCTGCTTTATTTGAAGGAATTTTAGTTCAAGCCTGATTTATTGCTGAAGTGGTTCTCAGGGAGGTAGGGCACAGGAACAGACAAGTGTGTCCACTTTAAAAGAAAGTCAAGAATATGATAGATGGATTGTCTTCCCTGTGACAATTCATCTTTAAATTCCAAGTGGCTCTTAGATAAAAAGAAGGAAAATACAGCCCAAAATAAAACAAATGTGAGAGAGCATTCACTCCCAATATTAAAAAGAAAATACTTTTCTTTGTCTAAATAACTAAAATTTTGCCCTAAAAAGGAGCAGGAACATATTTTAATCAGAACTAAGAACTGGTTTTAAATCTATTTGATAAACACTGATTAAAGCAGTTTCTTCAAGCTGTATAATCTTTGAATTTGCAGGCATGCATTTCTTAGTAGTTGGGTTACACCGTCAAAACCTTTTCCGGTAAAACATGGATTTGACAGTAAGCAAAGCCTTTTTTTTTTTTTAAGTCTATTTTATATGTATCACTGCATCTTATTAAAATAAAGCAGTGCACTCTGCAAGGACTTGTACCAAATGCATTTCCTTTCTGGTAAACTCAGTGTGCTTTTCAAAAGATATTTCAACAAGACTGCAATATGAACAGGACCTTTCCTAGACTTCTTTGATTCCAAATACTAAAAAGAAATTGGGTGGAGTAAGGAACTTTCTGCTTTTCTGAAACAATATGACAGACTCCCAAATCTAAAAGGTATTTTTTCAAATCTTGGGTTCATGTGTCTCCTAATGTATACCAGAGTTCAGTTCATGTTCAAGGCACAAGGGTGGATTCTTTATTCATCTCAACGTGCAGTCTCTCTTTCTTTCTCTTTCATTCTTCTGAAAAGGAAGAGACCACTTTTCTGATGAAGGCCAGTTCCTCAACCTGGTTCTGGGCTCTTGCCTTTACTTGCCTTCTCAGCACCCCAGCCCTCCCTGTGCTTTCAACCCCTTCCTCTCCATTACCTTTTTCCTGTCTGCATTTTTGTTCTCAAGTTTCTCTTTTTTAAAAAAAAAGAGTACCGCCCTTCCCCCGCCTACCCCCAACACCTGTTCTAGCTTCATCGCTTCCCTCTCTTCACTTCTGGAGTTGCTTTAACTCTGTGTCTATTTCCTACATCCCCCTTCAGGCCCAGCCTTCTGCAGGCTGGTTCTAGCCACTCTTGTTTACTACACCAGCTCCTACGGGTGTCACTGTTGAGGTTTTTGAAGCCAAACCCAATGGATGCTTCTCAGTTCTTACTTTAATGTGGCCTGTCCTCAGCATTTGACACACTGCTGACCACCTGTGCCTTTCTCTTGACTTCTGACATAAAAATATACTCTCAACTTGTTAAGATCTGGCCACTCCTTGTCAGTCTCCTGCCTGGGCTCCTCTTGCTCTGTCCACCTAGCTCAGCATTCTGGCCTAGGCTATTTAATTTTTACGCTCAACATCCCCACCCTGGAAGATCTCATCCATTTAGTTACCATCTGTCTGTGCTGAGGACTTCTCAGTCTCTCCAGCCCTGATGTCTCTCCTAGCTCCAGGTCCTTATTTCCTTCTGCATCTGAACATCTTTGCCTGAATGCCCTCAAATTCGGTTTACCTCAAAGTGAACTCATGTTCTTGCCTCACTCTGACCCCTTTACCACTACCACTATAAATGAGACTCTTCATTTATTCTCTCTCTCTCTTTCAGTCATATCACCTTGTACACACCATAAGCTAGGAAATCAATTTGGACTCTCTCCTTTTCCTCTTTCCCCTTGAGTCAACCAGAATAGCCATATGGATTTTTATCTCCTAAATATCTGTCTGTATCTCTCCCTTCCTTGTGCTACTGCCCTGTTGGAGCCATCCCAACTTCAATAGCCTCCTGACTGGTCTCCCTATCTCCAGTCTTGACTTCTCCCATCCATTTCCCAAGCTTAAGCCAGAGTGACTTTTCTGGAACCCAAATATGATCACATTACACCGTTATTTAAAACTCATTGTTAGCTCCCTGTGACCATTGGATGAAGGTCCAGAACCCTAAGCAGTGTGTACCAGTCCGTAGATAGGTTGACCCCTGCTCGTGTCCAACCTCATCTCACATCGCTTCCCGTGCTGTACTATTGCCAGCTCCTCAAACACATCAGGCCATTCTTGGCCTAAAACACTTTTTCACACACTCAAATAACTTGAACTCAATTTCAAATCTTGGCTTCGATGTCCCGGCCTCTACAAAGTCTTCTCTAGTCTCCTAAATTGGGATGCCCTTGGACAATCCCTTCCATTGCACATAGAACACAAACAAGTATCACCTACTGATTTGTCATTGTCTTCCTGCCAAAGATTCTAAGTTCCACTAGAGCAAAGTTTGGAGATATCCTACAATAGGCAGCCAATAAGTATCTGTGAATAAATTAATAAAATATTTTTCTTTTGTATGACACTGCTTCTTCCCTCCCTTATACCCCCCAAGTTAGTAGATGGCATTTGAAAAAAGAGTCACCAGTGTTGAACACTACTGATCCATCATTTTGGAACAGTATTTCATATTTCACAATATCAATTTCTCATCAATGTCATTTCCCCCCTAAGTGAGGATACTATGGGTATTAGTTTTAAAGAGAATCTTAAGGTGGGGTTAAATCTTATCCAAGTTTCAGATTATCATCATTGAGGTGAGGGATGTAAAATGACAATCAGAATAGGGACCCATTTTACCAGTTAACACTAGTCCCCAAGGCAACCTGCTCTAATCAGGTAGTTTTTCTTGCTATTCTGCTCATACATTGTCTTCTTTGCCATGACCATGTCTTTTTGTACAGTCCTTTCCCCTACCTGAAATGTCTTATTTCCTGTCTCTCTTCAGGTCCCTTGCTGGCCACCTCAGTTATTCCTTATTTGGGTGTTCCCATTCTACTCTAGCCCATTCTTTTCTCTTTCTTTCCTGAGCTCTGGCTGTCATCATCCTTTCCAAACTACATAACAGATTCTTAGCAATGGTCTTATGCCACTCTCTAGACCTCTCTCCTATGTCTCCCCTATGATTCTCAAGAGGAGATATTATAATATTATGTATTATATCCCACAGCTACTGGTCCGCAGCTGACCCCATAGTAGGATTTTTTTTTCAAGTGAGACATTTGATAGACTCCTGCTTGTCTTTATGGATTCCCCTAATTTCCATCACTCTTCCAGGGAATAGGTTGCATATATTGACTTATATCTGGCATTCTTTGCTAGCCTCTGCTCTTCAAAAAGGAATAAATATTCTTTTCTATAAATGTTTCGATCGTTGACAGAAATTCTTGTTTACATAACCAAAAATAGATTCCTATGTCACCCTGAGATGATAGTTTAATATGGAGAAAACAGTGCTCAAAGATCGTTCTACTTCCACACAAAGCTGAACATTTTAGAACATTGATGCCTGTAAACACATCAGCAAATGAGAGGGACTCGTGTCCTCTTTTAAGTCATTCTAGCTACCAGTAAATTAAATTTGCATTTAAATAGCCATTACTCCATATTCTGCAAATACTTAGGTTATTGACTTAAATTTACCTATAAAGAAAAAAGCCAGAGGTCAACATTTTTATATTCATAAGTTTATTCTTTTCCATTCTCATTTCCTTATCCTCTGGCAAATGTGTACATAAACAAAATTACCTGAGATCTTTGCAATCCAGTAGTTCAAAAATTTTCAGATATACCAGCTTTGCCTACACAGTACTGAACTAAGTAGTTAAGAATGAAAAAAATAAACTAGTTTTTTATCTCTCATTTTACTGGATTTTTAAGATTTAAGTGGATAAATCCTCACTTACCTTCACAATATTCATATAGAATTGAATGAAAAGATATTTTACTATTATTTCAACCTTAGTGAGAGACTAAAACTAAGAGAATTTGCTATATATTTTAGGTGGAATTTATTTATTTCCCTGAGATGTTTTATCTTTTTTATAGTTATGTTTTGGTGTTCATATTACATAAGTAATGAACTAAGAAGACCAAGCATATATAAACAGAATTTAGGGTTAAATTAAAACATTCCAGACTTTTTCTTTCCCCATGCCTTTAATTGCATGTGTTTTTGTGCTGCATGATAATCAGATATTCTCAGTAAGCAATTAATTGACTTAAGTGACTGCCATTTGTGTACCTTGCATAACCCAACCAAGTTTCTTTTCCTTTTTTTTTTTTTTTTTTTTTTTGTATTTTGTGATTTTTTTCATTTGTTTTTATTGAAGTTCTATTTGCCAACATATAGTATAGCACCCAGGGCTCATCCCATCAAGTGCTCTCCTCAGTGCCCAACCAAGTTTCTATTGACATGGAGGCAGAGATAGGCAGATTGATGAGCAGAGTAGGAGGCAGCTCCAGGGCCTGTCTGAAGAGCCTCAGACCCCCCAGTTGGGGCCACTCTCTTCTCTGGCTGGAACACCATCGGCTGGCACCAAAAACCACACATTCTCTTTTTTTCTCTTATGCCTGGAACCTCTACCTCCTTTTCTGCCATCCGCCTAAAGGAATCAATCAAGCTGGACCCAGCAGAATCAGAACTGCTGGGTTTACCCCTCCCCGACCAGTTTTCCCCACCTTAGAGCTTTGGACTCAGGCTTCCATAGGCAGATTCTGGAAATTCAGTTAATAATGGCAGAGTGGGGAGTAGAGTAGGTAGGTGATTGAATTAGGGGGGAAAGGGAGGAAAATCAACAAGAGAAAAAGGTGGGCTTTTCTGCTATAAGCGAGACCAACTCAGGAGCCAACTGTCCTGCCTCCTTAGACCTCTGAAATTCCATGGAATAGACCTAACTCTGAGGTTGTGGAGGAGCCCCAAGCAAAGAAGAGTGGAAGTCTGTGGCAGGTCCTGGGAACAGTATCTACACAGACCAAGATCCTTCCCTCCTGGGCTGTTGGGAAGGGGTTGGAGGCACTAAAAATTCCTTTCTCATCACCCCTTCACCCAGCTGATCTTATAGGGGTAGCAACAGGTTAGTACAGTAGAATGAGTGATCTTTGCTTTGGAGCCAGACAGCCTTGAGTATTAATTCTAACTCTGACATTTACTATCTCTAACCTAACTGCTCTGAGTCTGTTTCCTCCTTTATAAAATGGGAATAATATGTCCACATTGAAGAATAGATGTAAGTATTAGAGATGATCCTTATAAAGTAGTTGTCAGGTAACAGCCTGATGGGCTGTCTTCAGAACTTCCCCACAGAATCACTTACTTTGAGTGGTGATCCGAGGGAGAGATGACTTTGGATGTTGAGAGGGGGAGAGAAAGGAAATAAAGTACAGATTTTACTGAATCTATTATATACTATGTATCAGTTATCTATTTCCATAACAATGCCAAGTAACAAGCCATTCCCCAAACTCAGCATTCAACAGTAAACTTTTTTTTTCCCTCACAAATTTGCAGGATTCTGTTGATCTAGACTGGTCCTTGCTAGGCTTGCTCATGCATCTTTGGTTCAACTGGCTTGATCTTGTGTCCGTGGGTCATCCTGCGCCACATGTTTCCTGTCCTCTTCTGGGCCCACTCTAGTGGCCTCAGCATGTCTCTTGCGTGCAATGGCAAAGGGGAAAGTGCAAGCAGTGAGATACTCTGCAACATAGCGTTGGTGAAAGCAAGTCACATGGTTGAGCACAGAGACAGAGTGGGAGGGTTACAAGGCAAGGAGCATGGGTACAGGGAAGGGTAAATTGGAAGTTTTTATTCTGTACTTAACACCATATAGTTTAGCTCACATTTAATTTTGCAGGAAGCCATTCCTATTGTAGGAATAGGATAGGATAAGAAATTTGGCAATAAATAGAAAATACATGTGGAAATATTTCAATATACTTTATTTTGTATTTTAAAGAAGTAATAAGTGTAGCCCGGGTGCCTTAGTGGTTTAGTGCCTGCCTTCAGCCCAGGGCCTGATCCTGGAGTTCCGGGATCGAGTCCCACGTCAGGCTCCCTGCATGGAGCCTGCTTCTCCCTCTGCCTGTGTCTCTGCCTCTCTCACTCTCTCTCTGTGTGTGTGCGTCTCTCATGAATAAATAAAATATTTTTTAAAAAAATAAAGAAGTAATAAACCTATGGCTAACTTGATGGGAGCCACATTTCTTTGTACTATGTCTATTTGTGGACATGCGTGATCTGCTCTTCTAGATCATAGCAGGCAGGCCTCCTAAACTTTGCTTTCCTTCATCTTCCCTTTAGCACTAGTGTGGGGCCTAACTGTATAGTTGGCACTCAGTAAATAGAGAATGCTACGTGATCCCCAGGGTCACACAGCTCTAGTGTGAGGTCCCCTCCAGCTGACCTCATGTGGCTCTCCATGTATTTTTTTTTCCATGTATTTTTTTAAAGATTTTATTCATTCATTCATTCATTCATTCATGAGAGACACAGAGAGAGAGGCAGAAACATAGGCAGAGGGAGAAGCAGGCTCCCTGTGGGGAGCTTGATGTAGGATTCGATCCCAGGACTCCAGGATCACGCCCTTAATGAAGGCAGATGCTCAACCACTGAGCCACCCAGGTGCCCCTCTGTGTGTATTTTTTTTTAAATAAGGCTTCAATTTTCACTTTTCTTTTTGTTTTCCACTGAAATAATCACTGAATATCTGATGCCTACAGGAGTTAAGCCATTCCATTCAGATTTCTGTTATTCTGTGCCAACAAAATCCAAACACTACAGTTTGCTTAGGGTTTGCCAATGAATACAGAACCAATTTAGAGATGATATCCCAAAGATCAAAAGATTTACTCATTTGTGACTCTGACAATGTCTAAGGTTTGTTTTTGTTTATTTGTTTTTTCTTAACCTTAGGTTCTAATCTGGGCTATTATTAAGACCTAAGTAATGTTAAAAATACTGGACAGTTTTGTCTTGATTCTTAATGCGGGTGTTAAGAGATGCCTTCCATTAGTGAGTATGCCCCAGATAATGTGTTTCTTTGCATCTTCCCTCTTCTCTGCTTGTCCCCTAATGGTCTGGTACACAGAGGGCTACTTGAGCTGATTTATATGGATCTCAGTTGCTCTCATTTGTGCATACTTAATTCAGAGAGGTGATCCCATTGATTTCTGAGCCCCACTTTCAAGACATTGTACTTACAGAGATATCTCAGCTGCTCTAACTACATTGTCTGAAAAGGAAAACATTTTAAACCTTTGGAAGCAATTTTGACGGACATTTCATTGTGTTCTATATTACTTACCTAATTAAATTTCCTTCACATCAAGGTCTGTTTAAAATTAAATTGAGAAATATTTTTGAGTTCCATTGGGCAGATAACTTTGTTTGGCTAGATTTGTTCTGCGTACATATGAAATGGCATCCTATGAATCAATACCCAGTATGTAGACTTCCCATAGATGTGAAAAAATGCCACCCTTATTAAGCAGATGTAGTCTCTCCTGTTATTATAACAAGCTGTCCCTGGCTACTGAACTCGTTTACCTTAGAATTCCAAAAAGCCCTCACATTTTTGTGCCTGCAGTTTGGCAGGCTGATTTATTCAGATCCTGAGTGTTGTGAACAAAATTCATAGCTTCTTTCATAGATTAGCTGGAGTCCAGGGATTCCCATGTATAAACTCACAGTCCAGGCTCAAGGCAGCTGGCTTCCTTGGGGGCACGCGGTCTTATTTGCATAGCTGAAAGTGGAGAATTCCAGAGTGGGTTTGAAAGCAAATAGGGTGAGTTGTCTGAGGGTTCATCCCCAGTGGAAGAGGTGTGATTCTCAATGTTTTGTATCTTTGGAAGCAAGAAACAGGAGAAAGGCCTTATCTCTCAGCTCCACCCACTCTGCTGTTGAAGACAGAAAAACTGCCCCTCCTCATCTTTTATCCTAGCTCTCCTTGAGACAGCCCTTCCATTCAATTCTATGGCAAGGGAACCTGTGGAGATAAAGCTGTAATTGGAGAGCTGGCACTCCATAGGCACTGCTTTAATATTTTTAAAAATAGTCCCAAAGAACTACTTTTCATTGCACTGTTAATTAGCCTTTAAACATTTCAGAATTCATTAGAATCTTTCAAGGTCTTCAGGTTTATCCTTATCTCATCTTAGTCCATTCAGCCTGCTATAACAAAATACCACCAACTGGGTAGTTGACAAACAACAGAAATGTACTGCTCACAGGTCCAGAGACTGGAAATCTGAGATCAGAATGCCAGCCTGGTTGGGTGAGGACCCTTTCCTGGGTCACAGACATCTCATGTGTCCTCACGTGAGGGAAGGGACTGGGGATCTCTCTGGAGCCTCTTTCATAAAAGCACTAACCCCCTTGGGGAGGGCTCCATCTTCATGATTTAAGCACCTCCCAAAGACCCTACTTACTCATACCATCACCTGTGGGGGATTAGGATTTCAACATATGAATTTGGGGGCCAAATTTTCAGTCTGCAGCAATCTCTGTGCCTCAGATTATAAGTACATCATCAAGGTACTGTGAGCCTTCAATGAGTTAATGCATATAGATGCTTAGAACAACTGGTACATCATGAATGCTTGCTAATATAGCTATTAGTATGACTGTTGGTTACTATTACCTTCTGTGAATTCTCTGTGTATCAGTAGGAGGCTTGGCTTGAGTCAAAAACCCTCCCATAATTTTTGTACTCTCCCATAATTGTTGCTTGGTTTTGTCATCAAGAGCATGAACTTTGGGGCTAGACAGGTCTAATTTGTGTCCCAGCTATACCACTTACTAGTTAGCTATGTGACCTCAGGTAAGTAATTAACTTTAGGGAGATTCAGTTACTTTCTCTGCATCACGGGGGTAAGATTGCTGTCAGACATCACCTAGTTGGTGTGTAGGCTAAATGAGATACCACAAATGCTTAGCGATGCACTTCACACACTTAATTCTTATGTGCTCCATACCACAGATGACACTTTATTTCACACAGACACATCTATCCTTCAGCATAACATACACATCATTTTCACTGGTGGCATCTGTGATGAGAGGGATTGCCAGACAGCACATTGGTCTCAGGATACAATCCTTTCAAACTGATCAGACATACAGCAGTACTATTTACTCCCTCCCCCACCCCACCCCCTCACCCCTGTGTCCTTGTAAGACTCAACAATTATGGACATTTTTGCTGAGCTCGTGCTTAGAACACAGAAGTCTACTATGCATGTAGTAGGTCCTCACTGAATCCTTACTAACTTAGGTTGGGATAAAATCCATTTTGGCATGATATGTGTTGGGTACAAGCTCTACATTCAATAGAATTTTACAGTCTTACATGTGAAAATTGCAGCCCAGCCAACGAGGCTCAGCTGTCTTATATCCTCATCATGATCACAGGTTGGGGGTCATATCACATTTTCTCAGACACCACGTGGTTATGAGGGTAAGAGTGCTGAGAAGGGTTTCTCCTTAACATCTTTTCTGCTTTCAGTACGTCCGGATCCTGCCTCTTTATCAAGTTTCCCAAATCATTCTTTGTGCATTCACTTGAGTTCTCATCTAACTCCCTGAAGAGCTCCTGTTTCGGTTCACACCATCATCATCTTTATTCCCAAAGCCAGGAGCCTTAAAGAAAAGAAAGAAACCTCACAGACACCCCGCTGCTGCTTTTTCTGAAGTAGCAACTTTTTTGCTAATAGGACTTTGAAGCCATGGGCCTCTGAATTCTCAACACGCAAGTCTATTTAAACAGTCTCTAGAATCCTTTCCTGACCCCAGATTACTCCCAAGCATTAATTGTCCTAGTGGTTTCATGGCCACATTATTTCATATTCATTAGTGTTTTCATGAAAAATTATAACACTAATTAGAGCAGCTTCCAGTTAATTCACTTGGTGATTCATTTTCTCTCCCTCTTGGTGTTCTGCATGTGGTCATCTTGGAGAACGCATCCAAGGGGTAATTGCAGCTCTATTCCCTGAGTGATTGCCTAATGCCATTAGTTCTGATCCACAGGCACATCTTGCATGGCTCTGATGGGGTCTAGTTACAGATGCACCCTGTACCTGCCCTTGGATGCAGGGAGGGAGGGTAGCCTGCAGTGAGGACTGCTCTTCTAGAGGGGAGGGACGGGTTTAAGGAGGATGAAGTGGGGGCAGAGCTTCTGGGTGGGAGGTGAGCCATCACTTGAACCTCTTCTGGAACCTGAGGTAAGGACAGGATAGTGCCCAGAGAAATCTGCCTTGAGAAGCTGTACTTGGAAGAGAATAAGGCAAGCAAATTCTCTTTGGTTCTTGCAAATGTGTGGCCATCACTGACTACACTCTGGAAGCCTGCTTCCCACTCAGAGTTCTGATGCAAGTTCTTTTCATTAAAAGTTTATTTGACCACATACCCATTAGGATGGCAGCTATCAAAAACCCAGAAAATAGCAAGCATTAGATGTGGAGAAATTGGAAACCTTGTACACTGTTGGTGGGAATGTAAAATGATGTGGCCTCTATGAAAACAATATGGCAGTTCCTTTAAAAATTAAAAATAAAATCACCATACGATCCAGCAATACCACTTCTTGCTACATACCTGAAGGAGTTGAAAGCAGGGTCTCTAAAAGATATTTGCACACCCATATTCATAACGGCATTATTCACAATAGCCAAAAGTGGATACAACCCAAGGTCCATCAAAGGATGAATAGATAAACGAGACATGGTATATGCATAAAATGGGATGTTATTCAGCCTTAAAAAGGAGGGAAATTCTGACACATGCTACAACATGGATGAACCTTAGGACATTATGGTAACTGAAATAAGCCAGTCACGAAAAGACGGAGATGGTGTGATTTCATTTATATGAAGTATCCAGAGTCCTCCAATTCATGAAAACAGTAAGAGAAATGGCAGTTGCCACCAGCTGGGGAAAAGAAGGATGGGAGTTTGTTTTTTAATAGATACAGAGTTTCCCATCTGAAAAAGTTCTGGCAATTGCTTGCACAATAGTGTGAATATATTGGACACTAACAAATGGTATACTTAACAGTGGTTGGGTGGTAAATATTGTTATGTGTATTCTAGCCCAATTTTTAAAAATAGAAGGTCATTTATATTGTAATACTTGCTTAATCTTAAAAATTAGAAAATAGAAAAAATAGAAAAACAAAAATGTTCCACCGCTCAAAGGTAGCCATCTTAATATTTTGTTTTAGTTGAATTTATTTTTTAACTACTTAGATAATGCATTAAAACATTTTCCATGTAGAAACTCAAAACCTTAATGATCAGAATGAAGTCTCCTTTGCCCACCTCCTGTAATCCAAGTCTCTTTTTTTTTAAATTTATTTATTTATTTTAGAGAGAATGTGTGCACCCTTGTGTAGGGGGAGGGTCAAAGGGAGAGAGAGAACCTCAAGCAGACTCCATGCCTTTTTTAAATTAATTTTTTAAATTTTATCTATTCATTTGAGAGAGAGACAGAGCACAGGAAGGGGGAGAGAGAAGCAGACTCCCCAGTGAGCTGGGAGGCAACATGGGGCTCGATCCCAGGACCCTGGGATCATGACCTGAGCCAAAGGCAGATGCTTAACCATCTGAGACATCCAGGCACCCCTAAATTAATTAATTTATTTGAGAGAGTGAGAGAGAGCACAAGTAGGGGAGTGGCAGAGGGAGAAGGAGAGAGAGAACCTCAAGCAGACTCCGTGCCCAACGTGGAGCCCGACTCAGAGCTCATAACACTGAGATTGAAACCAAGAGTCAGACCTCAAGGACTGATCCACCCAGGGGCCCTTCCCTGTCTCTTTCTCACTTCCCAGTAGTGACACTCTTACAGCTGCAGTGCTGTCTGCCAACCCAAGTGCTTGCAATGCATTTATTTACCAGCGTGTGTACTCACAGAAGTGTTTATCTCAGAGGCTTGCCCATCCTGCTTTAACACAAGTCCCATTGCATTAAACACATCATTCTGCAGCTTGGTGCTTTCAGTGGTCAGTCTACCTAGTTTCTATATATAGCTGAGATTCACCCAACCCAGATCTGCTGCATTGTATCCCGTGGCATGACTGTTTTCATTTCCTTGGCCATTCCTGTGCAGATGGGCAGTTGGACTACTCGTTGCATTTTGCTATTTGCTGTATTTGCTGGGCAATGTAGAATGAACAGCCTTGTACACACGGAGTGAGTACTCCCTGGAGAAGATACTGAGAAGTGGACTGCTGGGTTGTGGAGAAGCACACATTTGAATTTTGATAGATATTAACAAACTGAGCAATGTGGGGAAAGCACCTATTTCCCCAACACTAGCCAACAGTTAATGTATTGTCCATCTTTTTTTTTTTTTTTTGCATAGTTAATGGATAAAAAAATGGCATTTTGTGTTGTTTTAACTTACATTTTCATGATTCCTAGTGAGCCTGAATATATTCACAGACCTGCTGGTTATATGTATTTCTTTTTCTGAAAATATTCTGTTCATATCCTTGGCCCTTTTTTTTTTCTGATTTCTTTCTTTCTTTCTTTCTTTCTTTCTTTCTTTCGTTCTTTCGTTCTTTCGTTCTTTCGTTCTTTCTTTCTTTCTTTCTTTCTTTTTTTTTTTTTTTGCACTTCTTTGATCCTGGATGCTAATAATCCTTTGTTTTATACGCTGCAAACATTTTCTCCCATGCTTTTTTTGTTTTGAAGTTTAAAAGGGTTTCTTTTAACTTTCAGCAATCAAATTAATCTTTTAGTGTTGTTTTACTTTATGTGTTTCGCTTCCTGGGTAATTTTTAAACACTTGCCTCTTTATTTTTTTAAGACTTTATTTTTTTCTACAATAGTTTAAATTTACAACATAATGAAAAGGAAGCTAGAGGGATGTCCCAGATACCTCCTGCCCCACACATGCACAGCCTCCCCCACTATTAACATACCCCCACCAGAATGGTACTTTTTTTTTTTTACTAAGAAAGAATATATACTGACATATCAGTCACCCAAGTTCATAATTTTAGTGTTCACTCTTGGTGTTGTACATTCTATAGGTTTGGACAAATGTATAATGACACGTATCCATTATCATACAGAGTAGTTTCACTGCCCTAAAAATCTGTGCAATGTCTATGTGTCTTTCCCCCTTTCTCCCCTACCAGGCAATCGCTGATTTTTGTGTTGTCTCCATAGTTTTGCCTTTTCTAGAATGTCATATAGTTGGAATCATACAGTATGTAGCCCTTTCAGATTGGCTTTTTTCACTTAGTCATAAGCATTTAAGATTTTTCCATGTCTTTTCATGGATTGATAGTTTATTTCTTTTTAGTGCTGACTAATAACTATGCAGTTGTCTGGATGGACCACGATTTATTTATCCATTCACCTGCTGAAGGACATCTTGGTTGCTTCCCAGTTTTGGCAGTTATGAATAAAACCACCCTAAACATCTGTGTGCAAGTGTTTGTGTGGATGTCATTGTCAGCTCTTTTGGGTAAATACCAAGGAGCACAATTTCTGGATCATATGGTAAGAGTATGTTTAGTTTTGTGAGAAACTGCCAAAGTGTCTTCCAAAGTAATTACTATTTTGCATTCCTACCAGTAATGTATGAGAGTTGCTGTTACTCCACAACCTTGCCAGCATTTGATGTCAGTATTCTGGACTGACATTAAAATTTTGGTTATTGGGGATCCCTGGGTGGCTCAGCAGTTTGGTACCTGCCCTCGGCACAGGGTGTGATCCTGGAGTCCCGGGATCAAGTCCCACATCGGGCTCCCTGCTTGGAGCCTGCTTCTCCCTCTGCCTGTGTCTCTGCCTCTCTGTCTGTGTCTCTCATGGATAAATAAATACATCTTTAAAAAATTAAAATAAAATAAAATTTTGCTTATTCTAATGGGTGTGTAGTGGTATCAGATTATTGTTTTATTTTGCATATTTCCCTGATGACATATGGGGCATCTATTTATATGCATATTTGCTACTTGCCATCTGTATATCTTCTTTGGTGAGGTATCTGCTAAGGTCATTGGCCCATTTTTTAATTGGGATGTTTGTTTTCTTATTGTTGAAGGGTTTTATTTTTTTGTCTTTTTGTGGAGTTTTAAGAGTTCTTTGTATAGTTTGGATAACAGTTCTTTATGAGATGTGTCTTTTGCAAATATTTTCTCCAAATTTGTGTCTTGTCTTCTAATTCTCTTGATTATTCTCTTTTGCAGAGCAGAAATTTTTAATTTTTATGAAGTCCAGCTAGCAAAATTTCTTTCATGGATCATATCTTTGCTGTCTTCTCTAAAAAGGCATCACACATCCAAAGTCATCTAGGTTTTCTCCTTTGTTATCTTCTAGTTTTATAGCTTTGTGGTCTACATATAGGTCTCTGATCTGTTTTGAGTCTGTCTTTGTGGAGTGTGTTAGGTCTATGTCTGGATTCTTTTTTTTTTTTGCATATGGATGTCCAGATGTTCCAGCCTATTTGTTGAACAGACTATCTTTGCTCCATTTTATCAGTTGACTATAATTATAGGGGTCTATTTCTGGGCTCCGTATTCTGTTCTGCTGATCTATTTGTCATTCTTTCACCAACACCACACTGCCTGGACTACTGTAGCTTTATAGTAAGTCTTGGTCTTATAGTGTCAGCCCTCCAACTTTGTTCTTCTTCAAAATGCTGTTGACTATTCTGGGTCTTTTACCTCTCTGTATAAACTTTAGAAAAAGTTTGACAATATCCACAAAATAAGTTGCTTCGATTGATCGGGATTGCACTGAATCTATAAATCAAGTTGTTAAGAACTGACCTCTTTTCAATATTGAGTCCTCCTATTCATGAGCATGAAATACCTATCCATTTATTTAGTTCTTTGATTTTATTCATCAGAGTTTGTGCTTTTTCTCATAGATTAGATAGATAGATACCTAAGTGTTTCAACTTTTTTGGATGCTAATATAAATGGTATTCTTAATTTCAAATTTCACTTACTCAGAGATCCCTGGGTGGCTCAGCAGTTTAGCGCCTGCCATTGGCCCAGGGCGTGACCCTGGAGTCCTGGGCTCAAGTCCCACATCGGGCTCCCTGCATGGAGCCTGCTTCTCCCTCTGCCTGTGTCTCTGCCTCTCTGTGTGTGTGTGTGTCTCTCATGAATAAATAAATAAAATCTTAAAAAAAAAAAACAAATTTCACTTACTCATTATTGGTATATGGGAAAGCAATTGATTTTTGTATGTTAATATGTATCCTGCAACCTTGTTCTAATTGCTATTAGCTCCAGGAGCTTTTGCTTTTTGGGTTTTTTTGTTTGTTTTGGATTTTTGTTTTAATTCTTATGGATTTTCTATGTAGATGAACATGTTATCTGTAAACAAAGTTTTATGTCTTCCTTCTCAATCTGTATACTTTTTACTTCCTTTCTTGCCTTATTACATTAGTTAGCGAGGACTTCCGGTACAGAGTTGAAAAGGAGTGGTGGGAGGGGCCCACTTGCCTTGTCTCCTCCTTCATATCTGATCTTAGTGTGAAAGCTTCGAGTTCCTTACACTAAGTATGCTGTTCACTTTAGTCTACCCTTTCATTTGTCAGGAGTTTCTTTTTGTAAATGATGTGAGGTTGGAATCTATTTTTTCCTCACATGGATAACCAGTTAATCCATCACTAGCTTCTGAACAATTCATCCTGTTCTTAGCATTTGAAATACAGTATTCTCTTTACTGTGTATTAAGTTCACTTTTATACTTGGGTCTGTTTCTGAACTCCATTTTGTTCTATTGATCTATTAATTCCCATGTCAACATCACACTGTTTAAATTATTTTTGCTTTATAATGTCCTGAGGTCTCGTAAAGCATGTTTTACCTCTTCATCTTTTGTTTCTGCATTTTCTTAGCCTTTCTTGCACTTCCATTCTTCCATGGGAATTATAGAATCAGCATCAATTTATATATTATTTTGACCTTTTCAATTATATATAGGGCATGGAGTTCACTTATCCAAAATTTTTGTTTATATTTTCATTGAGAAAAAAAAAAGTTTTAGCTTTGGTCTTTCCTTTTTTTTTTTTTTTTTTTTTTTTTGCTAATAGTTATTCCTAGGTGCTTGTGTTATTATGAATATTTTTTTCTGTTGCATTTTCTAATAGGTTATTTCCGCTGTATGGAAAAGAATGTATTATTATGAAACAAAACTTGTATTCAGGGAGTGCATGAAACATAAATGAATTACTTAGTGAATTATTGTAAAGCAAATAGAATATTGCCAGATCTCCAGAAGTCTTCCATATTCCCTTTCCTTATCAAAAACCCATCCCTCAGTCTAAAATTTAAGTAGTAACCTGACTTTTATGATAATCGTCTCTTGGCTTTGTTTTATAGTTCTTAGCACTCAAGTATGTATCCCTAACTATTAGTTTTGCCAGGTTTTTAAACTTGATAGAAATAAATTCACTTGGAGTGCATTTCTTTTTTTTTCTTTTTTTTGTGCCTGGCTTCTTTTTTCAACACTCTTTTTATGTTGTTACATGTTGTTGCATATGGTAGTAGTTCTTTCTTTTTCATAGCAGTATAGTATTATGTTAAATTAGCATGCCATAATTTGTCCATTCTTCTGTTGATGGGCACTTGGATTGTTTCTAGTTTTATTACAGATAGCTGCTCTGAACGTTCACGGACATGTATCCTAATGTACATGGCATATATTTCTGTAGGGTTTCCTTCATTTGGGTTTCCCTGGAAGCAGACTCTGAGACAAGGATTCTAGTACAGTTCATTTATTTGAAAGATGATCCCAAAAGCACTGGTAGAGGATAAGAGAAGTAAGACCAAGACAGACAGAAACATAGTAAGCATTGTTTTATCAAGTACATTCCCAGAGTGGGCAACTGGAGCTTAATCCTACTGAATAACTCTCTCTGTTCATAGAAAACATACCTCAGAGTTCTTGCACCTTGGTTATGTTAGGATATTTATCTGGCAGCACTCATCATTCACTGATTGGGAGAAGCTCCTGGGAGGGGGGCATTGATTCCTCAACCCTTCTGACATGACCTGCATGTGGACAGAGGGGGTTTAGTAACTAGAGAAAGCCACTAGGCAAAGAGATAAAGGTGCTGGCAATTGGGAGTTGGGTTGGCATGCACTACAATGGTGACAGCCAAGGGGGTGTGCCGGTAATGATAGCATCTACAATAAGACAGTCTACGTAGGAGCAGAATTTCTGGGTCAGAGGGCGTGCATATATTCAACTTTATCAGATACTGCGCAATAGTTTCCTAAACCATTGTACCAACTTACACTCCCACCAGCAGCATAGGAGAGTTCCTATATCCTTGCAAGCACTTAGTATTGAGACTTTTCCATTTAAGCCACTTTGGTGGATGTGTAATGTTTTTAATTTGTAATTTCTGGATTACTAATAATTGTGTCTTTTCGTATAGTTACTGGAAATGTGGATTTCTTCTTCTGTGAGTGCCTGTTCAGGTCTTTGCCTACTTTTATATTGAGATGCCTGACTTTTTCTTATTGTTTTCCAAGAGATTTTATGGATTCAGGCCCATGTCTATCTTATGTGTTGCAAAAATACCCATGGCTCTCCTTTTATTCTCCCTCTCTCTTTTTCTTTTTACTCCTTTATTCGTGTCTATTGATATGCAGAATTCTTCATTTTAATATGCACTAATCTGTGAATTTCCTATGGATTAGTACATTTTGAGTCTTGAGAAATCTTCCCCATGATTATAAGGATAGAACCCTATATTATCTTCTGTAAGCTTTGTTGCTTAGCCATTAACATGAAGGTCTGTGACCCACCAGAACTTATTTTTTGTGTACAACATGAAGGTAAGGGTTAAGAATTAAGCCCTGCCCCAATACCTATCTAGTTACCCCAACTGTATTATTGGAAAGAACACACTTTCTTCATGTTCTATGGGGCCGTTGTCATTAAACGGCACTTGTCATTAAATCAAGTGTCATTAAATCTTATTGTTAGATCCGGTATCCATATGTGTGTGGATCTGTGTGTGGACTTTGTCTTCTGTTCCACTGGTCTAGTTATTTGTCCTTATCCCAGTACTACACCATGACAATATTATTAAAGGTCTTGATGGTTGATATAGCAAGTCTTCCTTTTTTTTTTTTCAAGAATAGTTAGACTATTCTTTGATTTTTTGCATTCTCATAAAGATTTTAGAATCAGCTTGTCAAATCCCAAAATCTGAACAGCAAGAAAGAAGAAAAAGAGCAATGAAGAGAAATCTGCTGAGACTTTCATTAAAGATTTGATCAGATCTATAGATCAACATGGAGAGAATTAAACTCTTTATAATATTGAGTCTTCCAAACCCTTTATTTAGATATTCTTTAATTTCTCCAAGAAAGTTTAGTTTTCTCTGTCAAAATAGTACATACCTATTGTTAGATTTATTTCTATATACCTGATGTTTTGATCCTGTCTTTTTCATTTTCTGTTTGTTGTGTTATAGAGGATTTTTGTCTACTGATACTGAGTCCAGGAACCTTGCTAAGTTCTCATATTAATTCCAATAGTTTATCTGTTTGTTAATTTGGATTTTTTATGCATACACAATCAACATTGGTTTTTGTATGTTCATTTTGTAACTGACCACCTTCCTGAATTATCTTATTGGTTCTAGTAATTTGAGTAATAAGGCTCCTGGGTTTTCTAGGTTAAAAAATTCATATTAACTTAAAATTAGGAGAGTTCTATTTCTGCCTGGAAAAGCAGTATAGGGTAGCTGTTAGGTACAAGGAGTCTGGAATCAGACCACCTGACTTTGCATCCCAGCTCCATTACTCACTCTGTAACCTTAAGTAATTTGCTTAATTTTCTATGACTCAGTATCATTAATTGCAAACTACCTCAGAGGTTGATTGTAAAAATTAAATGAGTTATACCTATCAGATAATGCCTATCAAATAATGAGCGCTCAAGTTATGTGGACTTTTGTCATCTTACCAATTAGTTTCATTCCTTTCTAAATTTTCACTTATTTTTTTTCTTATTTTTATTGCATTGACCACTTTCTCAGCATAATATTGAACAGTAGTGGTGCTTTCAGGCCTCGCTGAACACTCCTCGTTTTTTTCTTGTTCTTGTAGGGCTAGTTGTTTTCTTTTTCATCTGTTTCACATATACAAAATCATCTCTAGCTAGACTTATGAATCTGGTGTTTCACTCTGAGAGAGGGAGATGCTTCTCCAGAGGGATTTTTTTTTTTATCAAACTATGTACTTCACATAATGGTGAAAAACATGAATAATGAAATTATTTGTTTGTAAACATTACTGAGATCCTGTTGCAAAAGGAGGCATCAACCATTTATATACCCACCTACTTACCATTCTACATAGATTTGTTGCAGTAGCCTTTCCAAGGAGGCTATGTTTGTTAATGTTTGTAATGTAGTGATACTCCTTTGGATGTTTGGGATGAGTTTAGGGGGATTCATAGCCACATGGGGCTGCTGGCTGGTTTTTTTTTTTTTTTTTTTTTTTGGCTGGTTCTTTTTGTAGAACAATATAACCTTCTTGAACTTTTAATTCTCATTATATCCCAAGTGAGAGTATGTCTTCAGTTATTTTTCTCTTCATCAAGAGTCTATACCCATACTTTTCTAAGTCATTGTGTAACTGAGAATAATTCCCTATAGGAAAGACCCACTTGAATGACAGAAATTCTAACAACTTGCACCGTCAGTGTTGCTCTAGGTTTCCTCCAATGCTGTGTATTTGTCATTCTCCTTCAAGTTTTTATCTTTCTCATCTTGCCTTACTGTTTTTTCGTACCTACTGTTACTTACAGAGTTCTGTTTTCTTTTCTTTTTTTTTTTTTTTTTTTAAGATTTTACTTATTCATTCATGAGCAGCAGGGAGAGAGAGGCAGAGACATAGGCAGAGGGAAAAGCAGGCTCACTGTGGGGAGCCTGATGTGAGATTCTATCCCAGGACCCCAGGATCATGACCTGAGCTGAAGGCAGATGCTCAATGATGAGCCACCCAGGCGACCCTAAAGTTCTGTTTTCTTAATCATTTTCTGTTCCTGTTTCATAGAAACCATCTCCTTTGGCATCGTATTGAGATACCACATGATTCTCTAAAATATTCTTCAAGTTTCTATAACATATTTTCAGAAGAATTTCCTATGATTGATTCTCAAATGAGAGAAACCCAATGAGGCCTGATGTGGTCAACAGAAACAGTGTGTGTTTTCCTTACAACTTCCTTTCTGGATGTCTATGCACTCACCTTCTGAGACCTGCACTAAATTGCCAGCCGATACACCTAACCCAGCTCCTAACCTCTAACGAGCTTTCTTTTAATTTGGCCCTGCTGGACTGACAGGGAGTCAGCTTCTGCATCTGCTCCCAGGTTGCTGACAAGCCAGTCAAGTGGGGTATGTGCATCCGTCCCCATATCCTGCACACCACAGCCTCCTCTTGTCCTGTGTCCGCGGAGAGCACTCTTCAGTAATGCAGTCTTCCACGCTGTGATCTACCCGTGCTGGTGTCTCTCTTCCACTTCCCATCCCCAATTTCTGTTTCCTAATTGTTTTCTGAGAGATGCAGTTCTCAATTAGTAGGTTGAAGGGAGTGGAAGGCACTCTGGCTGTTTCAGAAGATATCTGCCAAGACAAGTGCTGGCCCCTTAATTTGAATTTGGAGGAGTCAAGTATTATTTATTTTTTTCAATTCAGATCTTACTTTTCAACCTAGTTCCATTGGCCTTGTGTTTAGGTGAAAATTCCCCAGGAGTTCCCTCTATACATGTTGACCGCAGTCCTGGCTTTCAGTATAGTGAGTTTTATCTCCTATTCTAGGTTTTTGAGATGATTTTAGTGGGATGTTAGGAGAGGCTACATTGGCTCCCTTCACCATTTTAAGGCAGACGTTTCTATCCAGAATTAAGTATTTGTTTTAGCAACTCACAACTTCCTGGATAGCTTGCAAGGAATGCACCTATGCCACAGAATTAAAGATCTTTCTTTGCCAGACTTCATCATAGGCAGAATTAATAACAAGAAATTGCCATTTCAGAGGCTGAATACCCCAAAAGACTTACTCTAATCACCAGATAGGAAATAAAAGCCCTACTGGAGTAGAAGTAAGAGTATCTGGGTTCTCAGAGCTCAGTCATGGACTAGCTGTGGTCAGCCTGGGGTTACTCATGGCACCCCTAAGAGCCTCAGAGTACTGTATCCAGAATAAAGGATTGGACCAAATGGTCTCTCAAGTCCACCCATTCTGGGACTCAGTGGCTTTACCAGCTGTCCTGAACACCTGCTATTAGAAACTTGTCCCTTTTGCACTCAGAGTTTTTGCTGAAAGTAAAGTAAAGGGTGGAAGCACATCCACACTGGGTGTGCAAGCTCCGGCCAGGGGCAGAGCCTGCTGAGGGGGTGTGGGGCGGCATAAGGTGCCGAGGGCCAGTGCCCTCCTTTGGAAGATTCACCTTCTATGGCCACCTGGGCCTTTTTCTGGCTCTACCTCTGCCTATAAAAGTTGTCAGACATCCAAGGGCTCCCATTTCCTGAGTTCCCTCCAGTGCCTTTGTATTAAAGGTAAAAATAAAGACAGGAAATAAAACTTGTTTTCTTCAGAGAATGTCTTTGAGGTGCAGGGAACTGAGAATGGTGGCTTGCTGGCTGCCTTTCATTTAACAATAAATGGACATCGGGGAGTAGCTCTAACATTTGTCCTGACCAACCTGCTCACAATCCTCCCAACGCCCGAGCAAAGGCAGGGGCAGGATATAGAGGAGGAGCAGAGTTTATCACTTATTATCCACATTTCCAGATGAGAAGAGGGGACTGCAGGGATACCCAGATGGGCAGGAATTGCCCCACGTCAGGAGCGAAGCCCGAGGTGTGGCTAGAGCACTCAGGGGCGACCACCAGCCTCCTGGGGCTGCTGACATCTCTGCACTTTAGACATGACCTCTTCCAGAGTCTCCAGAATGAGGGGCGTGTGCATGTGCTCATGTGTGCCTGGCCCCCATGCTCTCTCGATTCTTCTCCCTCCTCTCTCCTTTCTCTCTCTCTCTCCCTTTCCCACCTACTTCCCCACCCCCAGCTCATCTTTGATCTAAGAAGCCAGGCAGTGGTTCTCTTGCTTCCACGAAGCCATTCAACCCGGAGTGCCTTGGCTCTTCAGGATAATTTGCCAAATGGTTTAGAGGATTTTCACGCCAGAGTTTTGTCTGCACTCGCAGTTCGAAGGGAATGGTGGAAAGATAAAACCCAACAACCCAGAATGACTCCAAGTCCATTTGCGTGGTGCATCCTCCCTGTCTCTGCTCTTGGCCTCTCAAATGGATGTGGGTCTGGATGTCACTGGCTCCACTGCCTAAGTGGATTGGCATCTGATCCGTGAGGAAAGCCAGCTCCCAACCTGGAGACAAAGCCATTAAGTTTCCCATCTGATTCAGGCCAGGGACATTTGCAGAAACCAGAGTGAAGTTAGAGTTTAGCTCTCGGGGGCCAAGTTCACCATAGTGGCTCCACAGTAATCTGGACCAAGGTCAGGGAAAACTGCAAGCATTTAACTGCAAACTATTTATAGTTTCCAAATTCTAGCACAAGATAATGAAAGGATTTGATAAGATCCTGGCCCTTGCAGCCACTCCCCCTTCATCAAGCCCTACCACCTTCCAGGTGGATGATCAGTGCCCAGCCACCCCTGACCCTCAGGGGCCAATGCTTAGAGCGGGAGCCCTAAGTCTGTGTGTCAGACCCCTCCTCTCCCTGTCCCCATAGCAATACGCCAGCACATACTCTTTTGCTGCCTGAGAAGCCTGCATTGCTAAGACTTACCAGCATTGATGGCTTTCGGGACATTGTGTACTGTCAGAGTATGTAACTCTTCTAGTCTTGCTTCCCTATTTGAATGCAGGGGATCCTGTTGCTGTTTTAAAGGCTCTTGGATATGCAGATTAGTTCCAGAGACAGGGTGCCCTCCTGGGCATTGTTCTTTTGTCAGTACCAAAGGACCACTTCTTTGGAGCAGGGAAGGAAAGGGAGTTTATTTCCCTTCTTACCTGCACCCCATAGGTTTCTGTGATGGATTTATTTCACTTAGCATGTACTCTCTAGCACCATCCATGTCATTGCAAATGCAAGATTTCATTATTTTTATGGCTGAGTAATATTCCATTTTATATATATAATGGAATATATATATACGTATACATACACACACACACCTCACACATCATCTTTATCCATTCACCAGTCAGTGGACACTTGGGCTGTTTTTATAATTTGGCTATGGTAGATAATGCTGGTATAAACACAGAGACACATGTACCTTTGGAATTGAGTGTTTTTGTGTCCTTTAGGTAAATACCTAGTAGTGCAACTGGTAGCTTTAGGGTAGTTTTATTTTGGAGGAGCCTCCATACTGTTTTCCAAAGTGGCTGTACCAGCTTGCATTCCCACCAACGGTACACGAGGATTCCCCTTTCTCCACATCCTCGCCAGCACCTGTTGTTTCCTGTGTTGTTGATTTTAGCCATTCTGACCCTTGTGAGGTGATATCTCATTGTAGTTTTGATTTGCATTTCCCTGATGGTCAGTGATGTTGAGTGTCTTTTTCATGTGTCTGATTTCACTCATATGTGGAATTTAAGAAACAAAACAAAGGAGCAAGGGGACAAAAAAAGAGAAAGAGGAAAACCAAGAAACAGGCTCTTAACACTGGGGAATAAACTGATGGTCACCAGAGGAGCAGTGGATGGAAGGAACAGGTGATGGGGATGAAGGAGGGCACTAGTTGTGAGGAGCACCGAGTAATGTATGGAAGTGTTGAATCACTCATTATACTGTATACCTGAAATTAATAGTACACTGTATGTTAACTAACTCTAGGAATTCAAATAAAAACATAAAAAACAAAAAAACAAAACAAAACAAAAACCCCATAGGTTTCTTGGAACAAGGTTGGAGCTACAAATATGAACTTACTTGTAATTAGTTTTTCCAGTACAACTCAGCTTGTCTTTCCAGCACAGCTCCAGCCCTGGTACGTGTGCCCTCTTTGCTGGAGAGTCTCCCACTTTGCAGAAGCCCTTGTTGTTGTTGTTGTTGTTGTCGTTTTAAGATTTTATTTATTAATACATTAGAGACAGAGATAGAGAGGCAGAGGCAGAGAGAGAAGCAGTCTCCCCTCAGGAAGCCTGATGTGGGACTCGATCCCTGAACTCCAGGATCACGCCCTGAGATGAAAGCAGAGCTCAACCACTGAGCCATCCAGGCATCCCAGAAACAAGCCCTTGTAAGAGGACAGCTTCAAGCTCTCCAACTGCAAGATGGCAGTGATTCTCCTTAGCATATTTTCCAAACCCGTATACTTGGAGGTCAAGTGACTGCTGACGAGTGCACACCCCCATGCCTCCCCCCCATCTCCACCCTATGCCCTGGCAATATCCCATTGAACTATTCAGGGGAAGTATTTACTGGATGCAAGGAGAATATGGTCCTTCTGCATTATTTATGAGGGGCTACAATACCCATCACATGTAGAATGTATTTGGACATAAATTAGTGATGTTAGGAAACACCAGGGGTCCCAAGCCTATTAGGATCTCTGACACATATATGAAAACACATCATGGTCTTACCTTTTCTACAAGGCTGGGAATTGGCTATGAGACAACTTCACACTGAAAACAAATCTCCTTAACCTTTTATTTGCTATTAGCCCTCTAGGCAGTTCATCTACCACTGAGTAAATCTTGGAAAACCATTTCAGATTATGAATTCCTAATCTGACCTTATTTTTTAAAGACTTATTTATTCATTTTTGAGAGAAAAGGAGAGAGAGAGAGCATGTGGGGTGGAGAGGGGCAGTGGGAGAGAGAGTCTTAAGCAGACTTCAAGCTGAGTGCAGAGCCTGACCCTGGGCTCGATCTCATGACCCTTAGATCATGACCTGAGCAGAAATCAAGAGTAGGACGCTTGGGCGCCTGGGTGGCTCAGTGGTTGGGCGTCTGCCTTTGGCTCGGGTTGTGGTCCCAGGGTCCCGGGATCGAGTCCCAGGTCGGGCTCCCTGCGGGGAGCTTACTTCTCCCTCTGCCTGTGTCTCTGCCTCTTTCTCTGTGTTGTTCATGAATGAATAGATAAATGGAGTCTTTAAAAAAAAAAAAGTTGGACACTTAACTGACTGAGCCACCCAGGTGCCCCTAACCTTACCTTCTTATACACCTTTTTCCTTCTTTCTCTTTGAAGGGAGAAAGAATACTTACATGTACTAAGCACCTCCTGTGTGCCAAGGGCTACAGCTGGCCTTGATGTCTGGAGTGGGGAGCATAGTATCCCCATTTTATAGATGAGGGAAAGGAGACCCAAGGTCACCCAGCTGATAACCAGGGCTCAGTTGTCAAGCGGAGGCCTTTTATCCTGCATCTGACTTTCCCTGGGCAGGAAGGCACAGGTTTTCCTTGGCTGCTATATCTATCACCACAGTAATGCAACGTACGTAACACAGAACCACAAAACCAACAGCGTAAAGCCATACACATTTCTCTTTGCTCCAGAACCTGTGGGTCAGCTGGGCGGTTCTGCTGCTCCGGGGCCACGCTTGGGTGGTCTCAGCTGGACTCACTCAGGCACCTGCAGTCAGCTGCCGGGGCCACCAGGGCCGCTGACCCAGGCTGGCCGGGGTTTGTCCCGTGGCCGCCAGGCAGCGGTCCAAGAGCGTGAACAAGCACATGGCTTCGCGAGGCCTGGGCTCAGAACTGCCACAGTGACTTCTCCCTCATTCATTTGGCTCAAGCAAGTCATCCGAGCAGCCCAGGTCGCCAGCAAGGGCGAGCGGACGCCACCTCGTAGCGCTGGGAGCCGCTATGGAGTCCCGTTGCAGGGGGTACAGGTGTTGGGAAGGGAAGAGTTGGGGCCAACTTTGCAACCAGGCTGCCTCGGTTCCCGCGGTGGGGCTGCGCTGTCCCCTTGGGGGCACCTGCTGCCTGCAAGCCTCTGCTCCCCCCCCCCCCAAGCCTGCGCTGGGAGCCTCTCCTCCTCCATAATAAGGGGCAGGATGGCTGCTGCGGAGAACTTAAACTCTTTCCATTTAAAATGATTCTCCTCCCAAGCGGAAAGAGGGCGGCCAGTCTGGCAGGGGTTAAGTCTTCCACGGATCTGATTAAGCAGAGCAGGCGCCCGAGCAGGAGCCGGTGCGGAGGGGAGCCCGGGGGCGGGAGCCCGGGGGGGGCCCGCAGCCCGCGGACCGCTCCTCCTCCGCTACACCTGAGGCTGGCGCTTCCCGCAGATCCCGCTTCGGAACTGGCTCCCCCGGCGTCGCGTTTTGCTGGTGGAACCAGGATTCCCCTCCTCTCCAGGAGCCCCGCAGCCCACGTTCTCGCCGGCCTCTGCAGGGACCTCCCGGGTGCAGGACCTGCGGTTTCCAGGGAGCAGGGGTGAAGGACAAGTCCATTCCCGCGGGACTCCAGGGCCACCGCGGCCCACTCGGGAAGTCAGAGGGGCGGGGCGCGCTTGAGCGGGGCGGGGATGCGCAGAGTGGGGGCGGGGACAGCTGAGTGAGGGCGGGGATGTGCAGAGTGGGGGTGGGGACGTGCAGAGTCGGGGCGGGGACAGCTGAGCGGGGCGGGGACGTGCAGGGGGGAGGGGGATATGCAGAGTGGGGGCGGGGACCTGCTGAGTGAGGGCGGGGATGTGCAGAGTGGGGGTGGGGACGTGCAGAGTCGGGGCGGGGACGTGCAGAGTCGGGGCGGGGACGTGCAGAGTCGGGGCGGGGACAGCTGAGCGGGGCGGGGACGTGCAGGGGGGAGGGGGATATGCAGAGTGGGGGCGGGGACCTGCTGAGTGAGGGCGGGGACGTGCAGAGTCGGGGCGGGGACGTGCAGAGTCGGGGCGGGGACAGCTGAGCGGGGCGGGGACGTGCAGAGTGGGGGCGGGGACTGCTAAACGAGGAGGGGATGTACAGAGTGGGGGTGGGGATGAGGTGAGCAGGGCAGGGATACGCAGCGTGGGGGCGGGGACCTGCTGAGTGGGGGCGGGGCCAGCTGGGCGGGGGCGGAGCCAGCTGAGCAGGGGTGGAACCAGCTGAGCGGGACAGGGCCGTGCTGAGCGGGGGTGGGGTTAGCAGGGTGGGGCGTGGCCAGCTGAGCAGGGGCGGGGCCAGGTGAGGGGGTGGGACCAGCTGAGTGGGGCGGGGCCATGTGGGCGGGGCGGAGCCCTCAGCAGAGGTGGAACCCGCTGAGCAGGGTGGGGATGTGCTGGGGGTGGGGGTGGAGGGAAAGTGGGTGCTGGGGCGGAGGTAGGAAGAGCTGCTGCATTTCTGGAGGACAGGGACAGGCCGGAAAGCTGATGAAAAAGAAACTGTGCTGAGAAGAGACATGGGTTTACAAATCCAGCCCGAAATATCAGAGATAAGAGGACTAGCGAGGGGAGGCCGATGTTCGCACACCCCGGAGCCCCCCCCTCCCCAGCAGGCCCCGCTTGCCCTGCTACCTAACTCAAGGCCTGCCCTTGCTGCCTTCCGCCAGCGAGTAGCTCCTGAGCGCCTCCTAGGGTCTGCGAGGCGGTCTCAGAGGTCAAACCCTGGAGGGTCTTGCCTGGGAGGGAAGAGAAGCTCTTGGGTCCACTCTCCACCTAGGGAGGTGGGATGAGTCTCCCCAAAAGAGGCACTTGCCCAACATGGGGCTTTTCAGGCATTGCGGGGTGTGCATATTAACACAATTGTGTATATTAAGCTTGCGAGGAACGGCCAAGATGTCCCTAATTCTATCTGCCAGAGAAGGGATGAACAGGTGTCACTAAGACAGCATCTTGCCTTTGGTTTGGGACAGCACGTGAAGTGGTAGAATACAGAGGGAGAGGCCCACGCAGGCGAGTCGCCGCCACGGGGGAAGGCCCGGGGCACCCGTGTCGGGCCCAGTGAGCCCCGGTGAAGGAAGGCCCGGGCAGCCCGGTGACCCCACAGCTAGGGAAAGCAGGCCCGGCTTCGCACTTAGGTCAGCGGGAACTGCCAGGCCCTCATCCATTTCCACCTTCTCCCTTTGTCAGTTGCTCAAGAAAAAATAAGACTACGAAGTCTTTCCTTTCAAATCTTAGGAATACAACTCATTTCCATGAGATCTTTTCCTTTCCTGACAGTTAAGGCCCGTGTGCGGGAGCGCAGAGGACCTTCCCGCACTGATTCTAGCAAACTGCGAGGCTGAATTCTGTGCTGTTTGGCTGAATTCACGGGACAAAACCCCCAGTATGAGAAGCTCCCGCTCCAGAGCAGCAAGTGCTGAGGAATCTGACCTGGTGTTGGGCTCCTCTTGCTTCACGGTTTCCCCCCGGCCTAGGGAGGCTGGGAAGGGGCCTCTGGGCCTACGTCCTAGCTCCAGTGCCAGTTGTGTCACCCTGAGCAGGTCCCTGAACCTTCACCACCTGTAAAATGAGAATCTACATCTCCACCCCACCTTCCTCCCAAAGGTGTGGTAGGAAGAAAGTTCTGATGGGCTTCAGCCTCCGGCTTTGGCTCTCACTCCCCTCACTGGGCCTCCAGCTCCCCATGTGAACACTGACAGCCCTGGGCCAGACAAGCGCCCTCACGCTCCAGGACCCAGTGAGGAGGATCCAGTTGTGGTACGAGATGTGCAGGTGCCTTGAAGGGCTGAAGCCACTGCACCTGTGGCACCAGGCATCAAGGTTAAGTGTGGGTCCAGGATGACTGCTGCCTGTATCTGCCTCACAGAACCAACTAGCTCCTGTCCCCCTTAACGCTCTATGCCCATCACCCACCCCCCAATACACACACACATACACACACACACACTCACAGCTGAGGTCACTCACCTGGGGCACCGGGTCCTCTCAGGAAAGACCAAAAAAGAAGATAAGGCAGATGGTGGCCCTGTCTCTGCCCCTACTTTGCTTCTCCCTGGCGTCCGGTCTTCCCCTCTCCACAGCGGCCCTGGCTTCCAAAGACCCTTTATCCCTTAGCGTGTGAGTACCAAAAGACCTTTGTCACAGTACGGAAAGTTAGTGGTGGGTGAAAATGAATCTTTTTTTGTTGGAGAAACTGCGTGGTCACCTACCTTTGTGGCACCAGGGCTCCTCCCCCACCAGGAGCGGAAAGGGAAGGCACAGGACAGTCAGTGCAGGGCTTCTCCTTGGCCTCCTTAATGTTTTTCTCTGGTCCCTGGTATCAGCCCTCCGCCTGTCTCACCTCCCTCTGAATCCCCTCCTGATGTGAGGCACCTGCCGCCTGCCCTGACCACATACTGTCGCGGTGCCCATATGTGGGTGCCAGACAGAGCCGTGGCCAGTTCCTCTGGGCAGCTGAGGGCAGCTGGGTTCCTGAGGATCCCCAGGAGCAGCCTGACCACACAGGGAGCTGCAGTTGGAGGCAGAGGGAATGGTCCCTTGTGGAGAGTTCGCTTTTCTGGTTCAGAAAGATGAGCCACAGGGAGCAGCACATCCCTGGACAGATGCTTGCTTTGTCCTGTTTCCAATCCTCTGAGGGGAAAAAACAAAAAAAACAAAAAAAAACGCACGGTGGCCTCTGGGGGAAAAGTGAGTTGGCATCTTAAGATCTCAGGGAGGGCCTGTGCCTTGGACCAGAGCTTCCCTCTTACTATTTCACCCTGGGAAACCGGTGATTTGAAAAATTTGTCCAGCCAGGACCCTGCATTTCTTAGGCAGGAACAGTCCCTTTGTGACTAATCCCAGATGCCTCTCTTTGTGTATACCTGCCAGTCACAGGCCCCGGACCAGCAGGAGGCAGCCAGCATTACCAGTGTAAGCTGATACTATTCCTGCCCAAAAAAAAACGAGATGGGGAAAGGCCCCCATAATCTGGGTAGGTAGCCTCACTGTAGATAAACAAATGATGCCTCTTAGTCTCTAAAATAGAAATAAATGCTCAAACCCCATGGCCAACACAAGGACCACGTACTCCGTGAGAGGAGAAGTCAAGGATGGAGGAGGGCTTTCTGTGCCCACATCCCCACCTCACCACCACAGAATGCACACATTAACCTCTGGTGTGCCCCCCCCCCCCCCCCGCTTTTCTCCTAGAGAGGGAGAAGCAGCAGATCCAAGTGGTCTGCAGGAGCCTGGACTAACCTACCTTCCAGAGGCAGGATGTACCTTGTGTGGCTGGAACCCTGGAGAGACTGGATCCACCCTCACCGCTGATGAACACCTGCTGTCTGTTGGGTTTCTGACACGTTCCTGGGTCAGAGGGAGCTATCTGGCTTCTTCCTAGCTGTTTAGAAATGGCTATTTGACTGTAGTGTAATATGTTCACACCAAAACCATTTACACTCTAGCTGTGCCTGTGGGGTTGGCTCACTTCACGCCTCATACCAGCTTCCAGACATCATTCGGGCATAGGCTTTCAAAGCAGGTGTCCAACCTCTTGCTCTTATTTTCCTTCAGCTCCAGATCAACTGCTCGTGTAAGAGTCATGGGGTGAATGCTGTTAGTGGTGTGTTTGTGATTTCTGTAACTGTCAGAGGTGGAGAGCAAACCTGTCTCTTTGAAACATGTGAAGAAATAAATGCCTTATAGCACCAAAGACAAGTGTGGGGTGCCTGCCAACTGGCTGGTATAAGGACTCTGGACAGGGTACGTACCTACTGTCTCATTATTTTGGGCTCTTGGACTTGCTGTAAGTTTGTAGACCACAGGCTACATCTTCGCATTGGTTGGTGTGGAATCTGGTGGATTGGAAAGCTGCTGGAAAAGCGAGCACAGATCTCTTGATTTGTTCTTTCTCTACAGTTTGCTGAACATTGAGACTCTAACGTTTTTCTCTTAAAGTGTGTGTGTGTGTGTGTGTGTGTGTGTGTGTGTGAGCAAATATAATCTGACCGGCCAACATGAACCAGCACTATTGCCTAAATACCCAATTAAAAGTACAAATAAAGCATTCTCTGAAGAATAATCAATATTGATAGGAAATTTGAGGGATGTATGGTTAACCCAAAGGCGCATGAATTGACAGAGGACCTCCGCCGATGTTTGTAGAGGATATTTGCCCAGATTTTGTTATCAAGAGATTACCGTGCACCACTGTTTACGCAGAATCCTTCCAATGAAGACTTGGTATCTGGTGTCCCAGGAGGCTGGGGTGGGGACAGTACTCTGGAACCAGAAGTGGCTGGTTCCCATGTCTCAGAAGGGTCCAAGGAGGTTTGTAAAAGCACAGGTTCCTGAGCCCTGCCCTGCACAATGAAAATCAGAATCCCTGGGAGTAGAGCCCCAGGGCTGCCCTGCAGATAGATCCCCTCTGATGTACCAATGGCGTGGGTGCCCTTTCTGTAGAGGAGAAAGAGGGAGGGTTGGAAGGGCGGATTCTTACCCTGGGTCTGCAGCAGACTTGGAATGGGACCTCAGGTCAATGCCTTACCCAGTCTAGGTCTCAATTTATTTCATTTTAAAATGAAAATAATTCTGCTGACTTACCCACCTCAGGATTCTTGGGGAAATGCAATTAGAGGGAAGGTGGGGAGGAAGCACTTGTCCATGCCCTCTTCGAGCTCTGCTGAGGGCAGCAGCATCGTTACTTCCATTAGATGAGGAACACAGGCTCTGAGAGGTGAAGCAATTTGCCAAGGTCCCAAGACCTGAAGATGAAGGAGCCCTGTTGCGAATCCAGGCATGCCTGGTTCCAGAGCTCTCCTTTCCATCAAGGTGCTTCTCTGATATTTTAGCTATCAGGTATATGCTTGGGAGTCAGCTGAGGCATGTGGACCAACAGCATTGGCATGGCCTGGAAGCTCATTAGAGATGTAGGTTCTTAGGCCCCTCCCAGGCTCCCCGCCCCTGAGTCTGCATTTGAACGAGTTCTCCAGGGATCCTTTTGCCTTATCTCTCTCTCTCTCTCTCTCTCTCTCTCTCTCTCTCTCTAATATTTTATTTATTCATGAGAGTTACAGAGAGATAGAGAGGCAGAGACACAGGCAGAGGGAGAAGCAGGCTCCCCAGGAAGCCCAGTGCAGGACTCGATCCCGGGACCCCGGGATTATGCCCTGAGCCACTCAGGGGTCCCCCTTTTGCCTTCTCTAGGGTGAGAAGCACTGTCAAGGAAGAATGGAGATTGCACAAGAGAGTAAATCTGAAGATAAGGGCATATAGTAAATATACAGAATCCAACACAAATGGAAGATCCTCGCAGGGATGAGCAAGGACGCGGCCTTTATTAGGCCGAGCCCATGAGGAGTGAAAGGCGTGGAGTATCTCAGCCTTCCCGTCTGAGCTTCCGTTGCCAGGGAAGCTCGCCTCCCCTGAGAAAGTCCCACCATCCAAGTGAATGGGTTTTATGGTTTTAAGGTGGAAACAAATTGCTTTCATCAGAGTGTGTGGGTGTGAGTGTATATTTAATTTTCAAAGATAATATGATTACTTTTATGTTTAAAAAGAGAGAAGGAAAAATCAGGAAGAAAGTGTTTGCCAAAGCGACGTGTCATCCCTTCCCATGTATTTCAGGAGTGATCCCTTTATGGCAGAAAGCTCCCACCGGGGAGGACAGCCGGTTAGGTGAGGGGACGGCCAGCGTCCACAAGATCCTCTCTCTGCATGCTGGTCCTCAGGTTAACTTGTGAGGCCCATCAGTTTGAAGAGCATCCCCGATACTCCAGCTGTAGCAGCTCCCCTGCCCGAGATGCTCTCTGCAGAAGGTCATGCCCGGCCCCGGGGCCAAAGCAAAACTGGCAAACCAGGGCTTTGAGAAGTGCGGGCACACATCCGGGCAGCACCCAGACTGCTCGATTTGGGGGGTGTTGGTCCAGTTCAAAGGGATTCCCAGCCTGTGCCCGGGACGTCCAGTAGGATTTGACTCAGGCAAGAGCATCTCTGCTCCCTCCTTGCCTTTCCCGGATTAGCTCTGCTGGTGCCTCACGACACCCCTGGGTGAGCTGGGCTTGCTTTCCAGTGACTCCAACATGTGTTCTCATGTTTAAGTTCCTGATTTGTATGCACCCTGTTACTTAACCCTTACGAGGCTCTTCTGAGACAAGAACCAGTCGGCATCCCAAGTATTCCATTGGGTTACACAGACCTACCCTGCCTTCCGGGGACTTGAGGGTGAGGCAGAGAGAGTGACACCAAACTAGTGTCCTCCGTGGTTTGGGCTGCTTCCCCCACCCCCAGCCCGTGCCCTCTTGTACCGGCTTCGCTTCAAACTATCCAAATTGGAATCGGCTAAACCAACTTTTTTTTTTTTCCAGTCTTTCCCTCCTTGTTTTGTTTTTCCTTAATTTTTCAGAAGTCTGGAAGAAGGGGATTTGGGATGATACCATCATTCTCTCACTTCTCCTTTCATTCTGTTAACAATTTTTTTTGAAAGAAGCTTTGATTTTGAAAAAGATCATGCACCTTAAAAATTTGGGGGGCTCCAGAAAGTCATTTCAGCTAAGCTGTAAACACTTCTAGAAAGCTGAAAATGAAAGAGGAGCTGCCCGCCCAGGCTCCCCCGGGGGACCTGGAGCCATCACTCCCTTCACGGTGCCTGATTTCAGAGATGAAGAATTTTCAGGGTGTGCTGGAGGCAGGGGGCTGCGGCTGGCCAAGACCAGACTGCGCAGAGCAGCCTTGCTGTTCTCACCGTCCTCTCTTCTCCACTAACCGGTCCCTTCCATCACCCGGAGATGAACTGGGAAGGCTGGTTATTGACAGCTGGGCAATTGGCACAATAAAGTTTAACGGTTTACATCCTCTTGTACGATTTTGTCGATGTTTTCAATGGCTCACCTTCTCGGGTGCTGGTTCTCACACTTGTACTGACTCGCTCCTTCTTCTCTTTCCCTTCAAGCGTGCAAACGCAAAGAGCAAGAACCAAACAAAGACAGGAACAATTCCCAGAAGAAATCCCGCCTGGTGTTCACCGACCTCCAACGCCGAACACTCTTTGCCATCTTCAAGGAGAACAAGCGCCCGTCCAAAGAGATGCAGATCACCATTTCCCAGCAGCTGGGCCTGGAGCTTACGACCGTCAGCAACTTCTTCATGAATGCCCGGCGCCGCAGCCTGGAGAAGTGGCAGGACGATCTGGGCACAGGAGGCTCCTCATCCACCTCCAGCACTTGTACCAAAGCGTGATGGGAGGACTCTCGCGGTTGGGCACAGGTCACCTCCAGATGGGGACAACCGACACAAAAGAAAACACAAAGGAAAAAAGACACCGGATTCTTAGCTGGGGCCCTTCACTGGTGATTTGAAAGCACAATTCTCTTAAAAAGAAACTTCTATTCTAGCTGTAATCATAGGCCAGGTGTTCTGTTTTGTTTTGTTTTTAATGGCTATGGAGTCCAAGTGCAAGCTGAAAATTAATCTTTTTGAACCGGACATTGTCCTCTCAGCATGCTGAGCATCCCAGAAACCCAAATGAGGCCTTCCTGGAGCGAAGTGATTCCAGTGTGGTGTCAGCCAAGCTCGGGATCTCGCCAGATGTCAACAGTCCCACTCTGGGCCCTGTTGCAGTCAGAGTTCCCACCTGTCACAGTGGGAATTTGGCCTGTGTAAAGATTCTGAGTTTGGGCTCCTAAGATGCTACCATAAGAGATTCTTCTAGCAACAAGAATGACCTCATTTGCTTTCCAAGTGCTTAGCCTCATCATACCACAGTACACCAAAGTTCACAGCCATAACATTTAAAAAAAAAAAATCAGAATAATTACTGAGCACAACTTTTAAATACGGAAATTTAAAAAAAAAAAATCCAAGGACCTGTTTTTCCAACTCAGGCATCATTCCATTGAATGGTTTGGAAAGCTTTAAGTTGATCCAGTTTACAATTTTCTTTTCCTTACCTCCTGGAAATCTCACGTGGTCTTGGATCCATCAAAAAAAAAAAAAAATCAGTTCTCTTGAGCTCAACGTATCAAGCACAACGTAGATAAACAGAGAAGTAAGGAAGGTTCTGGATTCACCACATCTGGATTTTCAAGACGCTGATTGTGAAGTCATTAGGGAATCGTTGGGAATATGGCTTCAAGCACATTTTGCAGTTTGCTACAAATTCTGTTTGTACATAATGCAGACGCACACTCAGGAGGCCAATTTAACTGTTACGGTACATGGAGAAAATGCAGCATTTTAAAAGATCTAGATTTTTTTAGATCATTGATGTATCCTCCTCGGTTATTAGTCACCTGGTTCCTCCTATTGTGCATTGTAACTACCACATGATCCATTCTCACTATTTCAGATTTCTGTTGTTTCCTCATCCATCCCATCGGTAGGGACGTTTTTCAGTGTTTTCTAGCAAGAAAAAAAAAGGAAGTAATTCAAACCACCATACGTGTAACTCATGAGGGTCATCTGGTCCCAAATCTCTTCCATTGTCGATTCATCCTTGCAAAACAGCTGAGTAAATCTGGAGAAAACACAGCACACCAAAGAAGCAGAATACTGCAAACCAAAGACATTTATTACTTGCCATTTTCTAGCCTAAAAATACTGTGATTACTTTTAGAAATCAGAAAACCTCTGCAACTCCGAATGGCATTCAGCTCTTGCATTTGGCTCACCATCAGGCTGAGCAGACGGGCTAGCCAAGCCACCCCGGGGAGTGGCTTTGCCGCCAGCCCTGGCTCCTGGCTGTCACCTTCCCACAGCACGCGGAAGAGCGCCCACACGACTCTGGGAGGTTGCGAAGGTCACGATGTGCATATTTACCAGTGAATGGCCCCAGGTGGGCACCACGGGGGAGGGGTTCGAAGCAAGCCAAACGCTGCAATGATTCTTTACAGACACTTGAGACTGACTTTTTTATGAATTACTTAATCGAAACCAAAGAAACTTTTTCTGCACCTAATTCTGCAACAAACAAAACTGTTCCATTAAAATGAATAAATAAATACGTAAATCCGTGAAAATCACCACCACCAAGAAGGAAGCACGCCAGAAAACAAAAACAAAAAAACCCCACAAAATCAAAACCAAAAACAAAACAAAACAACAACAACAAAAAACACAAAAAACAGCGAGACACACTGTGTTTAAACAGACCTCTTGGGACATTTTTTGGAAGCAGATTTTAAAGAAAGGGTTGAGACAGGAATAGATATGAGGAAAAGCCTCGGCGGCTACTGCTTCATTTGACAACTCACGCGGTAATCTTAAAGTTGAAGATTGTCTTTAATTTGTGCCTATGCAGTTTTTCAAAAGAACACGGAACAGAGCAACAGAAACCTCAACAGCTACAATACCAAAGATGAGGATTTCTCACATCTTTTGTTTCAATTCGTTATCTCCTCTTGTCTGGCTAAAATACTAATAGCGTCATTGATCTGTGGGAAGGTAATCAATTTTGTTTCTGAGCAACAAAAGGAAAGGGTCATTGATTTGATTTTATTGTTTCCCTTTAATTTTGTTTTATGGCTTTCTACCCCAACATGGAATCTCTCAAAAGGTTCCATGGACTCCAAGTTTAAGATGTTGGGATACTGAACTGTTCTCTCTACTCCTCGGAGTTTGGGGAATAATGTCACTTGAATGTTCTTTGCTAACCCCTTAGACTTGGTTCCTTCTATTTTCAGAGTCTCAGCATCAGGGGAGGGAAGGGGAGTGAGGGTCAGGGTCAGAGGTCTTGGTGACACATCCTCTCCTGAACCACAGAACCAAAGAGTTTATAGAGGAATCAACAGCCTCATTTTCATGTGATTGCTACATCCTAACGGCTTCATTTGGGGGAGGGGGGAAACATGTAAAAATAATTGCCAGTTTCTACTTTTCTATTAGCTTTTTAAAAATCGGCTGTAAAGTTGCATTTCTAAAGAAAGAGATATATATATAATATATGAATACATATATAGATTCAACTTGACATTGGTGATAACCCCAAATTCTTGCTGTCCGAATCCATGTCTTGTTTTGGTCAAGTGCTTCATTTATTAAGCATTCAGTTCCGAATTCTGCTCATTTCTCATGCCATCCCAGAGCCCAGAGTCCGTTCTCCACTGTGGATGATTTGGAGTACTCAGATTTCTGTGAAAGTTCCTGAAAAGGTTGAAAGTCCAACTCCAGCATTTCAACATTTAGCCTGTTGATAAATGGATCCATGGTGCAAAGGAGTTTTTATTTGTATCTGGAGTCATCTCTAGTCTACGCCTCAGCCACCGTCAAGGTAGCGAGTGGGGTCTGTCCATGAGGCCGGGCCCACAGCTGGGCTGGGGCCAGTGGGGTGCTTGTCTTCTGTAACTGCTGGGGAGGCTCGGTGGTCCATTCCCACTAACTGTGAAGATGAGGCCAGTCCAGAAGGTGTTCTCCAGGAGCTACCCCGTCCTATCAGGGTGTCCAGATCCCCTCGGTGAGCAGATCCACCGAAGGGACTTCTCACAGGGGAAGCCCAACTTGTGTTGCGATGGGCTGACCAGGTTTCCCCAGGGTGGCAGTTACCAACCTGTATTGACAGGCCTGTGTGCAACCACAGCAGGCACTGGAGTAAGGCAGTGATACTTACTCCTCGGGGGCTTGTCTCAAGCCTGGAGGGAAAACACAAAGCAGGGTTTGGGGCGAATCCCAGCGTCCTGCCCCCGAGTGCCCCATTGTCCGAAGTGCCACCTCCTTGCGCCCACCACGGGGCTCTCCCTTGGCAGGGGCAGCAGTCACAGAGCTTTGAAGGAATATGACTCTCCATGGCTTTTGTACTCCATCCGATCGCAACATTTTCCAGGACTTTTCCTGGTATCCTTTTGTCTCTTGCTCATACCCCATGTCTTCTTTGTCAGACGACTGAGAAAAAGAGCATGTTTCAGCCGGGGAATGCTCCATATGGGTTGATAAAAAAGGAGTTTCAGCTCAGCCCTTTCTAAATGAAATCCTTGTGACTTGGGGCCAGTGTTTTGGAGATTGGATTGAGGGAACAAGCCTGCTTGGTTTGGTTAGCGATCCTTTGGCACGCTAATCTCACCATTTGGGTTCCGGCACCCTCTGAAGATGTCAAAACCCAAAGAGGCTGCCTTTGTGGCCTGAGATTTCCGTAGTGCTAAAACCTGTTGTAGCCACGTACACGCCCTCCGTGTTGCTGGTGACCCGAGGAGGACGTGATGATGCAAAAGGGGCAAGAACTTCCCTCCAAGGACATTTGTCAAATGTTTCTTACTGGATAATGTCATCCCAGAGAGAGGTGCTTGCTTCTGGAAAATTATTTACATACATCTATGAGTACACATGTGTATTCATATATTTATGGATCAGAATTATAAGCCCTACAGAATTTCAATTTGTGAAAAATCTGAAAGCAAAAAAAAGATCCTGCCAATTGAAAGGTAATGAAATTTGACCCAGTGGGTTTCCTCAAGCATTTTTAAAACTTAAGTTAATCATTTCAGAGAAAATAACCATTTGGACTTGGTTAGACTTGAGGATCTGTTTCTTCAATCCAAAACAATTCCAGGCATGCCTCAGCCATCAGCAACAAAGTGGACAGTGTAAAGGGACAGTCTAAGCCAAAATTCACATTCTTGAGGCAACAGAAATCTAGAGGCTATTGAGTGGAAAAAATAACTTTTCTTTATTCCTGTAGAGAAATAAGCTTGCTTCACTTTTGTTTGCAATGTGATTTTGGTACTGGGGATATAATTCTTTCATCCTGGGAAAATTTTTTAAAGAGCCAGTCTAGTTCTTTTTTAAAGGAAAACAACAACAATAAAAACTCAACCCTGATACATAAAGGCTTTTCCAAAATGTAAAATGGTAGGTTGTACCACTTAAAGGGGAGGAAAAGGAATGAGGTGCTCAGGAGGCCACTTCCTCTGGAGAGGTCAGAGCATCAGCTTTGCATCTTTTGCCATGGGCTCTTGGCTACTGTGGGCTTAGAAAATGTAAGCTAATTTTCATTTCAGCCTAAAATGAACCCAGAATTCGGAAGGTAGATCCGACACACACACACACACACACACACACACACACACATGCATTTTTGTAATTCAAACGGTATATTTGAAAGCCAAATATAAATACCTTTTAGATGATCTGTCATTTCATCTGACCTGTGCTGGTCACCCACCTTTTAATGCCAATAAATTAAAGTTGAACTTTTTTTTTTTTTTTTAAATCACTACTACCTGGTATAGGCTGGGAAACTTTCCCACTTTTGAAACAATGCTGGTAGAATTATTGAAGTGTCTGACTACCATTACCCAAGTGTCATGACAATATACCTCTGCAGTGAACTCTGATTTTCAGCAGGTAGTATAGTAGGAATTTTTAAAAATATAAAAAGAACAGCCTGAGTCCCAATGTTGTTGAAGAATAATGGACTCTATTAAAAAGCAGAGGAAAAGGGATGATACATGTGTTGAAGGTTGACCCTAAAGCCCAAACACAAGTCCTATGAAAGTAACTGCCATGATTCTTAACAGATCAGAGATGATTTTTGTTGTTGTTGTTGCTGCTGACACTGTGTAGTTGGACTTGTTAGCCTAACCAGGAAGAGTGGGTAAGAAATGGTAGATAGAGAAGGGATAGAGCTGGTGTGCCTGTAACTTTCAAATATTCACATGCAAGACTGGATAGCTAAATAATTTTGTACATTTAGCTAAGACCAAGTCACCTCTAAAACAACAGGAGAAAAAAAAAATAAAAAAAAAAATAAAACAACAGGAGATTATAGTTTTCAAATAAGGCCCCCAAATCCTTACTAAAGGAAGAGGGGGCTGTTTGTTGTATAAGTCTCATAAATTAATGATATTGGCTTTAAATATGGCTGTCCCGATGCCCATTTTCTGCCCATGATTTATTTCTTTCTGAGGGAGAGGGGTGGGGGTTTGTTTTAGAAAGTCTCAGAATGTGTTATAAAATACCAAAATAATGATTAATGTAAGGCCTTATGTATAGGTAGACACAAAGCCTATAATTGAGGCCGATTGGGCTATTAGATGAATCCCATAGGGACTTGAAATGCTCATTGTTCTCAGATACCAAAAGGACTCTGACAGTCTGAGACAGGTTAAAGTGAGAGCCCAAGCTGTCCTTATAGGTTTTTGAGTTTGGTTGACTGGAATCAACTTGCTGAGACCTTTTTAGTGGAGAAAATGTGTATAAGGGAAAAAAAAAAAACCACATTGCTACAGGTCTGTTCATTCCATGGAAGCCTTCCACATTGCTCCATCTTCAGCAGCAGACATTTCACAGAGCATAAACCTTGGTAGATAAGTTTGCCTAAAGCTTATACAGTCTGTCAGCGTGGATGTATATGGATTTAGAGACATCTCTCGACATGTATTCTCATAGCTGTCCTTATAGCAACACACATTACCTATGGGTGTCCAGACTGTGCACAGACATCTCCATACATGTATGCTGTCATCTGTTACAACAAATGAGTTCAAATGATCACTTAACATCTATGTGAGACTTCTACAATGTGCATTGCTTTATTTATTATAACATCAAAAACTAAAGTGCAGGAAAGAAAAGTATCCCAGCATCTTCATGGTGTACACTTGGAATTACTTTCATTTGGGCACATCCAAGATAAACTCAACTTTCAAGAAACCTTGGATATTGTTTAATCATCTGTGTAAGAATGACACATATGCTTGATGACTTCGGTTGAATAGCTTTATTCTGGATCTCTCATAACTACAGCTAAATCCAAAGACCTGGAAAAGGACAAGAAAGAAAAAAGAAAAAAAAAGGAAAAAAACAAAAACAAAAAAAAAAATAGCAAAGTGCAAAGTCATAGGAGAAAAGTGGGCTCTGGTTTCCAGGGTTGAGACAATGGGATGTGGTGTCGTGGGGGCTGCACCAGCTAGAGGGGGAGGTGGGGATTTTTTTCTTTGTGCTTGTCACATCGAAATGGTCTTTATGAACATGAGGAAGTTTTAGAGGTTATGATTTCCTGCTTTATTTTCACTTAGCTATCGAAAGAGGCTATACATTTTGTCCATCAAAAAAAAAAAAAAAATGAAGACCGTCAAAAAGAAACATTTTTCCCCCCTTTGTCTCTTTGGGTTATGACCCAACAGGCTATGTACCATTAATGTAATTAATTTATTTAAATTAGTTTCTAGCACACAAATGTATAGGATTTTGGTAGTTAGTTCATCATCTTAGGTTAATTTTACTCCTCGTGCTTATTTATCGAAATATAGACCAATGGTGCATCAGAGATGCAAGATTTCTTTTAGGATTCTCTTGAAAGATGGTTTGCTTTATAAAGCAGTGAAAATCTGTTACAGACAGGGAAAAAGTACAGGTTACCAAAAAAAAAAAATCAAGGTATTTTTCCTTCTCGAATTAACTTTGAAAATAGTTTAATGATTATTAAATTATTTAATTTAAGTTTGCAGCCCCACCTGGTACCAGGCAAATGTCACCTTTTAATTATTGGGGCCCTCAGAGCCTTCCTATCGTAACTTATTTATTTAACTTATTCAGCATCTACAAAAGGTGCACTGTATAGTTTATATTTTTTATTTAAAACAATAGAGAGCACTGCAGTTTGTTTGCTGTCAGAACAACAGAGCAAAGTTTGTGGACGAGCAATGACTATTCAACCCGAACCTGTGCGTTCAGAAAACACATGTCGAGACCCTGCTTCACCAGCCTGGATTTCGGGGCTTCTTTACAGAAACTGGAAAAAAATAAATAAATTTTCAAAGATCATAACAGCAAAAAGAGAGAAACCCTTACACTAGCTGCTTCCAAGAATGAACTCTGTATGTGTGTAAAACAACAAAACAAAAAGGGAAAAAAAAAGCAGAAAAAAGAAAAAAAAAAGGAAAAACTTTCTATTTCTAGTGAGAACCAAAGAAGGCTACCTCACTGACTTTTTCCATTTGTAATTTTAATCGTGTTGATGACACCAAAGATACCAAAGATTTCTTTCTCTGTGCGGTCTGCATTTTGCTTGTGCTCTTTTATAATTTTAACTATTCTCTCTGACATATGGTATGTACAGCCACAGCTCAGATACCCCAAAGAAATAATTATCTATGTGACGGTGGCTGCTAATTTGGAAAGGGATATTTTCTGTGTTTCTCTCATTTGTTCACTGTCCCCTGCACATGTTCAGGATGCAAGTTCAGATGCTGCTGTAATTGGACTCCTTAAATTCCAATTCCAAATTGGTGAAGAAGACTGGTTGGAAGTGGCCTTCAGTCTTAGCTGTGACCTCTGTCCCCGCTTTGGAGCTATCACAGTAAAGATTTCTAATTAACTGAACCATAGAAATTCTAATCATTGAGCGAAAGAGCTGGAAGGGACCTTAGAAATTTAGTCCAACCCCCAGAGGCTCAGAGGAGTGAAATAGTTACCCAACCGTCTAGGGGCAAAGCCCAGACAAGCCTCCTCCTGCCTTCTGCTCCAGCGCTGTACCCATTGCTCAGAGCTACCTGTGCATGAGATGGGCCATATGTTGGCAGAGAGGAAGGGGGCAATCCTTTAGCAATGAGTGGGGTCTGGGGCTTGTCACTTAACATTTTCACTCTGTAGAAGCAGCCACAGGCATTTCAATGCCATCTGGTTAGCATCTCAACATAAAGTCACATAAGATGAGTTGCTTGCAAAGGTGGCCAGTCGTAAACTATTAAAGCTCATAGAGGGGTTTTTGCCCTGGAAGTAGGCATTGATCCGTGTGACCACTTTTGAGCCTCTGCATTGCAAAGTGTTGTATATAGAAACGTTTAATTCAGTGAGAAGATAAAGTCCATTCTTGGTCTGTGGAGTTTCATTATTATGGATATTTTTAGGTCATATTTATCAGAGAAAGGGACTTTGATCACTGCACAGGTGAGAGTGAAGCTGTTCAGCTTTTGTCTTTTTCCTCTTGACGTGTGGGTGTTTATACTTTGTTTCTAGGCCAGCTCTGTATATATGAGAAGTTTAAGCCTTACATCCTTGGATCCTTAGGGATTATTCATTGTAAATGAAAGATAACCCTAGAATTTCAGAGGAATAGATAGATAGACCACTTTCAGAAGTGATTAGTTAAAGTTGCTTCTCTCTTCCCTTCTTACTCATAAAATTAATTGGTCCTCTGTAAGTTTCTTTTGATTCCATTAAATGATTAAATCACTATTAAGATCCATTCCTCAGAGTGATTTGTATGTTAGCCAATGAATCATTCTCAGCTTTTGACCAGATGGGTTTTAGACATATGCAAAGATCCACCTCTAGTCTGTATGGCTCTTTATTGAGTACTCGTGTTTTTTGCTTCACATACTGTACTTGTCTTTGAGCTTTTTAAGAGACTATTAGACAAAGAAACTAAGAAGGGAAAAGACCAGTCAACTCATCCACCTCATGCATCAAAAGATTAGCTGGTAGAGGAATTTAGAAGACAGATTGACAAGACTAGGAGACACATACCCCTTTGCAGTTTCCCATACAGACACCTGTGAAAGTTCTCTCTTGTTCAGACAAGCTCCAAGCTCCATCTCCCCCCGCCCCCCCCCATATGAGGCAAACTTGCAAGGCCTTCCTTCCAAACAGCAAATGACTTTGGTTTTCTTCCCAAATTCCTATTAAAAACAGAATTTTCAGAATACCTGGGAGACATAAGAAAGAAGATCTGCTGTTTGGGCAACAGAGTGCTCCCCTAGAAGCAAAACAAACTCCACCCTCCCCACTACCAAGCCCCCACAAGAGGGAACCCAGAGAGAGTGATTGCAGCCTGAACACAGAAAACATCCCAATTGGCAGTCTCCTCCTCAGCAACCCCCCCCCCCGCCCCCTCCCAGCCTCATGCTTCACTTGCAAAGTGTGACATAACCACGGGACGAGTGCCTTGCTTGAACCAAAGCAACGATTTAGCCAGTCTGGACCTCTCTGTGCTTTTTTTAATCCTTCCTGTGAATACCTCAGCTTCAACTGGGCCTCCATACAGTAAATTGGTGGGCTTATTGTACTGTGGTGCTTTGCAATGCAACCCTGCAAAGAACAAGATTTGTACTAATACCAAAGGTTCTTTCTCTCTGTCTCCTCCTTCTGCCTCCCCCATTCTTGTCCCTTTTCTAGTTTTTCACGGTTCCAAAGCTTTAATATGAACCTGGGCATGTTGGCAATGCAGACCGCGCAAATCCTTACCGAATTTTCTCAGATATACCTCATAGATAATAGTGTTTAGAGTAATGTTATTATAGCGTATGTAATAAATTATTCACTGTTTCTTTTGGTAACTGTGATTTAAAAAAAGAAAAAAGAAAAAAAAGCTTTATACGTTTTAGGTTGTGCTTTTGTAATAGACAAAAAGGTGCGCTTAAAAAAAATGTATGTTCTTTTTTTTTTTTCCCCTTTGGATTTTATTTATTCTGGATTGGGGAAAGTTGCAGAATGAGCCCAAAGTTTACAGTTTCATATTTTGCTGAAGAAACAATCTGTGTTCATTTGCTCTGTTGAAAAAAAAATTATTTTCTACATTTGTGCTACTTGGTCTGAACAATTAATTGTTCTGTGTTAACAGTGTAGTATTATAATTAGCAACTGCCAATCAGTGCTATAATTTTATGCATGAGGCTAAAAATTTAGCAGTGTGATGCATTGTGGTCTTAATAGCAACATTTTTCATTTTGAACTAGATCTTCCCCTTTGGTTCAATGGACTTTATTTATGCATGGGTGCCGATCGTTTGTTAGCAGTTGTTGAACAGTTGTGTATACATTAAACTGTGAAAATGTACACAGTTCAGCCTCAGACATTGGTAATATTGGTTTTATTGGGAGATATCTCACCTCAAAAAAACCTTTACATCTATTGAGATTTCAAAATGAGTCCAATTGAATCGAAATCAAATTTTAGGAGAAAAGTCATTCCAAGTTTGAGTTACCAACGTGCATTCCACAAATCGGGATCCTCATAACTGACCAGCAGTACCACTGTATTTGAGAGGGGTTTGGAAACAAACATTGAAAAAAACAACTCAACTCTGCATTTTTAATTTCCTCGAAAAGGAGTCACTTTGGCTTTATGTTCATGACCTCAGACCTAACTGGCCATGTTAAATGGAGATATGAAACCATCCAGCCCTAACTTCTCCAAGATCTCTGCTTGGGAATGCCCACTTTGTGCTTGTTTTTTTTCTGATATTTTGTGGTCAGGTCAATTCTCAATAGAAACTCAAATGGTGTTAATAACGGTAATTATTCTGGGCTTTTTTTTTTTTTTTTTTTTTTTTGTCCATTTTCCTGGACAACCCCACCAAGTGTTCCAGTGATTTGGGCAAAAATAGATGGCCATTCCCCAAAACATCACCTGTGCAGTCATATCGTGGTTCTTCCTCTCAAGGGACAGACGTGACCCTGTTTCCCGCCCGACAATGTTTCTCCTGTCCTAGAGGGGAGAAACCCAGTTTTGGAAAACCATCTTTGTTTAAACTCCCCAATTACCTGAGGCCTCTATATCTCAAAAGGCATTTTACAGTTGCAGTGGATTGGGCAAACTTGCTCTTTCTTACATTTGGGGTCTGAAACTCATTCTCAAGTTTCATACCGATTTCCCAAACCAATATGCTTGACGTAAAGCCAAACCAACTTCCAAGCACACTTTATTCTGCATAGGAGAGTGCAGTTTGGGAAACAGCGGTGGGAAAACAGCAATCTGCTATGCAAATTATTAGAAACTGCCGACCAGTAGAACGTTCCTATTGCCAGTCAATGAGAATTTTGGGGAATGCGCTTTCATTAATGGAAATATTTTTTTTAATTTGGCCTTATAAAGTAGATTGTGATAATGAGAGCTTTGTAATATACAGTCTTTTTAATTTTTTCCCCTGGTTAATTTGCCAAAGATGGGATTGGATACCAGAATTTTAAGTTGGCTTCTGTTAAGACAGTTAATGATTGTAATAGTGTTCAATCTTCCAGAAAGCTTTGTATGTTCTTCCGCAATAAACAAAATAGATCATTTGTTTCAGTGAAGTTCTCCTCACACTCACAAACCCACAAACTATTCCTCTTGATGGAGATACTGAAATATCTACAAAGTTCAAATGCATTTTCATCCAAAGTAAACAGAGGAGTGTCTGAGACATGAGCGTGCCCAGCCCTTTTTATGACAAGCAATGCATGGGTCTGGCTCACTAAGATTTGCCAAGAAGACTTGTCTTATGAAACGCAAGGAATATTTCGTTATGCCATTTTATGTCCTTTTTTTTTTTAAACTTTGTGGAAAGTTGAATCAAGTGTAAGCTGAGTTTTCCAGACAACTGAAGTAGCTACATCGTGAATGTTATTTTGTTATTAAAGGGTTTTTACTCAATGCTTTGTGCCAGTGGATGTCCTTTCCTTGGAGACACAGAACTATGGAATTCCCTCAGCTTGGCCTGGATTTCACTTCTCTCATGGGGGAACGTGGGCCTAGCCTGGGAAATTAAAGTCATGGGCTAGAAGGTAGATTTGGGCATTAGGAAGAGATCTCCATGAGTGTCACTTTAAAGAGAGCTGGGACCAAGCTTGCTAACCTTTCTCTCAATCTCTCTCTCTCTCTCTCTCTCTCTCTCTGTCTCTCAACCCCAGCACTTCTCTGAGATCCCTTGGCCTTGAGCACATGCCAGCATGAAAGCAGACCCCAATTCTTACAGAAAAGGCAAGGAAGAAATCACAGCAACCCCAAATCTTCAGTGGCCCACCAGGCACTCATCTCTCCCCAAGCTGGGCTTTACCAGCCAAGGCTATGGGTGAACCATCTGGTTTGCTTTACCGTCTTGTCTACTGCAAAGCATCCAGGTCCCCACAATCCAGTGGGGCTCTTTCAAACCAGAATCCCCCTTACCATCCTTCCTCTGCATCCTGGTTTAGCTGTTTTATCTATAACTTTGTAGACAGTTACTTGGCAAACAAAGAGAAGTATGAGTAGGTTCTTCTTGTCGTCTTGTTTCTAATTTGTATTTTAGCTATTCCCAGTTCTTGGATCTGGAAAGATACTAGAGGGAAAAGGAGACCCCACTGCCTCTCTGTGCCTTGCTCATCTCTGAGGGGACCGTGCATTGCCCATGCTGTTGATCTTTCATAGGAGACAGGCTGAACCACAGCTGTTGAGTCAACCAAGAACAGGGCATAGTAATGCCTATTTTATCTCTTCTTGAAAGTCCTACTAAAAAGAAGAACTTGGGATTTCCCACACACACCCCATTTTCCTTGCTTTGATTCAATTTGGCATTTTAGTGTAAGAGTCAATTTGCTCTCTAGGAAATTTTTTTTTTTCAGATTACGACAGGGAACCTGCTACCTAGGAAGAAAGATGAAGTATTTGAAGACTAGCTATTGAGTCGGTTGTCATACCATTAACAGATACTTCCTTGAAGGCAGAATTTATTTCCTTTCTTACCGTGTCATTTTGTATCTAAATGGTGCCAGCAAGCTTTTAACCATGCAAGATTGTAAGACATCTGCCAATTGGAATTCCTGAAACAGGAAGACTTTTTTAGAAGAACAGGTTCTTCACACTAAAAAAAATTATAAAGAACATCTAATTTAGGCAGGCAGGGACTGAGATGACGTGGGAAACACCTTGGTGCTGGTTATTCTTTCAATCCATATCTCCAACCACCAGATCTTGTTTCCTCCCCTCAATCCTAGAGCAAGCAGTTCAGGCCTTTCTCCCTCAGTCCAGGATGCCAAACAGTTTTATGGACAAAAATGATTAGGATTGACCAACGTTTCACTTAGTTCTCTTCTCCATCCTTTGCTTTTCTCCAAGAAGGTGTTTTCCTGTACTGCAGAGAAAAGAGCCTAGCCATTTTTTTTTCATCTTTCCTATTCTAATATTTCTATACAAATTAACGTTTTATTAGTACAAGTAAAGTAGGTTCTTTCTTGGCCAATGAATTCTTAATAGAGAACCTATTCCTTCCACCAAAGTGAGTGAGAACAAATTCTAAAATTTTTTTCATGGGTTTTTGTTCTCATTATTGAGTGAATCCTGGCTTTTCGCTTACTTTAGGCCCTGACCTCAAAGGTGTTGCTTTGGGGTATTAAAAACACCTTTTAATTTCACATCTTGGCCTGTAGGGCTTGAATCCTTTCTTGCAATCTATTGGTTGCCTTATAGTTTCAAGGGTGACTAGGACGAGGGAAAGGAGGAAGAGGAAAAGAGAGAATAATTTGCCCCAGCTCTATTTAAAGTTTTAAAATGTAAAGAAGAGACTTACTAACCCATTGGGAAATGGCTATAGAGCGGTTAACCCCCACTGTACCCATTCAGAGCCCCTACTCTGCCACATGGCTTCTAGGTCAGCTCTTCCAGAAACTCAGCCTTGTAGTAGAAACCCTACCTTTCATAGGTCCTTATCCAGATTCTAAGATGACAAGAGATCAAAGAGTCACATGCACACCTCTTGTTCTATTTCCTTGATTTTTCAAATATTATCTCCAAGAAAATCATAGAGGAAAACTTTAAACTTTATTTTTAGTCAATCCCTTTGATATCACCTCTTATATTTAAAATCAGGAAAACACACCCATAAAATTAGTGCTCCCTTCTGTTTTGAAAAAGTAAACTCACATGCTAGTTAATCTACATTCTTATTTTTCTTTACACTCTGAGCTATATTTCCAAAGCATATTATAACACAGATTTCACCCCATCTCAGACATGTTAAGTCAGACTGTGCTGAAAGATTTTCCAGGGATGGTCAACAGGGTATATGTTCAGTGGCTGCCCTGAAATCCTGGTGGGGATGAGGATCACACACCATTATCAAGGGGCTGCTCACCCCTTGATAAGCTCCCAGTCCTTTGGAAGATTTCTTTGAATGTTAATTGCATTTTTCAATTTTGCTCATTTCCCACCCTGATGTTTTGTCCACAACATTGCTTACACTGGATTCTTTCTATTTTTATTCCTATCATTAAATGGTAGTGCTGTAAATTCTGCAATTAATGTCAAATAAACTGCTTTCATTCATTGACCATGGCTCACTTGGCTTCTTTTCTGTTTTCATGGGATGTATTAAGCATCCTTCTCCTATTGCATCCCATTGCAGTTTTATAAAGAACAATAAAATTACTTAGCTTAGTAAGATTGCAACTTCATGACCTCTCACAGGAAGTGAGGCACATTTTATAATCAACAAATCTATCAACCATGTTATCAGCCACAAAAGGTTAGGGATACCCTATAACTACTGCCTTATTCTTAACCCACTAAAACATTAAAGATGACCTATCCTAACCCTGTCCTTGTACAGATACCATATGAAGTCATATGGTGATTTAAAAAGGGGATCACTGTATTGTCACCATATGAAAGAATGAAAACAAATAAATTTGGAGCCAGAAACATCATTTGGAATTTAGGCTCTGCCATAAATTATATGGCTTTTGGCAAGTCATTTAAAATCTCTGGGCTTCAATTCCTCCAACAAAGTTAAGGTTAGGATAGGTTATATCTGAAGTCCTTTAAATCTCTTGCTAAATTTTTTAAAGATATTTATATTTGCTATAGGTCATGTCTTATTATTTTTTTAAAGTTAATGAGTTAAAGGAGTTCTTTTATTCATTTTAAATTTAAAATCCCCTAGCTGCAAAGGAGTTCCATTAGGTAAACCTTTGGTCTAAGTGAAAAGACCCACCTAAAACCCAGCCCATGAAGCACTAAGTGCCTTTATCTAGGCTAGTGGTTTTCAATTCTGGATATACATTAGAATCACCTAGAGAGCTTTTAAAATATACTGATACTTAGGTTCATCCCAGACCAATCAGATTTGACAAGGGGTGGACCCCAAACATTTATGTATGGGGGGGAGGGTAGCTTTTGTTATATAACAAACCACTTTAAAACATCATGACTTAAAAGAAACAGCCATCTTTAAACACATGCACACACACACTCAAAAGAAACAACCATGTTATAGCTCACAATTTTGTTGGTTGTCAATTTCGACTGGTCTCAATCAGGTGGTTCTTCTGGTGTTGGCTAGCTCATGCATCTGCATGTCGGCTCCCCAAGGGGACTGACTAGTCTAGGATGGCTTTTGTTTGGACCCCCTGTGGCCTGGGAATGGAGTTAGTATAATTGCCTCTGCTGTATCCTACTGACCAAAGAAAACCATAATAGGTCCAGCCCAGATTCACAGGAAGAAAAATGAAAAGAGACTCCAGCTCTTTTTTTTTTTTTTAAGATTTTATTTATTTATTCATGAGAAACAGAGAGAGAGAGGCAGAGACACAGGCCAAAGGAGAAGCACTCCACGCAGGGAGCCCAATGTGGGACTCGATCCTGGGACTCCAGGATCACACCCTGGGCTGAAGGCAGATGCTCAACCACTGAGCCACCCAGGCGTCCCAAGAGACTCCAGCTCTTGATAGGAGGAGGTGCACAATCACATTGCCAAGGGAGGAGAAAGAATGCAGACCTCCTCCTCCTCCTCCTCCTCCTCCTCCTCCTCCTCCTCCTCCTCCTCCTCCTTCTTCTTCTTCTTCTTCTTCTTCTTCTTCTTCTTCTTCTTCTTTTTTGGCAATCTACTATCATCTTTATGTTTTAAATTTCCCCTAGAGATTCCAATGTCTGGCCAAATCTGTAAAACACTACTATAAAGCCTCCTATTTCTCCATTTTTTCCCCACAACTCCTACCCTAATCAGTGCCAACTCTTTCAAATACTCTTTCATTGTATAGTTTGGGCTCATTTTATGAAAAAACTACAACTTCCAAACTTGCGGTGTAGGTATCATCACTGATAGGCTGACTTTATATAATTGAAAAACTCTGCCATAGAACCAGAATGATTCAGACACTTGTTTTATTGGCAGATGAACTCCCAGCCACTGGCACCTGATAACCAAGCCATTCCATGTGCAGAGCTGGTGGGAAGCACTGGGAAGGCATGAGTTCTTCCTGCTAATACCCTGGAGGAATTCTGGGCTACCCCAGCCACATGCAGGACTGGTCCTCGTGTGACCCTGGAGCCAATCATGGAGATCTTGAAATAGCATGGTCTTTCATTCTAAAATGGAATCCCTCTTACCTGCTATTGGCATCTTTCTTTCCCAAATGGCACACCCTTATTTATTTAGGCTTCTGGACAGAGATCATCTTAGAGAATGAAAGTGCTAGGCCAAGTCTAAAGTAGATGACACCAAAACCTCTTCCACCTCTGATATCTGCTGCCTCTTAAATAATCCATCACTGTTGCTCATAAAGTTAAACAATAGCTAAAGTTGGAAGATTTCAAGGCTAAGAGATGAAGTAACTTGCTGCGTGCAGGGCACCACCGGGCAGCCTGACTCCAGGGCTAAGCTCTCATTTCTGTAGTTTCCTTCAGTTACTAGTGGAGCTTGGATTAGTACACACAGCTGGTGACTCCCACTCCTGCGTTTTCATTTCTTTATTTTTTTTTTAAGATTTTATTTATTTATTAGAGAGAGAGTGCTCGAGAGAGCACACATGGTGGAAAGAGAGAAGCAGACTTTCCCATTGAGCAGGGAGCCAGATGCAGGGCTTGATTCCAGGACCCTGAGATCGTGACCTGAGCCTAAGGCAGACACTTAACCAACTGAGCCACCCAGGCGCCCCCTTGTGTCCTTTCAGTAGGAAATCCTGATTCCTAAGGACCCAACACCGGGAGAAGTGAAGGTAAACAGTTCAAGTGCCCTTTCAACATCTCCACAGTGTGTTCATAGCTTGATGCCATAGTGTATGGCCGCTCAGAACTTGTTCCCATTTTCAAGTCTTCATTTCCCCCTTGGGGAACTCCATTCAGGACACATGCTTAGAACTCCAGGGAGCTGACACTAATGATTTGGGACTTCCCAACCTTGGGGAGCATACAGAGTGAGTAAGCGTTCACTGTTGGCTCTGTGTACTCAAAGTGCTCGCAAGAGTGAATTTTAATTTAATTTTTATTTTTTTTTTTAGGGATTTGTTTATTTGAGAGAGAGGGAGAGAGTGCACAAGCATGTGTGAGCTGGGAGAGGGGCAGAGGAGCGGGAGAGGGGGAATTGCAAGCAGACTCCCTGCTGAGTGTGGAGCCCAAAGTGAGCCTCAATCTCATGACCCTGAGATCATGACCTGAGTCGAAACCAAGAGTTGGACGTTCAACCAACGGAGCCACCCAGGAGTCCCAAGATACTAATAGAGCTGCAAAATTGAAACCACAAAGAGAGCAGCTGGTATTCGTATGAAGTAGTGGCTACAAATACATCTCCTGACAGAACTATCTTTGAGCAACTTCATCTGAGCTCTGAATGGTCCTCACCATCCCCATCTCACCTTCACCACTCTGGCTGGATTTTCAGACCAATAAAAAAATCTTCCTGTCTTCTCCCGAATTCAGAACTAATTGAGAAAAGAGACACATAAAAGAAAGTCTTTTTAAAAATGTGTTTTATTGGTAGAGCTGAATTGGAGAACATGCATTGGATTTATGATGAAAGGGGTTTCCTAATAGAATCCTCCTGAATTGAACTTTCCCCCTAAACTGCCAGGTAACTTCCCTCTTTTCTGTCCTGCCTTCCTTCCCCCTCCCAGGGACTGCTCCCAAAAGCACTTCCCAGTAAACCTCCTAGAGGTAGACATTGTGGTCTCAGGGTCTGCCTCCCAGAGAACCTAACCTAACACACCTACTTATATGCATTCCCGCACTCCACTCTCCCCTCCTCTAAAAAAACAAAAAAACAAAAAACAAAAAAAACAAAACAAACAAACAAAAAAACAGACACTAGCTTGAGGAGGAGCAAGGAAAGGGGAGGAAATCTAAAAGACTCAACTATTTCCTAAAGCAGATTGTTTGAACAGTAAGAGACAGAGATACTATGAAATGATAAAACCAGGTTCCTAACCTGTTCCCCTAAACACTGGATAGGGCTCTTGAGTATCAGAAATAGAAAATTAAGAGGCTCTATCCTCTTTAAATATCTAAGATACAAGCTGAACTAAAACTGTGACCCAGCTACACAAGAAGAGGGATCCAAATTGGACAAAGGCTGAAGGCCCTGGGTGTGTGGGAGGCAGTACTCTAGGCCAGGACCTCCATCCCCCAAGAGAAGAACATAGCATCCTCAGCCTGTTGCAGGTGCTGGGGAAGGAAACAGAGTATGAACTGGCCAAAGGTAGAGAGAAAGTTGGGAAATCATTGCTACTCTTGAGCATATCTCATAAAATTAGTATCTTTCCAACAATCTTTTCATTAACATGATGGTCATGACAACAATGAACAGTTGTTAAAAGCAGTGTGAAAGCAAGTTGTGGTGCAAGAGACAACACCATCAAAGGAGGTGGCCTCTTGTTTTACATGCTTGCACCCCCAATTATAAGGGCTCAGGCCACCCCATCCTGCTTAGCCTGGCTCCCTCCCCATCCTGCTGCTGGAATGCAGCCGGTCATCTGGGAGTGGAGATTTCGGATGTGAGTTAGTATTCTACTACTGCATAACGAATTAGGGCAAACTTCGCTTAAAATAGCAATCATTTCTTAATCTCTCTGTTACAGAGGCCAACAGTCCAGAGGTATTGGCAGGGCCATGCTCCTGTGGAAGGTGCTAGGAAAAGACCTGTCCCAGGCCCCTCTCATAGCTTCCAGGGGTTTACTGGCAATCTTTTGCATTCCTTGGTTTGTAGACACACAAGGCTCCAGTCTCTACCTTCACAGGATGTTCTTTCAGTGTATATGGGTACAAAATTCCCCTTTTTATCAGGACACCAATCATACTGCATTAGGGGCCTCTCCTATTCCTGTATGACCTGATTTTAACTAATTGCATCTACAATGACCCTATTTCCTAATAGGTAGGAACCTAACAGGTATACCTCACATTTGGAAGTACCAGCACTTACGTCTTCAACATATGAATTTTTGGAGGATACAATTCAATCCGTAACAGTCAGTATGAGAAAGCGTTCCTGGTCCTTTGACACTTGAACTTTGATCAAGGTCTCTTGGTTCTATGGTTAATTAACTAGTCACTCATACCTTTTCGGCTTTGCTTTAGATATTCTTGTAATTTGCCCTTAACGTTTTATGGAAAGAGGATAAAGAGGAAGATAAGAGGAGAAACAGGAGGTGGGGGAGGACAAGGAGAAAAGGAAAAAGAGAAGAGAGTAAAGGAGAATGACAGTGTGTCGCTTAGTATAATGCTGTAGGGCCTGGATTTGGCAAGTAAGGGCTTGGGTTCTACAAGCTCTTTTGCCAGAGGTGTGTCAAGGGTCGTGTCCCCAAATCTGTCTTCAACATTACTCCAGCTACCATACCCAAGATCAAGATCATCCATATAGATTAAATTTATGACATAGGTTTGTAAGCCTTAAATTTCACAAGATCTAAGGTACTCTTCCAGTGGGTTTTATGGCAAAGGAAGTCCAGACGGGAGCATAAAAGTCCTCTTTCCCCCTCAAAACTGGCCTAAATACAATTAGAGACATTACTTTCCTAGAAAAATTGCCCAAGGTGAAAAATCAGTGCTCTCTAAGATCTGCTGTAAGGCCAATTCCAGAGCCATGGGCAGCTTCCAAAACCATTTTCTGCCCACAAGTACTCATGCCTGGCCACCACCCCTCAGCCGCTTCTCTCCCGGCTGGGTCTCAGCTTGCTCAGGTCCTACAGCGAGTCCAGCAGAGGGGAAAGGAGATCAAGAGAGTAGGTCTGTGGCGCTTCTACTCCACTCACAAGGCAGAGCAGAGCAGAAGACAAGACGCAGTGCCCTCCATGGAAGGACAGCTCATGGCCCACTGTTCCAGAAGCACAGCTGCTCTCCCTTCATTTTTTTAAAGATTTTATTTATTTATTTATTTATTTATTTATTTATTTATTTAAGAGAGAGAGGGAGAGAGAGAGCGCAAGCAGAGGTAGTGGCAGGCAGATGGAGAGAGAGAAGCAGGCTCTCTGCAGAGAGTAGCTATATCTTCCAGAATAAATTTAGCCATGTCGTACTCGGGATCAAGTCATGCTTGGGGTCTAAGAAGCAAAGAACAAGTCTTTCCCTCCTGCATGCACAGTGGAATGGACAGTGGCCGCTATGGCATGTGACAGGGGAAGTGCTGACTGCTCTGACACCCTACCAGGGACTATGTAATCTTTCAGGTTAAATATTGCCCTCTTTGCCTCTTCATTTTTGTTGATTTACTTTTCCCGTAAAGCCAACCTCCTGCATACATGTTTTCATTCATTCCCTTTTATCCTTCATTTCTATACCAGTGGTTCTCAGCCGGGATGGTTTTCCCCACCAGGAGGCATTTCGCAATGTCTAACTGGGAAGGAGGTGCTATTGGCATCCAGTGGGGAGGCCAGGGATGTGGCTACACATCCTACAAGGTATGAGGCAGCCCTGCACAGAGAAGAATCCTCCAGCCTCAGATGTCAGCAATGTCAAGAGGTGGACACTTCGCTCTGTTCCCGTAGCAACCCTACCCTAGCTTTGTGTGTGTGTGTGTTTGTTTATATAAACTGTGTATTGTTTGGTGCATGAATTTTTAATTTATGTAAACGATATTATATTAGAGCTCTCATTCTGTTTCTTATAGTTTTCATTCATCACTCAGTTTTAGGTCCATTTATGTTGCTGTGTATACTCACCCATTGCTCTAAATGCTATATGGTTACCCACATAGGGCATCACCACATTTTACCCATCCACCACCCCCCAAATTGCCTCCCACTCCCAGCCACCGTAAACACCACTACAGTGAACATTCTTGTGCACGGCCCCATACTGCCCATGTGAAAATGTCTGTAGGGTCAATACCAGGAGTGGAACTGCTGGCTATAAAATAGGTGGATAGTTCATTTGAGCAAGTATAGGCAGACTGCTCTCCAGAAAGACTACTCCAGTCTACACTCACACCAGCAGCATGTGAGTCTTCTTAGAGCACTTCCTTTGAAAGGTATTTTCTTTGGGACGCCTGGGTGGCTCAGTGGTTGGGAACCTGCCTTCAGCTCAGGGCATGATCCTGGAGTCTTGGGATCGAGTCCCACATCGGGGTCCCTGCATGAAGCCTGCTTCTCCCTCTGCCTATGCTTCTGCCTCTCTCTGTGTGTCTTTTGTGAAAAAATAAATAAAATATCTTTTTAATAAAAGGAAAGGCTTAAAACAAAAAGAGGAGATGGGGTACCCAAAGTTAGATTTCCACCCCAGGAGAATTTCCTTCACTCATGAATGTGCTACCATCCATTTTGGTGGGCTGTGGGGTATCTCCTTTTATTTAACTTGTTTTCTTAACTTTTAAGATAATTTTTTAAAGATTTTATTTATTTGAAAGAGACAGAGAAAGAGAAAGATAACAAGAGAAAGAGAGTATGAGCAGGGGAGAAGTGAGGGGAGAGGGAGCAGCAGGCTTCCCACCGAGAAAGGAGCCTGACCCGGGGCTCTATCGCAGGACCCTGGCATCAGGACCGGAGCCAAAGGCAAACCCTCAACGAACTGAACCACCCAGATGTCCCTAAAATAATTTCAACTTGAAGGATGTTTCCTTTTTCCAAAAACAGCTTCAAGTATAAATCAAGAGAAGAGAAACAGAAGCACATCGGAGACCTGACTCTTCTGAGAGATGCTGGTGCTCCACTATGGTATTACTCATACTTAAGTCATTCAGCTTGCCCATGGGACGTGGGGATCAATAAAGTGATATAACCACAAATAATAGGTGCCTATCAGTGATATACAAGCAAAGAGTCTTTAAGGGCAACTTTTAAAGAAGATTCAAAAACATTCCACACTGAAGATGGCCATCTCCAACGTCCTGCAGCTGAAGTCCATTCCCACAGAGTTAGTGAGTGCTGGACAATGGGCCCTGGCAGTCAGGCAGATGGAACTAAGCAGCCCAGAAGGCCATCTAGGGATGTCAAAGGGGCTGGCCAGATAGTGGAGAGCCCCCGGAGAGGGTTAGGTTAGGCTCCCAATAGCAACGGGAGGGCCGTTTGAAGGCCAAATGTTCTTGGAGGTGGGTGGGACAAAGTCTTCTTTAGAATAATAGCCCTTTCAGGTCAGAAAAGGGATTTTGCAAAAACTCCAAGTCACTTCCTAGTGAGTTTTTTCTCTCAAAATAAGGGATAACCCCTATGCTATCCCTTATCATCCACTCCCATGTGTCTATAGGCAACTGAACTGAGCCCTGGAAATCCCAATGGGCATTGTTGCATAGGAGTCCAGGTCAGAGGCAGAGGATGGGCTCTCTGCCAGGCCCCATGTCTAATTAGCAAAAACTCACATACATAAACCACTCCAGCGGGCCTAGCACAGGACATAAGCTGTGTAAATGATGGCCATTATGACTGTTTATCCACATCTTCATCATCATTAATATTATATTCTGAAGATTCAGAAGTAAATAAGACAAAGTCCTTGCTTCTAGGGACCTGATAGACCGATATCCTGGAGATATTTAATAAATCACTAAGCTAATGAGCATGTAGAGTAATAACAGCAAGTTTCAATAAGTGCAGTGGCAGAAACAGAGGGCCAGGAGAGATGATGCAGAGATAAGATATTGCGGGCTCCTGAAACAGGAGTTCAGCAGCGGAGAAGAGCTCTTTGACAGGGTGCTAAGGTCCTGTGGCAGGTTGGAACTGTGTCTACTTAGATCTTTATTCCCCAGAGTTTCCTTACCTGCCTAATTCCGGCGTAGCCTGAGCCATAAGAGACATTTTGCAGAAGATCTAGAAGCCAGATGTAAAGCGGTACACCCCACACCTTTTTTCTAACACTAGGAAGGTTGATGCAGGGCTCCAGCGCTGTTGTAGGTCAAATATGGGGTCACCACTCTGCTGACTCCTCGCTTGTGTGGGGCAGCAGCCCATCCTGTGGCTCCTGCTCCACATCTTCCTTCAGCGGCTCTAAATCAGCCGGCGACTAAGCTCCACGGTGAAGGGCATGAGCTCTTCCCACACCTTCATCATGGAAGTTGGTCTGGAGACAGTGAGGGACAGATGTGGACTCCAGCCCACCCCAGGGGTTCCAATCTATTTTCACTCCCCCCACTTCGCACATCCTCTTCTTTGATTGTGGTTTTGATGTCATATCTAAGAAACCATTTCCTAAACCAACGTCGTGGAGATTTACACCTGTGTTTTCTTCTTCTAAGTTTTACCATTTTAGTTCTTATGTGTAGGTCTCTGATCCACTTTGAGTTAATTTTTGTATGTGGAGTGAGGTAGGGGTCTAGCTTCATTCTTCTACATAATCTTCTGGCACCGTTTGTTAAAAATTATATCCTTTCCCCATCAACTGTCTTGGCAGCTGCCTCGCCTCACATTCTCACGATCAACAGTGCAGGTTCCAGTTTCTCAACACCATTATCAACATCTGTAATGGTCTGTTTCTTTGATCCTAGCCATCCTACTGGGTGTGGAGTCACATCTCCTGGTTTTGATTTGCAATTCCTTAATGACCAAGAATGTTGAGCATCTTCTCATATGCACATTAATTTTTTTAAATAAACTTAATTTTTTAGAACAGTTTTAGGTTCATAGAAAAATTGCCAACACAGTCCTTAGAGTTTCCCCATACTTCGTAACTGGTTTCCACTATTAGTATGGTACATTTGCTACAATTAACAGAATAATTAATTAATACATTTACATACAATTAATGAACTCTTAATTAAAGCCCATATTTTATTCAGATTTCCTTAGTTCTTGCCTAATATCCTTTTTCTGTCACAGGATACCATTACATTTAGGCATCATGTCTCCTTGAGCCCCTCTATGCTGAGACAGTTTCTCAGACTTACTCTATTTTTGATGATCTTAACAGTTTTGAGGAGTACTGGCCACACATTTCATACAGTTTCTCTTTTGGGATTTGTCTGGTTTTTTCTTTATGATTAGACTAGGATTAAGGGCTTGGGGAAGGAAAATCACAGAAGTAAAGTGCCATCCTCCTCACATCAAATCAAGGGTTTATACAGCCACCGCGACTCCCCCTGGCAGGCCACCGTGACTGCCAACTTCTGGCTTCAATCACCTGGCTGAGACAGTGTTGTCACTTTCCCCCTGCTGCTTCCGACCCCCTCCCACACCATCCTCCTTGGAAGGCAGTCACTGTGTGCAGCCACACTGAAGGAGTGGGGTGCCTTTCTTTGTATCCACTCCCTACCCCCAGTTTCCCAGCTTTTCAGAATTGCTAGCTCAGCAAAAATCTAGACTGAGGCTATGAGTCGTCTGCCGTGTGACAGTGTGACAGTGACAGCCCGCTCCCCTTCCACCCTCAGGCTTTCCAAGCTTGGGCCTGAGAGGAGCAGCCCTGCCTTGGTGAGTAGTTACCTGTGTCTATTGTCTCCTGGAGGAAACAGTCCCAGAGTTCCCAGCAAAGTTCCAATCTTAGCAGTTTCGTACAACATGCCCTAAATATGCTTTAGTCCTCAACATAGGAAAAAACAAACAAGCAAACAGAAAACAGTCATCGGATCAATAACACACACACACACACACACGCACTCACACACACACGCACACACTCGCGCGCACACACAGTACGTATGCAGAGCAGGCCTTCAGCAAAATTCTGAAGCAGATGCAATTTATCCTTGATGCCCTTTCTCTGCTTTTTCAGGCTTTTCCCAAAGGTCCCTGGGGTCCTCCTACTGAGAGCCGCACCCAGGCCTGCTCCCCACTGGCCCTAGATCTCTTGGTGCTCCCCTCCCTCCTAAGCCTGGACTCCATCGCAAACCGAGTAGTCACTGGGCTTGCAAAACTCTGGCCGGGACAGGAAGGGTGGATAGAGAGAGCAAACCTCCAGGGGAAGAGAGAGGCCAGGAAGAGTGGTTTGGCAAAAGCAATGATTTTTAAGCCATTTACCTGTCTTTTTTTTTTTTTTTTTTTTTTTTGAGAACTTTGAAAGTTACCCACCTCTGTGCTTTCAACATGTAGAAAATACAGGCACCACTTAACAGTGAGAAATCGATTCTGCCTCCAGGTGTTTCGATTTCACAGGGGATCCAGGAGCAGCATCAGATTTGCAGATTTGCATTTCTATCATTCCCTCTCCCAGCTTGGGTCAGGTATCCGCGCCTCCCAATTGCCCCATTATTGCTCGAAACCACCTTTGGCTTCTGGCATTCCTAATCAAACTCCACTTTGGAACTACCAGTCATTTTTCAGAAACTTGGGAAACTTTCTACTTTCTCCCTGTGTGAAGTTTCGGGGAAAAGGTTTATTTTCCCCTCTAGGCTTATTTTTACTTAGCTGAAGTCATTGGAGACAGCGTACATAGACTTTGCATTTTGATCAGACTTCTTTCAAATGTGCTGGCCCTGTAGTTGAATTTCAATGACTGCGTTCAGTGATTTGCAAGAGACAATATAAAAAATGCCCACTCCTGGAGATTTCCTGTTGGTAAAAGTGCAGACAGCACAATATTTACTGTCTATTTATTCTCACTCAAGTATGTTTGTCTCCTTATTCCTTTCACGGAGAATTATGAGCCCTCTTCATTTGGGCCCAAGCATCTATGTTAGCAACCACAGCACGCGTGACGTGTAAAATGATCCACTTTCCTTCAGAAGCTCAAAATCCAACCGAGAGTCAAGGTACGTACATAATATGGTTAAATAACATTATAAAGTAATGTGAATGTGTTTTAAACGAATACTCTAAGATGTACTAAGAGTTCCATGCCCAAATTCCAATGCAGGAGGGGTTCCCACACATCCAAAAGCAAGCAATTCTTGGATGCCAGCTGGGCATCCTACAATCCAACTCATTTCTGACACTATCTTCCCAGAGACAGCATCAGACCCCACAGGTTAACGGCTCAGTCCTATATGACTACCCTCCCTTCACATGCCATTTACCACCTGTGCTTTTTTTTTTTTAAGATTTTATTCATCATTCATCATCTTTTTAAAGATTTTATTTATTTATTTATCATTCATTCACAGAAAGAGAGAGAAAGAGGGAGAGACACAGGGGGAGGGAGAAGCAGGCTCCATGCCAGGAGCCTGATATAGGACTCGATCCTGGATCCTGGGATCATGGCCTGGGCCAAAGGCAGATGCTCAAACCACTGAGCCTTCCAAGCGTCCCACCACCTGTGCTTCTAACCAATCAGCCATCGACTGAAGTTCTCCAACCCCCTTCTCAGATTTGATTCATTTGCTAGAGTAGCTCACCGAACTCAGAGAAACTTTTTACTTACTGGACTCAGGAGCAGCCTGGTGGAAGAGGTGTGTAGGGCAAGGTTTGAGGAAACAGAGCGGAGCTTTCCTGCCCCCTCCGAGCATACCGCTCTCCCTGAATCTCCCCATGTCCAGCAGTGTGGGAACTCTCTGAACTCTCTCCTTTTGGGTTTTTCTGGAGGCTTCATTACACAGGCAGGATTGACTAAATCACTGTCCGCTGGTGGTTCAACTTAATCTCCAGCCCCTTTACCTCCCAGGAGATCCGAGAGTAGAAATGAAAGTTCCAACCCTCTATTCAAGATTGGTTCTTCTGGCAACTAACCCCTATCCTTAGGTGCTTGGCAGTAAGAGCTGAATTGTATTCGTTTTTGTATCACCAGCATCTTATCTTGTGCCTAGTGGGACATGAGATCTAGAGGCAAGTGGGAAATAAGGTTAGGAAGAGTCAGGCCCAGGGGGCTAGAGGAGCCAAGAGCCAACCAACAAAGCAAGAAACGTGAGGTCAAGAACTGAGTCTTAGCAGCACATGCATTAGCAGAGAACTGGTGGAAGTAGAAAGCAGGCATGAACAGTGCTCTTTGAGAAGCGGGGCCCGGTGTCTCCGGTTTGAGCCATGACGAGCCAGCTTCTGGGGATGCTGATACCACCCCGTGGCTCAGGCAAGTGCCGGCACCTGTACAGCAGCAGAACAAGGGCTCCACTCCCCATGGGAAGGCTGAGAAGTGCCCAGATACTATGGCCTCTGATGACCATGCTACTGAGAACATTCAGAACCTACAAGCCTGATGGAAGAGATAGATTAAGGCAGATTTACTTGGAGCTGGGAGCATGAGCCCTGAGCAGCCCACAGAGCCCTTGGCTTTTCTCCCCTTTCCTTATTTCCCAAGGAAATATAAAAGGAGCCTGTGAATTTCCCCATCAGATTTTCTAGAGTCTCAGTGAAAATTTGTTTCCTCTCTGTGCCCATCTCTTGAACGACGACACACACAATGGCCATGACAAGAGTCCCTCTCCCATGAACTCTCATTTCTCCATACCATCCCCTGTGAATGTTGATACAATATTTATTACGGCTTAAATAGTGCTGTTGAGTGCATGTGTTGATTTAGAATGATGGAGAGCATCCGCACAAAGAAAAGGAATTCAGCCGCAGAGTAGAGACCCCCCAAAGGACAAGGAGATACATCATTAGCTAAGGACTCGAGCTAGCAAATGTTACCATCAGGGAAAAACAATTCTTTAATTAGGGCTTTCTTTACACCGATTGTTAACACCAATTTTTTCATAAATATGTCTATTTTTTAAATATTCTAAGATAATACATGCATAGGAGTTAAAAATTCAAACAACATGGGCTGGCATTAAATGAAAAGTATAGCCACCTGTCTCACCCTTCCTGCCTCTACCCAAGTCCACACTTTGGAAGAAACCCCTGTTAACCTTTTGTCTTTCAATCTTCCAAATTAGTACCATAATTCTAAACAATATGCCCAGATCTCAATGTTTTGACTTCCCACTGGTAGATAATATCAAGTCTTTTCTGTTCCCTTTGAGAGACGAAGAATTTAGCTTACAATTCCATTCTCTCCCTCTTCTGAGTTTTGTCAGTTATGCTAGTATGTTTATTTTCTCAATCAGTTGCCTTTACACTTTTTTTTTAGATTTTATTTTTATTTATTCATGATAGACATAGAGAGAGAGAGAGAGGCAGAGGGAGAAGCAGGCTCCATGCAGGGAGCTTGATGGGGGACTCGATTCCGGGGACTCCAGGATCACGCCCTGGGCCAAAGGCAGGCACCAAACCGCTGAGCCACCCAGGGATCCCCTGCCTTTACACTTTTAAACATACACTTATATACATCATCCTCTTTGTTCCACCTTCCCTACGCAACACCTCTTGCCTCATCCCAAAGTAAAATGAGAAAAGCCGCACCCCTATACTCGCCTTCCCACCCCCTTGCTGCCAACTTGAACTCTGCCAACTGGAGCATTACCTTTACCATGTCAATTATCGCATGTACATGCTTTTTTATAACATTAAAGTTCTGTGTTGATTATAAAAACTGAAACTAGTAACCATTTAATTATGACTATGTGAAGGTGATTATATGACTGTTAGTCACTGTAGAAATCGTGTGATTAGGGACACATGGGTGGCTTAGTCAGTTGGCATCTGACTCTTGATTTCAGCTAGGGTCAGGATCTCAGGTTTGTGAGATCAAGCCTCAGGTCAGGCTTCTCCTTGGGCATTGAGCCGTTTGAGATTTTCTCTCTCCCTCTCCCTCTACCTCTGTCCCTCCTCCCCCCATCCCACCCTTGCACTCTCTTTCTAGGAAAAAAGAGAAAAAGAAAGAAAGAAAGAAAGAAAGAAAGAAAGAAAGAAAGAAAGAAAGAAAGAAGAGAAAGAAAGAAAGAAAGAAAGAAAGAAAGAAAGAAAGAAAGAAAAAAGAAAGAGAGAGAGAGAAAGAAAGAAAGAGAAAGAAAAAGAAAAGGAAGGAAGGAAGGAAGGAAGGAAGGAAGGAAGGAAGGAAGGAAGGAAGGAAGGAAAAGAAAGAAAAGAAACCGTTTGATGAGATCCATTGAAGAAGAAATCTGCTACTGATTTTTTCAAAGGAGAAGGTCCCAAGGATTACGGTCAAATGGCTCCTCTTCTATTCCATCAAGCACTCAAGATCAGGCCACACTTTTGCTAGTTTGTGTTTGAACCAAAAGTTTCTTCCCACGGGGCACCTGGGTGGCTCAGTCGGTTAAGCATCTGCCTTCAGCCTAGATCATGATCCCAGGGTCCTGGGATCGAACCTCATGTCAGATTCCCTGCTCAGTGGGGAGCCTGCTTCTCCCTCTGCCTATGTCTCTGTCTCTCATGAATAAATAAATAAATAAAATATTTTCTTTAAAAAAAAGTTTCTTCTTTAGTTTTTCAATAATTTTCTTGGCATTTCTAATTGTGCTTCTTTTCTCTTGCTGAGAGTAAAAAAAACAGCCACATTAAGAAAGTTAAAAGTTATTTATTAGATATTTCACATTATTTTTCTCATACTAAGCCTTTGAAATCTAGTGTATGTTTTATAGTCACGCTGCACCTCAATCTAGACTAGTTCCATTTCAAGCGCTCCATAGCCACACGTTGTACCTGGCTACTCCACTTGACAATGGAGGTCTAGAACTTTCTCTTTATCTTTGTGCTGTATTGCTTCACCTATAGATGTGAGTGTTTTTTCACTTTCCTGCTCAGAAATTAGTATGACTTATAAATTCCAAAACTTGTGTTTTTCATTGTTAGATGCTCACACTATAACCTATGTCATCATTTCCTCTCTCCTCTTCTTTTTTTCTGGACCTCTCCTTACTCGAATGCTAGAACTCTTGTACAGATATTTTATGTCGAATTTTCCTCTCATAATTTTCTCCTTTTTTCTATTTTTTAAAATAAATTTTATTTGTTTATTTGAGAGGGCAGTGAGGAGGGGCAGAGGGAGAAGTACAAGCAGACTCTGTGCTGAGCGTGGAGCCCAATGTGGGGCTCAATCCCACGACCTTGAGATCATGACCTATGCAGATACCAAGAGGTGAACACTTAACCACTAAGCCACCCAGGCACCCCTTCCTCTCATATTTTTCATCATTTCCCCATTTTACTCTGCTCTGAGAGAGTTCGTAAATTTCCTCTTCAGCCATCTTGCTCGATTTTTATGCTGGTGGTCATATTTTTCATTTCCAATAATTCTTTTTACTTTCTATAGGCTTTTTTCACAGCAGCCTGTTCTTTCTTTATGGGTAGGAGATCTTGGATCTCTCTGAAAACTCTTATCAGATTGTTAAAACCTCTTTCATCAATTATACCTCAGTAAAACAAAACAAACAAACAAAAAAAAACCTTTTCAGTCCTGAGGTTTTTTTTTGACCTTTGGGTTTCATTTTTCACATCAGTCTTCTCTCTGCATACTGCCTGTCTCCTTCACTGTCTTGGATTCCCCGTTTGTATTTACTCATGAAACAGGGGACTAACACAGGCAGCCATGATGGGTTCCCTCCAAAAAGGTGTACATTTCCACACATGACCTGGGCTCTCACCTGAATGAGGGCAATGTTAGTAGTTGATGGTGAACTCTTGAGAACTGGCGTCTCCCTATACCCCTCCCTTCACTCACTGCCCAAGTTTTGGGGTTTTTAAAAAGATTTATTTGTTTGTTTGAGAGAGAGACAGAGTGTGTGTGCAGGGAGTGGGACAGAACCCTTCAAGCAGACTCCCTGCTGAGCAGGGAGCCCAATGCAAGTCCCATAACCCATGAGATCATGACATGAGCTGAAACCAAGAGCCCAACGATTCAACTGACTGAGCCACCCAGGCACCCCACATGGCCAAAGTCTTTAGAAGGTCTTATTATAAGGTCCCAGCATACATGTGAAGAGCCCTAGCCTTCTCCAGATATCTCTCACATCATTTCTGTATATATCTCTGTTTTGGTTTATTAATTGAATCTCTTACAGAAATCAGAATCTCTGGGCTGCAAGTGCAGCCACTTCCATTCTTGGTGCTGTTACGGAATTTATTCATTTGTGGGTGTCTTCACTGTCATTACACTGGGATGTTGTGTTCATCTGCCATCTTGAATCCAAAGACCAATTATCTTGAAGGGAAATGTCCCTCCTCTTCTAAAGCCATCATTGCCCAAAAGATAATGAGCGAACTTTTGATTTTTGAATTTGATCTTCATGGTGGAACTTCTGTTAGCCAAGGCACAGGTTTTTCACACTGACAAATGATGATCTGACTCAATGGAACTTTAAACAGAGCCCAAGCACATGCCTTCCAATTTCCTCTCCAAAGTTCTTAAGTTGAAACATTTTTATGGGGTGTTTATGGGGCAGTATAGAGACACTGCCAACTCTTCCCCCCTCCTTCTCTAACAATGAGTGCTTTAGGAGAACTGAGGACCAAGTGCTTGTCTGTGTTTTGTCATCTAGTGTGAGATATGGTGTGAGAACACTGGCCTCATGGTGAAGGGACAGGGATCTCAGTCTCTGTGTGGTCCCTTTCAGCCCTAACACTTCTGAGCCTCCGCTGCCTCAGCTGTAAAGAGGCATAGACATCATTCTTGCATGTCTCATGGGGTTGATACAAGGAGGAGAAAAACTGACGTACTGACACATATGCTATCCTCAAGAAATTCTGCTGGATGATTAAATGAAGGGTTCAAAGCACGTGTCTTATCTTAAGGTCCTGAACACTAAAGGCCAAGAGGAGTGACCGACACCCCTGCCAGCATCCAGGCCGGCATGCGGAGTAGAGCAGGAACTTTCCAGAATGACCAGAGAATTTTCCAGAATGACTTTGATGATCACCACAAAAGCAAAGGAGGCACAGAAAGCTCTGGTCACAGCCTTCATGAGCCAACAGCTTCCCAGGTATAAAGTACTCATATGCCACCAGAAGACTGGCAAGAGGACAGGGGGCCTATGGGAAAGAGCTGGGAATTATGAAAAGGACATTAGATCTCACACTCTCCTTTTAGAGATGAGGGACCCAGTGGCCCTGAATGGAAATAGGACCTGCCCAGTTTTAGTGACAGAGCCAAGACTAGAGTTTCTCATACAATTGTCACATGACACATCACCCAGAACCACACCCTAACCTATGAAAGTCTGATTTTGAGACACTTCTTGGAGGCAACTGCCTCTCTTCAACGATGCCAAGCTGGGTTTGGGGAAACTGGCCTAAACCTCAAGCCCAAGAAGGCTTTGAACCCCAAATCCATGCAAGCACTTTCTGGGACTCAGTGCTTTTAAGAGATGTCTTTGGGGGGCCAGTTGCACTTGTCCAGGGCCCAGGCCATCCTCCTTCCTGGTGACATCCAGCGTCCATTCGGCAGCGTCCCCAACTGGCAGGAGCGTGCACGTCCACACTCTGGGCCAAAGCCCCAAAGTGGCCGGCATATTGCAGACTTGCACCATCTCCAAGGGGCCCTAGGGCCCTGCCAGAGAAGGGTAATGGCAGGAAGCCATAATATATTAAAACAGTAGATTAAAACAAACAAGGGCATTTTGGATCGTATTACACATCACTTTCCTCACGTCTGACAACAGAAAAAAATCAAAGGCGGTAAAAGACAATCGTAGACCATAATGGTCTAATAACTTGGTGATAAAAGTGCTTGTGGGAGCAGCGTGGGAGTCGTCTGCTCCTGGTGCAGGAATCAAAGCTCTCCTCCAAATCCACAGTGGCGTGCTCAGAGGCATTACTGCTTAAGTGCTCGGTTAAGACTTCCTCCAAAATGCAGCACTCTCACTGGAGAATCATAATTAGGCCTCAATTGTGGCCCATATTCACACGTTGTGCATCATCCTTAAAAATGACAGAAAAAAAAATTACCCAGGGCCATGCGGAGGGGATATTAGCTCTTTCACCATTGTCCTCCTTGAAAAAAAAATTAATAATACCCTGTCTAGACTCACAGCTTTCTGAATACCGAGCACCATGACTGCTTTGTATTGAAACGGAAGAGGAAACGTGGGGGCAGCAGGAGGGCAGGGAACCTGAAACCTGCGCTGTGGGGATGGGCGTGATCAAATCCACAAGCAAGTGAGGGTGTTGGAGATTTTCCATTCCTGGAGCACTGTCAAACCCAAGAGAGACACACAGTCCAGAAAACCCACAGATCAGGTCCATCAGGAGTGCTCCAGCCCAGAGCTGATTAAGCACCTGGAACACAGGATGTTTGGAAGACCCCTCTCAACTGAGAGTTTGTATGACGAGCTGAAGTGATGCAAAAATGTCCAGCCATTTGTCCATCACTCCTTCTTTTCTGCCCAAACCTCCCCACAAACCCACTCCCATCCCTAAGTTTCTGCTCCTGGGGAACAGCTTCCTTTTGGAGATTGGAGAATCTGCCCGTGGCTCAGTGTGTCCGCGCGAGCCTGGGTCCCCGGCGTGTGGCTGCCTCCCCCACCCCCACCCCCACCCCCACTCCCACCCCACCTCCCCCAGGTAGGCCTGTTCTCGTTCAGAAGAAGCCCAGTTCCATCTGCTGCCATTTCTTCATGCCCTTCTCTTTTGTTGGTTATTTGAGGGGTTTCTTGGTTGTTTGTTCCTACTTCCCAACACCAGGAGCACTTACAATTCCCACCGGCTCTTCTGTGACCCCACCTGGACCTGGGCCGTGTATCGCCTTAGTCCCCTTGGCTTTTCCAGGAGCTAGCCCGCCTTCCTTGAGCAGGTGTCTCTCACCAAGCCCCAGAGCAGTGCTGGCGGCAGCTCCTCGGTCCATCCTGGCGTCGTTGACCCATCCGTTGAATCCAGCCAGTTGTCATCTGGAGACCCGGGGCACGTGGACAATGAAATCTCTAGACAATGCCTGAATTTAATTTCCACTGTTCATTTTTTCTTGTACTGTAACCTCTCACCCTTTCTCTCCCCATCTTTACAAGACTTGGGTGCCTGGGTGGCTCAGTTGGTGAAGCGTCTGCCTTTGGCTCAGGTCATGATCTCAGGGTCCTGGGATCAAGCCCCACATCGGGCCCCCTGCTCAGCGGGGAGTCTCCTTCTCCCTCTCCCTCTGCCCTTACCCCTGCTTGTGCTCTCTCACTCTCTATGTCAAATAAATAAATTTAAAAAAAAATTTTTTTTAAAGACTTGAGTAAAAAACAGCCCACCTTTTCTTCTCCTGGCTTTGGCAAGATGTGAATATGAGCCAAGAGAGACACAACTATGAAACGGGAAAATACAAAAGGCCTTATAATCCTCACAGTGGTTCAAACCCTCAGTAATCAATAGCTGCCTGGCCATCCTCCTGTGTGTTTTCTGTACAGAAACGGTGGGCACTTTGGCATCTACATTTGCTTTGTCTTTCTTTACTTTTGTGAGCCACCAAAGCATTTGTAGAATGTTTCAGAATTTGCGAAACCCCTTCACATAGATTTGTCTCATTCGATTTTCACGACAACGCTCGGTGCTCAGTAACAGGTTATTATTTCCACCTTGCGCTTCTCAAATCTGCATTTTAATAAGAGTCTCATAGCGAATAAAGGAGGTATCACAAGTCAGTGAAAAAGGGATATATTGTTCAAATGTGATTTTAGGAAAATTGGCTCTCCAGTGGCAGGAAACATCTAATTCCTCATTTCACATGACAAAATAAAATAAATTCCAGCCACGCCAAAATTACAAGACCCCAAAATTACTTTAAAAACTCTAAGAAAATGTAGGTAAATATTTATTTATCTGATCTCTGCATTGAAAGCATTTTCCAAGCACAAAACAATGCAGGGAGTCACAGGGAGAAAGACTAACAGATTGTGTCACACAAAGATTTTAAGTGTCCAGATATAAAAGATAAAAGCAAACAATAAACTGAAAAAATATAAGCCCTACACATCGCAGGGAAAAGGTTAATATTCTTACTACATAAGACATCTGAACAAATCAATAAGAAACCAAAATTTAAAAATGGGTAAAAGTTATGAATAGACAATTTACAAAAGAGAAAACACAAATGTCTGCCAAATCCACATAAGAAAAGCTATTCAGCCATAAAAAAGTAATCAAAGAAATTAAAAACAGTCACCAGATACAACTTCTTGCTTATCAAATTGGCAAAAACAAGAGAAAGATTGATAGCACCAGATGCTGCAGGGGTGAAGTGAGAGAGGAATATAAATTATATGACCTTTCTGGAAGGTGGTTTGGCAACGCGTATCCAGAACCTTGAACATAATCAAACTCCCTGCCCTGGTAACTCCTCTTTAAGGACTCAATCCTAAAAAGTCATCAGAAATGTGGGCTGAAATGTCTGTAAAAGACGTTTTTAGAGAGTAATTTACAAAAAGAAAATACGGAAGCGATGTCCTCCAAGAGGAGAGTGGTTTAAGTTATGACATGTCTACGGAACGGCGTATTGTAAAGACATTAATATTGTGGAATAATTTCAGTGGCAAGGAAGGCACTTACCGTAGAGCCAGAAAAAAAATAATAATTGAGATAAGCTTTAGTGTTTTTCATGAAAAAGTGTCAAAAATGCAAATGGCACAATGGAGCGCAACCTCTGGTCGCAGGATTCCACGTCCACCGTTCTGTCTACTCATCATGCTTTCTCATTTCATGGAGGAGAAAAGACCCTACACAACTGCAAAGCACACCATACTCTAAAATCATTCCAAGTTGGTGAATACACATAGTTGTAATTACATAGTTGTTAGTAACTAGTCCTCATTAGTGCTTCTGTGCCCTGCCTTTTCTGTTTAATATTAATTAATATTTCAGTTCCCATATGTCAGCAGAGTCCATGTGCAGTCATTGTGGTGTGTTCACCAAACCCTATCACCATTACTGTCTGGGCGTGTAGGGACACCACATTTCCCAGCCTCCCTTGCAGGTAGGTGTGGCCAGATGACTACACTCCGGCCACTAGAGTGTGGATAGTCCTAATGCTGCCCTCAGAACTCCAAATCTGGTCCGTGAATTCTCCCTTGGGGTTCTCTGTTGTCCCTCCCTTCCCCCATGCACCTGCCAGATACAGGGAGAAAATGATGGCGCCAGTAAGTGGCAGGAACCGGGTCCCTGAGTGACTGCGTGGAGTAGACTCGACTGACCAAGGTGGACTGTGATGTGGGCAAGAAAGAAACATTTGCTGTGATAAGCCACCCAGGTCTGATGGTGCTTGTTGAAACAGTTGCTCTGTCCTGACCCCAGACTTGGCTACTGTCCTTAGCTATTATCTTAACAGATCTAGCTGCTTAACTACTGTCCTGTCTTGGGTGTTTTCACTGTTGCTAAATAATGCCACGTTATTATCTTTGAACACATTTTGGTTTCTCGTTTGCTCCTTCTGGCTTATACTCATGGAGCGTATTCCCCAGAAAGGATTACCAGGGGATAATAGCAACGCACTGCCAGGATCAACCATCTCCCAGCTCCCGTGGCGCCAGGGTGCTCTCTAGAAATCCTGGAGCATATGAGTGCCACGTCGGCAACCCGTTGTTTCCCCACATCCTCGGTTGCACTGGGTTTTATTATTTTTATCTGTGTTTGTTAATTCCTTAGCCTCTATTTGAAAGTGCTTTTCGAGAGCTTTTACTGGAGTCATTTACACTCGCAACACTAATGGGAGCTCCTCTCTACACCGTACGAGGCAGATAGTGTTTTGCTGTACCAAAGCCACCCGGTTCCTCACCCCTTGGCCTGCCCTCTGGCACCGGCCACCACAGGGACCTTCACAGGCCCTGCCTTAGAAGTGATGACACTGCAAAACGCAGTAAGGAATCCAGCTTTCACTTCTACTTTACAAAATAGGCTTTTGGAAACTCACAGCAGAGACTGGAGTTTTAAGGGGCGGGGGGAGCTTTATGTGTTTCAAAGCGTGGCTTTTGAGTGTAAGAAGCCTCGGGCCCGAAGGACTCTGGGCATACGGTTGAGGCATAAATAATAGATTTGGAACAATATGTGATCTGTGACAGCCAGACAGCTCTGCCCCAGGCTGGATAAAGTTTCTCTGGGCTGAGGCAGCAGAGAGGTAGAGGGGATGGGGGGGCTTCTACGGCGGGTGCCAAAGCAGAGGTGTGGGCTGCAGCCGGAGGGCAGGTCACAGCCAAGATCCTTCATTCAGCGAGTGTTGGGGCACACACACTGCTCCGAGCACGGGGGGTCCTGAGAGGCCAAGGCCCCAACCTCCCGGAGCCGGCACCCTAATGAGGGAAGGACAAGAAACAAAACTATAAGCCCCGTACCCACATGTGTTCACACATCTGTCACGTCGGTGGTGATAAGTGCTCTGAAGACAAAACAGGACAGACAGTGATAGATGGTGGTGTGATTTTACATCGAGCGTCAGGGAAGGCCCCTCTGAAAATGTTTAAACAGTGGGGTGGAAAGGGAACCGGGAGCGTATTTGGGCACCGAGCGTTCTAGAAAGTGAGAATGGCAAACGCAAAGGCCCTGAGGCAGGAGCGTGTCTTGGCCTAGACGGTTCTGCAAGGAGGCCACTGTGGGGGAGAGAGAGAAAGAGAGAGAGGGAGGGAGAGGGGGGCGGATGGTGGGAGAGAGAACTGGCAGGAAGCGGGGTGCAATCAGCCCCTCTGCATAGACAGGACGGAGGCAGCCTTACTCAACAGACGGCCTCTCTCCTCCTCTCCTGGAGTAGAGGTATCTAAGTTTCTGGCTATGAAGAGCCAAGGCGATGAGGATGGGGTGACACAAAGGGCATGTCTTGGCTGCAGTCACACCGGCTGTGAGCGACGTCCCCAAGGCCCCCTCGGTACCCTCCTGGCTCCTCCCTGCCGGGCCCGCGCCCCCTGGCCTCCCCCCACCGCGAGACCTTCGCCAGCACGTGGAAGGCAGCTGCCCCCACCGCAACCGAGCCCTGCGCACGGCCCCTGGCGGGATGCCGGGCGCCCTCCTGGCCACGCTGCCGCGGGCCTGGCCAGCCAGGTGTAAGCACCGGTTCCGAGATCCCCACCCCATCCCGGAACTCCTTAGGCATTCGGGCCACAGCAAGCTCCGTGAAGAAACACCACGTACACCAAAATGGACATGGAAGGAGAGCATTTGGGTTGGGTTTTTCGGGTTCGTTTGGCGTGTGTGTGTGTTTTAGCAGTTTGTTACCTATTTTTCCACTAGGGCAGTTGGGTGTGCACGCACACGCACACCTGCATCCTCTAGAGAAACAGGGCTGGGGATCTGGCCCCCGCAGTCGACAGATTGCCACTCCTGCTCTAAATGAACTGCCCGCCTGGGCCTCCTTTTCATCTCAAAGGCCACTTGGCATAGGCCCATTCATCTGCACGGACTGTCAAATTCTCTCCCCCGGACTTCTCCTGTGACCTTCATTTTATTCTCTGCTCATGCCTGAGTGTGGCGGCTGAACCGGATTGATTAAAGTTTTAGCCCTGTCTTGTTTTAATTCAAGAGCTAAGCGGAGCATTTAAATGAACCCGTAGCCGGATCCACTGTCAGGATTCTGAAACCTGGTTAACATTCCCCCCTTGGATGCACCCCTTCCCCCCGCCCCCCCACTATCCCTGCTCTGTCTCCAGGTTGGCTTCTGGGTGATGTTCACGGTTGGTTAAAAATGACATCATCGGAGTGGCTGAGAGTAGATTAATGTTCATTTCCATCTATCCATCCATCACCGGAGTTCCTGGGTTCATTAAGGGTGCTCCAGTCAGGATTTCCGTCCATTTCCCATAATTCATCGAGGGGTCTAATGAACTAGCATGGAGTTTGTCAGTTTCCCCCAGTTCGGAGCAGAAGGGACAACGGTTCTTTGATGCCAAGCATCCTTCATCCTGGGGAGAGACTGTGAGGGGGAGAGGAGAGAAAGGCCTGGCACGGGGACGTAAACGCACAGCATGCTCATCCATCATTGCCACTTGCAAACACCGTGACGGGCTCCCACGTGGTTGGGGAGGCGCGGCTCACACCTACTTCTCCCGCCCTGGGTCTTCAGTCTGATTGCTCCTCTTCAGAGAGTCACCTGGCCCCTCCATTCTGCAATCCCGCAGTAATTGCCTACGGTTCCTAGGACAGAGGCAAGAGCATGGGAGACGTAAGCCAGGCGTCCATCCCCTCGGGCTGGATCCCGCACAGGATGTCACAGCCCGGTCCCCACTGAATCCTCAAGGCTCTGCTCATGCACCCACCCACTTATGCCATTCAGCAAATATTTATCATTGGCCTTCTACGTGACAGGCCCTGTGCCAGGTGCCGAGGTGTTCTAAAATGAACCGAGGATCTTGGTTTTAGCCCGGCTTGCTGAGACCAACAGACCAGGCAACAAGCACCACCGAAGAGAGAGCTTGCTAGATTCCACCCGAGAGCCCGATAGGTCCCAGCCTGATGGGGGGGGGGGGGGGGGCACCACACAGCAACAACGACAACAACAAAAAACAAGCTATAAACACTTGCAGAAGCAGGGATGAGTCTCAGAGAACAATGACGAGCGTAAGAAGCCGGATGCAAAGGAGTTAGCTTTGTGCAAAGTTCAAGAACGTCTAAAACTCACAGAAGTCAAATAGATAGATAGATAGATAGATAATAAGTAAATAAATAAATAAATAAATAAATAAATAAATAAATAAATAAATAAGTAAATAAAACTCACAGAAGTTCCAGAAGAGTGGTTACCCTTGGGTGGGTGGGTACTGACTTAGAAGGGGTACAAGGGACCCCTCGGGCATCCCAAATACATTATATAAGGCGCCTGCCTGCCTCTTACATGGGGGGATACAAACATAGGGGGGAAAAAAGGAAAAGAGAGTTCGTTATTTATAGCTGCTAAGAGGAGAGGGCACAGCAGGCCACATCACGCAGGGCCACGCAGAGAAGCACGGGCACCGGTCAGGAGACAGAAGGAGCAACTGGGAAGTCATGGGCAAAAGCCTTCATTGTGGTTTTCGTGGGAAGGAATGGGCGAGGCGGGGTAAGCAGCTGAGCGAGCTTGAGGTTGGACAGTTTCAAGAATTTCAGCAGGCTCTTGGCTTGGGTGGCTCCCGGTGGTCCCGTCGCTGGCCCTGGGGCGGATGATCTGGGGCAGGAGGATAGTGTCCTGGTGGAAGGAGGTGGTTGGAGTACGTGGACCTAGGATTGGTTGGTTTGCATATCAAAGGCGTGCCTGCAGATACATTATTTGTTATCTCTGGGAATTAGCTAACCCTGGGAGGGGTAGTCCCTTCCTGGGTCTGCAAGGACTCAAGACGTCAGAGCATCATAAAATGTAGGAAATTAAAAATATGATTAAAACCCTGGGGTCTCCAAAAATGACGGTCCCCGCCCTTCAAGAGCTCACAGACCTCAAAACGAACAGTTGTAGTAAAGTTTGATACCATAATGGCACAAGGAGATGTCCCGGTCACCTTCAGGGACGTCTGTCTGCCCAGCTCACAACCTCCCACTCTTAGGAAACACACCCCAAACCTAAAGGAGTAGCAATAGCCAGGCTTGTAATTCATGCCTTCACCCTCTCCCTGCACCCACTGGCCATTGGCTAATTGGACCAAACTAGATAACTGGTCGCACGTTTAGCCAATCCGGGGTCCTCTCCTACTAATTTGGAATTGACAGGGCCGCCTGGGTGGCTCAGCGGTTGAGCGTCTGCCTTTGGCTCAGGTCATGATCCTGGGGTCCGGGGATCGAGTCCCCCATCAGGCTCATCAGGATCCGTGCAGGTGGGCCCAAGGGTCGGGGCCCCTGTTCCCAGGCTGACTCTCGCACACACTCCTCAAAACTGAACTCGCTGCACCCTCGGCCCCCCGAGAGCACCTCGGGGTACGGGTGACAAGGGACTGTGCTGGCATTTGCGTGGATATCTGACGACTCACGGGACACTGCCGTGGAGAAGCCGGGCGGCTGTGCCATCACTGTTCTCCCCCTAGGCGTCTCATAAAACGAACGTCCATTGGAGGAAGGTGCGTGGTGCACCCAAGAAGTCAATACGGCAATTAACCGAAAAAAGTCTTTAGAGAAGGGGACGAACGGGAGGAGAGATGAAGCCCCTGCTCTGGAGGAGTCGCTGACTGAGCTGCCGAGAGGCTGGGACCGAGTCCATGCACACGCAGGGCGTGTGCAGCCTGCTGGGTGTGAGCAGGACTCGGAGCATCATACACACTGAGCACACTCCACACAATCAGCAAAGGAAGATCGTCCTGACACGGCTGGTCCAGGAAGACTTCCCGGAGGCGGGGGCATTTAACCTGGGCTTTTGAGTCCTCCGCCTCTCTGTGTCTCTCATGAATAAATAAATAAAATCCTAAAAAAAAGAAAAAAAGAAAAAAAGAAAAGAAAAGAAAAGGAAGAAAGAAAGAAAGCAGGACCTGCCAGAAAGTGCTCTTTGGCTCCTCCCCAACTGGCTCAAACGGATTGTCCGGTGATCATTAAGCTCTTGCAGCCTCAGACTTTCCCCTTTCCCATCAAACCGACCAGAAAACCTCCAGCATTTAAACTGCCACCAGCCCAGATCCAAGAAAGCCCAAGGACCCAAGTGCGGCCCCCTGACCTCTGGGAGAGCAGGTGTAGTGGGACGGGGCAGGTGACCCCAGGAGAGAGGAGACCGAGCGAGGGCTCACCCCTGGGCAGATGCCACCTTTCAAAACCACAGGTGCATCAAACACTTGGCACTCGGAGTCCCCGCCTTCAGATTAGCTCCTGGGAGACGCAGAAACAGACAGACCTTTTATTCCAGCGGCTCGGCTCTTCCCAGGAACTAATCCCAAGTGCTGGGGCCTGGAGTGAGTAGAACACCGAGGCGTTGCCAAAGAAAATGACTCCATCCCACATGCACTTTGCAAAGGCCTCTGCAGCCTGAGAACCAGCCGCCCTGGTGAGAGCCATCTTCCCTCCCGGGCTCTCATTTCCCTCCCGCTGCACCCCTGCCCTCCGTCCTCCCTCGCCTCTCCCCTGCCTGGACCCCTCGCCCCCTGGCAGCAGCCCATTCTCAAGAATTTAGCCCCAAACTCTCAAATATGTGCCCGGGTTTCTAAGGACTTCAAACCCACAGCCTCCGTCTGAGTTTCAGATTGGGGGGTGTCCCCTTTCCGTGCCCTTGGTGGGGGGAGCTCAGATTTCTACACACCCTTAAAAAAAAGCCCTCCTCCCCTCTGCTCAGTTTGGGCATGAGAATAACATCTGGGGACAGATGTCTCTGGACCACCTTTGTCACGGGGCTCGGTTTCCCACTCCGTGCAACCCAGAGCGGACCCTGACCTCTCTCCAAGGACGACCCCTCCCCCTGCTCCTGATCCTGTTTATGGGCTTTTTTCCACGATGGCAGCTTATTTGCAGCTCTAGGCTTTCAGCCGCGCTCAGCTCTGCTCCTTTCTGCTGCTGTAGAACATTTCCCATGCCACTGGGGAGCGAAAATGCTCCTCACATGCATTTTTGAAAGACCTCGGAAACCTCTGCATAAATCAGTAGAAGTTCATTTATGGTTTTAGAATATTCTGGATAATTTATTTGGTGTCAAGGAACCCGAGCCCGAGCCTCCACTCTTCACCCCGCGCCCTGCAGGGCTCCGCTGCATTTCCCTTGCATGTTTGTTTTGGTTTGCCCTGAAATGCTAGCCAGCCACAAGGAGACCTTTATCATTATTCCAAATAGATTTTTCCCCTTTCTAATGACATACTCTTTGGAGGTTTGACACTGAGCCAGTGCTTCTTCCCCTTTTAAAAAAAACCAACAGCTAATCTAGAGCTCTTCCTTCCAAGCCACGCAGGCCGCGGCTCTCAGATTTCAGCCTGTCCTTCCTGAGAGTCTGAAGGCGCACAGACCCCCTCCCGGTGACTCCCTGCTGCCCTCGTTGCTGGCCAGGGTGGACGGCAGACCGAAAAGCGACCCAGATTGTGGTGACACAGTTGGAAAATGACATCTTACCCCAACAGTCTGCAGATGTGGCTTGCTCGACGTTCTCGGAGCTGTCCTACCAGAAATGGCCTGGAGAAACACGCAGTGGACACTTTTAGCAATTTGCACAATGTCTATCCCCCCTCCCGCCCACCCCCCCGAAGGCTTTTTCACATCCTTCCAGGCTATGGATTGACGTTCAGATGTCCGTGTTCCCTGCTTTTTGCTCTCTCAGTATTTCCTCTACCCCAAGTCATGTGATCAAGCCCTAAACTCCTGTCCTCGGAGGACAATCAGAATGACACCTTTAGTGTTTGCGCTTGATTTTATGGCCTCATGATCCTGTGCCCTTTGGAGTTCAAAGGTCATATCAGGCAGCAGGCAGGGAGGTTTTTGATGTAACCTCTGAACCCCAGAAAACAAAAGCACAGAGGCCCAGAGAGACAATCCATCTAAAAATGGTCATATAAAGAATGCAACTCAATCAGCCCAGAGCATGCAAATCACCCAACATTTTTATGGAGCACCCTGCTAAATTCAAACTGATGGTTGGAAGAAGGGACACAAACCCCGTGATCCCAACGCATAAATCAAAGCTTGAGAATAGCAAAGAAATTAGTTTACAACCGGTTCAGAGTGGAAGGATTTGCCAGATGTGATTTATAAATTGTTTTCCTGTCCTCCCCCCCTCACTGCCTCCATACGCGCACACGCGCACTCACAGATGCACACACGCGCACACTGGTCAATACCACGCCACTTTTTGAAAATCAAGCATTTTCTTTTCTGAAGGTTTGCCCGCTGCTAAGCTGGAAAAATGAGTGCGAGCCACCAAAGGCTAAGAGCCTTCTCCTTGGCCACCAGAACCATCCTCAGAAGCAGTCTCAAAGTCAGCAAAGCAGGCAGCCGTTAGGAAAGATGAGGACTTGTCACGTTCTGTAGAACAGCTGTCACCTCCCGTCCTACACACTGTGTCCTTCGGCGGTGCCTAATCCCTGGCACACATGCCCCCGGGCAAAGGTCAGACCCTTTTTTAATTGACGAGAAATTCTATCCATATAGTTAGGCTGTTGAGCAGGAGGGCCTCCTGTTTTTCACGACTCTTAAAGTCTTACTTCTCTAAAAAATAAGTCCCTACATGTGCCGTATCTAGCTTGGCGGGTAAGATGCGGACACTGGGAAACAGACCTGTAGAACTTTGCCAAGTGAGTCTGTATGAGTGAAGGTTGTGCTTAGAGACCAGACCGCGGGGCGAAAGGAACTAGATGTGCCTTACCCTTTAAAACAAAGATTTGAGGGGCGCCTGGGGGGCTCAGTCGGTTAAGCGTCTGCCTTCGGCTCAAGTCATGATCTCAGGGTCCTGGGATCGAGCCCCACGTCGGGCTCCCTGCTCAGCGGGGAGTCTGCTTCTCCCTCTGCCTCTGCTGCTCCCCTGGTTGTGCTCTCTCTCTCTCTCTCTCTCTCTCTCTGTGTCAAATAAATAAATAAAATATTTAAACAAAGACTTGGTTTGCAAATAAAATGCGTGTCCTCTTCCACAGCAAAACTGAAGACGTAGACAGAAGCACCCAGATTCCCGTCACAGGTCTTCCACTTGGAAGAAGTTCTCTCCACTGTCTCCTCCAGGCTCCTCCTTCGCTTCTACCTTTGCGTCAGATTGGAATTTCCCTGGGAGAAGGGAATATATTTTTGATTATATCTCAACAGTAGCACAGCTGTGTCTGATAAAGATGTGTCCCAAACACTGGAACCCAAAAGCAACGCCAGACGGAATAAGAATCCCAGAAAGAAGTCTAGAAAGGAAGAGGCCTGGTCCTACAGTTGGAAGGCCTCACCCAGGCCACTCGCTCTCCCTGAGCTTCCATTTCTTCCTCCGTGAGTTCAAATCATGCTCTTTCCAGCGGCCTGCTCAGCACGGGCCCTGCCCATGTGCTGGGACAGCGCGATTTCTGTCACCATTTCTCTGGTTCTGGACACTCTTAGCTGGGCACAGGAGAGCAGACTGTAACCCTATCCTTTCCCTCAGGGCTTCCATGAATTATTTCCTCCTCAGGAGAAGAGAACTACAACCCACTGAAACCGTTTTCCAAGTGATAGCTCAGCAGCCAGTACTATCGCTAAGTGTCTGCAAAGGCCTCCAGGCTATTCTAGAAGTCCGGCCCAAGGAGTGTCTGTGAACTGGATGAGAGCTGGTGCACGCTGAGTTGCCCAAACCTCAGACTTCTGGACAGGGTCTGCCCGACCGAGGGCCCCAGGCTGCTGTGGCTGCAAAGGCCTTCGTTGGATCACCGCCTTTCCATACAGTCTGTAGATGCTCGGGCACCTTACCTGTCCCAAGGGGGCCCACAGGAGGCCACGTGGCTAGCTGGGAACAGTCTGGAAGCCAGGTCTCTCTATTCCCAGTCCATAGTGATGCCATGGTAGCAAGTGGTCACTCTGGTCCAGAGCATGTGCTTGTCACACGCCACGTCGGCTTGCCTCTATGACGACGTCACTCTCCTGGTCTCAGACATGAGGAACCAGAGTCCTGAGAGCTTTGACTGCTTGCCCAGGTCTCACACCTGGTACCCGGGGCACCAGGATTGGGTTCCAGGTTCTGTTGGATTCCAGGCCTGTGCTTGTCACCACCCACCTCAGCCCTGAGACCCCCTTTCCTTGCTCTGACCATGCAACGCTGCCTCATAAGGGGGAGATGTGAACCCAGCAGATCCTAAGGAGTGTGGGGGAGTGCTTTCTGGGACTGGCAAGAAGGGGGTACGGGGGGCATTGAATGGTGTCCCCCGGAAAGACATGTCTGTGTCCTAACCCCCAGAACCTGTGATGTGACCGATTTGGGGGAAAGAGTCTTTGCAGATTCAACTCAGGATCTCAAGATGAGAGCATCCTGGATCGTCTGGGTGAGCCCTAAATCCAACCACAAGCTTCCTTGTAAAAGACGGAAGACACCGGAGAGGGCCACGTGAAGACGAGGCAGCGGCTGAAGTGATGCAGGCACAAGCCAGGGGCACCTGGACCCGTGGGAAGCTGGGAAAGGCCAGGCAGGGGTCACCCAGAGCCTTCGGAGGGAGCGCAGCCCTGCCCACGCCCGGACTTTGCATTTCTGGCCTTTGGAACTGGAGAGGGCTCCCTTCTGGAATTTTTTTTAAAGCCACTCAGTCAGTAGTACTTTGTCACGGGGAACTCAGCCCCAAGGAAGGAAGACGGCATTCCTGTCGGCAGGGCTGCCACGTCAGAGGCCACAGCAGAAAGTTCTGTCCGCAGGAAATCGTCCTTCCAGGGAGCGTGAGAGCTAGAAGGCCCTTTGGTAAATCAGCGCCAACCCCAGCCCAGGCCCGATGTGCTGTCCTCAGGCCCTTTACATCGTAAAGCTGCCAGGAATGGCTTTTTGGACTATCACTCCATGCACTTTTTGCTTGACGGCACCCAGTTTCTTTCTCTGGGTAAGACTTGGCAACTGCCCCCGGACGCCTCCTGGCCTGAGTCAAGACCCTAGATTTCCAAGGGAGCCAAAGGGCGGGTGGGTGTGGGAGGAAGGTTCCTTACTCCCCACAAGGGTTCCTTCAGATTCCAATCCCTCCCAAACACCTGAGAAGTGTCACTAGATTTGCAAAACTCCCCTACCCGTGCAAATTTTTAGGATAACGCCTCTAACATGAAGCGTGGTCCGCGGTGATGATGGCCCGCCTGTTCCTGCTGAACACTCAGGTCATGGGGCCAAGGGCAGAGGCCCACACTTCCGGGGACACAGCTCTGGTCCCCGCTGCTGGACGGAAGCAGCCCTCCCTGCACCTGTGCTGCTCACCTGGATACTGGGAAGACCGTCTACCCCAAACGAGGGCGGGTGAGAAGAGATGGCACAGCTGACCCCTGCCACTGTGCCCTTGGACACGAGGCTCATTTGATTGTCGCCCCTTCAGACTTTCTTTCAGGTGATTCCCAACCTGTTCCGGATAGAATGCAGGCCAGATCCTGCTTTGCTGGCGCTGTTCTGGGCGGCCAGACGCAACAGGCCTGGGTGTCAGGCCACCTGAGGCCATACCTGGCCACCCTAACAGTGGTGGTGGGGGGGGAGTAAGCAACCAGGACCCTGAGAAACCTGCCCAAACACACTAGCCCTGAGGATCTGCCTTGCAAAGCTTATTTTTTTTGCATGTATATATTTAATAAACCCAATTTTTAAAAAAGTGATAGACTTCCAGTCCTCAGAAGCAAATCTTAAGAAATACGGAAATATTTAAAGATGCCTCCCAAGCAGACAAAATGAGAGTAGAGGTTTTTTTCAAATAGAAGCTTATGCCAAGGGTTTTGATAAAATGAGATATCCCCCACCCCATGCGAAAAAAAAAAAAGAGATTCCCATGATAAAAAATTCCTCTGGGACTCTACTCCTACCTGTGACTCACGCCCAGAGTGAACCACCTCGCCTTGGATGCTGCAAAATCCTTGTGGACGTGTAGTTTGGGGAACATAGAAAAGCCCCACTTCCTTCCACTTTCAGAACGGAGACCCCCTTCCTTCCCGCCCCGACCCTCCCAGCCTTCGGGTGCACACACAGGCACTCGCACACGCACGCGTGCGCACCCACACTCACACCCACACACACACACACACACACACACACAATGAACCAAGAAAGGAAAGAAAAAGAGATCAGTAATGAGAGAGCCCACTAATGGATTGGCTTAAGTATAGAACAACATCCCATCACTGTTCTAGAAAATAATCAATCAAGCACTTAATTTTAAACATAAAAGTAAGCTGCCAGGAGACTGTTAATAGATAACCAAATAAATTAACAGTTGTAGGTGGGATTTGAAACCAGGTCAGCTTTTCCTCGCCCCCACGCTCGGAGCCCGTGCGTATAAAGGGTTTCCGCAGCGTGGCACCTGATCGCACGCTGTTTCAAAGCGAAATCTCCTTTTAGCCAACATCCCCTCTCCGCGGGCTCGTCACTTCAGGGAATTGTCCTTTGTGCGTCTTCCATAAATTTCATAACACCGCTACTTTAAAATATTGATGGGCAACTTGGCCTTGGCCCAGCCCCGCAGTGGGCCGGGGTGGACGTGAAAACCTCCAGGACCGTAGAAGCGGGAAGGAACACCCCCCACCCGCCGACCTCTCCTAAAGGGACAATTGTGTCCATGTGGCCCATACCTGAGCTGGAGGCCTGCCCGGCTTTGATGGCCGGTTCTGCCCCCCGGGAGCCTGGCTCAGAGCCACGCGGGGCCCGGGCCGTGCGGGACACGCGCAGGCAATGCTCGGGCACCTGCGGACCCGGAGAGGGTAAGTGAAGCCCACCCCACAAGCCCCCAGGTCATTTTAGCCCGAGACCTGACTTTTCTCTCAACATTCAAACTCTTGAGAAAGTTATCGATGAGTGGGCAGCCCGGGTGGCTCAGCGGTTTGGAAACTGCCTTCAGTCCAGGGCCTGATCCTGGGGTCCCGGGATCGAGTCCCACGTCGGGCTCCCTGCATGGAGCCTGCTTCTCCCTCGGCCTGTGTCTCTGCCTCTCTCTCTCTCTCTCTCTGTGTCTCAAATATAAATAAATAAATAAATAAATAAATAAATAAATAAATAGAATCTTAAAAAAAAGGATTAAAAAAAAAGTTATCGATGAGTAAGGATTGACAGCTTTCCAGCCTGTCTCTTCTCCCTCTCCTCGTGACCTTCTCAGGGCAAGTGACCAAAAGCAAATGCAACAAAGAACATCAAAGGGAAGACTGGAGAATTGATCCCTGATTCCTGGAGGCTCTGGGAGCGCTCTGAACTTCTGGAATAACATCACGCTCTCTTCATGATGCCCCCGAACAACAGCACGGTAAACTTGCACCTCCTAGAATAAAGTCACCACTGAGAGCAGTACAGCGATAGTCTGCTAATCAAATGAATGACACAATGGTAGCTGGCGTTTAGGGGGCCTTTCTCACACACACACACACACGCACACATGCTGAGCATCACGCTCTACTAAATACGCTGTGCATGTGATCTCATTGAACCCTTTCCTAAAAAATCTGCAGAAAATATCCCTTGACTCAGAATGCCCGCATCTAGGAATTCTTCCCATGGAAGTCACTGAGGAGACACCCAAAGATTTTATCTATAAGGATGTTGATCAAAAATAAGCAAAAAATGAAAATAAGATAGAGTTGCAGTAATGGAGACGTGGCAAAAGAGCTATGTTATAGCCCATACAATATAATTCCGTGTGGCCACTTGACACCGCGTTGCGAGAGAATGCGTACTGACCCATAAAATACGTCTAGGAGATAGAATTCGGTAAACGGTCAAAGAGGAGGAACAGTGGGAATATTTCTAAGAAATCACAGTGTGTAAAACGTACGTGCATAAAGTGTGTGATGAAATTCATCAAAGCGTCCTAAGCTTCTGGGTGATTTTTCTTCTTCGTTGTATTTCTCTTGCTTTCTCATTTTTTAGGATTTCAAACAGGAGAAACATTTTTAAAAATCACGACCGAGGTACTACATCCCAACATCGTAGAGCCTCACTAGCTTAGTCGTCGCCCACCCCGCAAAGCCCCCTCCAGCCTGCGATGTGGTTTGGCCGCAGGGTCTCGGCTGACGCTCACAGCAACACTTCCAGGTGGGCCGAGAGGTTCTGGAACTCCAGAGATTTTCAAACACACACACACACACACACACACACACACGCACGTGAAAGACAACGGTAAGAAGCAGCCGGCGCGTCCCTCGCCCGCAGGCAGGCAGCACGCGCTCGGGCGGGCAGGGCCTCGGCCGCTCGGGCCTGTCCACCGCGGGCAGCGCCGCGCCGCCTGCTGCGCCTGGGGCTCTCCACGCAACCTGCCTCGGGCCTCCTTTGGCTTCCCCGACCCCTCCCCTGCCGGGGGCTCGGGTCCTCCGGCATTCTGCTCAGCTCAGGGGCCGGGGAACATTCCAGAACACTCCAGAACACCTGGGAAGCAGACTCTCTGGCCAGGACGAGAGGCAGCCGGGCCCGGGAGCTGCCTCTTACCCCCTTAGGAAAGCCAGTTACTGGCATCTCTTGCCAAGTCTGCCATCGGTGACATCGCAAAGGTGGCCTGGGACGGGCCGCGGTGGGAGTCTGTACAGCCTGGAGCTGAGCACCCTGGAAGCCAGGGCGTCTTCCTCCTCCCCAGGGAGCCGGGAGGGCAACACCTCCGGCCTGCTGAGACTGCTGGCGGGTCTCAGAAATCAGAATCCATCTGTAGCAGCGAAGGTCCGCCTCCCCACACCCCTGCTCCCAACAGGACTGCACGGGCAGACACCAAAGCAGGACGTGAACGCCGTTTTGTTTCGTTTTTTAGATTTTATTTATTCATGAGAGACACAGACAGAGAGAGGGGCCGAGGGACAAGCAGGCTCCATGCAGGGAGCCCGACGTGGGACTCGATCCCGGGACCCCGGGGTCACATCCTGAGCTGAAGGCAGACACAACCACTGAGCCACCCGGGCGTCCCTCATTTTGTTTTTAGATTTTATTCATGAGAGACACAGAGAGGCAGAGACACAGGCAGAGGGAGAAGCAGGCCCCATGCGGGGAGCCCGACGCGGGACTCGATCCCGGGACCCCGAAGGCAGACGCTCAACCACTGAGCCACCCGGGCGCCCCAGCACCACTGCCGATCTTAAGACAGAGCAGGTCACGTTCCCTGAACAAGTCCCAAGTGCTGTGCGTGGCCCTCACTGGTGACAGCTCTTGGGGGCGGGGAGGGGAGCCGCGGAGCCAAGCCCTCCTCTTGAGACACCCCCCCCCCCCGCCCCCGACTGCAACTGCCTGGGAGAGCCACGCGTCCACTTTCCAGGTATGCTGGTGGGCTCGGGGAATTTTGTTGGACACCACTAGAAAGCCTACGACAAAGATTAAAATTCCTACTCACCATGGGGTGGCCTCCACTCGGAACAGACTGCGACGGAGGGGACCGTCTAGGGGCCGTGTGTCCGAGGACAAGTACGCAGTCCACGGGGGGCATTTCCTTTCCGGGCACTAGTGTTTTGGTAAACGGTGGCCAAGCAGGCCTGTGGAACCATCACCTACGCGTCTGCGTGTGAGCGAAGGTTCACTGTGGACGTCAGCAGTGCGCCGCAGGTCAGGCACGCTTCGTACGAGTAGTGATAGACCACCGGCCACTCTTCACTGTAGGGTCCATCGCACCAGCTGCTCCTCAAGAAAGCGTTTTGTTGATTTTTACCAAGCTCCTGCCTCTGCAGCCAGCCCCTGGTTGCAATGGGTCCACAGGTAGAGTTCTGACAGGAGTGTCGACTTGTTTGTTTTTGTTGGACGTAACACACGTCAAACAACTTCTGTGTATGTCGAAACCTCACTTAGGTGAATCGGATAACAGTTTTTAAACAGTGGAAGGGTATTTCAAGTTTTGGGGCTATTCACAGTGTGACTTTTCATCCGCATCACTAATATTTTTTCATCACTTTCTCAGGTCTAGATAATAATCAGCAAAACAGTCAAGTCCTAATTTATAGTGTTTGCTGACTTCCACAGTGGAAACAGCCCCATCACAGCCAATTGTGAGCCTACCATGACGTCACTGAACCAGCTTGGAAAGAGAAACGCGGTAACTCATCCTATACAGCATTTCCACGATACGGGCACGTTAAACGTAAATGATCGCGACCACAAACATAATAAAATGTGGCAAAAGAATTGAGAAGTGATGAATTTTGAATATTTGTTACTTTTGTTTTTAATACGGTTTAAGAAAAAAAAATAATATGATTTAAGATCTAGAATTTTTAACAACTGCTGTTTAACAACCTGACATTTTAACAATCGGCCTGCGCACCCCTGCTTATATGCTTGTGCAGTCAATTCTGTGTGTGTGTATATACACTTTATACTTTGTACACTACATACTGTATATACACTATCTACACTATCTACCACAGAAAGGTAAAAATACAGACAACTTCACAAATTCTCAGGGTAAAATCTATTGCTTTTTTTTTTTTTTTAAGATTTTATTTACTTATTCATAGAGACGCAGAGAGAGAGGCAGAGAGACCCAGGCAGAGGGAGAAGCAGGCTCCCTGCAGGAAGCCCGATGCGGGACTTGATTCCAGGACCCTGGGATCACGCCCTGAGCCGAAGGCAGATGCTCAAGCGCCGACTCATCCAGGTGCCCCAAAATCTATTGCTTCTTAACCTGCCAGGCAAGCTTTGACCCACAGGGGGAACCGCAAGGAGAAAGGCTGACCCGTGTGTTCCCACACCGGGAGCGGCAGGCGGAGTGTGCACCAGGCACGTCGGAGTGACCGCTGTCCGGCAACCAGAAACAGGACCTGATTCCTGCCCAAGGGCTTAGGACAAAGGCTCCAACCAGGCTTTTTTCCAAAAATGTTTTTAATTCCAACATCCATCTTAATGGCTTACTGTAGACTAATTTAGCCGGTAGTTTGTTATGCTAAAAATGGAAGCTAATGATTTCAGCTAAAAACAAGTAAGCCAGTACCATCAAAGTGTGTCGTAAGAAATGGATTATCACCGGCTACATTTGTTTTCCACATCCTTCCCCGGGTAGAGAGGCTTAATAAGATTCCCACAGCAAAAGCAAAAGGCTTTCTTCCCCCCTGGGGACCCTAGGTTACGACTGTGTTCCCCAGAGGGCACCTACCCCCCCACCCCAGGCCTCTCTGAAGACTCTTGTCACGCAGGGAGCGCCGCACAGCCCACTACTGCTGGTCATATTAGGGCCACGCGGCAAATACGATGTCACCTTATTTTTTTTCGAGCACCCACCTGTCCCCACGACTCAGGTGGGTGCCTATAGGTCGGCACGCTTTATCCTTTCCAAAGTAAGGGGGATTCTGAAAAGAGGCACGACTTTTAAGGCAAAGATCGGACGACGGTCATACCACACAGCTGTCTGGCTGGAAGAAATCTAGCAACAAAACAAAACAATCAAAAGTTTTCAGGTGCCACTATTCGAATTAACCAGGAACTCATCATGATTAAATATTTTAACGTGCTCCCCTCGAGTGTGACCCTTACCCATTTTGGTTAAATATATTACGACATGATTAAATATTTTAATTGGCAGCGATTCAGGCATTATGCAGGTTTCTTGATTCAGATTCAACCCATTTGATGTATGCGCTCTGAAACCTTAGGACACTAGTTTCTATAAAACGAAGCGTGGCGCAAAAAGCCACCTGGACTGGGACGCTGCGGAAGGGACTTGTTACAAAGGAATCTCAATTATTAGGCAATTAGGACAAAACTTCTGAGAATATTTACAAAGCCTTTCTGGGGCATGACCCTGACGACGTGTTTTTAATTTTATAATTTTTAGAAATAAGCAAAGGAACGGTCAGCTCTTGTTTTCCTCTGAGGAGTCCCCATATTGCTACTGAGACTGAGAATCTGGATGGTTTTATAATTCGGGGCCCTAGTTTTAGCAGCCGTTCAGAATTTTATTTTCCAGCTTGTGACAGCTCAACCAATTTCCCATTTCCACCTAGTGTCGGGAAGCTTGTTCCTTTGCCATCTTCAGGATCCTGACCTTGAAGGGGTTTCTCAGGCTAGGCTAAGAGCCTAAAGACAAGGTACTCAACACGTGTCCCGAGGCCCCCGGCCTAATGCACCTGCACCCACGCCTGCGCATACCGACGTGTGTTCTTGCTACGGCCGCCAGCTTTCATTGCCGCCCGCCAGCTACAGCCATGCAAGCTGGCCCCTTCCCCCCAGGCCCTCCCACCCCCAGAGCGGAGGAATGAGCACAGCGGAGTTCTAGGACTGTAGACCCATGCGGTTCCCTATATTCTGGGACAGGAGCAGGTCTTACCACTGCCCCTCCTCGGTGGTGTGGCTCACCCTCATGGTTTAATAATGTATTTTGGATAAACACGGTGGCATCTGATGGAGCATATGGCCTCTCTTACACACCTTAGAGTTTCTTGGATTAAATACCCAATTGATGAGAACAGATGAGCCAAGGGGCAGAAAAATGCAACTAAGAAACTCATCCTACCAAATCAGTGTATTTTTCTCAAAGAGAAATTAAGAGGAAAACCATCTGTTTTCAAGATCAGCTTGAATCTGTAAATTACCTAATACAACTCTAGGGTTGTGGAGAGAATGCACCTTCTGACAGGCTTAATTTGGGCAACTTGGAGCAGGAAATCCACTTTCTCTTCCTATCTACATAGTCATCGTCTATAGGATTTCAGTCATAAAGAAAAACTTAACGGAATCCTAGAGAAATGTAACATTCTCTTCATGGGCTTCCTGAGCAAGGATGTGTACTCTGGGGTACCGGCGGACGTCAGGAGGGCTCACCGTGGGTCAGCACCAAAAAGTGACTGATGGGCATGTGAAGGGCTTTTAACAAGGAGTTCCATGTCTCCTGAAGCAGAAAGCCTTGAGTGCAAACATTTCTGTTAGCTTTAAGAAAGGTAAGTCGTGGGACGCCTGGGCGGCTCAGTGGTTGAGCGTCTGCCTTCTGCTCAGGTCATGATCCCAAGGTCCTGGGATCGAGTCCCGCGTCGGGCTCCCTGCATGGAGCCTGCTTCTCCTTCTGCCTGTGTCTCTGCCTCTCTCTCTGTGCCTCTCATGAATAAATAAATAAAATCTTTTTTAAAAAAAGCTAAGTCGTTCAGGAATGCAGATTCCTGAGGAGCATTCCTTCCTCCTGGGCTATACCTGCAGGGAGCTGGGCCTCTAAGGACCCCTGGCAGGCTGCACTGCCTCCTTGTCACACGCCGGCCAGTCTCCTCTATAGCTTGATTCCTCAGTTAAAGCCAGGGTGTCGGTAGGCGCAGCTTGAAGGCACTGCCAGCGGCACACTGGATAATCACCAGGGCAAACGCTTGGATTTCAAAGTGGACAAGTAGCATCACCGGTCTCCTACCACCTGCCCCCCTCGAGCCCTCGAGTGTGACCCTTACCCATCTTTGGTTAATAAGCCACAGGTGACCCTCCCCAGAACAACACATGCCATGAGCGGGGATCCCAGTACCACCCCCTTTGCTTCTCACTACAAGGGCCGCTCTGGTCCTGCTCAGAATCACGGATTTATTCCAGACAGCCCACTCACTGTTGAGTCAGAAGCTTCCTTAGCAAACGAGGGGTTTCAGATATCCTAGCAAGAGCTCTTGGAGTTTTCTGTAACATCTGCATCATAACATGTGTTGTACCGTGAAGCAGTGGCAGCAGACATGAGGACACATGGAGAACGGCTGCAAGCACATGCTGCCCTCTGGGGCCATCCACTAACCCAGAGCATTCACTTCACCGTGGGACAGTCACTCAATCTACTGCTTAAATCTAATCCCCCCGAAGCTGATGGAAACAGCCCACTACCTATGCCTTGTACCTCTCTCCGGAAACACAATCTACGAATAGGAAGACCAATTTGGAAAAAAAAATGCACACCTTACTCAAATTTCAGAGCTGTTATCAGTGTGGGAAAATTATTAACTAAAACAGATGGCCTGTTTCTTTTCTTGCATCCCAAAGTAAATTCCCCCTATTTAATAATTTTGATTATTAATTGACTTGCATTAGTTTTCACTTCACAGAGAGCATGAATCAAATGGTTAAAATCTTAACGATGTGATAATATTTATTAATATAGTAAATCCCAAATATAGGAGATCTATGGCTCCTCTAATACTTCCACTTTATGAACCGGCTTTACAAACATCAAAGACACGCTCTTTTGAAGAACAAAGTTTTAGAGCCTAGAGGAAAGAGAAGGTAATCATTACAAATTCATTACGGATCCATCAGAGATTTTTTTAATCCATTTAAATCCAAGTATAGGAGATCAGATTCTGATCTCACATTATTTCTACATTTTTAGAGCAACCCTTCACTCACAAATTCAAGGTTACAATGGCATTAAAAATATCCACAGGAAAAGACTGCCATGAGATATAATAATATGATTAGTAGCTGTTGCATTAGAGTGGTTATTTCTCTTTTCTCTATTTTTCAAACTTCCAATAGGAGGGTTATATAATTTTATGATAAAAACTATAAGAATTCAAGATTACAAAACATAGCTGACTTTATAAAAATAAGGCTTCACACAAATAGGCAGAAAGAAGACATTCAACCAAAATAAAGAAGATGCTCCATGGCAAGGTTCACTCGGGTCCTGGGATGAGCTATAAAGATGAAGCCCAATGTCAGCACATCCTGGGATCACTGGCCTTGCAGACAGGAAGCAGTGGGACCCAAGATCCTCACCAAGGCATGGATGGCAAATGCTGGGTTTCTACATTTTATCAGCCTTGTATGCCTGGGGACTCTCAGACCACTTTTGGAGTCTGCACCTGATTGGTTTTAGGGTGAAGAAAGTGAGGCTCACATGTGAGTACCCAAATGGCCAACTAACGGTGACATCACTGGCAAAAGCAGCCACTACAGGCAACCACACCACCTCACCGGCATTCTGGAACCCGTGGGCCGAGGGAAAGGTCGGGTAACAGTTCTCTTTCAAATTATATTTCCTTTACTTAACTATGTTCCCTTCAAAAACAAGGACAGCTCTATGCACAAGATTGTAAACAGATCGCATTCACACTGACAGCCCAGAGAGGGGACTCTCTATACCCTGGCAGGTTTTTTTGGGCAATAAAACCAAAATCTCTATTTAAAATATGGGTGCATCTATTAAGAGAAATTTTTAAAACTCCTTTTTAAAATAACCCAGTGGACATTCCCAACTGGTACCTTTACACGCAGAGGGGGCATACAAATGCTTACTGCATTGGTATAGAAAAACAGAAAACCCTAGTAAGGATTTCAGAGTCTGCTCCTCAAGAAATCACACAATTTGTGCCCAAAGGCTGTGCAGATCCCGATGTAACTGTCTTCCTTGGCCCCTAAATACAGCTCCTCCACAACAGGGGCATCTGGGGGTTGGGCATTTGCCTAATCCCGCGGGGTCCTCGGGCGGGGGTCACAGCTGCTGGCTGGTGAAGAAGGATTTAGTCTCCCTGCAGACAGGATTTACACAGAGCGGACAGCTCAGAGTCAACTGCTTGGAGCACAGCTCGTTTGACTGGATGTGTGAGAGCACCAGATCGGCCAGGGCCTGGAAGACGGGCGACAAGAAGCAGAGATTCCTCAGAAGCAAAACGTCTGCGGTCTCCCCATGCGTCTCCCCCTCCCATCGGCCCCAATAACCACGGGTGGCGGAGGGCAGCTTTTCATCTGAATTATGATTGCTTTGAACTGGAGTCTCTAATATCTTCATTTGCTCAGGATCCCCAGCTTAGAGGAAAGTTAAAATAGAGATTTTAGAGAAGAACATCCTCTTACCCCACCTGCTAAGGCTTGCCCCGGAAAGGCAGGTCTTAAATTAGACATAGTCAGAGGTGGGAGGAATCAGAAAATTGGGGCTATCTAAAGGAAAAAGGAGCAAGAGTATAAGGAATTCGATTTTATTTTTGTAATTAATTGGAACTCAAAATGTTCTAATATGTGAGAAAACCAATATTCTGTAAGAGTTTCTCAGAGGATTTCTCTCCGATATGTTCTACTAAAGTGGTTGTAACACTATAGATACCTTGGAGAACAATGGATTTCCATTAAGAGACTCTGCTCTTCTGATGTTTTCAACTCCACACTGAATCAGATGAGAAAAAAGAAGGAAAAACACATCCATGTTTTAGTTTCCTTTTTTTTTTTTTTTTTAAAGAAACCGCTATGACAAAATAAATAAATGAACTTAGATACATACCCAGCTTAAAGTCTGATTTCCAAAGTGTTCCCAGATGACTCAGAAATGAAAACCGTCCCGGGCTCAGACACGGATGTAGATTTTCACCTCCGTTATCATAAAATTGCTCTCAATTTCTCTTCCTTCCCCCCACCCTGTTATCTTCCCATAGGTTTTCAGTTTCCAAGTCGTTTTTGAGGCTGTATTTGACAGAACTCTCAAGTAATCCAAATCTGCTTATGATTCTTTTTTTAATTCCACCTTTCTAATGCACACTTTTACAGACTCTACCTAAGCACAATGTTGCCTTAATTAAATAAATCTTTATGCCTGTTTTGATTCCAACTGCCCAAAAGAGGTAGATGCATTTCATGTATATTGAACCTAGATGGGATCCAATGCAGAGTGGGGTTTTTAAATATATTCGTACGTAGAAAAATCCAAAATAAAGCCTGAGGACTGTTTTACTATCACCTTTGCTAATACGCAGTTGATTATTCCCCAAATAATTAAGGAGCACCTAATTATTGTTCACTCAGATAGTTAAGATCTTCTCTTTCCCTTTCTGAAATGCTGTGGCTTTTAGATTCATCTTTTAAGTTAGCTTTAACTGGCATGGGGAAAATGCAGAGATTCACCAAACACAGAGTTCTCAACCTAAAAAGAAACTGTATGCGGGGTGCCTGGGTGGCTCACTTGGTTAAGCGACCGACTCCCGATTTCAGCTCAGGTCATGATCTCAGGGTTGTGAGACTGAGCCCCATGTGAGGCTCCACGCTGACTGTGGAATCTGCTTAAGATTCTCTCTCCTTCTTGACGGGATGAACACTGGGTGTTATACTGTATGTTGGCAAATTGAATTTAAATTAAAAAAATTTTTAATTCTCTCTCCTTCTGCCTCCGCCCCACCCCCCTGCACACTGACTCTCAAATAAATAAATAAACAAACCTTTAAAACAAAAGAAAAAAAAACTGTATTCTAAAACTCCAGGTAGAAGTCAGTGACAGCAGGACAAGCAATGCTGGCAACATTCCTGAACACCGCAGGCGGGAGAGTTAAAGGATACAACTCTGTAGGGCAATCCAGTAAAATCTCTACCAATATTTAAATTCCATTTCTAGGAATTTTCCCTAAGAAAACAACTGGAAAAAGGAAAAGAAGATGATGCTTATTACAAAACAGTTCAGGAAAGTAAAAAGTTGGAGACAGCTTAAACATATACTGATCAAGGATTTGTTAAAAATAATTATGTACATCTAATTACATTTATTGATTTAGAGCCATAAGATATTTTTAAGGGAGAACAGGTTATAAAATAATATGAATAAAATGCCATTTTTGTTAAACATGTAGAAGAATGCCATTTTTATTAAGGTACACACATATATTTAGAGAAAAAAGGGGACTTATTTTTATCAAAATATTAACTATCTCTCAGGGGTAAGATTCCTTTTTTTTGAAAGACAGAGAGAGTGGGAGGCAGGGGAGGAGCAGAGGGCGAAGAAGAGAGAATCCTAAGCAGGCTCCATGCCCAGCACACAGCTGGACACCGGGCTGGATCTCATGACCCTGACATCAGGACCTGAGCTGAAATCGAGAGTCAGACATGCAACCAACTGAGCCACCCCGGCCCCTCTCAGGGGTAAGATTCTGAGTGAGCTCTACTCTCTATGTGATCCTTCTCTGAATTGTCTGAGCTCTTTAGTATTTTTATTTTCGAAAAGCAGTAACTTCATCTTGGGAAAAAATTCAAACTACCTTTTAAAGAAAGTCATTTTAAACATATTCTCCCATCGAAACAATGAAGTAAACTGTAGCTACGTAGTTTCTTTATTCTCTCTGTGGACTAATTTATTAGTCACCATTAACCCATTTGATTACTAAGGAATAAACTCATTTTAGTGATATTAATGAGTGTGAATTATTGTTCAATACAAACAAAATCTTATTTTCCAAACACACTGGTATGAACTATATCTGCACGTGAAGTCTTTTTAGGAAGTTCATGCGCAGCCAGAGTCAGGGTAGGCTTTGGAAGGCACCATTACATGAAATCCACGGACAACCCTGCAACCTCACTTTAGCCGATCACAACTGTGCCGTAATTCTGTATCAGAATTACTGACAAGTAATTTAGGCACCCTCTAACTTCCTCACCGTTTGATTGATGACCAGCTTGCATAAACAAAAACCTGTGGGCTTGGGTGCTGGCTAAAGCTCTCCCCGACCCACTCTCACCCTGCCCTGCACCTGCCACCCAGTCCCGGAGAGGGTGAAGCATCCTTTGAGGCCAGGCCTCCATCAATCACGCATGGGGGTGACCAGGATCGGGAGTTCTGGCAGAGGATGGGGCCAGACGGGCTCTTGGGTCCCAAGATTCCCAGGGTAACAATGCTATACACTGGATTCGGGTTTCAGGCCGGCCCTCCGAAGCCATAAGAAGGGTGAACAGTAAGTTTTTCTCCACTGTGAATGATAATTCACATCCATCTTACATTACAAGACACTAAGGATGGTATTTGCTATTTCGATAACCAGATTGATCACAACACCGCAGCTAATTGAGTGAGTATATGAAGCAGGTCAAGGGAATTACAACACACACTGCTTCAGTGTGGATTCTACGGTCTTCTCTTTCATGACAATGACTCTTCTACGCCTCAAAAGCCAGCAAGAAACTGTGTAAAAGCCCCAAATAAAGGGCACTATTGGGCCAAGAAAAGGAATGATAGCACAATACAGTTCTTTTCCTCCAAATTGGTGGAAAGTACAATTATTTTTTCTTAAGAAAGCACAGGGTTTTTTTGTTGCTTTTTTTTTTTTTTTTATCACTTCCATGTAGTACAGGAACTCAAACTAGACAAAATGATGTTGCTCGCAGTGATGCCTGGGCATCTGGTTTCACAAAGGCACAAAAGTGCTTCCTGCTGACATGGAATTAACCTGATGTGCTCGGATTAACTCAGGTTAAGTATTATTCAGAACAGTGAGGCCATGTTACATGCAAACATATATATCGAACGATATGTTGTTTTTAATCCTTTCAAAATATTTTTTTAATTCCAGTATTGTTAACATACTGTGTTATATTAGTTTCAGATGTACAATATAGTGACCCCACAATTCTGCCTATTATTCAGGGCTCATCAAGACAGGTCGTACCCTTAATCCTCTCTACCTGCTTCACTGATCCCCCACCCACCTCCCCTCTGCTAACCACTGACCGGTGTTTTTGAATGATACAATTACATCCTTGCAGAGCAAGTTTCCTCTCAAAACAAATCACAGTTTATTAGCGGGACTAATAATCACACTCACCTCGTTAGCTAGAACTTGAGAGTACTCGATGTCCAGTTCATACAGGGTCTCAATGTGATCGCTGGTAAATGCTATTGGAACCAAAAGGATGTTCTTCCTCCCCCTCTCACAAAGCCCTTTGATAGTCTCGTCTGTCTGAGGCCCCAGCCAGGGCATTGGACCAACCTGTGGGAAAGCAGGATGGAATGCACACAGGGACCCACTTCTCCCCCTGAGCCTCCGACACACCACAGTCCACTGCCCTGGACACACACACGCCTCCCGGTGGGAGGGAGGGCCACGCTTTACATCTGCTCTACTGGGCTTTGCTGTTTCTATATTAAGCTTGAATCCTTCTAGAAGTTGGCATAATATAAAGAAAAGATCATTTCTGTCATTACAACTAAAAATAATACATTGAGTCAATGACATTCAACTAGTCACTTGACTTCCCCTCCATTTTACCTGCTTGCAGAGTTCTTTCTGCTCATGGTGAGCCACCAGGTTATAGAACATTCTGCGTATATGAAAGAGCCGAATCTATCATTTTATAACAAAGTCCTAAAATAAATGTGCTCAGAATTGCTGACTGCTGGCAAACGAGCAGAAGCCACCTACCTTAGACTGCCAAACCAGCCGGTAAGGGTTGGAGTAACCCAGCTTATCCATGACTCTCTGCACAGTGGCGCCAACCTCCTGAGGATAGGGGTCCCCTCTGTTGACCACCTGCAGCAGAGACACACAGGTGTTCAGTCACCAACACTGCAAAGGGTTCCAAGAGCGTCAGACTGCGCAGTGAGGTGGCGTGAGCCGGGGACCGGAGTCCCCCCTTCTGTCTTCTACACTAATGATGATACAATCTGAGCTCAATCACCTCACTTGCTTGGATCTGTTTCCTCAAAGGCCAAAGGAGAACAATGCACTCACTCACCTCTAAGTACCTATGAATATGTCAAATTCTACGTCTATGTTATTCATGGGAGATTGACAATATCTAATGAGGGAGGAGGGGTCTCTCGGTTCCCCCACCTGAAATAGGGAAGGCAGGAATTGAGAGTATTGTATGGATGGCTCATGGACCTGCGGAGTCCATGGAGCCAGCTCAACACAGGGGCAACTGCTGGTGGAGTAAGATGGAGGGGAGAAGCAGCACATGGGTTCAGACTTGAGGCTCCTCGAGAATACCACCTGTGACTCCTGATCCCTGTCCTCCCCCCATGGGCCCCACAGCAACGGACTATAAGGTGAGTGCTCTGTGCACAGTGAATGTCTGATGACTGATCCTGACCCAACAGCTTGTTGATACTCGTAAAAATGTTCAACAGGAATTTTATTTTCACTGCTTTAACATTTAGCTGTGTACTGACTCCCCAACTTCTCACACTGCTTTATTGCTTCTCATACCACCTGTGGCCTCCTAACACACCATACTATCTTCTCCTGTAGTGTGTTCATTATCTGTTTCCCACCCCCACTCTCTGGGGCAAAGACTTCTGTCTATGTTGTTCATTCCCATATGACAGAGGAGGGAACAGAGCTTAGAATATAGTAGATACAACAGTGCTCAATAATTATTGTTGAAGTGAAATATTGATAAACTATTTTATGATATTACTAAAAGTTAGTTTAAAAAACCATTAGAGGGCAGCCCCGGTGGCGCAGCGGTTTGGCGCCGCCTGCAGCCTGGGGTGTGATCCTGGGGTTCCAGGATCGAGTCCCACATCAGGCTCCTGGTGCATGGAGCCTGCTTCTCCCTCTGCCTGTGTCTCTGCCTCTTTCTCTCTGTGTCTATGAATAAATAAAATTTAAAAAAAAAAAAAACATTAGAAACCTAAATACAGAATGAATGAGGGAAATATAAAGTCGCCATTAGAACCACACAGAAATAATTTCTACCAGCGAGATATACTGAAGGCGTATATACTAAAATTAGTGGGCACAAGTCTAGGAACAAGACATTTGCATAGTCTCAAAGTATCTCACCTAAGATATTTTATTTTTTTAAAGATTTTATTTATTTACTACCTTTGTTTACAGAAACAAAGGTAGAGACACAGGCAGAGAGAGAAGCAGGCTCCCCATGGGGAGCCCAACATAGGACTCGATCCCAAGACCCCAAGGACCACGACCTGAACCAAAGGCAGGCGCTCAACCACTGAGCCACCCAGGTGTCCATCACCTAAGATATTTTAAATTACAAAGAGAAAAATGGTAACTTTACAATATACAAATCCAGCAGATACCACCATAGACAAATGACCAAGGATCACGTCCCCAGCAGAGAACATGTTGTCATCATGCAACCCAATATCATGCACTGAGACGGACGGATCACCCTGGGCTGTGCCTCCCAAGTACTACATAACCTCAACCTAATCGTGGCAAAATACCGACAAATTTCCATGGAGGAGCCTGCTACAAAATAGCAGACAGTCCACTAAATCACTCTTCAAAAACCTCAAGGTCACTGACAACAAGGAAAGCATGAGAACTGTCACAGATTGAGGGAGACTGAGAAGATACGTGGGACACTGGACTGGATCCCAGACAGAAAAGGAAAATTGTGGAAGAAGTGGTGAAATCTAATAAAGCCTGGCCTTAGGCTCACAGCACTGCACGCTGTTAGCCTCCTGCTCTGGGTCACTGTACTACGGTTACGGAGAGGTCAGCGCGGAGAAGCTAAGGGAAGGGCATATATATATAAGATATATAATATATATATATTATATATCTTATATATATATAAACTCTCTGTACTATTTTTACAACTTTGCCTTAAGTCTAAAATTACTTCCAAATAATAAATCTTTAAAAAGTCACTAAGGGGCACCTGGGTGGCTCAGTGGTTGAGCGTCTGCCTTTGGCTCAGGGCATGATCCTGGGGTCCCCGGATCAAGTCCCACATCCAGCTCCCTGCAGGGAGCCTGCTTCTCCCTCTGCCTGTGTCTGTGCCTCTCTCTGTGTGTCTCTCATGAATAAATAAAATCTTAAAAAAATAAAAAATTACTAAGGAGGAAAAAGTCACTAGAAGCAAGTGCAGGGGAAAGAAAAGCCTAGAACAGTTGTCTTCCCTTCTCTGATTTGACTTATTTCACTCAGCATAATACCATCCAGTTCCATCGGAGGACAAACATTATATGGTCTCATTCATTTGGGGAATATAAATAATAGTGAAAGGGAATAGAAGGGAAGGGAGAAGAAATGTGTGGGAAATATCAGAAAGGGAGACAGAACATAAAGACTCCTAACTCTGGGAAACGAACTAGGGGTGGTGGAAGGGGAGGAGGGCGGGGGGTGGAGGTGAATGGGTGATGGGCACTGAGGGGGGCACTTGACGGGATGAGCACTGGGTGTTATTCTGTATGTTGGCAAATTGAACACCAATAAAAAATAAATTTATTATTAAAAAAAAAAAAGAAAAAGAGACCAGTTGTCTTCCCTGACTGTCCTGCTGTCTTCCCGGCCCTTCTCAGCCCTGCATGGCCCCTGTGCGGCAAAGAAACCTGGCAGTGGCATGCTGGGTCCCTGCGGGGAAGAAAGGAAGTGCAGCGGGTGGGGAGGGAAGGGAAGGCAGCACCTGGAATCGTTCATGTGCAAAAATGTGTTTCCTCGTCTCCCAGTTCAAGAGCTTCCCTTCTGGCACTTCAGACACGGCCTCATCACACCTAGGACAGCTATGAAAAGGATGCGGGTGGAGCAGCAGGATGGACATGTGAAGCGGATGTGCACGATCCCACAAGGGAGAATACGAACTTGTTAAAATAAACTCGGCAGGTTTCCAGCAGAGAGAGACTGGTCTCCCCGGGCTGCCTACTGCCTACAGCTGATGCAGCACCTGCTGGGTGGCGGTGGCCCAGCAGAGAAGCTGTAAGGGCTCGACCCCGGTGACCAGCAGGTGGCAGTAAAGACCCAGGAGGAGGAGGAGGAGGAGGAGGAGGAGGAGAAGAGTGGCCCCAGCCATGCAGGTTAACTCCATTAATTCTGGAGTCAAACTCTTCCTGACACCTCCGAAGGCGTAATTCTCCACCTCTCTGGCTTTGAAAGCAAGGTTTTTAGGCCCAGGGATAGTTCTGAGCTGCTGAACCTGGCCGCTGACTCCAAGCACCTCATGTACCACACAGCCCGATCATTCTCGTTGGCAAATATGCAGCAAGCTACGGCTCGGAGGTGGTATTTTAGTGAACACATAGTGTCACGGGAAGAACGCAGGAGCACCCAGGTCACACTCCACAGCCCCTTGCTAAATTAAAATGTGGGCTCAAGGCCTAGGAAATTAAACACTGTAATCATTTCCTGGAATTCAAACAGCCCCTGTTGGGTCTTGACAAGGAGTGGGACAGGAGGTGGCCTGGTGCGATAGGAGGCCCTTCAGTGCCAGGCGTGGACCGAAACAGCAGGTGAGCTCCTTCAACGGGGCAGCCAAAGGCAGCCTTCCTTTCCCTGTCCCACTTCCTGAAAACTCCTGTATGTGAACACACCTTCAAGTTATTTTAAAGGGGTTTATTAAGACAATATTTATTCACAATATTATTATTTGAACTCTTATTAGGTTTCAAGAAATGAGTCTAGTTAAATTAGCACGTACATAAGTCGGAGATGTTAGACCTCGTCCTTGCACTGGGCTCAGGGCACTCTAGAAGCTGGTTCCCATTGGCACATTCAGAAATCCTCTACCACTAGGTCATCCGACAAAATGCTCTTACTTACAGACATCGGCAGCGAGTGAGCAGAAAACAGAATGACCACCTCACTTCTCTTCTCAAGTGGAAAGTGGTCCAGCTCTTTCACTATGTGGTCTGCAAAGCACTGCGGGAATGGCAAGAAAGGAGGATTAGAAGGAGGTGGGAAGAAAGAAATAGAAGGAAATGAAAATATTTTTAAAATGAGAGCTGCGAAAAAAATCTCCTGGCAACCCTCAAAAACTTGGAACTCTCTTTAAAAAAAAAAAAAAAAAAAAAAAAAACTGCAAACAGTACAGTCTCTTCTTGCTTTGGTTCATCATCAAAATGGCTCATAACGGTTTCAGGGGCCTAGGGAATTTGATGGGAAACTTCTAAAGCTCGCTAATGGCTCGCTGAAAATGAACGCTCTGGATCTGCTTCCCCTCGGGAGGAACAGGGCACACTTCCAGATGGAAAGAAGACACAGATGGGAAGGAGAAGTTGTTTTAAGACCTCTCATTTGCTCGGTTAGCAGGAAAACAGCTTACAGGCTCTTTCTAAATCTTCCTCAGTTTGGCTTTTAGGCCTATCACGTTAAAACACATTAGACACAAATAGTAGAGGAATAAGAAAATACTATTCTATTTTTACGACCTTTTCCTTCTGAGCCCAGTATCCTCCCTGAGTCGATCTTTGTAACAACCTTCATCACAACAGATGAGAGGTTGTACCACTCTCATTAAATTCACAGAGGGGGGATGAGCGGCCGACGTGGGGGCCCATTCAGTCACATCTGCGGGACCTGGGCTGCCAGGCAGGCCCTGCCTCCACCTCCAAAGCTCTGTCCACCAGACCAGTTAATTCCCTCCGTCTAGTTGGCTCTTTCCGATTTACATCAATAGGTGCTGAAATACCCGATCTGAAGAGGCTTTCTTTCATCTTACACTTTAATCATTCTTCGTCACTTAACTCAGAAAGCAAATGCTACAAAGGACATTAATGGGTCAATTGACAGAATTGGAATATGAATGTAGATTAGATGAATTTAAGTATCCATGTTAAATTTACTGAAGTTGAATATTGTACCATGGTCAAGGCAGAGAAGATCCCTGCCATTTAGGTGTTAAGGGTGATTTTGTAGGTAGAAGTTATTCTCAAAAGGTTCAGGGAAAAAAAATGTATACACACAGACATCTACACACAAATAATGCAAATGTGTGGAATAAATGCAAATAAATGCAAATAATATGTGAATCTAGGCAGTTGAGTTCCTATACGATTCTCAGTCTTGCAACTTTTCTGCATGTTTAAACTTATTCCCAAATAAGAAGGCTTTTTAAGGAATCATAAAGGATGATTTACCAGAACCACATACATCTGCGCTTCTTGGGATTTTGATACATCAGTGTTTGATACTATAAGAAGAGCAAATAATTCCCTAATCAGCACTGAGATATTATTGTTTCCAAACCCTCAAAATTTGGTGAATAAATGCACTAAGGTACAAGACGGTGCCTAGAGAGTTTCCTTTCCAAAATTTATAATTCATCTTCAGAGTAAATGTGGTAAGATTAGACATAAACAAAACCAGTATTTTCTGGTGGTCTTTGCAGTGCTTGGAAACTAAGGATGCTCAGGGAGGGCTGCATTTGGTCGGACAAGAGAGCGGCTAAGGAGGCCTGCTATCAAGTTCACAGAGGAGCCTGGAGCCTACGTTTACTCCAATTACCCCGGCAGCTCAAGAAGTAGCAGTACTTGGGTGGACAGTAGTAAAATAACGGTTTTGAGCTACTACTTGTAACCAGGAGAAAAGGCGCAGTAAAATGATATTTTTGGTGTTCGTTTTCAACTGTGTTTTTAGTTTCTGTTTAGGGTTTGACGTGTCTCTCTTTAAATTTCTGCTAGATAGCAAACCTCCTCACATCAGCTACATGATGTGAAGAATAAAGCCTATCCGTAAATGTTTGTTTCCAGAGAATTTTAGCATTTTTCCTTTTCTCATCTCAACA